>NC_133513.1:8455000-9080000 GCF_049354715.1 Callithrix jacchus | reverse complement strand
ACGTGGCACATGAGACACGACTTTTGCTACCATTGATTTTCTATTTCCCAAATGGTGGACAATTAATGTTTGTTTGGTTGATTGTTGTTTTCCTTGGATGCCAAGAGGAATCTTCTTATATGTGTCTCCTTCATGTGTACATTTAGGGATGAAATATCTCAGTCAAAGAGACATACATCTTGAATGTCCCATGACATTCAAGTGGGCACCAGAGCAGATGCATCAAGATACACGCCTACCAGCACCGTGGTAGAGTACCTACCGCCCCCACGTCATAGCCAACATGTAGTGTTGCCTACTTTTTAAGATGCGCAGATTTGAAGAGTGTGAAATAGCAGATGCTTTCCCAAGATGACCATCCCCAGTGAAAGGCACTTGACTCCGTTAGAACCGAGAACATTCGGTCATCGGAAGTATTAAATAATGTATTTCTACCAGCATCATTAAGTGCCTAACACTGTGTCTGGAACACAATGGGCATTCAATATAGATTTGTTGAAAGAATTCACTTCTGCTATTGCAGATGACTCAGAAAATGAGAGAAGGAAAATATACGCCAGGAAAGCAGCGAGCAGCCAGCACACACCTCTTCTTCGGAAGGGGAAAAACAGTTCCAAACGCTGTTTCTTCACTTACCTCAGCAGTATAGCTCCTTCCATCAGGCCCCCTTGTGGTTTTAACTCCTACACTTCACAGTCAATGAGCAAAAACCAATTCCACTCCTCAAATTCTTCTCACTTACTATTCAGCTGTCTCAATTCATTAATTTGCTTAATCAGCCCTCATCAATAACACTTCTCTCCACTGCATTCCTCTAACTCAAAAAAAAAAGCAAGCTCTGAAGACTCAAAACTGTGAATCTATAAAGAAACAAGAATGGTAGAAAGAAAACACTTGTATCAATGCCTTTCCGAAGCTTACCAGTAACTTCGTGTTAACTGCTATTGCCAAAGATCAGGGTGTGAAGGTCATTTCTCACGTTGCTGATATGGTTGTCAATTAAAAATTCTGAATTAAATGGTTACAACATGGAGTGTCTACTAAATACAATTCCATGGAGGTTATCCACACAGAGAGGCTGCAGGAAGAGCTCTGAAGCATTTTCTACCAAGTGTGGCTCATCCAAACTCAGGTTTATACGAGCAGCAAAAATATCAGTCACATTTGGGAAATTTGCAGGTCTGTGGCCATTAAGGCAGGAGACCTGAATGAGAGTGAACATCTGCTCTTCTTATCAAGTTTTCTGATGAACAGAGGGCCGACAAGTCAAAGAAATTATAATATTAGAGTTGATATTAAGCCCCAAGTAAGGGCAAATGCATCAGAAAACGTTCCCTCATCTGGTTGAGGAGAACGGAGAAATTTGCGTAGAATCTTTGACTCTTTATTATAAAAATCTAATAGATATTTTCAGGAACTGAGATGGGAACATAATACTCAAGAGGTGGCATTTTTATACAGATTAAGAATCATGTTCTTATTGGACTGAGGATTAATTTGTATTTTTATTGTTTTAGGAAAATACAACACTGATGGTATTAAGGGAGCACGACTTCCTTCTTCCAGCCTCACTCCTGGCACTTATATATAAACAGGTACACATCCCTGTGACTCACGCAGCTAAGCTTAAATGTGTACATGTGTTCTTACCTACTTTTGATTGACAGGGAAAGATACTTTCCTTTCGAAATGCAGAAGTTATTGACCGCATGATACTGTAGTTATAGCTGGCCTTCAGAAATAGCAGTGAGTCCGAGTTTTGCATGTTGAATTGCAGATTTTACTTCTAACCGCCAGAGGCAAATTTTTGGGTTCTCTAAACCACTGCTCTAATTTTTGGGTTCTCTAAACCTTTCAACTAAGAATAAAGATGTGTTATTGGTATACACCGTTCCATAAAAAGGTTGACACGAATACTCACATTCTGATATGTAATTCCATAAAATTACCGTTTCTATTCTTTGGTAGAGATCAGTGATATGTCTCATATGAAGCAAATGAAATCGTCTTAGTCTCACATAAAGAGAGTGAAATCATCCTCGGGAAACTGCTATTTTAATTGAGCTGTAACCACACGATTCGTAGTAAAACAAGAAAGGCTTTTATGAAAGCAGCTTCAAGGAATATGTCTTACCTCTGCCCTCAAACCAAACTGCTCTGCCTAAGTCCTTCCCGAAGGGAGATTACAGAACTACTGTAAGTCCACAATTAAAGAAAAAACAACTAAAGAGCAACAAGAAGAGGAAAGTATCACGAATTCGCTGTGGATTTTCCTGTATTTTAGATAATTTTTTTTTTTTTTTGAGACGGAGTTTCACTCTTTTCACCCAGGCTAGAGTGCAATGGTGCGATCTCGGCTCATCGCAACCTCCGCCTCCTGGGTTCAGGCAATTCTCCTGCCTCAGCCTCCTGAGTAGCTGGGACTACAGGCACGCGCCACCATGCCCAACTAATTTTTTGTATTTTTAGTAGAGATGGGGTTTCACCATGTTGACCAGAATGGTCTCGATCTCTCGACCTCGTGATCCACCCGTCTCAGCCTCCAAAGTGCTGGGATTACTACAGGCTTGAGCCACCGTGCCCGGCCTTAGATGAAAATCTTAAGCTAGATATCCTAATCTAGGCTCTCAAAACAGGGAGGGAAGACCTCAGAAACATGCCCTACAAAGTGTGGGACATCATTTGCGATAAATCTCAAAACCATTCAACCTCCATTTACGACAACACCTTGACAAGGACACTTACGAGTGAGCTATTTCTGCCTTCAAATACTAAATTGTAGTCACATGAATAACTAGGATACTCCACTTTCTGGTTAGACAAACATCAGTGAAAAGCTTTAAGCAGGGCCATTCTTGGTATGAACATTTTCGAGTAGAGGAGAGAAGCCTGGCCTTTCCCATAAGCTGGTTTAGAATCTCCCGTTCAACTTCATCTGACCCAAGAAAAACCAGTCTTGTCTTGATGCTTAAAAATAAAATAAAGTAAATGCATTGAATTCTACAGGATAGGCTCATTAGCTTAGGATTTGACAGGTTGCTAAATGGTAACTAAGAATGAAGAGCTACGAACACACTATAATTAATTACAAAAACAGGCATCGCTTGGGCTAAAGCTGGGGCAAGAAAGTGCTGACAGAACGAAATTCGCATTCCACTGCCCTCCCTGCCTCTCCCAATTTACAGGAGAATGGGAAATCACGAACAATTGATACACTCCGTTAGCTGCCATCACAGAGAGTAAGTTTCCATGTAGCCTTAGGGGTATCTTACACAGTTTAACACTGAAAAATAAAAGGTAATGTTCTTGGCAAAGAGCTACGGGGATTAAATTTGGGAGGCTTGAAGCAGCCTTGAATTGTAGTCAATATAAAAAGGACCCAATAGTAATTTTGTAATTTAACTGTGCTGGTTATGCCCAATGAGTCAGACACTTGTGAAATAAACCATGTAAATAGAAAAATGGCTTAACTCTTTCAGTCAGCACACATGGTGTTTGGCCTCTCCCATGCTTCTTAGGATGGAGGCCTCTCATTCAGTAAGAATAATGTGGTTACTTAGATACTACCAATACATCTTTTAAAATAGTTCTTCAGTAAAGATGTTGACTTATTCTCTGGAATTCTTCCTAGTTAATTCCTGATATATTTAGGGATAAAGGTAGCTATCAGTATGGTGCAATATGATCTTCATACACGCACAGAGAGGGCCAGAGCCTCAAGTCAGCAGCAACTGGCGAGTCTTGAAAATCACACAATTCTTGACCACACAAAAATCAGTCTTTAGAGATTTGTGTCAGGGTTTCTGAAGCAATCACCTCACAACAAATAAAAAAGACAACCAACCAGCAATGATGAGGGATTGAACACGATTTGCAATAATCGATTCTAAAACTCCAAAGCATTTCTAATATTTATTTCACTTCTTTTCTCTTTCTGCCTCCCCTTCTCCCCCTCTCCTTCCCTTCCTCTTCCTTGTCTTTCTTGCTCTTACATTCCTTTCCCTTTCTAGTCTGTCTCTCTCTCTCTACATTTTGCAGAATTGCTATTATCCAAATTGACAATTAAGGGGTTGTCAATCAGTGGGATGACAATCGCACTGCTTAAAATGCCAAGCGTCATCCACATCTCCCTAATACCTGAACGGCAGTTTTTGACAGATGGATCGTCATTACTGCCTCATGGTAGTATGTGATTGAGATAACCACTTTACTTATTAAATGGAATTTGTAACATCTTCAAGAATCCAGGAATGTATAAATATTCCTGCACAAAAGGTGGTTCATCACTGTCCTCTCATCTTTGATGAATCCCACCGGGGCCTGAAGTGATGGAACGTCACCTGATGGGAAACACTCTTTGATGAACATTCATGAGGGAGCATTTTCCTTTCTTACCCATTTGTATTTTTAGAGCACAACGATAACCTTTTTATCATGGGTTTAAAGGTCAATGGCTCAGGTGATCCTGCTGTCTCCTTAGTGGGATCAGGATTCCTCACCTAAATCCTAGCCTTAAACAGTGGTCCCAAGGAGACGTGGTCCACTCATCATCAGAATTACTCAGAATTCAGAGATGGCTTCAAAATAATATGAATTGGGAATAAAACTCCTACATCATCACACTCAACAATAAAACAGCCTCTAAAAAGATCTGAGGAGATGGAAGCTGCCTTGATCATTCAGATGTTTCTGGTGGCTGGCGTAGTATCTGGTTCTGAGTGCACATTTGAAGAAGGAAAGAAAGGAAGAAACGGTTGAAGGAAGGGAGGGAGGGAAGGAAGAAAGGATCTTCATTTCATCTTCACTAAGCTCCACTAACACAGAGGGACATATTTCATTAGCACCATTCCCTAGTTAGAGAATATAAGGCAAGATGGAGGATCGATATGCCTGTATTAGACAGGAGCCTTTGGGTACAAATGACAGAACCCATGAAGTGAATGTATGCTTAAGCAAAGAATGAAAGAAGGGAAGAAAATGGAAAAGAAGGAGAGAGGGAGGAAAGCAAGGAGGGAAGAAGGGAAGGAGGGAGGGGAGGAAGGAGGGAGAGAGGGAAGAAAGGGGGGAGGGGAGGAAGGAGGGAGGGAGGGAAGGAGGGAGGGAGGGAAGGAGGGAGGGAGGGAAGGAGGGAGGGAAGGAGGGAGGGAGGGATGGAGGGAGGGAGGGAGGGATGGAGGGAGGGAGGGAGGGATGGAGGGAGGGAGGGAGGGAGGGAGGGAGGGAAGGAGGGAAAGAAGGGCAGAGGACTCAGAGGAAACCATGGCAGCACAATGGCAGTCATTTTGAAGTCTTTCCATCCTTTCTCCCCTTATGTGTATATATTTTCAAACAAAGCTACGCTGTGTCTGTATCATTTTGAAAACATCAAAGTGTTACTGAAAAGCCCAAATTACACTAGAAGAGCCAATTAGCTGAACCCAACTCACATTTCTAACCAACAGAATTATAAATAAATGGTTACTTCTTAAGCCACTACGTTTTGGAGTTTTGTGTTACACAGCAAATAATGCCAGCACTTTGAGATGCTAAGGTGGGAGGATCACTTGAGCCTAGGAGTTCAAGACCACCCTGGGCAATATCGTGAAACCCTCATCTCTACAAAAAAATACCAAAATTAGCCCAGCATGGTGGTGCATCCCTGTAATCCCAGCTATTCCAGAGGATGAGGTGGGAGGATCACTTGAGCCCAGGAGGCAAAGGGAGGGAGGATGGGATGGATGGAGGGAATTTATCACTCAAAATCCTCTAAACATAGAGGATAAAACTTCGAAGGGCTCATCAATTAAATGAAACAAGCAATCTAGGAAGTGCAATCAAGGTTTTCATCACTGAGATAACTCTCCAGAGTTAACAGATCTCTCATTCTTATTTCTGTTCTGCATGATTACCTGCTGAAAATGTTGCTTGCTTTTCCTTGGCTATCTGAGACCTGTATACTGAAATTCTGACTGCCCTCCTTCACCCTCTCCCTCCCTCCCTTCCTCATGCACGTGTTCACTGCATGCTTATCATTGTGCCAGGTACTATACTGGGTACTGGGGATATCAAGCTCACCAGAATACATATAGCTACACTCTTATGGAACTTACAGTACAGTACGAAATCTGTCAGTTGCCTACACAGCATTCTTCTCCTCTTCTTCTTTTTCTGGGACGTAGTTTCACTCTTGTTACCCAGGCTGGAGTGCAATGGCGCGATCTCGGCTCACCGCAACCTCCGCCTCCTGGGTTCAGGCAATTCTCCTGCCTCAGCCTCCCGAGTAGCTGGGATTACAGGCACGCGCCACCGTGCCCAGCTAATTTTTTGTATTTTTAGTAGAGACAGGGTTTCACCATGTTGGCCATGATGGTCTCGATCTGTTGACCTCGTGATCCACCCGCCTCAGCCTCCCAAAGTGCTGGGATTACAGGCTTGAGCCACCGCGCCCGGCCTCTTCTCTTCTTTTGGGATCATCACTCTCTCCTCTCAGGACCTGCTCTTCCCATCCCACCTCCCAACAGTAAAACCTTGTTCTTAGCTGGTACGGACTCCTTAGCCACCAAAGATTACTTTGAGTATTAACAAGGAATTCTAATCTCACTGATCAAAGTTCTCCTGTGTCATATAAACAGAATGAAAAAATGATTCACCTCTCCTAGGCAGCAGGGAGGTAATATGAGAGGTTCAAAAGATGTTGGTGGCCAGGCAAAACAGGTAACTCGAGTCAGAAAAAGGGTGAGGGTAAGTCCCAACTTCACTAAGCTTCCTATTTATGTTGTTCTTTAAGGGGTGACATGCCCTTGAATTTCCACCAATTTGGCTTCCCAGATGATCTCATATTTTCTTAGATAAGCCTTTTAATTATTAACCCCTTTCCTCTTCATGGGTTCTGTCATTTGTACCCAAAGCCTCCCGCCTAATACAGGCATATTTATCCTCCATCTTTCCATACATTCTCTAACTAGGAAATGGTGCTAAGGGCATACGTCCCTCCGTGTCAACGGAACTCAGTGAAGATGAGTAAGATGAAATGCTACCTCTGTCTAAAACCCAGAAACCATTATTGAAACGAATAAACATCAAACCCTCACATTTTGAGTTGCTTTTACAATACAGAGCAATGGAGTTTTGTTTTGTAAAAGAAAACGTTATCACATTCAGCTTTAAATAAATGAGAATTTCTGGGAGGAACAAAGATTTAACTGCCTGAGGTCTTTCCTTCCTTCTCCCTTTCTTTCTTTCTGGCCTGCAGACTAATAGCTCATTACTGAGATGACTGTCTGAAGAAATAAAAGTTACCTAGACATACAGGCCACTACCCAGGAAGAGCTAATTATTAGCATAAATCATATGGATCCCGGTCCTGGCTATATTAACCATTTACCATACTGATCATTTGTCACCACGCTGTAACGTCAGTCATCTGTTGGGGAGGAAATTACCCCTTGGTGGTTTCTTCAAGTGAGGTCAGAGTGCAGCTCCTCTCTGTGCACAGTGAGGCACATTATCCCAATAACGTTGTCTACTGGTAAACAAATCCAACCAGGGCAATAAATGGCTACAGGTTCACAAATTAGCCTCCATGCAGGCTGAGAGCATTTACCATGGGCCATGCAAATTAATCCCATCGAACTGCTTCATACAGTGCAAGGAGGCAGGAATCCATTTGCTAACCTCCCTCAATAGCTTATAACCCAAATTCTGAAAGATTCACCACTGTCACAGTCCTCAGCAGATAGGGATTGTCCTCCAGCACCACACTGTCGGCACCATCCCTCATGGAGCTGATTTCCCTTTTAAACCAGGAAGCCCAATGACTGGGTACAGGCAACATCAGTAACTCCGTGAACTAAAACTCAGTGTTATTCAGCCAACCCTGTGGGTATGCCTACAGTGTGCATAGGTATGCCACCATCACTACCACTACCACCACCATCATCATAGAAATATGAAAACATGAATATAATAATTATAGCCAACATTTATATGGCACTTACTACAAACCTGATACCCATGATCAGTAATGCTCACAAAAGCCCAAAGGGTGAATGCCAGTATTATTCCCCTTTACAAAGGAGGACACCAAGGCTGGGAGAAGTTCAGCAACTTTCCCAAGATCACGCAATCATTAGGTGGTGAATATGGAGAGAGGGGAAGGATTGTGTGAAGGGTAACACCAGAGGCTTTCTCTGGGTTGCCTGGCAATAAGACAGCTGTGGCTAGCTGTTCCAATTCTGCCAGTGGGATAGTCTATCTAGAGGGTCCTCATCTTGAAGTGTCTCCTAATGTCACCAGCATAGTCCCAGCATACACCTCACCTGGACAGCTAGCTCCCAGCATGCACGTCACCTGGACCGCTACTTCCCAGCATGCATCTCACCCAGACAGCTAGGTTCCAGCAGGCACCTCACCTGGACAGCTACTTCCCAGCATGCACCTCACCTGGACACCTACTTCCCAGCATAGACCTCACCTGGACAGCTAGCTCCCAGCATACACCTCACCTGGACCGCTACTTCCCAGCGGGCATCTCACCCAGACAGCTAGTGTTCAGCAGGCATCTCACCTGGACAGCTACTTCCCAGCATGCACCTCACCTGGACACCTACTTCCCAGCATACACCTCACCTGGACAGTTAGCTCCCAGCATGCACCTCACCTGGACAGCTACTTCCCAGCATGCACCTCACCTGAATGGCTACTTTCCAGTATACACCTCACCTGGACAGCAGTTCCCAGTATGCATCTCACCTGAACAGCTAGTTCCCAGTAGGTGCCTCACTGGCACAGCTATTTCCTGGCATGTACCTCACCTAGGCAAGCACCTTACCTGGACAGCTAGTTCCCAGCATGTACCTCTCCTGGACAGCTAGTTCTCAATATGCATCTCATCTGGACAGGGAGTTCCCACCATGCATCTTATGTGGACAGCTAGTCCCCAGCAGGCACCTTTCCTGGACAGCTAGTTCACACCATGTATCTCACCCAAGTTAATTCCCGAGACACAAGGAATTGTTCCCTACCTGTAAGACTGTAATCACACTTACTGTCATAAGCCAAACAATAGCCACCCAGAGATTTCAGGTCAAAATCCCTGAAATGTACACCTTTTTTAAGGGAAAAGATGCCTTTCAGAAGTGATGAAACTGATGCCCATGAAATGGGTGATTAACCTGGATCATCTAGAGGTTCCTACACTGAATCACAAATGTCCTTAAAAGAGGCAGAGACACACACAGAACGGAAGACAGTGAGACCACAGAGGCAGAGCCTGTAGTCATGCAGCCACCACAAGCTGCAAGAGGAGGAGACTCCAGAGAGCACAGTCCTGTTAACAACTTGGTTGCATGCCAGTGACACTGATTTCATATCACCAGAACTGTGAGATAATAAATGTGTATTGTTTTAAGCTACCGCATCTAAGGTAGTTAATTACAGAAGCCACTGGAAACTAATACTCTGAACTATTCACCCCCAACAAATAAGAACAGCTGAAGGACAGTGATGTTCCTACACTAAAACCCAGGCACACAGAACATCCATCCATGTCTGCACCTGGATGCCCAGAGGAAAGAGTTAAGGGTCTGGGTGCCACCTGCCAGTCCTTCTGCCTGTGAGTTCCCCTCTTGATGAAATCATGCTCTGAATCTGCCAAAGCCCTTTGCCTGGCATTGGATTTGTTATCTCGCCTATGTCTTCCCGACCCTAGAGCCTTGTTCTTTCCGTGACAACAGGAGGCTAGAGAGGAAGCATGTAAAGATAATTAAGACAAGATCTCCGAAGGGAAAGTTCTTACAGTTTGGCAGGGGAGACATATATTTAAATAAAAATTTAGTATGTAAACTATATTGTAAAAATCTTTAAAACTCTGAGTTGTTACATGAAAGAATTTTATTTTATTATTATTATTTTTGTGAGACAGAGTTTTGCTCTAGTTGCCCAGGCTGCAAGTGCAATGCCATGATCTTGGCTTAGTGCCACCTTTTCCTCCCAGGTTCAAGGGGTTATTCTGCTTCAGCCTCCCGAGTAGTTGGGATTACAGGCATGTGCCACCACGCCAGGCTCGTTTTGTATTTTTAGTAGAGAATACATGTTGGTCAGGCTGGTCTCGAATTCCCAATCTCAGGTGATCCGCCCACCTTGGCCTCCCAAAGTGTTGGGATTACAGGCTTGAGACACTGTGCCTGGCCAAGGATTTTAAAGGTTAAACTTCTTAAGATATACGTAGATTCATATGTGGTTTAGGGAACGCAGAGACCATGACCCCAACCTAATTGCCCCAGTGGAAACATCTAGCAAAATTAAAAGATATCACAGCCAGGACAAAAAATAGCCCACAGACACAAGGATACCTTTTACGACCACATCCTAGCGGTATCAATAATTTGTTCTTTTTGATTGCTAGATAGTATTCCATAATGTGCATTATCACAGTTTGTTTAACCATTCACCCACTGAAAAACATACGGGCTAGTTACAGTCTTTAGCTATTCCAAATAAGGCTGCAGGGAACATTTGCATACAGGTTGTTTCGTGGACATGTTTGCATTTTACCGAGATAAATGCCCAAGTGTGCAATTGCTCAGTCATATGGCAGGTGCATGATTAGTCCTCCAAGACAAGGAGAAATGATTTTCCAAAATGATTATGTCGTTTGACATTCTCACCAGAAACATTTGAGTGATCTTTGACATTATTTGGTATTGCCACTATTGTTTATTTTAGCCCACAAATGGATTTTTTTTCTGCACAGCTCTATGTAAGAAAGGTTAGAATAATGGAAGGCAGAAATAGTGCAAAATAGTGACATGAGGAGTAATCTCCTGTAATGCGCGTAAAGAAGTGCTTTAATTTGTTGAGGCCAGTAGGGGTATTATCTCAGCTCTGTGGGCATGGATATGGCTGTCTTTCTTCCTCCAGCTTCCGCTCCCACCTTTTCTCTCTCTCATCCTACCCTAGCCACATTGGTCTTCTTTCAGGTTTTCAACCCAACCAGGTCATCTGTCAATATTTACCTCTCAGCTTGCACATCACCTCCTCAGAGAAGCCCTCCAGGACCACCCTGCCTAAGCAGAGTTCTCTCCCAACTACATTCACTTTAATTTTCTTTCGTGGAACACCCTAGTTTATAATTTCTTCAGACCTGCCAATATCTGTAAGTCTACAATTATTTACTTTTTTTTTAATGCTTCACACTACACTTTAGGTCCCAAAAGAGGAATCATTTCTGCTTCATTCGAGGAACAATTAAATTCACTGAATGAAGGACTGAATGATAAAGGGAAGGGCATCCTGGTTGAACTTCAAATTTTACTTTAGAATCCAAGAAGCTAAATACTTAAGAGCCTATTTCAATCAACCCAGTTAAGAAGGTATTTATGTACAAGGAGGTATGTGGTGTATTTCTTTGAGAAAAAAAGATGTCACTTGTCACTGTTGTTCCTCTATTAAAATCAAGAGTACTGCAAGATAAAGTCCCCAGCTTTCTAATCCAAGACACCTTTCTAGTCGACTGGGGAAATACACACACACACAATTACAAATCAGGGAGAATTAAGTAGCAGGGTAGGATGAAAGATAAGGAACCACAGACAGAGAAAAGAGGAAGAGGGGATTTTTCAGCAGGTGAAAATCAAGGTGGCTTCTTGGAGGAGACAGCATCTGAAGTGGGTCTTAAGGATATGGGGGATGGAGATCATCACGGCAGATGGGCTTTTCAATTCTTTTTTTTTTGAGACAGAGTTTCGCTCTGTCGCCCAGGTTGGAGTGCAGTGGCATGATCTTGCCTCACTGCAACCTCCGCCTCCTGGGTTCAAGTGATTCTCCTACCTCAGCCTGTGGAGTAGCTGGGACTACAAGAGTACACCACCACACTCAGGCAATTTTTGTATTTTTCAGTACAGACAAGATTTCTCCATATTGGTGAGGCTGGGTAATCTACCAGCCTCAGCCTCCCAAGTGTTGGGATAACAGGTGTGAGACACCACACCCAAATGGGATTTTCAGTTCTACCTAATGTGTAAGAATATATTTCTCCACTTTTGTCATAATCTATTTCTCTTAAAAATGAACACAATTTTTGCCAATGAGCAGAATATTTCAGGAGCTAACTTTGAGGTGCCACAGAAAGACTTTTGCAGTAATAAAGCTCAGTACAGTCTACAATTGTCTGATAGGTAGGCAATTGTTTCCTCTCCATTCAAGAGTGTTCAGCAAGTTTCTGGGTTCCTCTGTTTCACCCTCGGGGGATGACATATATGAATCAGAAAGGAGAAATCTGGAGGGTCTCATGCACTCCTGAGGCCTGCTGTTTACTTTTTCTAACTCTGCAGGTTTGGGGAGGCGTAAGTCTGGGTGAGGGTGGGGCTATCTAAACGTGCTTTGGCATCAGGACAGCCAAGTTGCTAGTAAAGCGTGCATGAAGTAAGGCAGAATTACTCAGGGTAAGACCTTCTCTGGTCTTTCTCTCCGCCACACTGTTGTTTTCCGTTCCTCTTTGATACCCAAGGAAATAAATCAGTTAATTTGGGTCATTATCCCTGACACCAGTCACGGGCCTGCTCCTTCATGAGTCTGAAACTTTCTCTTTAAACACTGACTTTCTTCTACTTGGCGATGTGACTTGTCATATGTTACTGCCCATCAGAGATTAGATATCTATCTATCATTTCTCCATCCATCCATCTGGCCATCTGTCTACCTGAGGTTGCTTTTTTCCCTCCCTCCTTTCCTTCCATCATTTCTCTCTCTCTACGCACATGCATACATCTTCTCTTCCATTCTTTCTTTGGTTCTATCATCTATCTTTTTTTCTATCTCTCCTTTTTTCTGTAAATCCATCTAGCTATTTAGATTTGACCAATAATACTGAAAATAGCAAATAGTGCCTTCAGTCTAAGAGAGGCTGGTAACCGGGTGCCTGCTGGCCATGTGCGGTCAACAGAAGTGCTTGGCATGCAAAACGTTTTCCTAAAATTTTGTATTCGTGACTAACATGCAAAAATTGTAAATTTCACACTTAAAAAAAAAACGCAGATACCAAACTTCTCCAGACAAATGAGAAAGCCTGGCCATCCTCTGCCCACTTCTCCACACGGTCACTATCAGCTATGGCTGTGAAGTGACTCCCTTTGAATGGTCCTGGGCTCCTAGCTCACCATGGTGTCAACACTTGGTGTATCACCCTGCGAGGAGTCTGTGTGTGGTCAGCCTCTTTGTGGGGTAATACAGCATTAGAAAGCCTTTGGCCTGGCATGGTGCCTCACACCTGTAATCCCAGTACTTTGGGAGGCTGAGGTGGGTGGATAACTTCAGGTCAGGAGTTTGAGACCAGCCCGCCCAACATGGTGAGACCCCCATCTCTACTAAAAATACAAAAACTAGCCGGGCGTGGTGGTGGGAGCCTGTAGACTCAGCCATTTGAGAGGCTGAGGCAGGAGAATCACTCGAACCCAGGAGGTGGAGGATGCAGTGAGCTGAAATCTTGCCACTGCTCTCCAGCCTGGGCAAGAGAACAAGACTCCATTTAAAAAAAAAAAAAAAAAAAAAAAAAAGTCTTAGTGGGAATGGTTCTCTTCATACTAAAATTATATTACATTTTATTTAGTTGCTAAGCCGCACATGACTGTTTAATATAGAATACAAATGCGTACGTATTCACAGGTTGACAGGTGCTCTCATCACAACTGCCGTCAAACAACTGTATCAGACTCTTGCGGGTTACGCTGTGGTTGACTAAAGTATTGGCAACAATTCTTCAGCTCTTCCCACCCCTTGCATTCATTCCCTTTGCCATGCAACTTTTCAGCGACTGACCGTGGAATACACTTCCCTGCACCTTGACTGTGGAATCACCTGCATAACGTGCTTTGGCCAATAAAATGTGGGTCACAGTGGTAGCGTTCCAGCTCATCCCCTGTGGCTCCCCAGTGCTGTGAGGATGATGACGGAGCACCAGCCAGTCGACATGGCCGCTTCCCCTAGACTGGGCCCCAGAATGCGCACACACAGGGCAGACTGAAGACCCACTTGCAGTTCTAAGGACACCCCATAGAGCGAAACAGAGCTGTCCAAATGAGCCCAGCCTGGGTCAGCCAAACCCCAGCCAACCAAGAAAGGCATAAGAGATACATGCTGCATATCAAGAAATGTTGTTGTTAAGTGACCAATAACATTATGGCCCTTGAGTTGCCGTGTTTCATGGCTGCAAGACAGGTGTGGACGAATGAACCATCTGTGAGTGGATGTGATTGAGGAAACAAAGTTCTCCGGGAAGGAAAGACGCTTCACTTTTCAAGAGAGGCAGAAATGAATCTATTTTGCAGCTATGTGATTTAACACCTTCCCTTTTTCCCCTATAAGAACACAGAAGAAAGGAAATCACTTTGCCCCTAAAGACATGTTAAAACTGCAGCCGTCACCTCTTCTATTTTTTTCCTAGGGTAATTTAACGGGAGTTTTTCCCTCTGTAATTTTCTTCCAGGCTTTACTAGAACTTATGAGCATGCTGACCAAGATCCTGTAGGCTTATTAAAGCAGCTGCTTACAAATGAATAAATAAAAAACAAGAAAGTGGCCATCTCCTATCAAAGACAAATGACCTAATTTTGTTAGCAGATCATGTCCAGAGGTCAGCCTTATTCTCCTAGATACTGGCGAACATTACCATTCATGAAATTTTATTGGTTATTTCATGTCTGTAGATGCTCAACTGTTTTCCCAATACATGATTCATAGGGGCAAAGGTCTCTGTGCATTTCCACATTTGTAGCTCTAATCTTGCATTGCGGCAGGTCTCAGAACAGCTCCCTTGGTTCCTCCCCTGTCTGGTACGTTACACGTTTTATGTTTCATGTGCTGTGGTCTTATTTTTCTCTCCCTGATTATGACCCAGTTGTCTTCTTGTAAAACAGTGCAGTCTCTTGTTTCTCATTGTCCATGTGCTTATTGAAAAAGGCCCGGTTCTCGGCAATACGGCTTGCTGTTCAGAGGCCACCCTTTGTTAACTGAGTCAAGAACTGTGATGTGTTCACGCTTTTTGATGACACAGAACTGGTCATGGGGCCTATTCACGTAACAGGAGGTGAAGCTATTGCACAGACTGAAAACAGGCAGGTACCCTGCCTTAGCCTTCAGTCTTCAACAACTATTTATTGGATGGCCACTGTGTAAGGTGCTCTGGGCAGGGCAACGACTCCAAGGTAAGCATGAAAAACACACACCTTACCTTTTATGGAGCCTGTATTTTGGTGAGAGAGAGGTATTAATGGGCCCAGATTACAACTGTGATGTGCTTGCTGTGGGACAGAAATACGGCCTGAAGCAGATGCAAAGGCACATTTTGCAGAGATGCGTTATTTCATCAGTAACACCTGAGGAAGAAGCACCTGCTGTCCGTGGCAGGGTGAAGTTTGCCCTTTTTAAGATGATGACATTTAAAGCCAGATACAAAGAACAAGAGGAAACAGCCATATACAATTGGGACTAAGATTATCCCAGTAGGGGGAAAGAAAGGTACGAAGTCTCTAAAACATGAAAGATGCTTGCTTGTTGGAGGATCTGATGAAACACCAGTGTGAGGAGAATATGGGGTTGGGGAGGACGTACATGTTGTCTGAGAAGCAAGACCTGGAACATTCTGGAGAGATCTCTGAAGTTTTCTCCTGGTAGAATGAGAAACCACTGAAGGGTCCTAAGTGAGCGTATTCTGAGAAAATGAATGATTTACGAAGATTCCCTAGAAGGCTACAGTAACCAAAACAGCATGGTACTGGTACAAGAACAGACACACTGACCAATGGGACAGAACACAGAACTCGGAAACAAGACTGCACATCCCCAACCATCTGATTCTTGACAAACCTGACAAAAACAAGCAATGGGAAAAGGATTCTCTATTTAATAAATGGTGCTGGGAGAACTGGGTAGCCATAAACAAAGAATTGAAACTGGACCTCTTTCTTATGCTATATACAAAAATTAACTCAAGAAAGACTAACGACTTAAATGTAAAACACAGAACTATAAAAATCCTAGAAAAAAATCTAGGCAATACCATTTCAGACATAAGTACAGGCAGAGATTTTATCATGAAAATGCCAGAAACAACTGCCACAAAAGTGAAATTTGGCAAATGGGATCCAATTAAACTGAAGAGCTTCTGTGCAGCAAAACAAACTATCAGAGTGAACAGACAACCCACAGAATGGCAATCTTTACAATCTATCCATCTGACAAAGGTCTAATACCCAGAGTGTACAAGGAACTTAATCAAATGTACAAGAGAAACACAACTCCATTAAAAAATGGACAAAGGATGTGAACAGACAATTCTCAAAGGATGACACACATGCTGCCAACAAACATATGTAAGAAAGCTCAGTATAGGCCGGGCGCGGTGGCTCAAGCCTGTAATCCCAGCACTTTGGGAGGCCGAGGCGGGTGGATCACGAGGTCAAGAGATCGAGACCATCCTGGTCAACATGGTGAAACCCCGTCTCTACTAAAAATTACAAAAAATTAGCTGGGCACGGGGGCGCGTGCCTGTAATCCCAGCTACTCAGGAGGCTGAGGCAGGAGAATTGCCTGAACCCAGGGGGCGGAGGTTGCGGTGAGCTGAGATCGCGCCATTGCACTCCAGCCTGGGTAACAAGAGCGAAACTCCGTCTCAAAAAAAAAAAAAAAGCTCAGTATCACTGATCATTAGAAAACGCAAATCAAAACCACAATGAGACACCATCTCACAACAGTCAAAATGGCTATTACAAAGCAAGCAAACAAACAAAAAAACAGGTGCTGGCAAGGTTGTGGGAAAAAAAGCAACACTTTTACACAGTTGTTGGGAATGTAAATTAATTCAACCATTGTGGAAGATGTGAGGGCTACGTCACATGACCCAATCACCTCCCAAAGATCCCATCTTCTAATACCATCACCTTGGGTTACGATTCTAACACACAAATTTGGGCAGACATAAACAGATACATAAGATTTACAATAGCAAATCTTGGAACCAACCCAAATGCCCATCAGTGATAGACTGGATAAACAAAGTGTGGCACATATACACCATGGAATACTATGCAGCCATAAAAAAGGATGAGATCATGTCATTTGCAGGGACATGGATGAAGCTGGAAACCATCGTTCTCAGTAAACTAACACAGGAACAGAAAACCAAACACTGCATGTTCTTACTCCCAAGTAAGAGCTGAACAATGAGAACAGATGGACACAGGGAGGGGAACAACACACCCAGGGGCCTTTCAGGGCATTGGGGGCAAGAAGAGGGAGAGCATTAGGATAAATATCTGATGCATACAGGGCTTAAAACCTAGATGATGGGTTGACAGGTCCAGCAAGTCACCATGGCACATGTATACCTGTGTAACAAACCTTCACATTCTGCACATATTCCAGAACTTGAAGTATATTTTTTTTTTAAAAAGAAAACCGATTTAAAAAAATAGCCTCAATGCCCATCAGCAGGAAACCACATACATAAATTAAGTATGTCCACACAATGGAACACTGCAGAGCCATTAAAAAGATAATACAGATATTCATCAAGCTGAAAAGGGCAGGATTAAATGTATGATTCAATTTTGTTTTTCTAAACACACAAACACACACATTCATACTTGTATATAACTATAGAGCAAGGTCGGCAAAGTTACCCAAGCCATGACTAATCTCTAAGCGACTGGATTAAGGAGAAGATTTCTTCTCTACAAACGCACAAAGCATTCGTCTCTCCAAAGATGGGAGCGTGCTTCTCTGATGGGAAAAAAATAATTAAGAAAGATGTTTTCATCTCTTTAGAGAAGAATACAGACCACTGGAAGGAGACTTCGTCAGAGATGTTATTCCGCTGAGACTATTCCATTAGCTGACATTAAGCTGCAATTTCTTCATGCTCAGGAATTCTACTTGAAGAGCTTCACGTGAAGACAGTGATATTCACCGGCTTGAGGATGGGATCCGTAAGCTGCATGGTCCTGGTTAAGTACAGGAGAGATGACATCCGTTTCCTAGAGGGTTCCTGTGCCCTGATGTTGTCTCCACCATTTTCCCCAAAGGACTAAAGCACTCCATTACTAGTCAAGAGTCAGCAGGAGCCAAAAGCATTGGTGAGAGCACTGGGAGTAAAATTAGCTCTTCAACTGTGGGTGGACAGATCCTAGCAGAGAGGCCAGTGGTAATTCTCGCCTCATTAGCCTGAGGTTAGGTTCTTCAGAAAATCATCAAGCTCTGCGGTCTTACTGAGTCTCCGCTTCCACTCAGCCTGCATGAGGGTTTTATTCTCAAGCAAACAAAAGAAAACAGGATGACAATGAAAACAGCCTGCAGATGCCTTTGAGGTCTTTCTGTGTGAGTGAGGCTATTCAAGTGAATCCCTGTCTGACATTCTTGAAGGCAAGTTTGCCGTCTACCACCACACGCATGCAAACAAAATCTAACGCCCTTATCAAATTCTCAACAGCATCCCAGTATTATGGGCAGGATAACTGACCGTTATTATAATATATATAACTAAATATTATAATAATCGTTGCCTTAGTCTGTTCAGGCTGTGAAGAAGATGCCAAGGACTGGGTAGCTTGCATAAAACAAGTTTGTTTCTCCCAGTTCTGGAGGCCAAGCTCAAGGCCCTGGCAGATTCGGTGTCTGCTGAGTGTCCACTTCCTTGTAGACATGCTTCTTAACTCCAGCTTCACATGATGGAAGGGGTGAAGGTTCTCTGAAATTTTTTTTTTTTTTTTTTTTTTTTTGAGACAGAGTTTCGCTCTTGTTACCCAGGCTGGAGTGCAATGGCCCGATCTCGGCTAACCACAACCTCCGCCTCCTGGGTTCAGGCAATTCTCCTGCCTCAGCCTCCTGAGTAGCTGGGATTACAGGCATGCGCCACCATACCCAGCTAATTTTTTGTATTTTTAGTAGAGACGGGGTTTCACCATGTTGACCAGGATGGTCTCGCTCTCCTGACCTCGTGATCCACCCGCCTCGGCCTCCCAAAGTGCTGGGATTATTGGCGTGAGCCACCTCGCCTGGCCCCTGAAACCTCTTTTATAAGGGCACTAACCCATTCGTGAGGGCTAAGTCACATGACCCAATCACCTCCCAAAGATTCCATCTTCTAATACCATCACCTTGGGTTACAATTCTAACACACAAATTTGGGGGGACATAAACATTGAGACAATAGTAGTTAATCATACTAATTATAGCTTAAAGAAGACTGTGATCATACTCAATATTTCATGATGCAATGGACATCATTATGGAACTCCAATGGAGTTCAGGCATCTTTCAATGCAGAGACCAATGAACAAGTGAATGAATGTCAGAGTTGGCCCTGCAGCCCTTCACAGCCTGAAGTTGCCTTTTTTATTTTTTGGAAGCTCTTTCAGTGTGTTCTGTGTGCCTAATAGATGGATAAAGATTTAAAGAAAGAAAGACTGGCTGGGCACGGTGGCTCACAACTGTAATCCCAGCACTTTGGGAGGCTGAGAAGGGCAGATCACCTGAGGTCAGGAGTTCAGGACAAGCCGAACCAACATGGACAAACCCTATCTCTACTAAAAACACAAAAAAATTAGCTGGGCTTGGTGGTACATGCCCATAATCCCAACTACTCAGGAGGCTGAGGCAGTAGAATCACCTGAACCAGGGAGGCAGAGGCTGCCGTGAGCTGAGATTGCACCATTGCACTCCAGCCTGGGCAACAAAAGCAAAACTCCATCTGGAAAAAAAAAAAAAGAAAGAAAGAAAGACTTCTTTTTATTTTAGAAATTCTAGTGATTTATGGTGCACCTTTATGCACCTTAGCTGGCAAAATGGTGCTTGATTCTCTCCATGAAAAAATAAACTCACCAAGAGTAAGTCAATTCGACAGTATTGATAAATGTTTTAACTTTTGGGTCGTAAGTTCAGAGGTTTTTGTTTTATTATCCTTCCCAGTGTCCATATTTGCTCTAGACATTATTCTGTTTATACCAAATATGACATTATCTTAAAAAGAAAACAGGGAAACAGGCTCATCATATGTTAAAGCAAATATATATAATAACACAATTCAAAGTCAAGAAATCCAGAGAATGGGATGGAAGGGGAAAAATACCCCAAATATCAAGAACAGTGATGTGATGATAGCGATGAGTACATTAAGTGATGATTTTAGCTACGAGAACAATGCCCTTTCTAAATCCTAATGTTTTAACTGCTTAATTTTCTCTTCTACAGTTTGCATATTACAAGAAGAATCACATGCCTTCTAATATCCCAGTGACCAGCATCTTAATTAAAAACAGGACAGTTTGCAAAGACACAGACTATGTGTCTCACAGCTAATTGAAATAGCTTCCAAGGCCCCCGAAAGACAAGTTCAATATTGTGAAAATACCAGCAGGGCTGGCATTTCACTGTTCTCAGATACCCTCCTTGTCTATCTGATTAAAATTTCACTTGGCCTTTCTGTCCATAATAAAAGAAACCTATTTGGCCCCAAAGCTGTTGAGCAGACAGCAGAGGCATGTTAAATTTCAGGGCGTTTATCGAGTCTGCCGATGTTTCCACAGCAGCGATGCAGCTGAGAACCCAACCTCAGCCTTTCCACCCAGATGCAGTCAGTGGGGTTAATAGCAGAGTGAGGAGTTATCATTTGCAGACTGAGGCAGCTATGGTGAAAATGAGGGGCCAGGTGCAGTGGCTCATGCCTGTAATCCCAGCACTTTGGGAGGCCAATGCGGGTGGATCCCTTGAGATCAGTATTCCAGACCGCCCTGGCCAACATGGTAAAACCCTGTCTCTACAAGAAATGCAAAAATTAGCAGTGTGTGGTGGCATGCGTCTGTAATCCCAGCTACTTGGATGGCTGAGGGAGGAGAATCACTTAAACCCAGGAGGTGGAGGTTATGGTAAGCCAAGATAGCGGCACTGAACTCCAGCCTGGGTGACAGGGCAAGACTTGGTCTCAAAAATAAACAAAAAAAGAAAATGATGGATGGGTCCCCTCCCCCTGTGACCCAGCAATCCCATTACTGAGTATATATCCAAAAGATTATAAATCATTCTACTATAAAGACACATGCACATGTATGTTTATTGCTGCACTATTCACTATAGCAAATACTTGAAACCAACCCAAATGCCCATCAGTAATATACTGGATAAAAAATATTTAGCACGCATACACCATGGAATACTATACAGCCATAAAAAAAGACAAGTCCATGTCCTTTGCAGGGACATGGATGAAGCCGGAAACCATCATTCTCAGCAAACTAACACAGGAACAGAAAAACAAACATGACATGTTTTCACTCATAATTGGCAATTGAACGATGAGAACATGTGGACACAGGGAGGGGAACATCACACACTGGGGCCTGTCGGGAGGTGCAAGGCTAGAGGAGGGACAGCATGTGGAGAAATACCTAATGTAAATGACAGTTTGATGAGTGCGGCAAACCACCACAGCTCGTGTATACTTATGTAACAAACCTGCACATTGTACACATGTATCGTATCCCAGAACTTAAAGTGTAATTTTAAAAAAGGAAAACCAACCAAACAAAACCTGGTGCACAGTCTTGCATGGCATTTAATAATGAAGAAAATTTATGTGGGCCCGGCACGGTGGCTCATGCCTGTAATCCCAGCACTTTGGGAGACCGAGGCGGGTGGATCACGAGGTCAAGAGATTGAGACCATCCTGGCCAACACAGTGAAACCCTGTCTCTACTAAAATGCAAAAAAATTAGCTGGGTGTAGTGGCGCACGCCTGTAGTCCCAGCCACTTGGGAGGCTGAGGCAGGAGAATTGCTTGAAGCCAGGAGGCAGAGGTTGCAGTGAGCCGAGATCGCACCATTGCATTCCAACTTGGTGCCTGGCAAAAGAGCGAGACTCTGTCTCAAAAAAAAAAAAAAAAACCTTTATGTGTGGGTGAGATTCTCTGTGTGATTTTTCCTGCAGAATATGACTGATGCACCTGAGAAAGTTGAGAATGGAGTATTCTGTTATACCCTTTGGAGGGCTACACATGTCTATGGTGCTAACTGAGACCCCTTGAGGATGCAAAGTGAATGTGTTCCTGATGCAGGACAGGCAAGCCCCCAAAGTGGGGCTGAGCTTGGGAAGGTTCTTGGCTTTCCCCAATAAAGAATTCAAGGGCAAACCAGTGGTGCTACACAGCAAATTAATTTAAGCGGAAGTACACAGCAGCAGAGGGGCTGCTCCGTGCACAACAGGCCGACCTCACAGGCAGTGTGTGCAGAGGGGCAGCTCAGAAGCAGTTCTACAATTGTATTTATACCTACTTTTAATTGCATGCAATTAAAAGCAGAGCTTTCTCGAAAAGGGGTGGTAAACCGTAACACCCACCAATGATAGACTGGATACAGAAAATGTGGCATATATACACCATGGAATACTATGCAGCCATAAAAAAGAATGAGCTCATGTCCTCTGCAGAGACATGGATGAAGTGGGAAGCCATCATCTCAGCAAACTAACACAGGAACAGAAAACCAAACACCACATGTTTTTACTCAGAAGTAGGAGTTGAACAATGAGAACACATGGACATAGGGAGGGGAACAACACACACCAGGGGCCTGTTGTGGGGTGAGGGGCGAGGGGAGGGAGAACATTAGGACAAATACCCAATGCATGTGGGCTTAACACCTAGATAACTGGTTGGGCACAGCCAACCACCACGGCACACGTGTACCTATGTAACAAACCCGCACACTCTGTGCAGGTAGCCCAGTACTTAAACAAAAAACAAATAAATAAAAAAGGATGGTGACTTCTACGTGTTGCCGTGATGAGGGTAAAATGCCACGTTGCTGTTGGGCATGCGTTCGGTGCCTCCCCACTGTTGCAGCCAGTCTTCACTCTGGTCCGAAGTGGAGTCCTACCTCCTACCTCATAACAACCACTTCTACCAATGGTGACAGGATCGTAGTAATGACCATTATTATAAGTATTCATGAACATTTAAAGATGACTAAGATTCATCTGAACTTGCACAATACCCACATTCAGTCACTAGCATATTATTTAATTAAAATTCTTCTTCTTCTCAATTTTCAATGAATGAGGCAAATGAGGCTTAGATTGAGCGATTTGCCCAAGACCGCACAAATGGTTCCCAGGAAGGGCTCAAAACCAGGCAGTCTGACGCCAGTACTCACATGCTGAACCATTTTTATCATAGTGTCTCCTAATTAATCAGTACTGTGTAAGTCGTGGTCATGTTGGTAGACTATCTGTTCATCCATGTCTAGTTCTCTTCTCTTTCCTGGTCGCCCAAAAGACTCTTGCTGTTGGGTGATATTGAGTGACTGGTATCATCGCTGCTGGAAGTTATGTCCATCACAGAGAGCCCGAGAGCTCTGGCTCTGACTCCATTTCCTTATCAGCGTCCGCCAGGTGGGCACAGCTACAAAATGGAAGCAGCCTGGATCCTGAGCCACCTTGTGGCACAGACTAGGAGCACACTCAGAGGAGTCAGCAATACTCAAGTATCAAAACAGATCCACAGTTTGTATGTTACCTAGTACAACCTAACCCGATTTCAGTCATTTAAACTCAGAAAACCAGCTTTCCTAACTTAAAACTGAACTGTTTGCAAACAAGGGAACTCTCTGTACTGCTCTGGCTACTGTTAACCAATAAATGTCATTTCGAATTAATCTTTACCATGTCCTGGGCTTACTCTAGAAACAGGGTAGGTTGGGCGCAGTGGCTCACACCTGTAACCCCAGCATTTTTGGAGGCCAAGGTGGGTAGATCATGAGGTCAAGATATCGAGACCAACCTAGCCAACATGGTGAAACCCCATCTCTACTAAAAAATACAAAAATTAGCTGGGTGTGGTGTTGTGCACCTGTGGTCCCAGCTACTTGGGAGGCTGAGGCAGGAAAATCGCTTGAACACAGGAGGCAGAAGTTGCAGTGAAACAGGATCGTGCCACTGCACTCCAGCCTGGCAGCAGAGCAAGACTTCATCTCAAAACAAACAAAAAACAAAGAAAACAGGGTAAATATGTTGTGCTCATCTGTGAGGAGCCACATGGGCTCCTCCATCCATCCATCCAGCCAGCCAGACATCTTGCATCCTTCTATTAATATGGAGGTAACATGTCAGGCTCTTTGCTTGGCAATGGTGATTTAATGCTGAAAGCATACAAGAAACACAGTGCCTGCCTTTAACAAGCTCTCAATTTAACCTTACAGCCAGTGTTGCACAGCAATCAGCATCCATGGCTCACACAGAATTTTTACTTGATTTTTAACATAATCTGTAATTTCTATATATTCTGTGATGAACGGGTGTTACACTTTAAATAAGAAAACAAACAGAAAGAACTAAATTATCATAGTAGAGGAGCTGTCATAGTTTACACAGGCTAAAGGAGGGGGCATAAGAAAGGAACAGTCATCCCGCAGCGGAGTGAGAGAGTGGCTGTAGAGCTTCGTGGAAGATAAAGCCAAGTCTTGAAAGATGATCCGATTTCTCTAGGCATAAAAGTGACACCATTTGAAGGTGTCACTCCTGGTCACACCCTAGGTCACGTATTTCCTAGTGATACGGAAATCAAGATACCCCTCCACAGAGCTAAGCAGAATCCCCAAACAAATCAGGAGTTTGTTGAGAAATATGGCAAAACAAGGTTAGAACCCTATGGGGTTTCTGGTTGCTTCTGTTGCTGTGTGTTTCAGTTTCTAACTTCAACTGCAGAGCTGAAAATCCTTAATTATCTCATTGCTTGTAAAACAGATTTTAAGGAGCTGGACGGAAAGTGAGAACTGTCCAACAATTTCTTTTTCTTTTTCTTTTTTTTTGAGACAGAGTTTTGCTCCTGTTACCCAGGCTGGAGTGCAATGGCGCGATCTCGGCTCACCGCAACCTCCGCCTCCTGGGTTCAGGCAATTCTCCTGCCTCAGCCTCCCGTGTAGCTGGGATTACAGGCACGCGCCACCATGCCCAGCTAATTTTTTGTATTTTTTTTTTTGAGTAGAGACAGGGTTTCACCATGTTGACCAGGATGGTCTCGATCTCTTGACCTCGTGATCCACCCGCCTTGGCCTCCCAAAGTGCTGGGATTACAGGCTTGAGCCACCGCGCCCGGCCAACAATTTATTTTTCAAGAAACGATGAGAAAAAAATGACTAACATAATCAGTAATATGTTACCCAGTGACATATTAATAGTTCACTCATTAAAAATCATAAACTATGGAAAAGGAATGCGTGACTATCCCCTGTTTCTGGCATTCAGTGGCAGAGATGAGCCAGCTACCTAGTACCTATTTCTTTCCTCCTCCAGGGACAGGGACAAAGAGTATTTCTGAGCTGCTTTTGCAGTTGGGTGTTACCAGATGACACTTTTGGCCCATGGAATGTGAGTGGAGGTGCTTCTATGCATCATGTTAGGTTAAGCCCACGCAATCCTCTCTCTTTGGCAAACATCAAGGTGAAGACACCTACAAAAGCAGCCTGGGTCCCTGTATCACATTATGGAGTAGAACTGTCCGTCCATCAGGACACCCATTTAGAGCTAAGTGTAAGAAGGAGAAACTTTTTTTTTTTTTTTTTTTTTTTTGAGATAGAGTCTTACTCTATTACCCAGGATGGAGTGCAGTGGTGCAGTCTGGGTTTACTGCTGCAGCCTCTACCTCTGAGGTTCAAGCGATTCTTTTGCTTTAGCCTCCCAGTAGCTAGGACTACGGGCGTCTACCACCATTCCCAGCTAATTTTCTATTTTGGGTAGAGATGGGTTTCTCCATGTGGGCCAGGCTGGTCTTGAACCCCTGGTCTCAAGAGATCTTCCTACCTTGGCCTCCCCAAGTGCTGGGATTGCAGTTGTGACCATGCCGGACCAAGAAGACAGAAACTTAAGTGCATTAAACCACTGAGATTTGAAAGTTAATGCGATTCTGAAGCTCATGCCACTTTAACTAATATAGGTCCTACATCTTCTCCAGTCCTCACTATACAGAGTAAAATATCAGAGTCCGTGCCTTCATCAGGGCTAGCTTTGGATGCTGAAACTCACAAAGATACAGAAAGGGAACCCTCGTAGCAGCTGCGCGTGTAGAGCTTACTCCAAAGTGCTCACGAATGGAGCCATCTTTACAAGAGAAATCAGGCCTCTGAAGTTAACTGGCCAAAACAAACTTGACTTCCAGATGGACAAAGTCGCAAACAGCAGAAGGAGAAAAAGAAAACATTTAAGAATGACTCTCGGAGTCAACGTAACCTCAGTAAATGCAACTATGTCTCACTAGCAGTCACAGGCCAAAGAAAGATGATGCTTGATTCCAGGTGTCATTTAGCATGACGACAATATTATTCTAACTTTTATAATTCTATTATGAGATTTATGAATGACAACAGTCTGTCCACCCTCGCTTAGTCACCCCAAGAAAACCCGTCAAGATTCTCAAAGATTTCTTTTTAAGAACAAATCAGTTACTGATATCCCCTATTCATTCATTCATTCATTCATTCATTCATTCAATGGACAGTTACTGAGGGCATTCTCTGTGCCAGGTAAGGCTGTAGGCATCCATGGACTCTTCCCCTCCCAAACAAGTCTTCTCACACTAGCCCAAGAGATTTTGTTAAAATATTTATTGGATCAGGGTCAGGTGCAGTGGCTCATGCCTGTAATCCAGCACTTTGGGAGGCCAAGGCAGGCAAATCACCTGAGGTAAAGAGTTCGAGACCAACCTGGCCAACATGGTGAAACCCCATCTCTTCTAAAAATACAAAAAAACTTAGCCAGATGTGGTAGCAGGCATCTGTGATCCCAGCTACTAGGGAAGCTGAGGCAGGGGTTGTAGTGAACTGAGACTGCACCACTGCACTCCAGGCTGGATGAAAGAGGAAAACTACACCTCAAAAATAATAAAGTAAAACAAAATAAAATAATTAAACTATTTATTGGATCAGGTACCCCCATCCTTTAAATTCCTCCAGCGTCTTCCCAATGTACTCACAACAGAGTTCAAACCCTCTTGCACCTCCAAGGCTGATGTCTCCAGCTCATTCTCAGATTACTCTGGACACACTCCTCTGTGGATTCATCAACCTTGCCAGGTTCCTCCCCTCCTCAAGCTGGACCCATGCTGTCTCCTTCGTCTGCACTGCTCCTTGTCCTTTCTCTTCCTGTTCGGTTCCTGCTCATTAACCTAAATGCCAGTCCTTTACAGAGGCCATCCCTGAACCTTTCATCCAAATTGAGTGTGTTCCTTGTAACATTCCATAGCATTGAGAGTCTTTCTCCAGTCACGACAAATGTCTGTTTACCACCCAGTCAATTCTAGGTGCCGATGGCAAGACAGGAGGAAGACAAGAATCTGTGCCCTGTGACACAGAACTTTAACAAGGTATTAACGGATGTGTAAGTGCAGTGGAGGAAACGATCAGCCAGACTGTAGGGAGCAGCTGGGCAGGCTGCCATTCTAGGCTGGGAAATAATTCAAGGAGGGGCTCCCTGAGAAGGTGGCAGCTAAAATGAAGCTTGAGGCCGGGCACGGTGGCTCATGCCTGGAATCCCAAAATTTTGGGAGGCCGAGGTGGGTGGATCACCTGAGGTCAGGAGTTTGAAACCAGCATGACCAGCATGATAAAACCCTGTCTCTACTCAAAATACAAAAAATAAGGCAGGTGTGGGAATGGGAGTCTGTAATTCCAAGTTCTCAGAGAGGCTGAGGCAGGAGAAACTCTTGAACGCAGGAGGCGGAGGTTGCAGTGGAGATTTCACCACTACACTCCAGCCTGGGTGACAGAGCAAGACTGTTTCAATCAATCAATCAATGAATCAATCAATCACGCAAGCAAGCTAGCTAGCTTGAAGACTGAGTAGGTGAGTGCCAAGGTAAAATTTTTCCAGAAAGAGGACTGGGTGCAAAGGCCCTGAGGTTGAAAAGAAGCCAAAATACTTGAATAAGAGAAAGGAGGCCAGTAAGGGCTAGTGGTGAGTTAGAACATTACTTTTAAATGAGATGAGCAGGAGTTACATATCGATTTACATGACAGTACTTTTGACATCTGTCTCCCCAGAGACGGAAAGCTGCAGAAATGCAGATAGGCTACTCTGCTTGTCAATTCAGAACCTGGGTCTAGCACAGGCTTTGATACACAGTTGAGAAACTTAACTATTTAATGACTAAATGAATGAAAAGAGTAGCTGGGCTGCTCACTTCAGAGCAGGAGGCTGGCAGCTCAAAACAGGTAGGGACAGTTACAGAGAGCGGCAAAGATAAACCGTTCCCCGTAATGGAAAAGGGCAAGTGGAGAAACTCACTTTGAGCTGGTAAAGTAATTACTGCACTGCGCAGACCTGGAGCCAGGAGGCAGGAAGAAACAGAGGGGTAAATAACTTAGAAACTTTCGCTTCCCATCTGCAGTTGCTGCAAGCACCCAGCCTCTGAGACCCCAGGACATTTACACTAAGCAAGAGGCATACAATTAGGCAGCATCTCAAGATAATACCCAATAGGTCTTACATTTCATTTCAGTCAACCACTGCTGGGTTTTGGCACCATTTTCTTTGCAAATATGAGTAATGCAGACCCCTCAGTCACTATTAAGTAGCAATCTGGGGAAATCATCCACTTCCAATAATCCATTTCTCTAATTTAGAACACTCTGAAACCACATAATGAATAATACTGTCGCCAACTCTCCGGTAATGACATGTGACATATGTCAGCAATTGCTCTTTTCAAGATAAATCCCACTGTGTTGTTCCCTTCAGAAACGCCTGCTTATTTATTCGCCTGGGATCCTCACACACAAATACAATGTATTCATTTCTGAAGATGATTTTATGAACAAAGTTGAATCCCACGTTTTGAAAGATCAGGAAAAAGTTTTATCCTAACATAATAAACAGCGTTCAGTTTTATCTGCAAATGGTTGATTAATACGCAATTAGATTCTTCAGTGCAGGTTGTCAATTCATTCCAAAGTATTTTATTTAATTAGTGACACCCTTTTAGAGACAACAATAGGCTGTTCTTTTAGAAGATACTGCTTTTCCTATTCCCTTCACTGCATCAATGATGCTGTCCAGTATTCACAGCTGGAGATGATCATAACATTCCCCAAGGGCCGGGTCTTGTTATTCCCACTGTCCCTCCTTCCCAAAGATGTGCAGATGGAAAAAAATAATTTCCCAAGGACCCCGCCCTTCTCAAACCCCAAGAGATGAAGGGGATACGAGTTACAAGTAATGGAACTGGTTGCAAGTTATCTTCTTTGTGTTGAAAAAATGCCTACAACACACCTGTAATCCCAACACTTTGGGAGGCCGAGGCATGTGGATCATGAGGTCAGAAGTTCAAGACCAGCATGGCCAAGATGGTGAAACCCCGTCTCTACTAAAATTACGAAAAATTAGCCGGGTATAGTGGCGTATGCCTGTAATCTCAGCTACTCAGGAGGCTGAGGCAGGGAATTGCTTGAACCTTGGAGGTGAAGATCGCAGTGAGCTGAGATTGTGCCACTGCACTCCAGCCTGGGCGACAGAGCAAGACTTTGTCTCACGCACACACACACAAAATGCTTAAAACTCTTCCATTTGAGGACACTTCCCATAGCCCTGGCTCTTGTTGAAAGTAATTTTTTTGAATTACTCAAATAATTGAACAGTTGCTCATCTCTAGATGTAATAATCAGAGGGGAAATCTCTTATACCCCAAAACAGAAATTTATTAGGCTAAGTAAACAATATATAGTGGGCATGTGGTTGGAAGGTTTGCTGAGATATAACTGTGTGGTTACATATGTTTCAGGGTATTCCTATTTTATGCATAGATAACAGAACTAAAAATGTTAACTCAGTAAAATCTAGAAAATACGTATCATCTAACAAGACACTGGAAGAAACAGAAGAGTCCAAGAAGAAGTTTCTGTAAGTTTACAGCTTGGACCCAAATGGAATTAAAATTCAACCAAGTCAAGCCAAAGTTTAAAGTAAGACTAAGCTGTGCTGTCTCCTCTCTCATTCCCCACCTCCTAATATGCTAATGACATTTTAATAAGCAAAACTGCTGGCAAATAAACTGAACCTCAGTGATAATGGGGTGGTACAAATCTGTCCAGCTCTGCTTTAGACGGAGTTTGAGATACATTTGACTAGAGGACTAAGAGCGAGATGAATTGGGAAAAGGCTTAGATGGTCAATAAACAAGTGATGGCCGGGTGCGGGGGCTCACCCCTGCAATCCCAGCACTTTGGGAGGCCGAGGCGGGTGGATCACGAGGTCAAGAGATCGAGACCATCCAGGTCAACATGGTGAAACCCTGTCTCTACTAAAAATATAAAAAAAAAATTAGCTGGGCACAGTGGCGCCGTGCCTGTAATCCCAGCTACTCGGGAGGCTGAGGCAGAAGAATTGCCTGAACCCAGGAGGCGGAGGTTGTGGTGAGCCGAGGTCGCGCCATTGCACTCCAGCCTGGGTAACAAGAGCGCGAAACTCCATCTCAAAAAAAAAAAAAAAAAAAAAAAAGAAAGTGACATGGCATCCACATTCGGAGAATTCTCAGATACTGCAACTAAATAAAATATCCATGGATTCACAACAGACCATATCACCAATTCTACCTGGCTGCTGAGATGTCAACCTGGCCGGGACATGGGAGAGATACTATCTTGAACTTTGTGAGTGACTTGGGGATTTCAAAGTCAACACAGATTTTATCTGGATGACTCTCTCAATCCCTTACCGTTTCAACAGAGGACCTCACCCTCTAAAATTACCAGAATGGAAACAGTAGAAAACCATATTTTAACCAGCATAGAGCAACATTTCTTCCCCTGGGCACTGTTGACATTTTGGCTTTGGGAAGTCCATGTGGGAAAGCAGTTCTACACTCTGTGGTATGTTCAGCAGACCCCTCGGCATCTACTAACTAGATGTTGACAGCAATTGCCCCATCCCACTCTGACAAACCGGAACGCCTCCAGGTGCTGCCTGCTGTCCCCTGGGGGAACAAAATAGTCTCAGTTGAGAACTACTGGTATAGCGGATGGTTTTCTCCTGCTCATCTTTCTAAGGTATTCCTCTTAGGGTTCCTGTGACATTTTTCTTCTTTGACCTATTATTACTTCTTGTTATTAAAATTCAAAGATAAACAGGAGAAAAAAACTGGAATATTCCCTCATGAAATGCTATTGTCAGGAACCAGGAATCATCTGTATTATTTTACACTTTCCCTGTTGGGTGTATCAGAAAGCACAATCTCTTCTTAGGTACTAATGTATTCGCATATGTTAAGAAAATACATTCAGCCAAGCGTGGGTGGTGCATGCCTGTAATCCCAGCACTTTGGGAGGCCAAGTGGGCAGATCACCTGAGGTCAAGAGTTTAAGACCAGCCTGAGCAACATGGTGAAACCTTGTCTCTACTAAAAATACAAAAAACTGATGGGCATGGTGGTGCATGCCTGTATTCCCAGCTACTCGGGAGGCTGAGGCAGGAGAATCACTTGAACCTGGGAGGTGGAGGTGGCAGTGAGTGGAGACTGCGCCATTGCACTCCATCCTGGGCAACAAGAGTCAAACTCTATCTCAAAGAAGAAAAAAAAAGGGGGGGCCAGGTGCATCTGCTCATGTCTGTAATCCCGGCACTTTGAGAGGCAGGCGGATCACTTGAGATCAGGAGTTCGAGACCAACCTGGCCAATGTGCTGAAACCCTGTCTCTATTAAAAATGCAAAAAATTAGCTGGGCATGGTGGCAGGTGCCTGTAATCCCAGCTACTCAGGAGACTGAGATAGAAGAATTGCTTGAACCCAGGAGATGGAGGTTGCAGTGAGCTGAGATTGTGCCAATGCACTACACCCTGGGTGACAAAGTGAGACTCCGTGTCAAAAAGAAAATACATTCATGGACCGGGTGCAGTGGCTCACACCTATAATCCCAGCACTTTGGGAGGCCGAGGTGGGTGGATCACGAGGTCAGGAGATCAAGTCCATCCTGGTCAACATGGTGAAACCCCATCTCTACTAAAAATACAAAAAATTAGCTGGGCATGGTGGCGCGTGCCTGTAATCCCAGCTACTCAGGAGGCTGAGGCAGGAGAATTGCCTGAACCCAGGAGGCGGAGGTTGCAGTGAGCTGAGATTGCACCATTGCACTCCAGCCTGGGTAACAAGAGCGAAACTTTGTCTCAAAAAAAAAAAAAAAAAAAATACATTCATACCGTCCACATGATTGTGCAAGTATCTGCTTTTGTTTAACAAGTTGTACTTACTTTGTTATACTAACTACCTGTAAGATAACCTTGTGCTTTTTTAACGGTTGAGCAGTATTTCGTTGTATGAATAGACCCAAAATATACCCAAGCAATCTATTAAAAGCCTTTTAGCATCATTCTGTATGTGTGTGTGTATGTGTATGTGTATGTGTGTGTGCGTGTATGTGTATGTGTAGGTGTGTGTATGTATATGTGTGTATATGTGTGTATGTGTATGTATGTATATGTGTGTATGTGTCTATGTGTATGTGTCTATGTGTATGTGTGTATGTGTATGTATGTGTATGTGTGTATGTGTATGTGTGTATGTGTATGTGTGTATGTGTATGTGTGTATGTGTATGTATGTGTATGTGTGTATGTGTATGTATGTGTATGTGTGTATGTGTATGTATGTGTATGTGTGTATGTGTATGTGTGTATGTGTATGTGTGTATGTGTATGTGTGTATGTGTATGTGTGTATGTGTGCGCGTGTATGTGTATGTATAGGTGTGTGTGTATATGTATGTGTGTACATGTGTGTGTGTGCGTGTATGTGTGTGTGTGTCTGTGTATGTGTGTCTGTGTGTATGTGTGTGTGCACACACACTGACTTTACTTCCTCACATATTCCTGCTCCCCATAGACGTATTTATGTAGATTAAATTCCTAAAAATAGAACTTCTCAGCTTTCTCCTTTTATGCTATTTTCTGCTGACTACATTTCATTAACTCTCTTTAAAATGCTTTTCTTTTGAGTCAGATGACACACCTAGTACTTCTTTGGTTTCTTGAAACTTCTATGTCCACCTTTCACTCACTAGACAATTACCTATAGGGATTCTACTGACACTGGTGAGCTGGGGGAAGACCCTAAATGCTGGTGGCACTTTGATCTCAGCTGATGTGCAGGCTCTTGACGCAGTCTCGAGAAGGAATTCAAGGGTGAGTCAGAAAACAGTGTAAATACGGAGATTTATTAGAAAGGGAAAATTACACACTCAAGAGAAGGGAGCGCCAGGGGACTATGAAGAGAGACCCATGCCTAAGGAGGTTTGGGGCTGCTGCCTTTATGCGTTTCTTTAACCAAGGGGAGGAGTGTTCATGAAAATTCCGAGAAAAGGGTAGAACTGTTTTAGAATTGTGGTGTGACCCATTTTTTTGGTTTGTTTTTTTGAGATGGAGTCTCGCTCTGTCACCAGACTGGATTGCAGAGGCACAAACTCAGCTCATGGCAACCTCTGCCTCCTGGGTTCAAGCGATTCTCCTGCTTCAGCCTGCCGAGTAGCTGAGATTACAGGCATGTGCCACCACCACACCCAACTTTTTTTTTTTTTTTTTGTATTTTTAGTAGAGATGGAGTTTCACCATGCTGGCCACGATGATCTCGATCTCCTGACCTTGCTATCCGCCTGCCTCAACCTCCCAAAGTTCTGGGAGCACAGGCATGAGCCACCGTGACCACTCAATGCCACCCGTTTTTACACCAAATGGAGGTGTTCCCTGAACTCATGATGCTGGTCACCTAGGGTCTCATGACATGCTCATCAACATCCTAAGTCACTCACTATCGTCCTGAGTCACACTGTGTAACAAACGCAACCTGAGGTCTTACATCAAAACGAGGTGGAATTCAGCATAATGCTGGGTCCAGTCGGTCTTAGCCAGCTTGGTCCACACCTGTTTTTTCAGGACCTCATCAGCCCAGAGCCTCCAGTCATGTAAAACTGCTATCCAAAATCTGTGTTATCCTGTGACCACCTGTATTATTCCTTTCTTACTTCTAGGAACAAGGGACAGTGCTAACACCCCGTCTGTGAGTCACTGGCCTTCCTCCTGAAGCCAAATTACTTCCTGACTGTGGTCCCATGCCACCTGTACCTTCCCTTGGTTCTTCGTATCTGCATGGCTTAGAGGCTTTTAGCCATCTTCTCAAGGGTCTACCACGTGCCAGTACTGAGCTCTGTGCTGGGGAGAAATTGATGAGCAAAAAGCAGATAAGATTTCTCCCCTACAGAGCATGGAGTCTCATGGAAACAAGATGCATTAATCAAAACTGCTTAGAAATGTATGCAAATTACTAGTGGAATTACTGCCTCCCAGGAGGAGCGCCCAATGCTCTAAGAGGGGCAATGGGAAGACCTGAGGTTTCAGGGCAGGCATTCCCACAGAAGGGAAGTACGATCCAAAGGCCAGGGAAGAGTTCACCAGGTAAGAGTGATGGAGGTGACCAGAGATCCAGGTGGGAGATCGGCATAAGCCAACACCCCTGGGAGGAAGGGAAGCTGGCCCCTGAGGGATCAGAAAGATGTCAAAAGAGGGAGGAGAGGGAAGAAGATGGCTGGTGGGCAGTGAAGGATGGGGCTGGCTCTCTGAGACATATTTTACTTTTATTTTGAAAGCACTGGAGAACAAGGGAGTGACATGGTCACATTCGGGCTTTGAAAAGATCACCCTGCTCAACTGTAATGAGTAACCCTCAGGAAGTCACCAGCTGTCAACATACCGAGTCTGCGTCAAATGAGAAAACTCCTCTTCCCTATAAGCGCTTTTCCTCCAGTGATAATGCTGGGTCAGATAAGGTACACAACACATTTTCCCATTTCTTCCTTAACAGCTTTACTTGCTTCATCTGTGACCGCTTTCTTTGGCCTGGTTTGGAGGACAGCACTTTCAGGCCTTTGGATATCACACTGAAGAGAAGAGCTTTCAGAGAAAATGAGATTGAAGTAGATGCAAACAAACAAACACACACCTCTAACAAAATTGATTAATTTAAAAAACATAAAAAGGAGTGTCCACTTTAAGATGTTATATCGCTTATCAACTGGTGTTAAATTAAAGGTCACTAATAGACTCAATAAATATGTAAAAAGAAATCTTCACTTTTCATCCACTAACGTCTGCCCCCAAACCGCTTTCTCCCCAAACTAAAAAGCTGGTTTTTAGTAAGGCTAATCTATTCCGGTGCAATCCTATTTTAACCTTATCGAGTATCCTCACATATTTCTGCCATTCATGCAAAAACGGAACATTAGAGGTTCAGATTTTATTTGGAAAATTTCTTATTCATCATATGGAAACACATCCAGGTGTATTCGAGGAATTCAGTTTAAAACTAATTTATCTTACATTAATGTTTAAATTCATGAGATTCCACATAAAGTCATTCTTGTAGTATAATAAACTCAGAGTCGATATGATAATTATTAAACAGAAATGAACGTGAGAAAAATAAGTCGCCTGGTCTTAGGGTTAGTCCCCTCTCTCCTGAGCTCTTAGGATGGCAGCAAAGAGAAAGAAAAAAGTTTTTGTTTTGTTTTTTATATTGACATGGAGTTTTTGTCGCCAGGTTGGAGTGCAGTGGGGCAATCTTGGCTCACTGCAACCTTTGCCATTCAGGTTCACATGATTCTGCTGCCCCAGCCTCCTGAGTACTGAGATTACAGGCTCCTGCCACTGTGCCCGGCTAATTCTTTAATTTTAGTCAAGATGGGGCCACTGTCTTGCCCGGGCTCATCTTGATCTCCTGACCTCATGATCCACCTGCCTTGGACTCCCAAAGTGCTACGACTACAGGCATGAGCCACAGTGCCCAGCTAGGAATTTTTCCTGAACAAAGACAAGAAAAAGTCAAGAGGGAGACGGACCAAAGAGAGGAGCAGAGAGAGCACACAAGAGCAAGCATGCCCCAAGACTGTACCTGCACTGCCACTTACGGAACGCTTGTTGTATACCAGGCACTGTTCTAGGGTTTTTTCCACATCTCCAAATCTCTCAACAACCCATGGGAATTACTTGAATGATAGTGACCCCAACCAACAACTATGGAGCACTTACTGTGTACCAGGTGGTGTTCTAAGCACCCCTCCCTTTTTCTGTAACTGGAGATGGGGGGGAGGGTCTTCCCATGTTGCCCAGACTGTTCTCGAACCTCTGGCCTCAAACAATTTTCCCGCTTCAGCCTCCCCAAAGTATTAGGATTACAGGTATGAGGCCCCTTACTCAGCCTGTTCTAAGTTCTTACGTGCATCAACTGGCTCAATCCATACAACCTAACATGGTGAGGATTAGGCCTGTCCTCTCCAGATGAGAAAAATGGGATAGGGGGAAGTCAGGCGGCATCACCAAGCTGAAATAAATAGCAAGCGGGAGAGGCGGGCAATGAGTGCAGACCAACTCTGCACGTCAGCACGATCTGAAGCAGGTGCGGTGTGTTTCCAGACATAGAAACTCAGACCTCTTAAGGCTGAGCACCGGGCGGGACAGCCAGGATTTGAATTGGAAGTCACAGGATCCCTAAAGTCTGCTGCCACCTTCATCAGAAACCCCCTCGAGGATATTCATGCTACTTTCTGGACAGAAGATCAAAGCTTCTGTGCAGAATCACTGCATCCGTCTCCACCCTCACCCTTCACGGCCTGTGTGTCTTCAGGGTCCCCCCCCGCTTTTTTTTTTTTGAGACGGAGTTTCGCTCTTGTTACCCAGGCTGGAGTGCAACGGCGCGATCTCACTGCAACCTCCGCCTCCTGGGTTCAGGCAATTCTCCTGCCTCAGCCTCCCGAGTAGCTGGGATTACAGGCGCGCACCACCATGCCCAGCTAATTTTTTGTATTTTTAGTAGAGACGGGGTTTCACCATGTTGACCAGGATGGTCTCGATCTCTTGACCTCGTGATTCACCCGCCTCGGCCTCCCAAAGTGCTGGGATTACAGGAGTGAGCCACCGCGCCCGGCCCAGGGTTCCTTTTTCATGTGCCCCTGGCACTGGACTGCCCTGCCTCCCTCCCTCTCCTCTTCAGATCCTGTTAGGTTCTTCCCTTGAGTCACCTATACAGGATTCCAGCTTTCTGCAGTGATGCAGTGGATAAATGCCCGCTCCCAGGGAGAAGATACTGCAGTTTCAAAGAGCAAGAGAAAATGGAACTCAAAAATGCTTCATACTTGCATCTTCAATATCACAACGGATTGCTCAAAAAGTGAGATCCATTTTGCGTACTCAGCTAGCTTGTTCTAAGTACACAACCCCCTTTTTTCCTGTCATTGTTTTTCCTTTCCCTTTTCAAATCATCCCTGACTTGCCCAATAATCTGACTTTCCTATTAATTCTTGAATTTTAAGTATTTAAAAACACCAGGGATTGTTGTCCCCAAGGGAACTTGGACCCCGTCTAGAGACAATTTTGGCATCCAGAGTGGGGAAGAGATGTGCCACTGGCATCTAGAATGCAGTGCGGCTGCTAAGCAGCCTTTCATAAACATATCAGCCCCCACAAAAAAGGACCATCTGACGAGCAACATCAAGGTTGCTGAGGGAAGTTGGTAATCCCAGCTACTTGGGAGGCTGAGGCAGGAGAATTGCTTGAACTGGGAAGGCAGAGTCTGCAGTGAGCCAAGATCATGCCACTGTACTCCAGCCTGGGTGACAGAGCCAGACTCCATCTTAAAAAAAAAAAAAAAAAAATCCTCGGTCTAGAAGGATGCAGTGAAGCTTGTACTGCCTCCAGGGGAAGTGGCAGGAACATTACAATAGCACTTTCAATTATTTCACTTTTGAACTGTTAAGAATGTTTCTTTTCAACCCACATGTATTATTTTTGAAACGTTACTACCAATTTAGAAATAAATTTATTTTCAATGTTTTCTTCCAGGAAAGTTTTTTAAAAAAGCTTTTGGACTTTTTCAAAGAAAAGCAAAATAATATATACAAGAAAATAATAATTTCAAGAGGTGAGTGAAGAATCCAAAGAACCTCTTCTTATGAGGAAAGGATCAATTTCCTCTTCTCAGTAATGTGTTGACAAAAAAGGACAACTTTAACTTAGAGTTGTATTAGTACTTATTACAATGATTAAGAAACATAGGAGATACACTCAACACATTAGTTTAAAAAAATGAAATCTAAAATTTACTACAAAATACTATCACCATTTTCTACATAAAGAAATAGAATATCTTGAGTTGTCTTGACAGTAAGATAATTACTTACATTATTTATATTATTTTATTTTATTTTGAGATGGAGTCTCGCTCTGTCACTCAGGCTGAAGTGTGCTATGGCGTGATCTCAGCTCACTGCAACCTCTACCTCTCTGGTTCAAGTGATTCTCCTGCCTTAGCCTCCCCAGTAGCTGGGGTTACAGGCACCTGCCATCATATCTGGCTAACTTTTGTATTTTTAGTAGAGATGGGGTACGCCATGTTTACCAGACTGGTCTCAAACTCCTGACCTCAGGTCATCCGCCCGCCTAGGCCTCCCCCAATGTGCTGGGAGGACAGGCGTGAGCCACGGTGCCCAGCCAGATAACTGTTAACATTCTAAAACCTCCTCTTCACCATTCCATTACTGTAAAATACAAGGTGTAGACAAAGACAGGGAAATCCAGATGAAGGAGAACTCAACACTCTTCCCACACTTTCGTTCACGGGGCCAGCTCACACCCATCCTTCAAGATTCAGACCACATGCCACCTCTTCCAGGACACCATTTCTCGCACTGATTTGTCAGGTGCAGCTCCAGCATGCGCCTTTCTATAGCATTCTGTGATCCCCTCCACCCCAGCCCACAGCACAGAGCCCTCTGTTCATCTGAGTACCTGCCTAGGTCCCCAAAGGTGGGAATCTCCTATAACTAATCTTATCTGCAACAACTAGAACAGTGGCTAATGTTTAATATTCAAAATTTCAATTGATGGTAAATATTGAATGAATGAATGAACAAATGAATGTAAAAAGGAACAAGTATTATTTCCATTGACCCTAAGAAATCAAGAATTGGCAGATTCAAAAACAAGGGAGAAGGCCGGGTGCGGCGGCTCAAGCCTGTAATCCCAGCACTTTGGGAGGCCGAGGTGGGTGGATCACGAGGTCGAGAGATCGAGACCAACCTGGTCAACATGGTGAAACCCAGCTCTACTAAAAATACAAAAAATTAGCTGGGCATGGTGGCGCGTGCCTGTAATCCCAGCTACTCAGGAGGCTGAGGCAGGAGAATTGCCTGAACCCAGGAGGCGGAGGTTGCGGTGAGCCGAGATCACGCCATTGCACTCCAGCCTGGGTAACAAGAGCGAAACTCCATCTCAAAAAAAAAAGGGAGAAAAAGTAGTGGTGTACCCAGGAAGGATGGAGATACTATAGTCCCTTAAAAGAATTTCAGGCGGTGGCTGCGTGCGGTGGCTCACTTCTGTAATACCAGCACTTTGGGAGGCTGAGACCAGCCTGGCTAACATGGCAAAACCCCATCTCTACTAAAAATGCAAAAATTAGCCAGGTGTGTTGTGATAGTGTGTGCCTATAATCCCAGCTACTTGGGAGGCTGAGGCAGGAGAATCACTTGAACCCAGGAGGTAGAGGTTGCAGTGAGCCAGCTGAGATAGTTCCACTGCACTCCAGCCTGTGTGACAGAGCAAGACTCTGTCTGGGCAAAAAAAAAAAAAAAAAAAAAAAGGAATTTCAGGTGGGCCAAGAAGTCAGTGAGATAGAATGGTAAAGAAGGAACACAGGCTCCCTAAATTTGGGGCCTAGAAGGTCCTGGCTTTTATCAAATACGGGCTTCATCAAGTGGCTACTGCCCTCTGATACTCAGTCTCCTTCAATAAAACGGAAATAGTAGTATTAAACTCACATGCTGATAAAGAACATGAAATGAGGAAAACACATATACAGTACTGAGCAAAGTACATGATGAGAAGCTGTTAGGGATCATTGTTTTTTAACCATGAATTCTAATGGGTATGAGAATCATCCTCTGTAGCAGCAGCACACACTCATTAATACCAATCGCTCTGCCAGGCATTTTAAGGCACAAAGAGATCTAAGACTCAGCTACTGCTCTCAAAAGGCCTAACCTGGCTGGAGAGTCAGACCATACTCACCCTCATCCCATGGCTTCTTTGGGGTTCTTTTCCACCCCTCTCCCTTCCTTCAAGCCTGAGTTGCTAAAGAAAGCAGAGCTTGGATCTTTAAAAACACGCCCTAGTGTGTAAGTGTGAATTAGCATGGGGTTGTCTAACCTCATACCTTATGAGCAGCTTCATCTGCCATAACTTAGATTGTGATGGGAAATAAAATGCAGGCACGGCGAAGAACTCACTGTGCACGGCAAGACATGTTTTATCTCTAGCCACGAAGTGGAATTGCATTCCTGTTGTGAAACCCAGATTGATGCATGCATTTTATTTATAACCCTTTCTCTGAAAGTTCCTCCAAGTTACAAGTTAGCAATGAAAGTTTGCAGTGGCTTTTAAAAGACCTGCTGGCATCTTCCCTGACAGCCAAATTCTTGCAAGTGACAGTAACAGACCAGAGAACGGCTGAGAGTCAACAGGCATTGAAGAATGTGCGTGTCCAAAGAATAATGGTGATAGAATGGAAAAGGCAGAATGTGGCACTACTGAGCATTGATGCTCAGGGGAAACCTGCCATTCCAGCATTTCAAACTGACTGTCATCCAACCAGCCATCCTTCTCCCCTCTTCTACTGCCTCGACTTTGCACATGGGCTCCCTTTTAACTTCCCTCCATCCTTTTTCAGTCTATCTCCCACAGTGGCTGCAGAAAAACCACGCACAACCATTTCACTGGCACTCGACTCACTTTGATGATTACTTGTCAATTCTATACAACTATGCTGCCCTATTTGATCATGTAGAAGGTTTGTCAGCCAAGAATCATCCATCCCCAAACAGGAGATGCAATCACATCAGAAACTAGGGCTGTAAAAAAGAGGATCCTCAAAGGGTTAAACCATATGACCTAGCCATTTCAATTTCATTTCTAGGTGTATGCTCAAAAAAACTGAAAACAGATACTGAGACAAGTACATGCACACTCTTGTTCATAGAAGCATTATTTACAATAGCTAGAAAATGGAAACAGCCCAAATGTCTGTCAAGGAATAAACAAACTGGTTAATTTCTACATTGGAATATTATTCAGCCATGAAAACTGATGAAGTACTGATACATACTACGATGAGAATGAATACTGAAAACATTATGCAGAGTGAAAGAAGTCATATTAAAAAGGCCACAAACTGTAAGATTCATACAAAATATCCTGAACAGGCACATCCACTGTGACAGACCAGTGACTGCCGGGAGTTGGAGGGGGGACAGAGAAATGCAAAGCACCTGCTTAAGAGGCATGAGATTTCTTTTTGGGCTAATGAAGAAGTTTTAGAACTAGATAAAGGTGATAGTCGCACAACATTAATATACTATGTTCCACTGAATTGTTCACTTAAAAATAACCGACTTCAGGTAATGTGTAACACACCTCAATGAAATATTTAAAAATAAAACAATATTGAAGACTAGTTTTCCAATTCGGGGACAAAGCAGGTCACGTAGAAAAACCCACTAAATGGGAAGAGAGGAAAGCACCAGAGAACAAGGTCATAGCCCTGGTTAGAGGTAAAGAGACACCACATCTAAACACCTTGGATTTCCAGCAAGTCCAGGAGTGACTAAGAGAAAAGGGATCGTGAAATGGGCAGAGGGCGTTGCTGCTGCATTTCAGCACCACTGCTTTTTAATGTTACAGTGCTTGATACTTGAATGAGATGTGCTGTCCATACCGGAAATAGATAGGAATCTGCCTCACAGGGTTATCTTAAGAATTCAATGGTAACTCTAAGACTCTTGCAAGTCACTGTATATAACACATAATACATATTCAATAACTGGTAGCTTTAATTATCATCCAGCTGTTGTGCATGAAATGTGGTCCAAGCTGCTAAGGATGATGAAAGATAAAAATAGCAATTCTGTGGGTGAAAAATAATTACCTTCTACAAGGCTTCTTTGGAAGGACCAGTGGTCTATGTATCTGTGCTCATTAACAGGCGTTTTTCAGTAAAAAGAAGTCTCCAACTTAGCACCTATTTGAGGTCCACGGATGGCTCTAAAAAAATCTTGTAAGAATCAGAGTGCACTGCAGTCAGTTTTGTTTGCTTGCTTTTTCTTCTTTGGAGTCAGGGTCTTGCTCTGTCACTCAGGCTGGTGTGTCGCTGTACTAGTGCGATCATGGCTTGCTGCAGCCTCTAATTCCTGGGCTCAATCTTCCTGCCTCAGCCTCCTAAGTATTTGGGACTACAGGTGCATGCCACCATACCCAGTTATTTTTTTAATTTTTCTGTGGAACAGGGTTTTTGCCATGTTTCCCATCCTCATCTCAAACTCCTGACCTCAACTGATTTTTCCTCCCCAGCCTCCCAGAATGCTGGGATTACAGGAGTGAGCAACTGCGTCTGGCCTATCACAGTTACCTATCTATTAACAACTCAAAAGATTATTTGATCATTAACAGGATCTATTAGTCCATCTTCATACTGCCATGAAGAAACACCCGAGACTGGATAACTTATAAAGAAAAAGAGGTTTAACAGACTCACAGTTCCACATGGCTTGGGAGGTCTCACAATCACGATGGAAGATGAAGGAGAAGCTAAGGCATGTCATACATGGTGGCAGGCAAGAGCGAGTGTGACCTTCATCAAACCATCAGATCTCATGAAACTTATTCACTGTCATGAGCACAGCATGGGAAAAATCAGGCCCCATGATTCCATGACCTCCTATTGGGTCTCTCCTATTGCAAGTGGGATTACGGGAGCTAAAATTCAAAATGAGATTTGGGTGGGAAAACAGCCAAACCATATGAGGATGAGTGAAAATACCAGATGACATCACATCTGCAGGAACACTCTCTCTGATATGGAGAGCTCTGTAAGGTTTGTCTTCCGGAAAGAGCTTACATTGTACATTACACTGGAATCACAGGGCTGGATTCAAATGCTGGCTCATCTGTAAATTATCAGTGTCTGAATAAAAAAGTTCCTTTCTTGGATATGAACGTTTATACCTATTAGACTATATACGTTTAGGTTTGTAAAGACTGCCTTTTGCAACTTAAACCCTATAGCCATATTAAAGGATGTGTTTGTGTGTGTATTCGCCGTAGACCAATATATTTATTCATTTAAGCAATAATTGAAATATAAGTGAGCACTTGCTATATACAAGGGACTATGCCATTTCTACTGGAGGACACAAAGTTAAATAAGGCAGGACTGCCAATCACAAGAGTGAAGGTGATTTCTATACAGAAATAAGTATTAGGACACTGGAGTGTGCAAGGGTCCAATCTATGACATAAACTGAACTATAGTCCACATGGAATTCACTGGATCATGAAGCCGGAAGTCTAAGGTGTCTGTATTCAGAACGAACTGATTGGAACTGCCTCACAATGCTGTTGGACACCCATCTCCACCGCTCATCTTTATTTCCCTCTGTGTTGCTTTCATTCTCAGACAGGTGCCTTTCAACCCATGAAGAGGTGGCTATCAGAAATTTCAGACTTCATTCTACCAGGTCAGCATGCTCAGAGGAAACTAAATCTCGCCTTCCAAACAACTCCGTGTAAATTCCTGAGATTTAATCTCACTGGACTGACTTGGGCCACATACCCAGGCACAGACCCATCAGGGACACCAGGAAGATGAAAGGCGTGAGTGGCCAGGCCTGGATCACACTCTCCCTTGTGAAGCTTGGAATTTTCTCCATCTGATGACACAGACTGAGGATGCAAGAGAGGAGACCGCTAAAGAAACACTTAGATGCTTTACCAGATAAAGGGGGAAGAGAGAAAACCAGCATGAAAAACAGCACCAATTCATCACAAGTGCCGAGATACACATGCTGTACTAGAGATTAAGAGTGCAACAGCAACTTTAGAAGAAAAAAAGGAACTAGAGCTTAAATCTTACAACAACTTGAATTACTGCCACATTAATAACTACATAACAGGCCGGGCACGGTGGCTCATGAGGTCAAGAGATCGAGACCATCCTGGCCAACATGGTGAAACCCCATCTCTACTTAAAAAAATACAAAAATCAGCTGGGTGTGGTGATGTGCACCTGTAGTCCCAGCTACTCAGAAGGCTGAGGCAGGAGAATTGCTTGAACCCAGGAGGTGGAGGCTGCAGTGAGCCGAGACTGTGCCACTGCACTCCAGCCTGGCTCCTGGCAACAGAGCAAGACTCTATCTCAATAATAATAATAATAATGATAATTAATAGCTACATAACAAACCTAAAACTCTCAGTGGCATTCAATAATAAGCTATTTTTTGGAGGGGGGTACACTCATTGATTAGCACGTCAGCTTAAGTTCATTTCATCTGAACTTGGTTTAACTCTTACTTGTGGGATGGGAGAGGTCAGCTCCGTATGTCATGCCCATTTAGAGACCATGATTTTCATGGTAGTAAAAGAAGCACGCATGGGTGAATCCAACTGCAACAGCACTTCCTTCTAAAGCCTCCACTTACATCATGTCCACTAACATTTCATTGGTCAAATTGTCACAAGACCAACACCAGCATCCCTGTGGCAGGAAATGGTATGCTTGGTACTCTATCACGCGGAACCCAGGGAAGGGCTTCCATAGAGGGAGGGATGGAAAATCTGAAACAATAATACAATGACATCATGACATCTAAGATAATTTTACTCCCATGTGAGACATAGGAGAGCAGACACAAGAAGTTTAGCCACTATTCCAAGGCCATTTAGCTTGAGGATGGCAGGCCTGGGTTTAAAACGAGGTCATCTCATTCTGAAGCCCAACAGAGAAAGATTTTATGAGGCAAGCCTTCAGAAAGGGCTTAGCTCTGCTGTCTGATATGAGTCGCATTCACAAGGGACTTTATGAATTCTTGAGTTACAGTCAGTATGATTTTTGTTGTCAGAAACTTACAAGTTTCATGGCTGGGCGTGGTGGCTCACGCCTATAATCCCAGTGCTTTGGGAGGCCAAGGCGGGTGGATCACGAGGTCAAGAGATCGAGACCATCCTGGTCAACAAGGTGAAACTCCATCTCTACTAAAAACACAAAAATTAGCTGGGCATGGTGGTGCGCACCTGTAGTCCTAGCTACTCGGGAGGCTGAGGAAGGAGAATTGCTTGAACCCAGGAGGCGGAGGTTGCGGTGAGCCAAGATCATGCCATTGCACTGCAGCCTGGGTAACAAGAGTGAAAACTCTGTCTCAAAAAAAAAAGTTTCATACAACAGAGACGTGCTTAACATATACAACCTTTGTGCAGTCTGCTGAAAAACAGTTTGTTCTTTTGTTTGTTTGCTTTCAAGACAGTCTAGCTCTGTTGCCCAGGCTGGAGAGCAGTGGTGGGATATTAGCTCACTGTAACATCTGCCTCCCAGGTTCAAGCGATTCTCCTGCCTCAGCCTCCCGAGTTGCTGGGATTAAAGGCATGCACCACCACACCTGGTTAGTTTTTATTTTTAGTAGAGGCAGGGTTTCACCATGCTGGCCAAGCTGGTCTTGAACTCCTGACCTCTACCTCCCAAAGTGCTGGGATTACAGGTATGAGCCACTGTGCCCAGCTGAAAGTTAATTTTAAAACTGAATTAATTTTATTATGAGACGCGAAAGAAAGGTGACAGGTGCAGGTGACAGCCAAGCAGGATCTCCGTACGTGGAAGAAGGGTTCTGGTTAACTGTGTTTGAAGATATGAAAGATTGAGGTGGTCAGAAGTATTTTACCTGGGTGTCCGATTCCACTTTAAAATCTCTGCAACAAAGTGCCTTGCATCCAATCAAGTGGACAGTCAAGGGATCAGCCTTTACTCAGGAGGCTGCAGGCTGCCGGCTGCCGTGTCAAAGGTCAGAACTTCAGTTTTACATCCACAGTCACCTAAATGTGAAGTCCAACTCAGGGATCCACAAAAACTGAAAGAGGCTGAGCACAGTGGCTCACACCTGTCATCTCAGCACTTTGGGAGGCAGAGGCGGGTGGATCACGAGGTCAAGAGATCGAGACCATCCTGGTCAACATGGTGAAACCCTGTCTCTACTAAAAATACAAACAATTAGCTGGGCATGGTGGTGCATGCCTGTAATCCCAGCTACTCAGGAGGCTGAGGCAGGAGAATTGCCTGAACCCAGAAAGCGGAGGTTGCAGTGAGCTGAGATGGCGCCATTGCGCTCCAGCCTGGGTAACAAGAGCGAAACTCTGTCTCAAAAAAAAAAAAAAAAAAAAAAAAAAAAAAAAAGCACTCAAAGGCTAAAAGACACCCCCACCCGCGCCATGACAGTTTACAAATGCCATGGCAACATCAGGAAGTTACCCTATATGGTCTAAAAAGTGGAGGAACCCTCACCAGGAGTTGCCTACCCCTTTCCAGGAAAACTCATGAATAATCTGCCCCTTTTTTAAGCATATAATCAAGAAGTAACCATGCGGATAAGCAACGGAGCAGCCCAGGCCTCTGCTCTGCCTAAGGAATAGCATTTCGTTCATTCCTGTATTGTCTTAATAAACTTGCTTTCATTTTACTCTATGGACTCACCCTGAGTTCTCACCTGTGCGAGGTCCAAGCACCCTCTCTTGGGGTCTGGATCAGGACCTCTTTTCAGTAACACCAACAGGAAATAACGCCAAACCCCTTCAGGAGCTGCTGCTATGCAACCTCAACCCTAGCTCCGCCTTTCCTCCAGGGTTCCGGCCTGAAGGACTCTTCACTTCACTCCTTCACGTTTCCAAGACCTTCCACACACCGCTTCCTGTGCTTGGAGAAGCCCCTCCCCTTCAGCCTGGTTGTCCCCCACCTGTCATTCAGCTGTGTCCTTAAATGCCATTTGCTTGAAGGAATCTCTGTGATTCACATATATCATGCTCATCAGTGTATGAGCACATACTGAAGATCATAATTATTGATAAATTTGATCAATGCCTGTCCGCCACTAGATTCTAAGCCCTATGAAGCTAGAAACCACACCTACCTTGTTCACCCATCTGCTTCTACCACCCAGTGTCAGGCTCGTAACAGAGAGAAATGATTCATTCTCTCTGGAATGAATGGTTGGAAAACAATGTCACCGAAAGACATGGAAACACTTAGGACAAGACCACGAGCTAGGTCTTAATGAACTTTGTTTTCAGTTTGAAAAGCAGAAGAGGACATTTCTGACTCTTCGAAATCTCCTCCCTTCCCCCACATGTTTCCCTTAGTGTTATTACACCAAAGAAGAAAATAACAGTTATTATGATCATGTTGATCGCGCAATGAGATCTGAGAACATTGGCTGGTTTGCTGTGTTGCTATTGTGGTTTGAAATAAGCTCCCTATGTGGGCTATTAAATACAGTAGGGACAAATGAGAGAAATTATACATCTGCTTTTCACTCCAGGACAAGTTGTTATGTTTGTTTGAATCTAATTTCCCTTTCTGCAGATCAGTGAACCGACCCTCAGATACTGCCAGTGACACGAGAGTGTTAGTAGCGAAGACTGGTTAGTAATTCGCTGGGTAACTTCGGGAAGGAAATGCAACCAGTCTGGACCATTATCTCCCTTCATTACATAGCAAGGGGCTGGCTGAGCTCAGATGGAAGCAGAGAAGGTATCCATAGCGCCTCCTCCCTTTACTCATTCCTCAGGAATCCTCCCCATCTCTGCAGGTGCCTGCCGCCATTGGCATGCCTGGGAGGTTTGATGTTACAACTAGGGACAGAGGGAGAAGATTCCGATAGGGTGAGAGAGTTTGGGAATTGGAAAGGTGATAAGGAAATTCGAAATGAAAAGGAATTGCATCCACCCCCTACTCAGTTCCTCAGATTGATTTTGAGCCACCTGTGGAGAGAGAGGTTTAGATGCAGAAGATAAAAGAAAGACTTAATGAGATTCAGCACAAGCAAAGCTACTTTAGCGAACAGGTGACAGATCATAGCATAGAGCTGGGGAGGGAACCACTGGCCCTTTCTCTAAAGAAAACCTAAGAAGGCTCTGGGATCCCCAAACTAGAGCCATGAGGGCATTCAGAGGTGACACGTGGAAACCCGTAACAGATGGGAATTGCAACAAGAAGCTTCTGAAGGCAGTTACACGGATGTGGTCAACTGTAAGCTGAAACGGGGAGGGTTGTTTCATGAAATACAGCCATTTTGGGGACGGCCAGAAAGAACTGGATACTATCTAGAGAACCGCAGAAGCATACATTTTAGTAATTAGCCAATGATTCTTCCTATAATCACAACTTTGGTATTCAAAGTCATTGTGGGCCAGATGCAGTGGCTCACCTCTCTAATCACAGCACTTTGGGAGGCCAAGGCTGGTGGATCATGAGGTCAAGAGATTAAACCATCCCGGCTAACAGGATGAAATCTAGTCTCTACTAAAAAGAAAAAAATTAGCTGGGCGTGTTGGTGTGTGCCTGTAGCCCTAGCTACTTGGGAGGCTGAGGCAGGAGAATGGCAAAAATCCAGGAGGTGGAGGTTGTGGTTAGCCACTACACTCCAGCCTGAGGCCAGAACAAGACTCTGTCCCCCTTCCCCCACAAAAAGTCATAGTGACCTCATATTTGGCCATACAGAGGTGAGGCCTATAAAGGTAGGTAGCATGTTTTTTAATGGGAGTAAAAATATGTTCACGGTTTTCTTTATACACATCAATGCTGTATGACTGCTAGCCATGACTACAGTCATTTTTCTGAAATAAAATGTTACTTAAAAATCTAACAGGAAAGAGAGAAGTCAGGAATTTTAAATTCCTCCTTTACTTCCCTCCTCTCCCAGTTTCCAAAGAAAGACAGCCATGACCTGTAGGGACATCTTTGCTCAGACAGGATGAACAAAGGACTCAGGTGCTTCCCACCATTTCTACCTACTCCATCTTCTGTGGTACTACAGGATGCAAAACCTAATGGAGTAAAACAGGAGGTCCACAAGGAAAACGCCACTTATGTGCACAAATGAAGGGCCAGCCTCCAGTGGGCCCAGCTGTACAAGGCCACCTCGTCCTAAAAGATTTAGACCACATGTAGGCTTTAAAAACTGAACCAAGGCCAGGCACAGTGGCTCACGCCTGTAATCTCAGTATTTTGGGAGGCCGAGATGGGTGGATCCCTTGAGGTCAGGAGTTTGAGAACAGCCTGGCTAACATGGTGAAACCCTGTCTCTTCTAAAAGTACAAAAACAATTAGCTGGGGGTGGTGGCATGCACCTGCAATCCCAGCTACTTGGGAGGTTGTGGCAGTAGAACTGCTTGAACCTGGGAAGTGGAGGTTGCAGTGAGCCAAGATCAGGCTATTGCACTCCAGCCTGGGTGATAAGAGCAAGAGTCCATCTCAAAAAAACAATAAATAATAAAAATAAATAAAAAATGAAACACTGAACCAGAACTTTGCATTCTACGTTTTCTTTCTCACCTTGTTAGTAGAATATCCTAGCTTGGTCTGAAAGGAGAAACACCCATTTTGAACAAGTTTCTAAACAAAACGCAAATTTGAGGAGCTTCTTAATATTCAGAGACATTCATTCTAACAGGAGGACAAATAATGAATTCTATAGGGCCTCTATTTGAAAATCATTCATTAATTTAAAATGAATGATTTTTTTGTGTTGGTACTGAGTTTCTCATAAAGGCTCCATCCTATGGAAACTGACAAAATAACTTTATATGTTGATATGTGACACCAACCAACACTCCTGTATCGCACTATGTATCTGGAGAAACAGCATGGCCACCTCCACTCGTGCTGAGGAGAAACAGCTGTAAATCCAGTCTGCAACTTATGTCAGTATTTTCCCCGTGTCTTTATGTTTTCTTTTTACTTATATTTTCAGACAGAGCTTCGCTCTTGTTGCCCAGGCTGGAGAGCAATGGTGTGATCTCAGCTCACGGCAACCTTTGCCTTCTGGGTTCAAGCTATTCTCCTGCCTCAGCCTCCCAAGTAGCTGGGATTATAGGTGGGCGCCACCTCACCCAGTTTTGTAGAGGCGGCGTTTCACCATGTTAGCCAGGCTGGCCTTGAACTTCTAACTTCAGGTGATCCACCCACCATGCCTCCCAAAATGTCTAGATTACAGGTGTGAGCCACGGTGCCCTGGCTTCCTGTGCCTTTTAAATGCTAGCATCCAGGTTTGTAATCCTTCCAATCGAGAAAACAAAACAAAACAAAAAGACCTTATTAACTTTGGTCTCACTGAAGACTAGTTACATAATCATTTAAACATCCCTATCTCCTAAACTGAACAAGCAGGAATTTTAGAATATTCATAGAGAATATATATATATATATATAATAAAACAGTCAATGAAATGTTAAAATACTGAATGTTATCTGGCTAAAACCTAATCACATTGAAAAGAAGTGATCTTACCCCATATTATTTTAAGACTTGTCCACTGTCACTGGGTTCAATTATATTTTATGAAGCTGAGAGATAATTGTTTCTTTTATTCTCTTTTAACTCAATTCAGTGGCATTCTTTGTCTTTCCCTGCCTGTGTTAATTCCTGCAAAGGCAGATCTCTTAAATTATTTTCTAAACTCTCCTATCATTTACTTTTTCCTTCAGGATTGGAAGCTTTAGAAGTTACTCAGCAAAATCTGGTTTTCATTCAAGTTATCTCAGTCCCAGGATCCCCGATAGAAGTACCCAGATGCTTCTCGGGTTATTTTATTACCGTCACTTATCCTGTGTGTGTTCCGTAATTGTTTCCAGAAATTGTGTAAATCCATCCTGGAAGAGCATTTAGTGAATTATCTGGTAGGTGTGTGCTTGCACGCAATAGAACCTTCATATGGTTTGGCTCTGAATCCACTTAAATCTCCCCTGGAATTGTAATCCCCACATGTTGAGGGAGGGAAGTGATTGGATCACAGGGACGCTTCGCTTCCCTCCATGCTGTTCTCATGATAGTGAGTGAGTGAGTTCTCCTGAGACCTGATGGTTTCATGAGGCAGTTCTCCCTGCTCTTGCTTACTTCCCTCTCTTGCTGCCTTGTGAAGAAGGTGCTTGCTTCCCCTTTGCCTTCCGCCATAACCGTAAGTTTCCTGAGGCTTTCCCAACCATGTGGAACTGTGAGTCAATTAAACCTCTTGCCTTTATAAATCACCCAGTCTCAGAGAAATTGCTTACAGCACTGTGAAACTAATGCAAACCTATAACTGGTTAACTTAGGAGAAAAATCAGGCATTTGCAAGGTAATTTGGGGACATTCACAGAATCAAGACTCATGAAGGGTGCCATAAATGCAAAACAAGATACCACTGCATTGCCATCTCTTCTAACAAGTCAGATTCCAGGAAAGAGTACCATTGTCCACACTTAGCTTATGCACCTACATCTTCACCACTTGGACAAGGAGAGGAAGAAATGGACAGAATTCTCCTGTACGGTCCTCAGGTGTCTCATTTAATCTTTTAGCACACTTTCACTGACAGACCCACTCGAATCACAAAATGTGGGAAAAACTAAATTGCTCCAAGAAAAAGAGGGATGGACATTTTCTGGATAGCTAACAAAGCAATCCACCCCCAGTTGCACACATAAGCCAATGACAGTGACATGTAATCCCTACCCCTGTACATAGAAGGCATATTTGTTGCTAACTGTTGGTGAGAAAAGATAGATACCTGTTTCCTTCTTGAAACCCCCTCAGACCGTAGCATCATCTATGTATTTAAAGAAAAAAAAAAGGAGAGAGAAGAAGAGAGAAGAGATTTTTTTTGGGACACACACCCAGCAGAACAAGCTCTAGATGTCTGATCATATCAAGCTCAACTCAGGACAAGCCGGTAGGCTCATCCTGGTGGTGTTTATTCATTTGTACAAAAGCAACTCCCTCCAATTTCATAACTTCCATAAAGGCACTGGGCTGGTGAATTACACTTGGTATGACAGCACTCTTCCAGAGAATTGGAATAAAATTTTTGGCAGCTAAAATGTTTTTTAAAAGCCACTGCTTTCTATGATTGCCCCCATCTCATAAATGACTCTGTTGCAGAGAAGGACCAATTCAGTGACAGTGGAAAACTCCTTTTCTGAGGCTCCACAAATCTCACCTGAACCTCTCAGACTTCAGGATGTTCTGGGCTGTGTTCCTATGGACTTCCGATGGGGTGGCGATTCTGCACAAAGGTTACGGCCCTTTCAGTTCAAGGCTTCATATACAATGGGATGAAGTCCCAGGTGCACAGTAACTTATTCCACACTGCCTCCTGGGGTGAATGACAGCTCTTCAACATAGATGAGAAAGAGAATATTTTGGTGTATCATGTACCCCATAAATATATACATCTATGTATATACCCACAAAAACTTAAAAAGGAATTGTTCTTTTAAAATGTACATTTACAAAGTGTCCGGCACGGTGGTTGGTGCCTAGAGGCAATCTACATTACTTTCTTTCTTCCCACTGATAAAAGAAAAACTCGAGCTGAATGAAGTTTCAGGAAGTTTAATTGAGCAATGAATGATTCACAGTCAGGCAGCCCCGAGAATCACAGGAGATTCAGAGAGATTGTAGCAGAGTCAGGTGGTGGAAGAAGATTTATAGACAAAGCAAAGGGAAATGATGTAGGGAAATCAGCAGTGAGGTACAGACACAGCTGGATTGGTTACAGGTTGGCGTCTGCCTTATTTGAACACTGAGCAGTCTGAGTGGTTGAAGTACAGCTGCTGGGATTAGCCAAGACTCTGCTCTTGTTGCAGGCACACACTCCTAAGTTAGGTTTTTCAATCCTGCCTATTAAGCGAGGTTACAGTTCATCCCCAAGGACTCAAATGCAGACGTACAGAGTCCTTCTCAGGCCATATTTAGTTTGCTTTAACACCTTGCTTTGAGATGATCCGACATTGTTCCCTACTAAAGGTGCTACAGTAAGTATTCCCTTGGTATGAGATAGTCATATTCTAGAAATTACAGATACTGTGTTTTACAACTGGGAGAAGATACAGACAGAGTTAAGACCCAGACCCAGAGAGAACCAGGGATTTTTCTCTGGAGAAAGGATTAGTGTTACCTGGGGGCAGAGGTCGGAAGCAGCATTACCCTTCACTGTATACCATTTTTCTGCCAGGCAAAATAAGATTCATATGAATCAATGAGCTATTCGAAATTTAAACCGAATTAAAATAACAGCCACCAACACGCTGAGATGATAAATCTGGCAGTTATTCCCCATCAGACAGTATTTGTTGAGTATGCAAACCTGTCCCTCTTAAGACTCTCATAGAATAATGGTGCTGTTTTCTTTTCCATCTGAGAATTACTCACTGGGGAAGCAAAGGGTGAGGTCTTTGGGATGTAGTTTATTCAGTGGAAGAAAAGGAACTCTACTTCCATAGCACGTAAGAAAGCAATACTCCAGGCACTGAAGGGAGTGACAAGAGTGCTTCACTGAAGTAGCATGATCACATGAGAATCAGGGAGGAGGTGACATTAGCAAGAGGGGAGAGAAAAAGATAAGTTTCTCTCTTATCAAAGTGATGGGGCATCAGTAGACTATGAAGACTACATGCTGGCTGCTGGTGCATACTTCAATAGAACTATATGGTAAAATATTATATATAGTCATATGCATATTATACCCTATATATATCTAGTTCTACTGAATATATATGACATAGTATGTAAATATAGTTCTATCGAATATATATGATAGTACATACACACAGGGCATAATATGCACATTAAGCATAGTTCTATGGATAGCATACCCAGCATATATATACACATATATTCAACCAAACTACATACATATACTATTATCTATTTCCAAAAGATAGATATATTTATGGTATAATACAGATTTTTTTTTTTTTTCCAGACAGAGTCTCACTTTGTCGTCAGGCTGGAGTTTGGTGGTGCCATCTTGGCTCACTGCAACTTCCGCCTCCCAGGTTCAAGTGATTCTCCTGCCTCAGCCTCCCAAGTAGCTGGGAATACAGGCATGCGTCACCATGCCCAGCTAATTTTTGTATTTTTAGTACAGAGGGGCTTTCACCATGTTGGCCACGCTGGTCTGGATCTACTGACCTCGTGATCCGCCCACTTCAACCTCCCAAAGTGCTGGGATCACAGGTGAGAGCCACCATGCCTGGCGTAATACGGATCTTAATAGGGTAAGACAAGCGAAATCCCATTAGCGAGTGCAGAACTCAGGCCCCTGGCCCTGTGTGCCACTCCAGCATTCCTCCAGCATTTCCCATCCCGGTGAAAGGCACCACTGTCCAGTCAAACAACCCTAAAAGCAGAAGTCATCTTGGACTCATCCTTTTCCCAAAATCCCCATTATCAATCTATTGCCAAGTTTTCTTCATTGTACGACCTAGGTCTCTTAAACCAGCCATTTACTTCCCACCATCTCCCTCAATGCCTTAGTTTAAGATGGCATCAGCTGTTATTTGAACTACTGAAACACACTGCAAACTGGTCTCCCTGTCCACTCTCCAATCTACTTCTCACATTGTAACCTGTGTTTCATTGAAAGGAAATAGGCCAGGCGAGGTGGCTCACACGTGTAATCCCAGCACTTTGGGAGACTGAGGCTGGCAGATTACTTGAGGTCAGGAGTTCGAGACCAGCCTTACCATCATGGTGAAACCCCATCTCTACTAAAAATACACAATTAGGCCGGTGTGGTAATGTGTGCCTGTAATCTCAGCTAGCTGGGAGGCTGAGGCAGGAGAATTGCTTGTACACATGAGGCAGAGGGTGCAGTGAGCTGAGATCATGCCACTGCATTCCAGTCTGGGTAACAGAGCAAGACTGTGTCTCAAAAGAAAAAAAAAAATGGAGGGAGAAAAAGGAGAAAGAAAACAGAAAAAGTAAAATAAAGGGAGAAAAAGAGAAAAAAGTATTACTAGAGGAGCATCTTTCAAACAAGACAGACAATATAATCTCAATATGTTATTTTAGCACATAGAATACAAATCTGTTACTACATATAAGTAAAAGACATGCTTTAAAAAATAACGTGATGGAATTTGTTAGGAGCTAGTTCAGGCTCCTTAAAAACCATTTTATTTTTTCCCAAAGACTATACATGTAAGGTGGTGAACTCATTCAGTTGATTTTATGTCCTGGTCAGAATAGGCCCAGCAAAGATACTTTCTGAAATTATTTACCATTGGTTAGCTCCAGTTAGCATATGAATTTGAAAAAGATGCAAATGTATGACAATCTTTCTGGCTTTTCCTTATTATAGGTCAGTTTCTCATTCCATCTTTCAAACCACCACAGTTTTCTGGCTGCTGTTAAAATGCGTATTCAACAACACCGGGTTCAGACAAAGCTTTACAATGACTCTCAGAAAGGAAAAGTACTTCACAGAAATCTCGAAAACAAATACTAGCTATAGAACAACATCCGATTAATTAATTTGCTAATTATTCTCTCATATTGTGACCTGTAGCAATTCTATAGTAATTTCTATTCTAACTAATTTCACTGTAAATCATCTAAATAGTCACATTGGTTCTTGGGTAAAACATCTTAGTGAACCATGTACTTCTCCAAGCTGCTGGATGATGTCTTATACAGTTGTAACAAGAAAATACTATGAGGATGTGAATACCCCCCGTTTTTCCCCCTCCGCAACTCACAAAAGAGAACTCCTCCTTTGCCAACTTGGCTTTTGGAATTTCACGGCTTAGAACTAAGGCAATGAATAAAGAAGGCAGAACAGGAAAAGTGAAGACCAGGGATTTGTGTTAGAAAGAGCCAGGTTTTGGCCGGGCGCGGTGGCTCAAGCCTGTAGTCCTAGCACTTTGGGAGGCCGAGGCGGGTGGATCACGAGGTCAGGAGATCGAGACCATCCTGGTCAACATGGTGAAACCCCGTCTCTACTTAAAATACAAAAAATTAGCTGGCCATGGTGGTGTGTGCCTGTAATCCCAGCTACTCAGGAGGCTGAGGCAGGAGAATTGCCTGAACCCAGGAGGCGGAGGTTGTGGTGAGCCGAGATTGTGCCATTGCTCTGCAGCCTGGGTAACAAGAGCGAAACTCCGCCTCAAAAGAAAAAAAAAAAAAAAAAAAAAAAGAACCAGGTTTTACTGTAAGGAGAAAGGGTAGGATAGATGCTGAGGGCATCCAGGCAGTGAAGGATGTGGAAAGCTTCACATGGCTTATGCGCTAGACTTCAGACTTCATAGTGGAAGGAAAAATTTTCTAGAAGAATGGATGGTACATTGTGAGGAATGCAGAGAGCAAACAAGATGGGAAAGATGATTTAAGACGCTTTCAGTATTCACTAATAGTAGACCTCCCTCCTTGAAAACACCCGGGAAGAGATACCAGGAATAATTTGATTTGATTTTCTGATGATCTATATTCCCTGAGATCATAACTGGAGTTGTTTTAACTTTTATTTTCTGCTCACGGGTACATGTACAGGTTTGCTATATAGGAAACTCATGTCATGGGGATTATACAGATTATTTTATCACCCAGGTACTAACCCCATTCTCTTCCTACCCTCCACCCTCCAGGCGGCCCCAGTGTCTGTTGTTCCCCTCTGTGTGTGCATCCATGTGTTCAAATCGAGCTCCCACTTATAAGTGATAATATGTGGTAGTTGGTTTTCTATTCCTGTGATAGTATGCTGAGGAAAACAGCCTCCAGCTCCATCCATGTTTCTGCAAAAGACATTATCTCATTCTTTTTCATGACTGCATAGTACTCCTTGGTGTATATGTACCACATTCTCTTTATCTAATCTGTCATTGATGGGCCTTTAGGTTGATTCCATGTCTTTGCTATTGTGAACAGTGCTATAGTGAACATTCACATACATGTGTCTTTATGGCAGAATAATTTACGTTCCTCTGGGTATATAACCAGTGATGGGATTGGTGGGTTAAATGGTATTTCTGTTTTTAGCTATTTGAAGAATTGTCACATGCCTTTCCACAACGATTGAACTAATTTACACTCCCGCCAGCAGCATGTATGAGAAATCACTGAGTCTGGCTTTTTGCTTGCCAGTTACTGTTTGAGACCTATGGCCTTTTTAGAAATGAAATTGACCATGGAGGACGTAACTGCAGTTCCCACACTTTACCTACAAGAAGTCAGAGTGCCAAAGCACATACTTGACAAAAAAGGAGGGAATGACCCTCAACCCACTGCCTCCCACTCTATGGCCCTCCATCAAGAAATAGTACCATGTTCTGCCCAGTGATCTGAGAGGACAGTGCTCTCACTCCTTAGAAAGTTTGCTGTTCTAATGAACAGTTCATTCTCATTACTGACACTCTAATGAAAGAACACACTGTGAAACCTGACATTCATCTAATCAATCTTCCCAACTTCCACAGTAGCCACATAAAATATATAGAGTTCAATTCATAACTGTTTATTTGTAGCAGGAAGATTATTTATGTATCTAGAGCTGTGGACCCTGTTGGTTCCATTGGAGGACATGCACCATCCAGTCAAATCTTCAACCAGCCAGGAGTTATTGCTGATCTGAAATACTGCATGGCTAGATGGGGCAGTAGGAATCCTATTAGAATTTAACTTCCATGAAGGAAGGGACCTGTCTTTTTTTTAAGTCTTATCAATTTGCAAGTCCTATACAGATTAGCTTCATGTGTTGTAACATGCAAGTGTTAGGAAATTCTGGGTTCTGACCAGTATCTCAGATCTACAACAGTGACAAAAGCTTACATTTCAGTAACGCTCTGCAGCTTACAGCAAGGTTTTATATTGTAATGGCAGTTCTTCAATTAAAATTCTTAAATTACAAATGTAGCCTGTGAACCTCCTTGTACAACTATTCAATGAATACTCCTTATGAATCTTATTCTCTCAGAAATAATAGATTCTGAGAATTACTCTTAAGTAAGAGAAGCCCAAAGTCTCTATTCTCCATCTGGTAAAATACCTGCCTATTTGTACAGGTGAAATTAGTAATGGCTCTTGATTCTTTCCCTAAAGTCCCATGGTTTAAGTATCCCATTTCCTTGTCACTTACCTGATTTTACCACCATTAATAAATTAAGAAGGCAAATTTTTGTTTTCCAAATAAAAAAATTCAGAAATCTAGATTATACGTAGACTGCACTGGGGAGCTAAAATTTCAGTGCCTAGAAAAGCAGTAACAAATGTTTTTCAAAGGCCGGAACACCACTCTCACTTCCTCACTTCACTGGGAAGGAAGGGTGTCCTGACTGTGGCTGCAGATTGTTCTTTTCTGTAAGGCTGGAGGCAACACGTCTGTTACAGTTTTGTTTCCAGTGACTAAAGAAACAAAGCCAGCTCTGGCACACAGGCCCTCCTGAAAATTGAAGTTTGCACTTTCAGACAGAAAGCGAACAGCAATTTAATAGGCAATGAGGGTCAAGTGAACACTTTCAACTAATTTCTATTCCTTGGTGTACTTAAATGTCCAACTCGTGACAATTCAAAAAAATCAAGCCATGGTCTAGCTCAGAGGTTGTATGTCTGCAGAGCGGGTAGATGGGGAAAATAAACACACACACACAAAATATCATTCTGAGTCCAATGGAAATAAGTTCCTTTTCCTAATAGCAAATCAGCTAAAACACTTTGATTACAAACGGAGAATATAAATTTTGTTGTGGAAGAAGCCATCTTCCCTCTTCAGTAAATATTTAACCATAAGGGAACCTAAAATAACTTTTTGGCACAATCCCGCAATCTCAGTTCCCTAAAAGAAAGGCAACCTAAGTTAGTTCATAAAATTCTTCATAGCCAAGTCTCCAAAAAAATCTTTCGTGTCAACCTCCTTCACTAGCTCGATACTAACAATCAGATCCTTGCAACAGCAGGAAGCTATGGTTTTTGCTGAAATGAATCAAGAATATAAAACCCATCAAACAACACAGACTTTTTTGAGATGGAGTCTCCGTGTTGCCCAGACTGGAGGGCAGTGACTCAATCTTGGCTCACTGTAACCTCCACCCCTCAAATTCAAGCAATTCTTCGGCTTCAGCCTCCTGAGTAGCAGGGATTACAGGTGTGTGCCACCACCCCCAATTAAACTGTTTAAGTAGAGACCGGGTTTCACCATGTTAGTCAGGCTGGTCTCGAACTCCTGACCTCAGGTGATCCGCTCACCTCTGCCTCCCAAAGTGCTGGGATTACAGGTGTGGGCACCCGGCCATAACATGGACTTTCTAACATTAACTGTTAAAAGGTAAATGTCAAATAACATCCAGGCAATAAAATTCCCAGAGGAGCACAACAAGCCCCTGTGTGGCAAACCAGGTGTAACACATTTCAGCACTCTGTGTGGTTAAGTCAAATATTAAAAGCTGAGGAAGCCAGTACCCTTCTAGAAAGGCTAGGATGTAACAAAAGCTCACTCAGAGCTGTGCCCAGGCCTTTCCTGGGCCTTAACTCATGCCAAGATGACGAAGAAATGCTTAACAGGACTCGTTTAGGATTTAAAAGTTTTACTGGGGGGGTCTAAAGAAACTCCCCAGGCTTCCACAAACAAGTTTATTGGGGGTTTAAAAGAACTCCCCCAACCTCTGTGATTAGCAGGAGACAAGAGTAATCACCCCAGCACCTAGACCCATTTAGATTAAGTAAATTTACTGAGGCCCAGAGGAAGGTCTTCAGGGCTTAGATCTGTTATAAATGAGAAGTTAATCACATATCTTTGGATGAATGCACACTTAAACGTAGACATAAAACGAGAAGAAACATAAGCTTTGCAAACTTTGCAATTTTGAGTTGGTCTGGTGATGTTTTCCAGGTGTTCTCCTTGAAACTGGTTACAGAAATAAAAATTGTCTTCCCCCAGGTTCATCTGCATCTCATTATTGGGCGATGAGAAACAGCAGCAGGACCCTCCGTTTGCTCCAGAAACATCTTTCCAGCTCAATTAGCTGGCTCCTGATCGACACCTGAGTCTCCCGGCCCTCTCTCCAACCTCCACCCCAATTATGGGTTTACTTTCGCTGCACCCTAAACTTCAAGGGCACCGACTCTTGTTTCCCGATGACAGGCAGAATTTTACTGAGTCACTATAAACAGGCTCAATAATCTTTTTATTTGCTATTGGGCGACACATATGTCTGTTTTGCTTATTTATCTTCAGCTGAGCAGTTCCCAAGGGAAAGGAGCTAGTATAAAGGTAGACGCAATTATACCTTAAATACAGAAGCCTGACCATGACCGAAAGCCTTGTATGGTTCTCTCCCACATTGGGGTCCTATTTTTGTGTTCTAAAGGTCAAAATTACCATCACACTTCCTAGTATTTTAATTGCATGGTGAAAAACATATGACATGTAACTTTACTTTTTGTTTCTATGTTCAGTTTCGATTTTTGCCACTCTGTTTCAGGACAGCAGCGTCACGTGGGAGCATATTAGAAATGCTTAATAGGCCAATCCCCAGATCTATTGAATGGGGATGTGCACTTTTAACAAGTTCTCTGTGTGATTCCTACGCACGTTAAAGTTTAAGAGGTGTTGCGTTAAATGATTCTCACTTTTCATTTATTCTACAAACATTGATTTCCCACACTGTTGTCAGATACCCTTGAGAGATACTCGAACGGGGGCAAGACGGATAGCAAACTATTTTCAAGATTTCCACTTGAAGAAGTGAAATAACTTCTAACTTCATGGAAAAATAACCAGAAGAAAATAAAAAATCCTTCCATTTCGTGTGCTATTTATACAGAGTCGCTCACAGGAGATTTTCGTTTAAAAAGCTACCTTGTCATCTACTAGTTTCTGGAGACCCTCACTTTGTTCTTCATCTAAATGATAAAGGGAGTCTTTTTAGGAAAAACGGAATGTCCACGGGCCTACCCCAGCTCTTATTTAAAAGGCAAACATTCTAAGGAGAGAAAGAGAACTAATTTGGTAGAATTAGAATACGGTGGTATCCTGAATTTACTCTTTAAGCATCCGCCAGGTGATTACCGCACCTTCTAGAAGCTTGTTACTTGAAGTGTAGTCTGCACGGAAGGGCAGCTTTTGAATCACCTGGAAGTCTATTAGAAACGCAGCCACTCTGACCCCACCCCAGATTTAATGAATCAGAATTTGCATTTAATAAGATCCCTAGGCAATGCCTATACACATTAAAGAGCGAGAAACACTACAGTAGAGTGGCAAACCGCTTCCTTATTATATAAAAACCAAAAATAAGCCAGGCGCGGTGGCTCACGCCTATAATCCCAGCACTTTGGGAGGCTGAGGCGGGTGGATCATGAGGTCAAGAGATCGAGACCATCCTGGTCAACAAGGTGAAACCCCCGTCTCTACTAAACATACAAAAAAAAAAAAAAATTAGCTGGGCATGGTGGTGCGTGCCTGTAGTCCCAGCTAGTTGGGAGGCTGAGGCAGGAGAATTGCTTGAACCCAGAAGGCAGAGGTTGCGGTGAGCTGAGATGGCACCATTGCACTCCAGTATAGGTAACAACAGCGAAACTCCGTCTCAAAAAAAAAAAAAAAAAAAAAGATAGCGCTGACTTTTGGTACTACCAGCCCTTCCGCTCGGCCCAGGACTGAGGTGCTTCCAGGAAGCTGGGATTTAAACACCAGGTGCTAACACTGGCACAATCTTATGCAAACAGAGACGATTATGAGGCAAGAAAACACCAAGACTTGTTGTCAGTACCGTGTTCATCAAAACTGGAAGGGGCAGAGAAACTGACCAAAACCAGCCGGACTAGGAATTATGATACATCTGCGTAAGACACTTCCACCAGCAACACGACAGTTTACCAGTACATGGCAATGCCCAGAAGTTACCTTACATGGTGCATTAGTCAGGGTTCTCCAGAAGGACACAACTAATAGGATATATGTATTTAATATATATAAAAGGGACTTCATAAAGGAGAACGGACTCACAGGATAACAAGGCGAGGTCCCACCACACGCCATCTGCAAGCTGAGGAGCAAGGAAGCCAGTAGAGACTCACTTGAGGTCCGGAAGCCTCACAAGCAAGGAAGCCGACAGTGCAGACTTCATTCTGTGGCTCAAGGGCCAAGATCCTCCAGCAAACCACTCGTGTAAGTCCAAGAGTCCAAAAGCCAAAGAACCTGGAGTCAGACATTCAAGGGCGGGAAGCCTCAAAAGCAAGGAAGCCGACAGTGCAGACTTCATTCTGTGGCTCAAGGGCCAAGATCCTCCAGCAAACCACTCGTGTAAGTCCAAGAGTCCAAAGGCCAAGGAACCTGGAGTCAGACATTCAAGGGCGGGAAGCATCCAGCACAGGAGAAAGACAAGGCTGGAAGACTCGGGAAGCCAGCGTATCCCACCTTCTTCTACGTGCTTTACTCGTGCTGCACCTGCAGCCAATTGGATGGGCTCCACCCAGACTGAGGGTGGGTCTTTCTCGCCCTGTCCGCTCCCTCAGGTGTTAACACCCTCACACACACACCCAGAAACAATAAATACTTCACCACTTCCCTAGGCATCCTTCAATCAGGTTCACATCTAACATTCACCTGCATGAATGCAGTTCTAGGACCTCCCTGCCTCTTTTCCAGAAAGTTTGTGAATAACTCTAGGCCAGGTGCAGTGGCTCAAGCCTGTAATCCCAGCACTTTGGGAGGCCAAGGCGGGTGGATCACGAGGTCAAGAGATCGAGACCATCCAGGTCAACATGGTAAAACCCTGTCTCTACTAAAAATACAAAAATTAGCTGGGCATAAGGTGCATGCCTGTAATCCCAGCTACTCAGGAGGCTGAGGCAGGAGAATTGCCTGAACCCAGGAGGCAGAGGTTGCGGTGAGCCAAGATTGTGCCATTGCACTCCAGCCTGTGTAACAAGAGCGAAACTGTCTCAAAAAAACAAAAAAAAAAAAACAAAAAAAAACCAAAAAAACCCTCACCCCTTATTTATTGGGTTAGTGCAAAAGTAATTGCAGCTTTTACCTTTTTCCTTTTGTTTTGATTTTATTACAAAGACTGCTGTTACTTTTGCACCCACCTATCAGCATATGAGTAGCTAGGAATACAGACAGACAGCAATCCAGGAGGGCTGCTTACCTCTGGGGTGGCCCTGCTGGGTCTATGCAGCAGACATTTTTGCTATACACTGTTTCCCTAATACACTTCCTTGCTTGCTTTCTCTGTCCGCTTGCTTTTGAATTCTGTCCTGAGCAAAGCCAAGAGCTCTTCCGAGCTGAGCCCCAGTCTGAGGAATCATCTGCATCAGCTAGTCACCCTACCCCACCTTCACATTCACATCCTAGATTATGAGCTTCCACATATAGCTTCATTTTCTGCTCAATCTCCCTCCTGGATGGCCACAAAATAATCCCATTCTTCTTTTTCCTAAAAGACCCCCCTCCTACCCCAAGATGTAACAAGTAGCCATTTGAAGACAAACTTGAGGTATTGAAAACAAGAATTCATTTTTTTCCCCTCTAAACCTCTACAGAAAAGAAGAGTCATCAGTTCAAGCTGCAGTTTGAATTACAGTCCCCGAAGCATACCAGGGAACACAATCTAATCACAGATGCTCAATAAACTCTGGTGCCACTAAATCTACTTTACTTTTACTCCATTTGTTCCACTTTTCATAGGTTATTTTCATTATCTTGGGCATATAAATATTTTAGCTCATATATACAATTTAGTTAAAAGTGCAAAATTAAAGCCAGAAAAAGCACATTTGCTCCGGTCACAGCAAGGAAAGGCACTAGTCAACAAAGAACAGATCTATGAGTCTTCGAATGGAGACAGCTGTTATCTTGGTTAACATGGCTGCCTTAGAATTAGGGGTGTTAACTGGGCTTCCTATTTAAGCATCAGGGGTCTGGTTCAGAATTAGGCAATGTTTCAGAATGAGACAGTGTTTCAGCTGCCTTCCATTCCGAATTAAACAACACAGCAGCTGTCTCTCCCTATCTATTAAACAGGACCACCTGGTGATAACCTCAACTCCTTTGGTCTCAGAATGGCTTTCACGTTTGCCCAAGTCCGTCAATTCTCAAAGTTTAACCTTTTCCAGAGTTTATAAAAAATGCAAGTTTCTAAGTACAACCTACACAGACTCAGGAACTGTGTAACAAGATCAAAGAACTTTTCTCTGGAGTGAATCCCCAGTGATTCGCAGGCACCTCCCGCTTCTCTTAGCCACAGCACCAGAGAACAGACTAGAAATGCATTGCTTTGATTCATTCTGCTCATCGCAAGGAGACATAATTATTAAACACATGCTAGGTGCTGTTTAAGGGTGCAGCATGTATTTATAATTTTGCTAACATCCCTATGTGTTTTGTTTTGTCACTATCAACTACATCATTATCACTGTCACCATCACCATGATCACCATCATCATCATCTCCATTTCAAAGATAAGAAAATATGGGCACAGAAAGTTTAAGTATCTTTCCAAAGATCTACCAACTATCAGTTGATAGAAAAGGGATAGAAACTCAAGCGGAGTACTTCTAGAGCTCATGATGGCAGATATTATGTTACTTCTCACCAAATGACACTGAATTTTTAAACATCACAAAACAAGGCATAATGGACCCAAGAGCCAACAGAACTTTAATGCGTATAGCTGGAATGGTCCGATTTACTCATAAATCTCTAGGACTCTTACAGAAGCAGAGAGAAGGTTCCAGTGCCCAATGTGCTGTTGTTAATGCTGTTGCTCTTTTACTTCTCCTTTCATGAAAACTGAAAATGCTTCTTTTACTCCCATTATAATATAATAGGGGCAGTAACTGAACAATGCCAGAGGAACCTGAAATCAGGAACATTAAGCTTGTGTGTGAGCACTGCTCAGTACCAAGCTTGGATTTTCTAATCTCTTCAGGCAGATTCGTGGGGAGAAAAAACACCAGCCGAGGTATATAGAGAAAAGAGAGTTTATTTACAAGGAAAGAAAAAGAGTTTATTTACAAGGGATACCTAGAGACGCTCACAGACTTCAACACCGGCAATGAAGCAGCACGGGTTTTCCCAAGTACAGACCAAGTCACCACCGAAGCTCAGTTCGGCTTCTGCTAAACAATCTTTTATACTTTTTAAAACAAAGAAGGGTCAAGTCAGGATACTGTCCACGTCTTCATCATGTAACTAACATCCTTGAGGTGTTTACCAAAAATTGGATCAGGGAACTGGCCAGGTTCCCAGATCCGACTCTTCAGAGCCTTTTTTTTTTGCATTAGGAAAATTCTGAGCTCGGAATGCTCCCAATGATAAGGAAATGAAGATATAGAGTCTGCCCATGACTTATAAACGTAATTAACTCCTTCTGTTCCATTACAGCTTGTGTTGGGGGAAACAGGATATATGTGTTTAACTGTCTTCTCTCCATTCTGTTAGGCAACAAAGCAACTCTTGCTCACTCTCTTTTGGCCACCTGTTGATAATCTCCACTCTCTGCTTCATGATCATTTTTACCTTTGCCCATGTTCATTGCTCTGAAAATATGACTTTGTAGAGTTCTCTGAGATTTACCAGGATCCTAAGGATGGTGTTGCGGATGCATAACAATATCCATCATAGGCATGGCCAACTTGGACAGATTCCTTAGCAAATATGGGTGGCTCAGACTCATTCTTGCTACCAAATGCTGCCGCCGCCAATGAGCAGAGTAGCAATACAATGAACAGCAGAGCCTTCTACCTGTGGGAGGATAGATGTGTTACTCTATTTATTTGCTTCACTAGAGCAACCCAGAGAGTCGAAACCTTTTAGACCAGCAGCCCAAATCTTGACATTTAGATTGCATATGGCATCTTATGTTTCCCCACTAAGGAATGCCCTGTTTCCTTTCTCTCCTAGTACTCAATGATTTCCACCTTGAGATGTGGAAGAAAGAGAGTGGAGACATAGGTACATTTACCAAAAAACAAGACAAGTGGTCATGATACAATTTATTGTCTTCTGTCATTCCCAGAATTTATCAATGAAACAATATTGATATTTATGACTAAGGGACATAGAAGTTGGAATGCAGATGTAGGCACATCTTCATGGGGAATTTAGGATCATAAAGTTGTACTCAGGAGAGAAAGTTCATCCAAAAAGAATCCATAGCCAACTGGTAACATTTGTACGTATTTAAGAATTACGGCCGGGCACGGTGGCTTAAGCCTGTAATCCCAGCACTTTGGGAGGCCGAGGTGGGTGGATCATGAGGTCAAGAGATCGAGACCATCCTGGTCAACATGGTGAAACCCCGTCTCTACTAAAGATACAAAAAATTAGCTGGGCATGGTGGTGCGTGCCTGTAATCCCAGCTACTCGGGAGGCTGAGGCAGGAGAATTGCCTGAACCCAGGAGGCGGAGGTTGCGGTGAGCCGAGATCGCGCCATTGCACTCCAGCCTGGGTAACAAGAGCGAAACTCTGTCTCAAAAAAACAAAAACAAACAAACAAACAAAAAGAATTACAAGAGATAATTTTTAAAGAGAGAGAGAGAGGGAGAGAGAAAGCTCCTTTGTAGGCTGTCTAGGATAGATATGAATAAAGGTAGAAGTAAGTAAATGAAAAATTAGGCAGTAAATTCATAGGTAACATCTATTCTGTTATCTACAGTGGATGAAAGAGTTATTTCTTGAAAGCAGAAAATGACCCAGAGGAAGAGTGACTGCTGATTTGGCAGTGGGGGGTAGGGTGCTTTATCTGCTTTAAGCAACTGGGTTCAAATTTGCTACTTCTTAGTTTTGCTGAAAAATGACTACAGCGACAGATGTGGTTTGGCTGTGTCCCCACTCACATGTTATCTTGAATTGTAACTCCCACAACCCCCACGAGTCATAGGAGGAACCCAGAGGAGGTGACTGAATTACAGGGGGTCTTTCCTGCACTGGTCTCATCATGGTAAATGAGTCCCACGAGACACCATGGTTTTAAAAATGGGAGTTTTCCTGCACAAGCTCTCTTCTCTTGTCTGCCATCAGGTACGACAAGACTTTCACTTCCCCATTATTGTGAGGCCTCCCCAGCCACGTGGCATTACAAGTCTAATAAACCTCTTTCTTTTGTAACCTGCCCAATATCAAGTATGTCTTTATTATCAGCATAAAATGGACTAATACATTGGTTTTAAAATACATGATATTTTAAAACTTCGGTTTTCTAGAAAATAACATTCTCTTATCCCAAGGTTTCTCAATATTTGGATTCACTGATGGGTAAACATAATAAAAACACAAGAACATAAAAGGAACTAAGGGGAAGGTGGGGGTAATTTTGTGGAAAACTGACATACGTGTGTCATTTCTTGTTTTCTCATGAAAACAAAAAAAGGCAGCAATGACTATCCTCAAGGATCATAATTTCATAAAGACTTAAGTAAAAAAAGGGAATTAATTTAACTTGAGGCCAAAACTCTCCATGCTGACTTTTTCTTATTTTGTTGTGGACTTGGATGAAATGGAATAGTGCATCAGCAGCCGAGAAACCAGTGCTGGAAAAAATCACAGAATGAGATGAGCTCTTTCCATCAAGGTGACTATGTACATTTAACAAATTTAGGTGGTCTGTGGACACAAGCGGGTAACCTAGAAGTCACAAATTACACCCGGCTTGGAATTAGCACTGTGAAACATCAGGTCCTTACTATGAATCAACAGAACTTGGCTTTCAGAGAAGGAAAGTAGATAAAATATAACCAGAAATGGAAACTCTTTTTTTTTTTTTTTTTGAGACAGAGTTTCGCTCTTGTTACCCAGGCTGGAGTGCAATGGCGCGATCTCAGCTCACCGCAACCTCCGCCTCCTGGGTTCAGGCAATTCTCCTGCCTCAGCCTCCTGAGTAGCTGGGATTACAGGCACGTGCCACCATGCCCAGCTAACTTTTTGTATTTTTAGTAGATACAGCGTTTCACCATGTTGACCAGGATGGTCTCGATCTCTTGACCTCGTGATCCACCCGCCTCGGCCTCCTAAGGAAACTCATTTTTTTAAAAGTGACATATATCACATCAACTCTCAAGAGAAAATGTGCAGTATGAAGAAAAGAGAATTAAGCTGACTGTCAGGAGATGTGAGTTTTAGCCCTCATTCTGTCTAAAAACTGGTGATTTAGGGAAAACCCCTCAATAATTGAGGTCTCAGTTTGCTCATCTGTAAAATGAATGGGTTGATCCAGAGGCCTTCCCTCCATTTTTTATATAGGGGGGAAAAAAGTCCTTGACAATTGCCTTGGAAAGGAGTGCCTGCATCAAATAAAAAGCCATGTCCCACCTGCTACTCAAAGAAAAAATTAAATGTGTTTCCCTACATCAACCACACATTCCTATGAAGTACACTAAATCCAGGTTGCTATTATGATTTACATTAAACATTCTGAGATGCATCCATCGGAACCGTAAGTGATGGGGGGGGATTTGGTTTCTCTCCTCTGCTTTACATGCCTAGAGACTATTCCACGATTTATATGTAGGTCACTGAATGAAATGAGTGTTCCTCTAAACAGCCTATGCAAATGACCATGCACCAATCACTTAAAATAATTAGAAACTTATAAAATGGCCATATGTAGTCATTATGAATAACTACATTAAATCGCAAAGGAAATTTCTCTCCCATCCCTCTCCCTGCATCCTGAAGGGAATCTGAGCAACAGAGAAGCAGCAGGTAATTAAACACCATTTTTTTTAAAGTGTGTAGTTAAGGAAAACAATCTCCTGTACTTTGAGAATGCCTCAAGTTTTTATTAGCCTGGTTTGAGTGCCTTCATGGTTAAAAAAAAAAACAAACTCACAAACAAGAAACAACACACAACATGGGGCAATGTGCAAAGCTTTGAGAGGACCTAAAAGTCCCACGTCTTTCCCAAATAATCCTGGGTCAACTTCTCCAGGCAGTGGTGGGAAGAACCTAGGAAACACTTTCCCATCCAGGAGCAATTTAACAGCACACGTCATCCCATGCTTCCTAAACTTGTAGTTTAGATTTCAAATGTTTTTGGGCAGTGCGCTGACTCATGTTTGGTGGAAATTCCCTAACATGCTTCATTACCCAACCAATAAAGCAATCTGGTGGAGTTACTGAATCATACACCGCTTGCTGTTTTACCACCCTCCTGATTTTATCTCGATATATGATCACTCCCCTGGACTATTCCTCAGGAGAGAGATGTGTTTCATAACCTTGTTTAAAAAAAACTCATTCCCATCAGCATACAAGACCTCCACTTTAATATAACACCTCCTCCTAAACAAAGCAAACGACCAACCAAAATCCACACACCAACGTAAATCTAAAATAAATCACGGAAACTAATGTTTCTCGCTGTGTTATTTTAATTTAATGTACTCTAACAACAGGGTGAAAAGATAGCCAGTGTACTGCTGTCATTTCCTACAGAGCAAGTTATAACGCTTTGGCTCAAGATTTCTTTTTCGCTTGAGAGTAAAGCTTTCAGTTTGCTCTTGTGAAAGAACAAACAATTTCAAAACAGAGGGGAGGGCCAGAGGTTGAAATGTAGGCACCTAGAAATGTTTGGAAATGGCCAAAATGTCAACACACTCAGGAATACCAGCAATGTCCACTGAGACACTAAGATAAAGGAACATTTCTCTCAGAGAATTCTGCATTAAGAATAGGTGGCCGGGCGCAGTGGCTCAAGCCTGTAATCTCAGCATTTTGGGAGGCCGAGGCGGGTGGATCATGAGGTCAAGAGATCGAGACTATCCGGGTAAAAATGATGAAACCCCGTCTCTACTAAATATACAAAAAACTAGCTGGGCATGGTGGCGCATGCCTGTAATCCCAGGTACTCAGGACGCTGAGGCAGGAGAATTGCCTGAACCCAGGAGGCGGAGGTTGCGGTGAGCCGAGATCGCGCCATTGCACTCCAGCCTGGGTAACAAGAGGCGAAACTAGGTAAGAAAGTCCTACCCTCCTACAGGGAACCTATAGAGTCGAATCAATCTCAATGGAAGAAAAGCGCATTTTGGAAAAGATAAAAATAACTCAACTTCTCTAATCAGATTTCATTTTAAAAATTAGATGTAAAATCCACGCCTAACAGGGGGACCACATTTCTACTCCCACTGGTCCACTGAAATGTTCTTAAAATTAATGGTACCTTTTTAAAAATTATACTGTTTGATCAATAGGATCATGTTATCTGTTTTACATTCTGGGGTTCCTAAAAAATAACACGCAAATCTGGTGAAAGCAGCTGTATCATGAACTTTTTAAGATGTGGAGGATAACATCCAAGTGGCTAACAGATGCGCAGCATCCTCACAGTCAAATAGTCCCCAGGGTCTATGGATAAAGAAAATGGCACCTACCGAGTGCAGTAATTTGTTTAAAATGGTACAACCAGCATAGGTAATAACTGGGAATGAAATAATTGCCTCTCTCTAGAATACCAACTCGACACCATTAGTGTTTCTCTTGCCCTCAACATGCTTCAGTTTCTTTGTCTTAAAAATTAGAGAATTGATATTAACAACACCTAGGGCCCCTTAACATTGTAACATTCTGGAACATACCTCAAAGCGGAACCTCACCATCATGAAGACAGAGTCTTTTACCAATGGCTATAAATATCATCTGCTGTGTTTAAGTTCTGGTGAACCGTGGTGATCGTGGCCTTGGAAATTAGGCAATGACATTCATTTTGTCACGTCCACTTCATGACTTGCAGTCTTTACACCTTGAGTTTTTTCTCAACAACACTCTACCCACAAGCAGTGGCTATGCAGTAAGTTTTCACTAAAATCCTAACCTACTAAATTCAAGGAGGTTGTTTAATAGCTTCCCATAGGAAGTTTCATGACATTCACATTTCTATAAAGCAGAACCATCTTCGGACTGGGTCCATCCACGAGTGACTTTTCAGGGAATAAAACCACATGCCCCACTGTGCAGCAGAAAGAATAGAGAAGGCCAGGAGGAACTCAGGAAGTTGGCCTGGGGACTCTGAGTTCTGAGAGCAGAGAGTTAGCTACGGAGTGACAACATCTCTCAAAAGTGGAGTGATGCCATTTTAAAACTGTAAGGTCTAACCGCATTGTGGAAGGCCTGGTGACTGCAGTGACCCGCACGTACACCTCTGGAGTACATGCATGTACACCTCTGGAGCCTTCCAGAATTAGGAAATGTGAAGTAGCTGGAAGATTATGAAAAGCAGAAGAACTATCAACCCCTTCGGTGCCTAAGTAACCTGAGACATTCTTCTATTGTTTCTTATTCTGGCCTCAATTGACAAGGCCATTGGATTTGTAACGGACCTTGGTCAACCTCCTGAGGCCACACCCTATGACCCCCTCCCAGCTTGCAAACCTAACCCCCTCTCAGCTTGCAAAAATCTGCCCTAAACTATAACTTCTGTAACTTTTCACTGCCCACCCCAAACCTACCACCTTAACAACTCTTAACCCACCACCCTTTACTGACTCTCTTTTCCGACTCAACCCATTCGCACCTGGATGAATAAACAGCCTTGCTGCTCACACAAAGCCTGTTTGGAGGGGGTCTCTTCATTCAGAGTGTGCATTTTAACAAAGACATAAAATGAGAATTGGCACGTTGTATGACATCACAGAGGCATCCTTAGAAATCAGTGGAGCACCTGTGTCCAAAGCAGGCTATTTTCAGCAAAAGAATAATTATTACTAAATCAGTTATAAGGCAATTAGATGCATCACTAGCTTGTGTTGAACCTGAATGAAATACTCTGCAGATGGTGAGGCATTTGGGAAAATGGTCATCCTATTCAAATCAGAACACGTATGATGCAGCAGACCTCATTGGCTTATTTATTCATTTATTTTATTTTATTATTGTTATTTTTCGAGACAGGGTTTCATTCTTGCTCTCCAGGGTGGAGTGCACTGGTGCAATCTCTCCTGCCTCAGCCTTCTGAGTAGTTAGGATTACAGGCATGCGCCACAACTCCTGGCTAATTTTGTATTTTTAGTAGAGATGGGGTTTCTCCATGTTGGTCAGGCAGGTCTCGAACTTCTGACCTCAGGTGATCCTCCCACCTCGGACTCCCAAAGTGCTGGGATTACAGACATGAGCCACTGCGCCTGGCTCATTGGCTTATTTTTCACCAGTTGTTTAGTAATGACAGACTGGCTATTAATACTAAAACTTCTCTCTATAGTATCCAATTATGATTATGTTAAGTTTTCAGTAGAATATACGGTTCTATTTCAGTAGACTTGGATTAAGTTGCATTATGGAGGAAGACTAAGTCCTATACAACTCCAGGTCTTGAGGATTAAGCCAGCAGAAGCTCCATGCTCATTGACAGCTTGGTTTAGAGCAATCAATGGAAGGCTATGATCATCAGTCACTCAGGGATGCAACCTCTTTCATCTTGTTATAAAGCATCTTCAAAACCTAGCCTCCAAGGTCACAGTGGATGGAGAAGAGAGACTATGAAGGGTCACACAGGTGGTTTATTCCTAAATCTCGAAGTGGCATATATTAATATAATTTACACCCACTTTCTATTGCCCAGAATACAATAAGATAACTTCAACTTAACCATAGGGAGGCTCCAATTCACAGTCTACCTGGAGAAAAATAAATAGTTTTGGAAAATGCATGGCATTGTTACTACTTGAGATGTTAATCTTTTTGCTGTTTGTGCATAAAATTCTAAGTGGAAAGAACTTCTGTTTGTGCATAAAATTCTAAGTGGAAAGAACTTCTTTATGTGCCGTTATTGATGAATACCCAAACATGGTAGGGTCAACCTGGCTTTTGCTCTTAAGATTCTGCTGCTTAGAATGAGCAGATCAGTTAGGGAACTGCATAGAGCATGGTGACTCCTTTATCCAGCTTATTTCTGTCCAAGTGTGCTACCTATGACCTTGACTATACAACTCTGATAAATGTTTCATCAACGTTTCTTGGAGAGCACTCAATTAGGGCAGAAAATCATTGCATCTTGGTGAAGGTACATTCTATGAGGGATGCTTTCTTTTCATGTATTCAAAATTCAAAGCAACTAATACATTTCTGATGTCCCAACCTGAGCCCCAAAGCAGGTTTTTAGTGTGATAGGTGACCCGTGTGGGGGAGCACATGGTCATCTCACTTTCAGATAAGGTCCCTAAGAGTCAATAAGCCTTTTTTTAAAGTAAGAAACCTGCTGCCTAAGCAATTCTCTTCCTTCGTGTCTGAAATATGCTATCCTCAAATCAATTCCCTACCCTTTTAGTCAATTGTGACCATGACCCTCGATGTGACCTCACGTCCACTTCCATTGGGTGAAGTTTCTTTAAGTATCTCATTTCCAACTGCTTAAGGAAAGAGCTAGATGTGAGTACCACAGTGCAAGGGTCCCCACTCAGGTAAAACAAACCTTTGCTGACCTGCCTGACCTCTAAATGGGCACAGGGCACCACCCATTCTCCTCATCCCCTTCGTAAGGATCAGGGGAACCAGCTCTGTCCTTATTATTATTTTCTGGAGAGGCTTTTTGGCTTACCATTTCCGTTTGAGGATCTCTGAGCTCTTTCTGAAATGTTCATGGCTACAGTCTTTTAAGAGGCTACAAAGTTCTTCGTTGCTATTTTCTTGCTTTTAACCTATAAAAATGTTTCTTCCACTTGATCTATGTCCTGAAAAATGATGCGCCTTCCCAAAGGTAGGAGGAGAATAATGCTGTCTAGGACAACAGAGAATCTCGTCATTGTCGGGGCACATTGAGGGCCTTTGTAATGCGGGAGGAATCATAACTAGTGATTAACAGATCTCAGAGCCAAAAAACTCTGACTCCTGGCCAGGCTCATACTTGTGAGGGTCCAGTTCTGACCATCTTCTGACACACTCCTCCCCAAGGAATGAGGAGTCCATAGGATCATAGGAATGCTCACCTGGCCCCCAAACTCCATTCATTTAGGGGTACCCAAAGTCACAGAGACTTTTGCCAAAGTGACTAAGCTCCCTCCAGACCCTGCATGGGCTTCTGCCCCAGGTACATCCTCCCCAGTGCAGACACCACCAATTGTGTGTGTCCCTACATTTGAGATGGGGTGTTTAAAAAAGAGCTACTTGGAAGGGTAGCTAGTTGGGAAGTGCTAGCTGGGAAGTCACAGTCGTGCACACAAGGTTCCTCACTCACAGTGCCATTTTTTGCAAACACTAAGGGAGCCGGAGCAGCAGCATCAGTTTTAGAGAGTAATGGACTGAGTCTGATTCCAGCTTTCTCACTTACTAGCTGTGTATTCTAAAGTAAGGTGTCGTCATCTTACCATTGTTTCCTGAATTGGCTTTGGTGTCCTCATCTGGAAAATGATGATAACAGTAGTGGGAATGGTATTTCATATTCATATGATATTAAACCGGACAGTGGCTACAATGTGCTCACGTGGGACACGGTACATGAAACATGGAAATACGCATTAGATAAGTGTTTCTGATGGTTATTGCACAGCTGGAAACAAATGAAAAATAGCATATTTAATGGAAAACTTGTCCACATACATTGACGTTTTTAATTTAAGTGGTAAGAGGAAATACTGCTGAGCTTTGGTGAAGTTGGGGTGGAAAGGTGCTACCCAGATGCAAACAGCTTTTATTTCAATTGTCTAGTCTAGATTCTTGCTAAGGATCACTGTAGTTTTGCCCAGTCTAGAAACACTGACCTCTCCCCTTGGCAAGAATCACTCCACTCCCTCAAAACTCTGTATCCAGAGCAACTGGAAAATTTGCTGAACCACAGAGATGACGGGAGAAATGAGATGGTTATGGCCCACTGTCCATGGTGTTGAGAATAACTGTCATTCTGCATCAACTCTTTTTTTTTTTTTTTTTTGAGAGGAGTTTCGCTGTTTCGCTCTTGTTACCCAGGCTGGAGTGCAATGGCGCGATCTCGGCTCATTGCAACCTCTGCCACCTGGGTTCAGGCAATTCTCCTGCCTCAGCCTCCCGAGTAGCTGGGATTACAGGCACGCGCCACCATGCCCAGCTAATTTTTTGTATCTTTAGTAGAGACGGGGTTTCACCATGTTGACCAGGATGGTCTCGATCTCTTGACCTCGTGATCCACCCACCTCGGCCTCCCAAAGTGCTGGGATTACAGGCTTGAGCCACCGCGCCTGGTCCTGCATCAACTCTTATGTGAGTTAGTAAGGGACAGGGAGGTTTCCTCACATTCTCTCCTTTGTAATTTTTTTTTCTCCAAAAAACAAATCTCTGTGTTCAGGATAGATCTCTGTGTTCAGGAATGACATAAAATACCATATTTAATAATGAATATTTTTGGAAGGAACCGTGGCCACTTTCTAAAGTCACATCATGTATTTCCTAACAGTAATCTATTTTATGTGAAATGCCTATATTTATTTCACTCAGAAGTGTAACAAATCCATGTCAATATCAACCACGAGTTTATCCAAGGAAGACAGATTCGCTATCTGAACACTGAAAACACATTGCTCATGCTATTTTCCAAGCAACTTAGAAGAGTGCATCATGACAATAACTCCAGCGCACCTTCACTTAGCTCTTGGGCAATTCTTTCAACTTCTACCCGCTTGTCTTAAAAAAATAAAATATATGAGGTGGAACATGATGGCCAAAGAGAAAATTCTAGGGATTTACTTTCTCACAACCCCCAATTGTGGGAACACCAAATTGAATAACACACAATAAAGCACCTTTATAAGAAAAAAAAATCAGACATTAACAAATGCCCTCATGCAAGAGGCTCATCCAGGAAAACATGACCTCACCAAATGGACTGAATAAAGCATCAGTGACCAATCCTAGACATACAGAGATAAGTGACCTCTCAAATAGGGAATTCAAAATGGTTATCATGAGGAAGCTGAATGAGCTTCAAGATAACATAGAGGAGGAATTCACAGGTCTATCAGATAAATTTAGCAAAGAAGTTATAGTAATAAAGAAATCAAATAGAAATTTTTGTGGAGCTGAAAAATTCAATCAACAACTGAAAAATGCATCAGAGTGTCTCAACAGGAAAATTGGTCAAGAACCAGTGAGCTCAAAGAGAGGCTATCTGAAAATACAGACAGTAGACAATAAAAGAGTTTAAGAAGAACAAAACATGCCTGTAATATCTAGAAAGTAGCCTCAAAATAGCAAATCTTAGAGTCATTGGCCTTCAAGCAGAAGTAGAAAAAGAAACTGAGATAGAAAGTTCATTCAAAAAAATAACAGATAACTTTTCAAACCTAGTAAAAGATGTGAATATTCACATACAAGAAAGTCAAACAACACCAAGCAGATTCAACCCAAAGATATATAATCATCAAAGTCGCAAAGGTTAAGGACAAGAAGAAGATCTTAAAAGTAGCAGGAGAAAATAAGCAAAGAACATGTAAAGGAGTCCAAATGTTTGGCAGCAGACTTCTCAGCAGAAACCTTATAGTCCTTGAGGGAACGGGAAGACATATTTAAAGTGCTGAAGGAAAAGCTTTCAAAGCTAGAATATTGTGTCCAGCATGGTTACCCTTCAAACATACAGAAGTAAAGACTTTCTCAGACAGACAAAAGCTAATGTAATTTATCAACACAGATCTGTCTTATAAGAAATGCTGAAGGGAGTTCTTCAACCTGAAAGACAGGGGTACGAATGTACAGCGAGAAATTACCTGAAGATCTAAAGCTTAATTTTACTCACTAAAGGTAAAAGTAAGTACACAAATAAATACAGAATGTTCTAATACTGTGATTGTGTGTAAACCCCTCATATCTTTAGTATGAAAACTAAAAGACAGGCCTAGCAAATATAATAATAACCACAAATATTTGTTGAAAGCTAGACAATAAAAAAGACATAAATAGAGATAACAAAAAGTCAAAGATTCGGGGAGATAAAGTATCGAGATTTTTACTTTTCTCCTTTTTAATTTTTTCTGTGTGATCAGATTTAAGCTTTAACCAATTTAAAATAATTGGTTATAAATTCTTTTTCCACAAGCCTCATGATAACTACAAAGCAAAAACCTTTAACAGAGACAAAAAGGAATTAAAAGACGGAAATTAAAACACCACCAGAAAATCACTTATATATAAAGGAAGACAAGAAGGAAAAAGAAGGAAGAGAAAACTAACAAAACAACAGAAAAACCAAATAACTAAACAGTGGTAAGTCCTTATCTATCAATAATAATAATGAGTGTAAATGGACTTCATTCTCCAAATAAAAGACAGAGTGGCTGAATAGATTTTTAAAAAAGCAAGACCCAACTATACGCTGCCTGTAAGAAATTCACTTTTACCTATGAAAACACAGAATGAAAATGAAAGAACAGAAAACGCTATGCCATGCAAATGAAAACCAAAAAAAGAGAGCAGATAGCTGTGCTTGTAGCAGATAAAATCTATTTCAAGACAAAATCTGTAAAAAGAGATGAAGGAGATCACTATATAATGACAGAGAAGTCAATTCAGCAGGAGGATATAACAACTGTAAATATATATATATATGTGGGGATCACTCCCACAAAGGGCCCTTGACAGGACCCTTGCCATCTTGAGCTTGAGCCCATACATGTTTCTCCTCTCCTGGAGGCTGTTGAGCTAAGGGAAAAGAGGAAGTCTGGTTGCACTGATTCTTCAGTCATTTATTTTTGCCTCTGACATTTGCAACAGAATGGCCGAGCTCAGGCCTTGTGGTCTAACAAGACATTGCGTGGTTTACTAGACACTGTGTGCCTCATAGTTCCTTCTCTGCACAGTAACTTTATAACTCTGTTTATTTCGGCTAACTCACTCATTGTCTGCATGTAATCCGATAAGAATAGATAAAGATGATCTCTATTTAGAATGACATTTGGAAAGTTCCAGCTGTACCTTGTTAATGATCTTACCTGCTTGCTTGACTGAATTCAGATAAACACATGTTTAGATTTATGACCCCCTTTTGCAAACTTTATTGTCCCTTTGCTGTACACCCTTTGATGATGAGTCATACTTTCTGTACCCCTTTCCTTGTGATTCTTGTTCTTGATTTTATTTTAAGATACAATGGAATGTACATCACTCCTCAAGCACTGAAAGGTATATAACCTGTAGTGTGCACAAATAAACTCGCTGCTCTGGCATTGCCTGGCAGTCCTCCAGACCCCACTGTGTGTCTGTCTTTTCTTTTGCGCACTCCCTCTTCCAGGTTGAGAACACTTGAGTGGGGCTGAGGCTTTCCCCTGGTTGGAAGCCCCCTGGCAGATGTGCCGGACCCCCACATCTATACACCCAATGCTGAATCACCCACATATATACAGCAAATATTATTAGAGCTAAAGAGAGAAATAGGCTCCAGTACAATGATAGTTGGGAATAATAAGTTATCATACTGCTTTCACCATTGGACGGAAAATCTAGATAGAAAATTAACAAAGACACATCTGACTTAATCTATACTACAGACCAAATGGATCCATACACATTTATAAAACATTTCATCCAACTGCTGAATAATATACAATCTTCTCATTGGCACATAGAATATTCTCCAGGGTAGATCATATGCTAGGGCCACAAAACAAGTCTCAGAAATTCAGAAAAGTCCAAATCATAGCAAGTATCTTTTCAGGCCACACTTAAATGAAGCTAGAAATCAATAAGCATTTATTGGATATAATTGGATATAATATAAGATTCGAGGACAGAAAAAAAACTACCAGGATTAAACCATGGAAAAATAGAAAAGATGAAGAGATCAGTAAGATGAACTCTGGAAATTATATAAATACATGGAAATTAAATAACATGCTCCTGAACAACTACTAGATGAATTAAGTCATTTCAGAAGGAAATGTAAAAATTCTTAAAGCAAATAAAAGTGCTATGGGATACAGTAAAAGCAGTACTAAGAAGGTAGTTTATAGCAATAAATGCCTACATAAAAATGTAAAAAGACCACTTTGGGAGGCCAGTTGGGAAGATCACAAGATCAAGAAATCAAGATCATCCTGGCCAAAATGGTGAAACACCATCTCTACTAAAAATACAAAAATTAGCTGGGCATGGTGGCACACACCTGTAGCCCCAGCTACCCAGGAGGCTGAGGCAAGAGAATCACTTGAACCCGGGAGGTAGAGGTTGCAGTGAGCTGAAATCACACCACTGTACTCCACCCTTGTGACAGAGCAAGACTCCGTTGCAAAGGGGGGACAAAAGTAAAGACTTCAAATAACCTAAAAATGCATCTTAAAGAACTAGAAAAGAGCAAGCCAAGCCCAAAATTAATCCAAGAAAAGAAACACTAAAGATCAGAGCAGAAATAAATGAAATTGTGACAAAAAAATACAAAACAAAAACTTGTTTTGGAAAATATAAACAAAACCAACAAACCTTTAGCCAGACAAAGAAAAAAGAGAGAATGCCCAAATAAATGAAATCGGAGATAAGAAAATATTAAAACTGATACCACAGAAATTCAAAGGTAAATTTGAGAGTATTTTTAGCAACTATATGTCAACAAATTAGAAAACCTGGAAGAAATGGAGAAGTTCCTGGACATAAAAAACCTACCAAGATTGACCCATGAAAAACCAGAAAACATGAATAGATCAATAATAAACAATGATATAGAAGAAGTAATAAAATGACTCCCACTAGAGAAAAATCCCAGGACTTTATGGCTTCGCTGTTGAATTCTACCAAATATTTATGGAAGAATTAATACCAATTCTATTCAAACTATTTTCAAAAATCAAGGAGTAGACAATACCTCTGAACTCATTTTACGGGATCAGAACTGCCCTAATACCAAAACTAGACAGATATACAAGAAAAAAAAAGGAAACTGCAGACTAATATCTGATGAACATGAATAAAAACAGCCTCAACAAGATACCACCGAATCAAACTGAACATATTCAAAGGATCATTCGTCATGATCACATGGGAATCGTTCCTGGTATAAAAGGAAGGTTCAACAGATGCACATCAAGAAATGTGATATATCACATCAACATAATGAAAACCAAAAACCACATTATCATTTCAGTCAATGTCAAAAAAAGCATTTGAGAAAATTCAATATCCTTTTGTGATAAAAACCCTCAACCGAGGATAGAAGAAACATACCTCAACATGATAAGGGCCATATATAACAAGCTCACAGCTACTATTCTACTGAATGGGGAAAAACGGAAAACCTTTCATCTAAAATGTGGAGCAAGACAAGGATATCCACTTTCATCACTGTTATTCAGCAGAGTTCCAAAAGTCCTAGCCAGAGCAATTAGCCAAAAGAAAGGGCATCCAAATTAAAAAGGAATGTTAAATTATCCTTATTTGCATATAATATAATCTTACATTTAGAAAAACCTAAAGAAACGAAAACATTATTAGACTGATAAACAAATTTAGTAAAATTGCATGATATACAATCAGCATACAAAAAGCAGTAGAATTTCTATATGGCAACAGCAAACGATGTGAAAAAGAAAGCAAGAAAGCAATCCCATTTACAACAGCTATCAAAAAAAATTACTGAGGAATAAATTTAACCAAAACATAAAAAATCTCTACAGTGAAAACTATAAAACCTGATTAAAGAAATTGAAAAGGACAGAAAAAGTGAAGAGATACCCCATGTTCACGGATTGGAAGAACCAATATTGTTAAAATACCCATATTATCCAAAGCTATCTACAGATTCAGGGCAATCCCTTTGAAAATACCAGTGACATTCTTCAAAGAAAAAGAAAAAAAAATCCTAAAATTTATGTGGACCCACAAAAGACCCAGAATAGCCAAAGAAATTCTGAGCAAAAAGTACGAAGTTGGAGGCATTACCTTATCTGACTCCAAATTATACTACAAAGCTATAGTAACCAAAACAGCATGGTACTAGCATAAAAGCAACATATAGACCAATGGAACAGAACAGAGAGCCCAGAAATAAATACATTCATTTGCAGTCAACTTATTTTCAACAAAAAAACCAAGAACTTATATTGCTAAAAGAATAATGTCTTCATAAACAGTGCTGAAAAAACTAGATATTCACACACACAAGAATGAAACTAGGTCCTTATCTCTCAACATCTACAAAAATCAAATCAAAGTGGATTAAAGAATTCAATATAAGACCTGGACTAGTGAAGTTACTAGAAGAAAACACTTGAGAAATGCTTTTAGACATGGGTGTGGGTAAATGTTGAGTAAGCCATCAAATGCAAAGGTAGCCAAAGCGAAAAGGATAAATGGGATCACATCAAGCTAAAAAGTGTCTGCACAGCAAAGGAAACCAGAAACAAGTGAAGAGACAACCTACAGAATGGAAGAAAATATTTGCCAACTACCCAACTGACAAGAGAATAACCTCCAGAACATGTAAGAAGCCCAAACAGCTTGTTACAAAAAATAAAAACCCATATAATCCAAATAAAAATGAACAAACATCTGAATAGACATTTCTCAAGAAGACATAAAAATGACCAAGAGGTATGTGAAAAAAAATGCTCAACATCACTAATCATTAGAAAAATGCAAATAAAAACTGTAATAAAATTTCTCACCCCAGTTAAAATGGCTCTCTCAAAAAGACAGGTGATATATATATATAATATACATATATATGTATATATATATGAGATATAGATATGGAATATATATTAAGTAAAGCAACCAACAACTAAAAAACAAATAAAAAGACAAAAATATATAGAGAAATTAATAAACACAGGCAATAATGAATGGTGGTAAGGATATGGAGAATGGGGAACGCTTGTATACTGTTGGTGGGAATGTAAGTTAGTACAGCCACTCTGGAGAATAGTACGGAGGTTCTTCAAAAATCTAAAACTAACATATGATTTAGCAATCTCAGTGTTGGGTATATATTCAAATGAAAGAAAGTTAGCATATAGAAGAAATACCTGCATTGTCACGTTCACTGTAGTACTCTTCACACGAGCCAAGTTACGAAATTGACCTAAGTGACACCGATGTATGAAATAAATGAAAACATGTGGTACATACATACAACGAAATATTATTCAACCATAAAAAAGCATGAGATTTTGTCATTCAACACAGATGGATGAAACTGGAGGACATGATGTCAAGTTAAACAAGCAAGGCACGGAAAGACAAACATTCCAAGTTCTCATTCATATGCTGGAGCTAAAAAAAAACTGATCTCATAGAGATAGAAAGTAGAATAATGATTACCAAATGCTAGGAAGGGTAACTGAGAGCAAGGGGGAGTTAACAATCTATGAATTTATGGGTACAAAAATACAGTTAGATAAAAGAAATAAGATCTAGTCTTCAGCAGCACAACAGGGCAACTACAGTTAACAATAATGTATTATATATTTCAAAATAACTAGAGTAGTAGATTTGCAATGTTTGCAACAAAGCAAAACCATAAATGTTTAAAGTTATGGCTAGTCCAATTACCTCGATTTGATCATTATACATTATATGCTTTTGTAAAAATTTCCCCATAAACATGTACAACTCTGACATAACCATAAAAATTAAAAATAAACCAGAGTGGGGTGTGTGTGTGTGCCTGTGTGTGTGTGTGTGTATGTGTTCAATTAATATTAAATTGTTCTGATAGATTTTTTTGGTTTAATTGATAATTTTTAAGGCAAATTTATTATATGCGGTAAACAAGAAAAAGAATTCACAATTATATTTTTCTAAAAAAAAGTCTCAGAAAGGCAATCCAGTTTCTTTAATTTAAAAAGTCTAAGAAAAAAGAGAGTAAAATATGAACGTGGAAAGTTCTCTACTCTTTATAGACTAAAGAACTCTAGCCATATTAACTAAATGCATTCTATAGTTGTCGTTTGGATTTCAGTTCAAGTTAACTTTACAAATACGTAAGATAACTGGGAAAACACTGATCAGATATTAATCATCTTAGGAAATCAAAGTTAATGTTGAAGGATTGGGTGTAATTATATTTAGAGATAGACACTGAAACATTTATGAATAAGATGTGTGATGTCTGGCGTTGGCTTGATGACAATTCAGGAATGTGGAGAAAATAAGTGCAGATATAGATTAAACATGATTGGCTATGAGTTGCTGATCATTGAATCTGGGGATGGGTACATGAGGACTGATTTTACTATGCTCTGCTTTTGAATATGTTTGTTATTTTGCATAATGAAAACATTGAAAAACATTCTTCAGATAAAAGTAATGTTTTAATTTACTGACAAAAATGACCAGAGAGACTGAATTGTTTTAATCCATTGTGTGATCTTTGGAATTCAATTCTCATAAAACCACCACTGCGTAATCACATTGTGAATCCAGAACATTTTCTCAACAGTGCATCCCACGTTCAATCTATTTGTTATTCCACTTATGTTGAAATGACAAAATTTATCCCATACCTTATGAGTTCACACATGGAGCATAAATGTATATTTATATGAGTTTTAAACAGATATTTATTCTGCTGCTCACATTCGGATATTACCACCTGCACTGAAATTGGAATTTTGGAAAGCTCAGAAAAAGTCATTTCAATATGGATGGAAGTCAGCTTTGGGCAGCTCTGACACCTCCAAGGAATACTCTTAGGGCAAAAAGTGAAAATGAAACTGGAAAGCTTGACGACAAGGTGCGAAATACAAACCTCCCCTTGTGTTTTCTCATCATATTCAACTTCCTGGTTAAAAATTTATCAAACCCACCAGTTATGAATATCAAGCTCCATCGGAATGCATGAGATTAAAACATCAAGGTCTACAGATTGAAGAAACTGTCAAGCCAAGAAACTGGATTTTTAAAACACTGAATAACGTGTGAAATTTCCAATATTCTGTTCTCTTTTTTCCCCCCCTAATCTGATAGGAATTGCAAACAGACCTGGTAGGTCTAAAGTTCCCTCAGGGAAATGCATTACAAAATAGAATATAGAAGCCTTCCTAACAAAATCATTAAAAAATAAGTTTACATGCAGCTGAAAACTGATACCTAGTGGGTTTTTGTTGCTTTCTTTGTCCCTATTCCATCCCCCAAGCCCCTGCCTCGGTTCTCTTTCTCAGGGACAAACAAATATAGTTAACTTAAACACCGTCCTCTAGATATAGGAGGAAAATACCTTGCTAATGCAGAGTAGTGCTAATCATTGTCTCTATTACAAAACTAGAACAGCAATGCCAGATAATGTGATAGAATTCTCTTTTCTTGCACATAATTACCTGCAGTACAAGCTGATACCATTTTTCTACAGGAAAGAAAATATCCTGGAAATTTCTGAAAAATATCTAGCACATCACCCAGAAGACCAGTATTTCCAAGTCTAGCATTTTACTAAATTGAGTATACAACATGCTTAACACAGAATCCCTGCCCTCAGGTAGCTTTCAGATTAATGTGCATTCAATTACAGAAGGCTATTAGTTTCCTCACTTTAATTACAACTGCATCAAAATCACATAAATAACTTTCAACCTCTCAGATAATTTATGAACAATACAAAGCCAGGTGTACATTTCCCATTAAAAATTAATATCTGCTGTAATTAAAATGTGCCATATGCCATGCTCATTTCACAATGCCAGGAAGAAAAAATAAAACGCAAGGCATTTCTGTTCCCAGGTGGTAACTTGTTACAGTATCAGATTTAACCTCTAATTTGATTGCATCAGTGCAGAAAGGTTTAGTACCTAGTGTGGCTCAGTCACACCAAAGCACTGCATCCTGGCAGGCACTGGGGAGTTTATAATGTTGTTGCCTGTATAATAATACAGGTATACAGAGATGGCATCCTGATTTGACAGGGCTAGAAAACGTCTCCCCACCCAGAGAGGCTCTGAATGTCCAAATTACTCGGTGAACAGTGTCAACTCTGGATGAGATCTGATCAAGCATGTAATTCTAATGGAGGTTCCTCTTCTATGTGTTTTAATTGTATGCATTTTTAAAAACTGGCTGGGCACGGTGGCTCAAGCCTGCAATCCCAGCACTTTGGGAGGCCGAGGCGGGTGGATCACGAGGTCAGAGATCAAGACCATCCTGGTCAACGTGGTGAAACCCCGTCTCTACTAAAGATACAAAAAATTAGCTGGGCACGGTGGCGCGTGCCTGTAATCCCAGCTACTCAGGAGGCTGAGGCAGGAGAATTGCCTGAACCCAGGAGGCGGAGGTTGAGGTGAGCCGAGATCGCACCATTGCACTCCAGCCTGGGTAACAAGAGCGAAACTCCGTCTCAAAAAAAAAGAAAAAAACTACACCATATTGCTTCTCCTTTGTATATTCTTTCTTGTACTTCTTTTTTCTTCCTCTCTCCCTTTCTTATGTCATTGGTACTAATGTTTAAAAACATATGAACCGAGAAAGTGAAGTGTTGATTTCTTCTTAATAACCTGGGAAAGCAATCTGTGGCTGTGATCAGACTTGGAATCAGTATGCCTGTGAACACCATCTCTGGTTAGTCATTTCTCTGTCACCCACAACTTGGAAAGAAGCACTCACAATGGTGCGCCAGCCAAGCGAGGATCCTGGGAGCTTTGCAAATGGCTTTCAACAATAACGGATTTTCATAAGACGCACGGATTTAGATTCAGAGACTGACTGTGGTTCATGCATTTGTTCACATGCTTGCTCCTTCCTCTCACTGTCACCTGTGTGCTGGTTCACAGCTTTGAGAGCCACCAAAATGATTACATCAGGCACCAATTGCACAAACTACAAGGGATGTTTGACTGATTCCCCCTAATTCACTTCCTCTGTACTGGGATAGAGAGAGGCAGAATGTTGTCTGGAATATAGAGATCATTGTCACAACCCTCCATCTTTTTCCTTTTAATTTTAATTCAAGGAGATGGCCTGACATAATTGGCTTCATGATATAATTAGTCTCATCTGATGTATTTGGTTAGTTTTTAATCTTGTCACTTTTTTTTTATTTTTAGAATCAGGCAAGATAAGATGTTCAAATCCATTGTTGATACCTTTCTAATCCCAACCTGAGAGGTCTTAACAGTTGGGTGTGTATCTTTTTAGGTGTTTTGTCTACATGTTTAAGTATGTTATATAAGATATGAACAGATTATTAATAAAGATGTATATTCATTCTTTTTAAAGAAGAAATGAGATCAGGGCCTACAGAGATACACTAACCAATATGGTAGCCACTACTCAGTGAGGCTATTTAAGTTTATATTAACTAAAATTATTTTAAAAGCCCCTCAGTTGCACTAATCACATTTCAAATGCTCAATAGCCCCATGCAGCTCATGGCTACTATATTGGAAAGTCCAGTTATAAAACACTTCCATGACTGTAGAAAGTTCAGCTGAACAGGTGAACTAACTAACTAGTACTTATCATACTATAATACTAATAGTTATAATGCTAATGCCAATCTCCTGTTAAGAATACTCTATTCCTGACATATATCGCTCATAGATGCAATTCCTACACATGACTCTATAGAGCAGACATGCAGAGCATTCCCAACCATCAGTAAATCATGATTACCTGCTTCTCCCCTTCAATATAATTCTCTGAACATAGAGAAGACAGTGACTATCAGAATACATGCTCGGTAGCAGAGACAAGGGGCAATTAGGTTGTTTATATTTAATTTGGTTCTGGAAATTATTACTGAGGGTCCCAGTTTTAAGCATTGTGATCTCCACCATGGGATGCAATTGCTCAATTTGTTATGCCTGTGTAGACTTGGCCAGGTTGGAAATGTGCAGTCCTAATGACCACATTCTGACATTTTCCTAGAGGGGCACCATTTCACCTGGGAAGGAATACAGTAGACATGCTCCATGAATTCCTCACAAGCTTCCTTTCAAATGCAGGCAAAACCAGACAGACAGACAAACCTACTAATAATGGGCATCCCAGTTACAGAGACTCTGGAATTTTTCACCTGTCTTCCCAGACTGCCAGTCTTTGTTCTGCTAACTTGGTATTTTGCAAAAAGTCCAGTTCTTGGTGATTTAAAGCTAGGAAATTAAGAGAAAATCAGAAAGCCAAATGAGCATTTAGAGGTAGAAAAAGCAAAATGTGATTATCTGGTCTCTGAGGAGGTAATTACAAGTTCAACTGAAAATGGGAAGATCATCAGAGTCATGTGCATGTGCACACACACAAATACACCCCATGCCCACACATAAACACACGCACACAAATGCAACCCGCACCCCTGTAACACAAATGCACCTCCATGCGCAACACAAATGCACCCCACTCTCACACATAGACATACACACACACAAATGCACCCCATGCCCACACATAAACACACACACACAAATGCAACCCGCACCCCTGTAACACAAATGCACCTCCATGCCCAACACAAATGCACCCCACTCTCACACATAGACATACACACACACAAATGCACCCCATGCTCACACATAAACACACACACACAAATGCAACCCGCACCCCTGTAACACAAATGCACCTCCATGCCCCCCAACACAAATGCACCCCACTCTCACACAGACATACACACACACAAATGCACCCCATGCCCACACATAAACACACACACACAAATGCAACCTGCACCCCTGTAACACAAATGCACCTCCATGCCCAACACAAATGCACCCCACTCTCACACATACACACACACAAATACACCCCATGCCCACACATAAACACACACACACAAATGCAACCCGCACCCCTGTAACACAAATGCACCTCCATGCCCAACACAAATGCACCCCACTCTCACACAGACATACACACACACAAATGCAACCCGCACCCCTGTAACACAAATGCACCTCCATGCCCAACACAAATGCACCCCACTCTCACACAGACATACACACACACAAATGCAACCCGCACCCCTGTAACACAAATGCACCTCCACGCCCCCCAACACAAATGCACCCCACTCTCACACATAGACATACACACACAAATGCACCCCATGCTCACACATAAACACACACACACAAATGCAACCCGCACCCCTGTAACACAAATGCACCTCCATGCCCAACACAAATGCACCCCACTCTCACACAGACATACACACACACAAATGCACCCCATGCTCACACATAAACACACACACACAAATGCAACCCGCACCCCTGTAACACAAATGCACCTCCATGCCCAACACAAATGCACCCCACTCTCACACATAGACATACACACACACAAATGCACCCCATGCCCACACATAAACACACACACACAAATGCAACCCGCACCCCTGTAACACAAATGCACCTCCATGCCCAACACAAATGCACCCCACTCTCACACATAGACATACACACACACAAATGCACCCCATGCCCACACATAAACACACACACACAAATGCAACCCGCACCCCTGTAACACAAATGCACCTCCATGCCCAACACAAATGCACCCCACTCTCACACATAGACATACACACACACAAATGCACCCCATGCCCACACATAAACACACACACACAAATGCAACCCGCACCCCTGTAACACAAATGCACCTCCATGCCCCCCAACACAAATGCACCCCACTCTCACACAGACATACACACACACAAATGCACCCCATGCCCACATAATAACACACACACATACACACAAATGCACCCCATGCCCAAACATAAACACAAACACAAAATGCACCCCACACCTGCACATAAACACATACACACACAAATATACCCTGCATCCACCACGCACAAATGTATCCCACCTCCACACATATACACATACACTAATGCATACCACCTCCACACATATACTTACATACAAATGCACCCCATTCTCCACACATACACACACACAAATGCACCCCAGGCCCACACATGTACACACAAATGCATCCCACACCCACACACATGCACACATACAAATGCACCCTCCACACACATACACATACACACACACAAATGCACCCACACTCACACATATACTCACATATACGCACACAAATATACCCCACACTCGCCAAACATAAATGCACCCAACTCCCACACATACACATACATATACACAAATGTACCCCACGGCTCCACAGCAAAAATGTACCCCACACCCACACCCACACATACATACACAAATGCACTCCACACCCAAACATACACACACACAAATGCACCTCAGGCCCACACATACACACACACACAAATGCATCCCACCTCCACACAGACACACACACAAATGCATCCCACCTCCACACATACACACACACACACACACACAAATACATCCCACCTCCACACATATACAAACACACAAATGCACCACATGCCCCACACATACACACACACAAATGCACTCCAGGCCCACACATATACACATAAATGCACCCCACACCCACACATACATGCACACACAAATGCACCCTACACCCACATACACATGCACACACACAAATGCACCCCCAACATAAATACGCCCCACACCCAAACATATACTCACATATACACATGTGAATATACCCCACAACCAAACATACATACACACACACAAATGCACTCTAAACCCACATATACACATACACAAATGCAACCCACATCCACACCTACACACACTCCAAGCCCCCGCACACACTCACACGTGCACACACTCCAAGCCCCCCATACCCAAACACACTCCGAGCCCACAAACACACACACACAAATGTACTCCAAACCCACTTACACACATACACACACACAAACGCACTCCAAGCCCACACACATGCACAAACACACAAATGCACTCCAAGTCCACAAATACACACAAACACACAAATGCACTCCAAGCCCATTTATACACATAAATGCACTTCAAGTCCCCCCAACACACAAACACACGAATGGACTCCAAACCCACTTACACACACACACACACAAATGCACTCCAAGCCCACAAATACGCACACTCAAATGCACTCCAAGCCCACAAGTACACACAAACACACAAATGCATTCCAAGCCCACTTATACACAGAAATGCACTTCAAGCCCCCCCAACATACAAACACACTAATGAGCTCCAAGTCCACTTACACACACACACACAAATGCACTCCAAGCCCACACATACATACATACACACACACACACACAAATGCACCCCACACCCATACAAATACACATGCAAATGTACCCCAGACCCGCACATACACCCAAATGCATCCCATGCCCACACATATGCACACACACACACGTACACACACAAAACCCTTCCAGTCTGTGCCCACCTCCAAAGAAGCAGAGAGCTGCATTGCTGCATAAATAAATCATTTGGATAGCTCACTGTTTGAGCACAATCGATTGTTCCTCTGTACTAGGGTCAGGCATTGTATATCCACAGCCTGGCCTGACCTGCAGTTGTATATAAAATATGATATTAAAAAAACTCCCCAGCAGCCCACTTCTACTTGGGAGGCTCACAGTCCATCAATCATTCATTTCTCTTTGCCCACACTAGCACCACCAATAGGCCACAAACTTGGGGAACTGAACAGCTGTGAAAGGAAGATTGTTGCTCAGGAAACCCAGAGTTCCTGTCATAGAAATCATACAGCACCTCACAGTTTTCCTAGAGCATACTTAGCAGGAACTTACTGGAATGGCAAAAAGAGCCCAAGGGAGTCTTTTCAATTATTTTGAGGATCTTATATGGACATTATATACATTGCTCAGAGTGGGAGATAACTTCTTCCAGCCCCTTCAAAGAACACCAAAGGTCTAAGGGGAGAGAGAAGAGAAGGCAGAGAGCCTAACAGTGACGTGTCTTCTGCTCGGTCGGGAATTCCAATGTTGGTGTCACTGCCAGTTTAGTCTGGGTACCTCACGTCACAGGGGGCTGTCCTGTGCATTGTGAGATGTTAGGCAGCGTCCCTGGCCTCTACCCACTAGATGCCAGTTGCATTACAGTGTTCTTGTTCCACTAATTATGACAATTGAAAATGTCTCCAGACATTGCCAGATGTCTCCTGAGGGGTAAAATTGTCCACAGTTGAGAACTGCTGACGTAGGCATCAGAAAGATCTCTCTACTATCTGCATCATATCTAAGATGACACCAACGTAGACAGGGGCAGAGTGTGTCAGTTTGCCAGGGCTGCTGACTGTTGCTAACACAACCGAAAGCTTCTGTACTATCTATATCACATCTAAAAAAGACACCAAGGCAGATGGGAACAGAAGTGTATTAGCTTCCTAGGGCTGCTGACACTTAGGCATCAGAAAGATCCGTGCTATCTGCATCATATCTAAGACACAGAGGTAGACGGGAGCAGAAGTGTGTCAGCTTGTCAGGGCTGCTATAAAAAAGCACCACAGGCTTAAACAACAGAAATGTATTTTCTCACAATTCTGGGAGGTAGAAGTTCGAGACTAAGGTGTTTGCAGAGTCGGTTTCTTCTGATGCCTCTTTCCTTGGCTTGCAGATGACCATCTTCCCTCTGTGTGTTCATGTGGTATTCTCTCTGTGGGTCTGTGTTCTAATTTCTTTTCTTATAAGAACACCAGATATACTGGATTCTGGCCCAACCACAAACTACATGGAACCCAGATTAACTCCCTAAGGACCCTGTCTCCAAACACGTGCACACTTGAGGTCCTGGGAGTGAGAACTTTAGCATCTGAATTGCAGGTAGTGGAGATACAACTCGGCCTCCAAATAAGAGGCAATCCTCAGACCCAGGTACATGATTCTGTGTCACTCATAACTTCGCTGCATTATCCATGGTAGACTTCAGCCCTAGTATTTAGAATGGGGCTCTCTCCACTGCTCATTTCCTCCCTGTCATGTAAAGAGTAACTTCCATAACTTCCCTAACTGGGGAAACAAGAATGAACTCAGCAGGTGCAGCTCAGCCTCTCCCACTTCCTCTCATCTGCATCTCCCTCCCAGGAAGACAGAGAACTTTGTAGTCTCTTCTCTCCTCCCAGGAAGGCTCTGCAGCCTCTGAGTACACATCAATTTCTTTTCTCACAATAAAAAAAAAATTCAACAGGGATCACCTTGAAATTGTGAGATTCCCTAGGTTGACAAACATTTTCTGTAACGGAGCAGATAATAAATACTTTCAACATGTAGGCCTATCCTAACATGCAACTCTGCCATGAAGCCCAAAATCAGCCTCAGAAATACCTGCCTCTATAGGTGCAGCTGGGTATAAATAATAAGATTTTATTAAAAAAATAATAATCCAAATGGACTAAATTGGGCCCACGGGCTACAGTTTTCCAACTTCTGCCCTGTGGCATTAGATACATTATTTGATTTGTGCAATTGCAATTGCTACTGGACATGGTCAAGTTTAAGTAAAATGAGGAGCCTGTGGAGATGTGACAACTATTTTCCTATGATGATAACCCCAAAAATTCTGTTGTTCTCTCCCATGACTGCTAATGGATATATACAAGAATATTTACAATCACAGACACTTGAAAGGGCATATTAAGCTGCCTTTCTGTTCCTTTTCTTTCCTTTCTGCTAACCACATTGCCTCCAGCTCTGGTTTCTAATTTCTTTCCTCATTAAAAGTCCTGTCAACCATCCCGAGAACAGAGTTGTTCCTTTAAAAATATCCATCTCATAAAGGACCTGTAGCCTGCAGGCATAAGACAGATAAGAACAGTTCATGAAACCCCCCTCCAAACAGCAGACTTATGAGAAATAAATCTGAACTTTTATTTCAAATCACTCCAAACAAATCATCTTCAAACTCGAAGTGAGTTGTCCTCAGAACGTGTTTTGCAACATCATTGCCGCAGAAAACCCTCGACTTTTCTAGAGGTGAGTTTAGAATACATCTCTCATCCCTTTGTTACATTTGTGCCCAAATATCAGCCACGATCAAGCCACATAAGCTTATCCCATGTCAGCAGGGAACATCAGCAGAAAGGGATATGGATGATCCACTGGTATTACATATTAGAGCTAACAATCATTTGGAGATCCCAGAGAGAAGTCTTGCTTACATGCAAGGAAGTTGTTTCAGCATTATCATCAATAGCCAAACGTGGGAAGCAGTCCAATGTTTATTAAAAGGGGGGTGATAAACCATTAAGGATATACATATAAACTGCGGAATCCTAAGACGTTGCTAAAAAGAATGTCGTAGTGCATATGGACCTCGCGGAAAATATTCATGAGGTTTGGTTGGATTAGTCTGTTTTCATGCTGCTGACAAAGATATACTCAAGACTGGACAATTCACAGGAGAAAGAAGTTTAAGGGACTTACATTTCCACATGGTGGGGGAGGCCACACAATCATGGCGGAAGGCGAGGAAGAGCAAGTCTCGTCTTTCATGGATGGCAGAAGGCAAAGAGAGAGCCTATGCAGGGAAATTCCCCCTTATAAAAATCATCCGTCCTTGTGAGACTTACTCACTATCATGAGAACAGTATGGGAAACAGTATGGGAAAGACATGCCCCCATGATTCAATTACCTCCCACCTGTTCCCTCCCACAACTCATTCAAGATGAGATTTGGGTGGGGATTGAAGATGAGATTTGGGTGGGGATTGAAGATGAGATTTGGGTGGGGATTGAAGATGAGATTTGGGTGGGAATATAGCCAAACTATATCAACTGTTAAATAGAAAAAAGTAGTATCACATATGCATATATAGGTACATATACATTGTACATATGTCTGTACATATGCATACTAATGGATATATACATATATACAGGTAGGTGATATTTAAACAACATTATATATACATTTGTAGATGTGTATTTATTGATCCATCTTTTTTTAATACCCATTATCTCTAAATATTTTTGTCAATATATAGAAAATAGAGACTATTCATAGTAGTTCTTCCTAGGAAGGGAAGTACATTTAGAAGGCTAGTGTGGTCAGGGAGGGGAATTTTACCTCTCTCTGTACTCTTATATGTTTGATCTTCTTGGAGCAATTATATTTCTATTTTCAAATAACAAAATAACTACACCATCTACCCTAGAAGCAAAAACATTTTGAACTACTTTTTAATAAGATTCTTTCTTGTCATATAAATCACAAAAATTTACTGTTTAAAAAAGCAAAAACTGAAAAAAAAATATGGAGTAAAAAACAGTATATGGAGTGAAAAAAAAAAACAGTTCTTTTGTTTTTTGTTGTGTTTTTGAGACAGAGTCTAGCTTATTGCCCAGGCTGCTGTGCAGTGGTGCAACCTCAGCTCATGGCAACCTCTGCCTCCAGGGCTCAAGCAATTCAAACACCCTTTGTCTGCAGATTCGAATTTCCAGCTAAATAAGAAGAAAACCCACTGGCTTCCTCACAATGTGATTTTCCACTTCTGTACTCCCAGTTTTGTCCACTTTTCTCCCATCATTTCTTAGGCATGAGTGCTATGGGATTTGAGAAATTTATATTTTCACAAATGCTATACTTCTTGACATTATTGTATTCATCAGAACTTTTTTTCGGTGAGGTTTTATATTAAAACATTGGCTCAAATTGGCTTAGGCAAAAAAAAAAAAAGAAATGTGTTCATTCACGTAAGTGAAAAAAATCTCAGAATAACTCTAGATTGCAGCGGGGCTACATTCAGAGACTTAGGACCCAGTCCTAGCCCTATGGTCTTTTTATGAGGTTGGCCATGTTCTCAGGGAGGCAGAGAAATGGCTAGCAATTTCAGGCTCAATATGTTCAGTTTCTAACAGCTTTATCAAGAGTTCTGAGACTGAATCTCCTTGGCGACACTTGAGCCACCTGGTCATCTATGAGCCAATCCCTTTGGCTGGGAGATGGCATTATGCCAACTAGCTAGGTTTAGGTTCTATACTCAACTCTAGAGCTAGGTAAGGAGCCAGCTCTCTGGAAGGATGGAGGAAAAATGCAAGAGAGGTAGTACCCCAAGAAAAATGCAATTATGGGAATAGAGGAGGAGGAAACGGCCACTGGACGGTTGAAAACAATGGTTATTTTGTGAAAAAGATCTCGCCATGAACGGAAGTGATCTGGAACTGACCCGGAAGGTTGTACATCCAGCCTTCAGCCTCCTGCAACTTATCAAGTGCTAGCGCCATGGGCTGCATTCAGAGATTCGTGCGAACTCAAGTGTCCTCCGATTGAGTTTCTTTTTACCTCCTGTTTCACCAGCTTAGAACGTGATTCCCCAGATCTCCTCTCATCCTTTAGGTCTCGCTGAAACTTCATCAAAGTCATTAACTAAAGGCCATGTGAAGACCAACACTGGTGTAAATTCCAGTTGTGAATTCCAGTGGATTCACTGGCATCACATTCAAAAGAGGCTCTAGAACTGTGTTGTGTCAGATGATAGCTGCTAGCCACATGTGGCTATTCAGATAAAATTTAAAATTCAGGCCGGGCGCGGTGGCTCAAGCCTGCAATCCCAGCACTTTGGGAGGCTGAGGCGGGTGGATCACGAGGTCAAGAGATTGAGACCATCCTGGTCAACATGGTGAAACCACATCTCTACTAAAAATACAAAAAATTAGCTGGACATCGTGGCGCGTGCCTGTAATCCCAGCTACTCAGGAGGCTGAGGCAGGAGAATTGCCTGAACCCAGGAGGCAGAGATTGCGGTCAGCCGAGATCGCGCCATTGCACTCCAGCCTGGGTAACAAGAGTGAAACTCCGTCTCAAAAAAAAAAAAAAAAAAAAAAAAAATTTAAAATTCAGCTCCTCGGTAGCACTAGCTTGAATGTGAGAGCTCAGTAGTCACACGTAATTACCGCGTACCTTATTAGACACTGATGATACAGAACATGGGTGTCACTGCACAAAGCTCTATTGGAAAGTGCTATTTTAGCTTTTCCCTTTAAAGGGGTGGGCCGTTTTGAAACTTGCAGAGCTTGATCATTTGTACACAGATTGAGCAAAGTGAGATCAACTGGACTGCTTTTCAGTCCAGCCAATCTGCATGCCAGCTGCAACGAAGATGCTCAAGCAGGAGACATTGAGGGCATCAAGAGCTTAAGGTGACTGGGGATTCCCCACCTTTCTCTCTACATAGGCAAAGGATGGGAGACACAGAAAAACGCACATACATTTGAGATCATGTTGTGAGTGATTAAGAAGGTCACCCCATACAGTTGATCACCCTTCACAGCGTGCAGACGGCATGAACATCCTGCGACCTCATTCCCTGATGGCCGCTGTAAAGAAACTTGCAGATTCAACTTCCTCTAGACCTCATTCACATTGGGAAGCATAGGAAATACACACACAGTAAGCACAGGTTCCTGAACATAAACAGGGACTTCAATATGCAAATGAAATAGATGAATTTCAGAAGATCCTCAGAAGCTGTAACAAAAGACCATGTGCTATTCCCACATTGACTGTTTGTGTGGAATCAGTCCAGTGGTTTTGGAATGAGAAAGGTGGTATTAGCCTAACAGGAGCAAAAATTCTAATAGAAAGGTAGAGTCTAAAACATACTTGAAACTTCGATGGGAGGTAGAAAAGAGAATGAAATAGGTAACTGGTGAGACGTTGGAAAGACAAGTGGTTGTCGATGAATCATGGTCAATGATAGTTTACTAAGAAATTACTCCAAGCTACACTCATTTTCTCTGTTGCTATAACCCAAGTTAACCAGGTTGGAGGAGAGGTCAGAAATCACGTATCTGACATTATGCTTACGGAATCTTCATGAATACAACAGGTATAGAGGCCTAATGAAGATACAGTTTGCTGGTTAAATGATTGTGCCAAAGAATACTGAGGAAATGGGTTGTTTTCCACCAGGAAGGTAATCACAGGTGATCAGCTACAAGTCTCTAGCCCTGACCCCATCCTGGCCTGTGGTTTTTCCAATGACTTTGCTTCTCACTAACAGGAAGCAATTATGATAAACAATTTATTGATTAATTCACTTCTTCAGTTAATAATGATTTAATATCTTCCATTTGATAAACATTGAACTGAAGGCATTAGGTGAGCAAAGATAAACTGGACATTTTCTGCCCTAGAAAAACTCAGTTTAGAGGTGGAGGAAACAGTGGTCTGACATTTAACTATGTTCTCATCACACAGTCCTGATATATTGTAGGACCTCAATAAACACCCACTCAATGAATGTGGCGTCCTCTATCTTACTTGTTTTTATTTGCACTGGGTAAATTTCTTTGCTGTATTCCTCTATCTGCATCTGGAGAACTCCTACTTGTTCTTCAGGTTTCAGCTCAGACACTGTCTTTCTCAGAAATTCTTTTTGGACCCACTTACTCCCATCCAAGGCAAAGAGAGGCACCCCCTTCTGTGTGTTACCAGAGCCACTACGACTCTGGTAGCACCTGGCTTTTATTCTGTCTCCCTGGCTATCCCTGTCCCCTGTGGTCAGGCTCTTTGCCTTACTATTTGAATCTCTAGAACTCAACCTATTCTGCGGTACATTGCTGGGGCCCAAAACAAATCATCAAATGCCAAGTTTAATGGAGTTCTAGTACCAGGATTAAATATTGATGAAATGACTTTTGCTGTTCCTTTCACCTCTAAGAGTCTTGAGGGGAATTAAATATGGTAGCCTAGGGTTTCAACCCTTGAACATAATGTTTGTGGGAATATACCTTCTAATGGGGTCACACTGGTGAGCCATAAACTAATCCAAACATCTAAACCTTTTCTTTTGTCCTTACAGGTAGGTAACCTGTAACTTCATTGTCAGTGATGGTATGTTCAATTGAGTACCATTTGCTAATATTTCACTTCTAAGTACACTAGGAAGGCTTGCTAAAAATTACTAAGAAAAAGGCAACGTTGACATATTACTAGTTTACTGAAGACTAAAGGTCAGTATTTTCACTAGAAGTCTGGAGTCTACACAACGCTGCAAGTACAACCTATCGCTCTCTATGTAATACGTTATTTGCAACTTTTTAAGTATTATTTTGTCTAATTCTGATTGGAACCCTATGGAATTTTTATATGTTGTTACTACATTTTACAGAGGGGAAGACGGAGGTAGCAGAAAAACTAAGTTAATTTCCTAAGGTAGCTCAGCTAGCAGGAGATAGATAGAACCAGATTTGGAGATCAGGCTCCAGAGCAATCCTTTGAACGTCTACACCATGTTTCATCTTAGCATATGTAGAGCTGTCGAGCTTGAGGGGCACATGAGAAGGCTGGCATAAGTGGGCTGTGGTTGAACAAAAAATGTCAGAGATGAATGACCTTCAGTCTAGAGGTGAAGACAACATGGGATCAGAGTGAGGAAGAAGGTGCCTGCTTGTAATGAGAGACGTAACTGCTTTGAGTGGCTGGTATATAGATGGTGCAGTAGCAAGAAGGAAAGAGAAAGAGAGAGAGAGAGAGAGAAACCTTTAAGCAGATATTTAAAAACTAAAAACTAGCAGTATAAGAGATGCAAAGACTAAATGTAAGCCTGCTATGGAATATTTTCCTAAACATATACAAGTGACGTTTTCAGACAAAAGGCTTTAACCAAACATCCAACTGTCAGTTCTCTGAATCACGTAGATCTTGTGACTGATGAAATTGATTACCCTTCCCCCCGATTACCTGGGCTCCAAATTTACTGCTCATTTGCCTCCTTTACTTCTAAACAAGTACAGATCCACATTTACAGTTTGCTCAAAGTCATCGTGATGAATGCTTTCCAGGCACTGTCAGTTGTGGTGGTGTTGATTTTTAATGATAGCCCCCTACTAATCAATAGATAATTTAATTCAAAAATGTGAAGCTGTAAACTTTCATGCTCTGTTTAGTATCTTCTTATTAATTGGAAAGATGGCTCAGTCAACTTTTCGGGAGAGAGCCAGGAGGATCCATCCATTAAAATCCAATCCCGACGGGTGGTGGTGACCAGAGGCAGCACCTCTTGCTGGGGACACACACTGTTGGCATTGGTTCCAGTTAGACTCTCTGACCCTACTCCTTGTGAAATAAGTGACTGCTCATCTCTGTGTCCTGCACCAAGGCTATGCCTTGCCCTAACCTCTCCCACAACTATTTTTTATAACCTAAACACAAACCTTGCAGAGAAAGAGAAGGATGGGATCTCTCTACTCCATGTGATTTCATTTTGTCTTACCCAAGTCAAACTACTTCTTCAATTCAGTGTACCAATGCAGAACCAGACTGAATGCTAAACCATGGAGAAGGCTAACAATTCCTTCTAAAACCAACAACTGCTTACCTTTTCACCTACCACCCAGTCCAGAGTGATTGCTGGCATCCTTGGTGTTTTATCTCATTTTTTTTCTTAAGAATACATGCAATTCCCAAACATTAAAATACCACTCGTTTTAATAGCAAGAGTTAAAAGATAGCTAAGATGTTGAAGACCTCCATTTGCTTTAAAAACAAAAGATTAAAACCATCTGGATCCCCCTTCCACCTTAATAGCTAACAGAGCCTGTAATCCCAGCACTTTGGGAGGCCGGGGCGGGTGGATCACAAGGTCAAGAGATCGAGACCATCCTGGTCAACATGGTGAAACCCCGTCTCTACTAAAGATACAAAAAATTAGCTGGGCATGGTGGCGCGTGCCTGTAATCCCAGCTACTCAGGAGGCTGAGGCAGGAGAATTGCCTGAACCCAGGAGGCGGAGGTTGCGGTGAGCCGAGATTATTGTGCCACTGTACTCCAGCCTGGGTAACAAGAGCAAAACTCGGTCTCAAAAAAAAAAAAAAATAGCTAACAGAAACAGAGGTGTTTCAATACTCTCCTCTACCCTTTAAAACAATTACCTTTGTAAACCGTTTACAATTTGTTTTCTGCCTTAAAAAAATTAAGAATTCATTACAAACTATCTAGAGAATAAATACCCAATGAGCCAAACAAAGTGGTGCTTATTCTGGTGCATATATTTTTTTTTCTTAAGAAAACAGATTTCTACTGTCCTTTATCTTTTAATGAAAATAAGATCACACTGGGTTTGGACTCCCTGAGCCATATGCTAGCCTTTTTCGGTGTCATTGACGATTCTTCCACCATATCACTATTAATGCTCTTGAAGGCTACACATTCAGAAACTCCACAAAGACTGATACAAAATATCCTCTCAACTAATATTTGTTAGATGATGAATAAATAAACTAATGAGAATTCCACTGTAGCCTTACACCATAGTTGATTTCATCAATTCCCGGCTCTAGCCCATTTGGGGAATTTCCACTGTCTTGCTCTTATAAACAATTTAGCAATGAACATCCTTATAGCCACATCTTGGCACATACTCCTTATTATTCCTTTAGCATAAATTCCTCAGCATAAATTTAGTCAATGAAAGGTAATGCACTGTTATTCTATTAAAAGGTATTATTAAAGTGGAAATTTAAGAAAAGGCAGAGAGAAAGTGAAAATGCATAATGGATCTAAATAAATCTCTACCCATAAGAGAACAAAGGATCTGCCAAAGAAATACTGAAACTGGAACTCATATCCTAACAATTAAAACCAGAGCAACTATCAGATGGACATAAACTGAAAACACACACACACATGCACACACACACACACACACACACACACACACGGGACTGACATATCAAGAAATGAAGTTGGTTGAATAAAAAAATTAACTGGGGCTGGGCATGGTGGCTCACACCTGTAATCCCAGCACTTTGGGAGGCTGAGGTGGGCAGATCACCTGAGGTCAGGAGTTCGAGACCAGACTAGCCAACACGGTGAAACACTGCCTCTACTAAAAACACAAAAATTAGCCAGACTTGGTGGCATGCGCCTATATTCCCAGCTACTTGGGAGGCTGAAGCAGAAGAATCACTTGAACCTGGGAAGTGGAGGTTGCAGTGAGCCGAGACGGTGCCACTGTATTCCAGCCTGGGTGACAGAGCAAGACTCCATCTCAAAAAAAAAAGAATTGATAGTAACATGAAACGCCACTGATTCTACTCCAGTTCAGCTTTCTTTTCAGTAGAACATGATCATGTTCCCTGTTTCAAACAGAAACTTAAATTCAAGAAAGAAGTGACCTATTCTTGTGACAATATGACCAGCTCATCATTGTCTGAAGAGATAGAAGTTGAACACCCATTTTCCTAGCATAATATAATCAGTAGAATATAATTATGTTCCCTATTTCATAACAGAAACCTCAAATACAAGAAAGAGGTGACCTATTCTGTGACAATATGACCAGCTCATCATTGTCTGAAGAGATTTAAGTTCAATATCCATTTTTCTAGCCCAAAAAGCAAAGGGTTTTCCTCCTTCTTTTTTTTTTTTTTTAATTTTTTATTGCATTTTAGGTTTTGGGGTACATGTGCAGAACATGCAAGACAGTTGCATAGGTACACACATGGCAGTGTGTTTTGCTTCCTTTCTCCCCTTCACCCACATTTGGCATTTCTCCCCAGGCTATCCCTCCCCAGCTCCCCCTCCCACTGGCCCTCCCCTTTTCCCCCCAATAGACCCCTGGGTTTTCCTCCTTCTAAACTCTTTTCCCCGCTCCTGAACACAGGTCACCTTCAGTTCATCAATTTTATTAGGACAAGGTTTCTTATCTAATTAGAGTAAACACATTACGCAGAATAAAAATATCTTTTAAAAAATTTCTAAGAGATGATGGTCACTGTTAACTCCATGCTGCAAGTTATAAAGGACCCATAGTCAGACTCCTTGGAAATTAACGTAAGTATCTCATTGTTCAACACCCGCCTATGAGTGAGAACATGCGGTATTTCATTTTCTGTGGTTGTGTCAGTTTGCTGACACAGGGAGGGGAGCACTACACACTGGGGTCTGTTGGGGGGAATAGGGGAGGGACAGCGGCGGGTGGGGAGTTGGGGAGAGAGAGCATGGGGAGAAATGCCAGATATAGGTGAAGGGGAGGAAGGCAGCCAATCACGCTGCCACGTGTGTACCTACGCAGCTATCTTGCATGTTCTTCACATGTACCCCAAAACCTAAAATGCAATTAAAAAAAAGAAAAAAAAACATAAATATTTAGTGTAAAATATATTTTCTTTTCAATTAAAAATTACTAAATTGGTGGTATGTCTTGCTGCTGACCCAATCTGTGCTTTTAAAGTCTTAGGCATAAAATATGTGCATTATAGAATCAAGAAAATGTAGTTGCCTGGTACAGTTTGGGATGTTTTAGAGAGCATGCTTATATTCTGTATTGAATGATATTTAAATTGCTCTAATATATTCTAGAGCCGGACTCTGACGTCAATTAATCAGTGCCAAGGCTCTGTCTAACATTTTGCTACAAACTGGGTTCAATTGTAATTTGTCAACTCTAGCACCCGTTGCTATGACAAATAGCTTCGGTCTGGTTAATCTTTTGAACATAATAGCATTCTGCTACTTTGATAAATCTATTATGTTGTGGTTTATATCTGCTTGGAGGAAAATTTTTACTGGGACATTTTACACTAAATTATCTCTAGTTTACACTAACAAAGCACGCAGAGGACTGATTCTGATGGTAGCTTCCCAAGGTCTCAACAACACCAAGTTATCTTGCATCTCACATCTCACAGCAAGACAGTAAGAGGGTAAGACCTGAAGTCCAACCACACAGTTTCAAAATCATGAATCCGCATTTACTTACTTGAATCATTTACTTAGCTTTCTGTGTCCTGATCGTTCATACTGGTATAAAGAAGACAGTTTGAACGGACTTCGTAAAGGTGTGACAGTTCAGTGCAATTAAGGACAGTGTCTGGCGCATTAAAGGCAACCAGTAAGTCCCGGATGTTGTTGGAATTGTTTATAATCATTTCGTTACTGATGTATGATAACTGTACATGTTTACAGGGTACGTGTGATATTCTTATACATGCACACAATGTATTATGATCAGGGTAACTGGTGGTATCTATTGCCTCAAACATTTCGTCATGTCTGTGTGTTGGAAACATTTCAAATCTTCTCTTCTAGCTCATTTGAAATGTATAATAAATTGTTGTTAACTAGTCACCATTCTATGCTGTGGAACACTAAAGCTCACTCCTATCTATGGTATGTTCGTATGTATGAATCACCCCCCATCCTACCTTCTTCACCCATCTCAGCCTGGTATTCACCATTCTACTCTCTGTCCTCCAGAGATCAACTTTTTAGCTCCCACATATGAATGAGAACATGTGGTATTTCTCTTTCTGTGCTTGGCTTACTTCAGTCAACATAATGGCCTCCTTCCAGCTCCATCCATGTAGTTGTAATGGACAGCATTTCATCCTTTTTGATGGCTGAATAGTATTCCATTGAGCATACATACAGCATTTTAATCTAATCATCTCTTAATGGATACTGAGGCTGATTTTATACCTTTGATATTGTAAATAGTGCTGCAGTACACAGGAGTTATTTGAGATAGTGATTTACTTTCCTTTGTGTAAATATCGATAGCAGGATTTTGCTGGGTTTTGTGGTAGCTTAGTTTCTTGAGAAATCTCTGTATTGTTTTCCATATTAACTGTGCCAATTTTCATTCAAACAACATGCAGGAAAGTTCCCCTTTCTCCACATGCTTTCCAGAATTTATTTTTTATCTTTGTGATAATAGCCATTCTAACTGGGATGAGATGATACTGCATTGAGGTTCTGATCTGCATTTATCTGATAATCAGTGGTGTTAAGCATTTTTTTTATAACTGTTGGCCATGTATTTGTTTTATGACACAGTTTTGCTCTTGTCACCCAGGCTGGAGTGCAATGGGACGATCTCAGCTCACTGTAACCTCCGCCTCCTGGGTTCAAATGATTCTCCTGCCTCAGCCTCCTGAGTAGCTGGGATTACAGGCACCCATCACAACAACTGGCTAAATTTTTTTTTTTGTATTTTTAGTGGAGACAGAGTTTTACTATGTTGGCTAGGCTGGTCTCAAACTCCTGACCTCAGGAGATCCACCCACCTTGACCTCCCAGTGTTGGGAGTATGGTGTGAGCCACTGTTCCTGGCCTGTAAGTCTTCTTTTGAGAAATGTTTATTTAGATCCTTTTCCCATTATTTTAATGGGATTATCATTATTAATACTGCTATGGAGTTGACTGTGCTCCCTGTCTTCTATTCTGGATATGACTTGACTGAATAGCTTACAGATATTTGCTCCCATTCTACAGATCCTCTCCTCCCTTCATTCACTGTTCCCTTTGCTGTGCCAAAGTTTTTTAGTCTAATATAGCCTATTTGTATATTTTTGTTTCTGTTACCTGTGCCTTTGAAGTCTTAGCCATAAACTCTTTTCCCAGGCCAGTGACTTAATGCATTTTACCTATGTTTACTTCTAGTCGTTTTAAAGTATCAGGTTGCAATCTTGAATGCATTCATTTTGAGTTGATTTTTGTATATGGTGAGAGAGAGGGTCTTGTTTCATTCTTCGGCATATGGATATCCATTTTTCCCAGCACTATTTATCAAAGCATGTGTCCTTTTCCCAATGTATATAATGATTACATAAAATCAATTATATGTAAATGGTAGTAAAGTATATATTTTTTAAATGGTTGCAAATATTTAGATTTTTTAAGTTTTCTACAATGAATGACCAAGAAAACTTGCAAAAAGGGTCTTGCTGCCAACAGAGCTGGTCAGTTCCCAGGTGGTCACTCCCCAGGAGGTACCTCATTGAGCACTGTCATCCAAACAGGGCTGATGTGATTGCAGAAGTGGGCACTTATTGACCTCAGCTAGCAATTTGAAACTGGCTATAAATTGTCCCTTTCGGTCTTAACACACAGGATGTTTCTACATGGGAAAAGTGCATCGGCTGCAGTTTTCAGCAATACGTTCTCAAAAGTCAATTTCACCTTTTGGCAGCTCTGAGAGAATCCATATTACTTTAAGTATAATCGCTCCAAATAGGGGCAACAGTTAGAAGGAGGGGAGGAAAAAAAAAAAAAAGAAATGCAAAGTACAGGGGGTGACAAGTAGTTGTTTTTGAATAACAGGGAAGTAATACTACAAGTAAAGAATTCTCTAGTATTATATTTAGAGCAAAATGATTAAAAGTTGTTTCTATTAAAGTTCTAATTCGTTACAGTTAAAAGAGCCCCAGTACCCCACAATAAAAAATTGAAACAACAGAATACCCTGCTGACTAAGAGAGAAATGAAACATCAAAACTGTAGTAAATATTTAAGGTGTTCTGACGGGCCATCTTGGCATTAAAACATTCCACTTCCTGCATTCATCTCTCTCTCTCTCTCTCTCTCTCTCTCTCACTCACTCACTCTCTTTCTCCCGCCTCCAAAACAATATCCCCATATATAAAAGTGTGCTCCTGAAAAATTCAACAATACACAATCAATGCAAAAAGCGACTGAAGACTCATTTGTAGAGAGAAATTTTATGTGGGAATCGGTGCTGAGGGGGGAACAGTGGGAACCTGAAGAGTGCTTTAATTTTCCTCATGAAAAAGAAGAGCTGAAACTGTGGAAGAAGCACCAGGAAAGAGCTTCATTCACCGAATCTTCAACCACAGGTTTTGAAATATAATTCCCAAGATGACTTTGCTTTTACTAATAAATTTGATTCCAATTTAGGTGAAAATTTTCAGAGAGATATTTATATCCAACACCATTTATGCAATGTGGACTGTGGCTATTGAGTTAGGGGAGCGTCCGCAATGCATTTCTGGAAATTCATCTGAATAAACCAGGTGTACATTCTCACCTGAACCCCAGAGCACAGACCCTTTCAGAGCTGTGGCTGCCTGAGTGTTGAGTTCTGCAATCAATTTCTACTCAAAAGAAAAATGCCGCCGTAATATGAAGTGACATGCTATGTCTTTGCATTGTTCAAAATACTTAGGTAAGATCACAGTGTCTTTATTTTTTTATTCTGAAGGCTGGTGTGTAAATTGGATAAACTACTCAAGAGGGGTTGGGTAACGGAAAATAACCCACTAAAAAGCATCCAAGTAAACACTCAGCTCCAAAACGAGCGATTCTCTTCTCCTTCGGTAATTAAGCATTCAAACCAGTAAACAGCTTGGTTGGAATGATTTTATGACAAACGACCGAGAGCATATCAACCATAAAACTCAGCTCCGCAAAAATCCCTCAAGCCCAGGAAACTCAATCAATGTAGAGCAGGCAACAGCCTCAGCTGTGGCAGCATTCTCTCACTCTGAGTCACATAAATCCGAGGAGGCCAGGGCTGCTCAGCTAACTCTGACACAAGACACGAGTGAGGAGGAGGGCACTAGGCTTTGCGCGGGGAGACAGAAAAGGAAGGAAGACAAGAAGTATGTTTCGCTTTCTCCCTTTTGCTCTGTTGCTGGTTCTACTTAAAGGAGGTGGTGAAGAGACAAAATTGTGTAGTTTCTGTTAAGACAGACATAACAAATATTCAAAGAGAAGAAGAAAACAGGCAGAGAGACATGATATAGGAGACCAGGTGTGGTGGCTCATACCTGTAATCCCAGCACTTTGGGAGTCCAAAGCGGGTGGATCATGAGGTCAGGAGTTCAAGACTAGACTGACAAACATAGTGAAACCCATCTCTACTAAAAATACAAAAAAATTAGCTGGGTGTAGGGCTGGGCACCTGTAATCCCAGCTACTCCAGAGGCTGAGGCAGGAGAATCACTTGAACCTGGGAGGCGGAGGTTGCAGTGAGCTGAGAGTGCATCACTGCACTCCAGCCTGGGCAACAGAGTGAGACTCCACCTCAAAAAAAGAAAAAGAGAGACCTGGTACAGAGGAGAAAAAGGGGGACACTGGGTTATGGCAAGATGATCTTGGGGCAACTATGGTCCCTGAAGCGTCCTAGAGTAAAGGAATGGATATGAATGCAAGCACATAATGTTTATCTCAGCCTATGAGATATCCATGTGACTATTCACTTTTGCACCACATTTTCCCAATGTTGCAGTATGCAAATTTCCAAATAGCAAAGCTGAAAAAATTTTGCAGCAAACATCTATGTATCTACCACATGTATTCTACTATGGGCATTTCACTATAATTGCTTTATCTCAGATATTTCCATCTGTTCATCCCTCTCTCCGTCCATCAACCCATCTTATTTTTGGTGCATTTCAAAGTAAATTTCAGACATTATTAAAATACTTCCTAGCACGCACATTTGCTCAAGTTTAATATTTGTATTTTTTGTGACATTACTTCCTAATACTACTATACGATCACAATGAAACCATTGAAATCGATTTTGCAATTTGCACATTTGTATATTTTCTCTTCTCCACAGCAACCAAATAAATTACACATTCACACCTTATAAACACATTGCCAATAGGAAGATAAAAATTATCTGGGAGAGCCAGGTGCGGTGGCTCACGCCTGTAATCCCAGCACTTTGGGAGGCCGAGGCGGGTGGATCACGAGGTCAAGAGATCGAGACCATCCTGGTCAACATGGTGAAACCCCGTCTCTACTAAAAATACAAAAAATTGGCTGGGCATGGTGGCGCGTGCCTGTAATCCCAGCTACTCAGGAGGCTGAGGCAGGAGAATTGCCTGAACCCAGGGGGCGGAGGTTGCGGTGAGCCGAGATTGCGCCATTGCACTCCAGCCTGGGTAACAAGAGCGAAACTCCATCTCAAAAAAAAAAAAATTATCTGGGAGAATAGAGAAACTGAAATATGTGAACAGAGAGGCTGACAGAGAACATAGAGCCCTGCTTCCAAAAAAAATTAGACTAAGAATGAAGTTTGATAGTTTCATTACCACCATGAAAAGGTGGCAGTCAAAAAGCAGTAAGGTAAAGGGGGTAGGAAAGTCTGAAACCAAGAGAAGTACTCATGTTGCAGGAAAATGATATGCAGAAAGGAGTGTGTGTTAGAGTTCTTTTTTTTTTTTTTTTTTTTTTTTTTGAGACGGAGTTTCGCTCTTGTTACCCAGGCTGGAATGCAATGGCGCGATCTCGGCTCACTGCAACCTCCGCCTCCTGGGTTCAGGCAATTCTCCTAACTCAGCCTCCTGAGTAGCTGGGATTACAGGCACACGCCACCGTGACCAGCTAATTTTTGTGTTTTTAGTAGAAGCAGGGTTTCACCATGTTGACCAGGATGGTCTCAATCTCTTGACCTCGTGATCCACCTGCCTCGGCCTCCTAAAGTGCTGGGATTACAGGCGTGAGCCACCGTAGAGTTCTTATTGATATTCCAGAGCAGGGGAACGGAAGAAAATTATGGCAAGATGCCATAGTAAGAAGCCTAAAAAAGTTTACAAAGTTCAGCGAAGAATATCACTTAACTCCGGGAATGTGCTAACTCGCTTTCAAAGATGCGCAGACAGCAAGGTCCAGCGATAGAGAATGTCATCTTGGATCTCTAAATTCCACAACTCTTTGAAACGTGGAGCCATCAATTCCTTGTGGCCAATTTCTTGCTTCATCCTCTCTATGTTTAGAGAGAGCATAGCACATTAATTAGACTGAGATCATTCTATTTCATCCAAAGTTATTGGAGGTTTGGAGTGCTTCCAAATTGCATTTCAATCTATCACTTCAATGTTACAAATGACAAATCAATATTTTTAATTCTTTTCCATCTTAATGTTGCCTGATGGCACAAAGCCAGCACATCGTATAAGAAATATGCAGATTGCTAAGGCCATACTTTGAACATAATGGAATGCAAAACACTCGTTTTATGGTACATGCAGGCAGTGGGTCACCCGAGTAGATGGACGCCCAGCAGGAGTTACAGAAATGAACACCTTTCTGAAGTTGAAAGCAGTGGTAACTTGTTACTGAGTCACCTATTCCAACTGGGATCCTATTAAAGTACTTGATTTGAGGGCAAGGACATAAAATCTCAATTAAAAATATTGTTTGTTAAAGCCTGGACTCATGCTGGCACCCGTGGAAAATTCATATAAACCAGCAGCGCATCTCCATGTAAAATTCAATTATGTAAGTCCAAGATTGTAGCTGGTCAGAGACAGCTTTGTTATAAAAATAATAACAAGTGGGTTACGATAATCGCCCATTCTTCTTAAGACCACAGGGGCAGTAAATGACGCGAGTTCAGTGCCCGGAATTGCCGTTCCTGTCTTTATCCGCTTACGCGTTGTAAGGAGCAAGCTGATGAGAAACAATGGACTCAAGACATAAAGCAATATTATTGGCTTTCTCTGACATTTCATGCAGTCTAAGACAAGAAAAGTCCAAAACTCCCAAATTGGATATGTGGACGAAGTACTGTATGTTCTTTGTAGTTTTCTTTTCTTTCTTTCTTTCTTTCTTTTCTTTTTTTTTTTTTTTGAGACAGAGTTTCGCTCTTGTAACCCAGGCTGGAGTGCAATGGCGCGATCTCGGGTCACCACAACCTCTGCCTCCTGGGTTCAGCCAATTCTCCTGCCTCAGCCTCCTGAGTAGCTGGGATTACAGGCACAAGCCACCGTGCCAGCTAATTTTTTGTATTTTTAGTAGAGACGGGGTTTCACCATGTTGACCAGGATGGTCTCGATCTCTTGCCCTCATGATCCACCCGCCTCGGCCTCCCAAAGGTTTTCTTTTTTTTTTTTGACATTTGTCCCACTTTTTCACCCAGGCTGGAGTATAGTGGCGCGATCTTGGCTCACTGCAACCTCCGCCTCTCGGGTTCTAGAAATTCTCCTGCCTCAGCCTAACGAGTAGCCAGGACTACAGGCACACGCTGCTATGCCTGGCTAATTTTTTATATTTTAGTAGAGACAGGGTTACAATGTGTTGCCCAGGCTGTTCGCAAACTTCTGAGCTCAGGCAATCCACCTCAGCCTCCCAAAGTGCTGGCATTACAAGCGTGAGCCACCGCACCCGAACTACCTTTGCAGTTCGTTATCCACTGAGTGACCCCAAAATCATTTCACCTACAAGTGAGGCAAAGAATTGTTGCAGATGGATTTAGACATAGGAAATTAGGATGTTCAGTCATTGGGGTGCAAATGCCTCAATTGTAGGAACCACCCCTCTTTAGGAAACTTCCTAGCTAATTCCTCTTTGTCTCATGTATCTAAGTGCATTTTCAGTCCATTCATTTTTCTGGTAGAGGCCACTGTGATTTCTCTCCTGCACCGCGGCCACTTCCTCCTTAGCCACCTACTCCCCATCCATTCTAGAGTCAATAAAAGTGACCTCCTAATAACAAACATCAGAGCTCAATACCCTGGTCCTTAAAATTCCTAGTTGTTTCCTATTGTAGTTCAAATAAAATGTAAACTAACCTTCAAAGGCCTCATAGGACCTGACCTTTGTCTTCCTATTCAAGCTCAGGTCCTCCACTGACTTTTTTGCTAACCTTGACCTCCCTGGTCTCCTTTTTATTCTTTCCCACTTCAAGGCCTTTGAACATGCTGTTTGTATTTGTTTCTAATGATCCTTCCTCTTTTTTTTTTTTTTGAGATGGAGTCTCACTTTGCTGCCCAGGCTAGAGTGCAGAGGCGCCATCTCAGCTCATTGCAACCTCCGCCTCCCAGGTTCAAAGGATTCTTCTGCCTCAGCCTCCCAAATAGCTGGGATTATAGGCACAAGCCACCATGCCTGGCTAATTCTTTAGTAGAGACAGAATTTCACCATGTTGGGAAGGCTGGTCTTGAACTCCTGACCTCATGATCCACCTGCCTTGGGCTCCCAAAGTCCTAAGTGCTGGGATTACAGGCATCAGCCACTGCGCCCAGCCATGATCCTTCCTCTTTTTGGCCAGTTGACACCTTCATATCACTCAGACTTTTGCTTAAATGGGTTCTTCTCCAAGAACCCTTCCCTGGCTCACTGATCTGAAGCAAACATTACTGTGCCTTTTGCTATCATTCACTATTTCAGCTTCCTGGTTTCTTCATCACATACATCTCCTTTGGTATTTATTCTTATTATTATTTATGTTTTTCACACTTCCATGACTGAAATAATAATTAGTCCATGAAGGCGAGGGTCTGTCTCATACACTGCCTTATCCCCTTAACAACAGCAATAAGTAACAACTGACTGACTGAATGAATGAGCACCCCCGTCCTAGCATCACTGCAGGTGTTTTTAACTTGGGTCTAACTATTTCTTTTTAAGTATCTCTTACAGTGATGGACAAGGAATATCTTTAAACACCACACTCTGGTCACCAGTTTATTTTAACATTCTTCTATCTCTGATAAACTGCTGGTAACAGCATATCAAGAAACATATGTCAAGAAATATTAAATTTGAATTTTAAAAAGGGTGTTTTGGTAGTCTGAAAACATCATTTACTCCCGAACCACCCTGGTTTCAGTCCCTGCTGCTATTTTAAGCCCAGTTGCAATTAAGCGCCTAAACACCGTAATAACACATCCATCACCAACCTCCTCTCTCTGACCCATTATTAAAACTAAGAAATGGTGTGAGGCTATGAGAATGATCCAATACAAATGACTAACAGCTACTGATAAATTTACCTTTAACAAATGCCCTCCGGGAGAGCCCACGATTCAATAGGTTTTGCTATTTCTTTTTCCTTCTCCTGCATCCCGTTTTGCTCTCTCCAGCGCACCACTCAGTGCAAATACAGCAGCTGCAGTTCTGACAGTAACAGAAAGATCATAACCCTATCCACCTCGACTGAAATCTTAATGTTAGCCCCTGGTTGATAGCTACATCAATTTCAAAGATGTCCTTCCAATCCAAGTCTGTTAAGAGAGAAAAATTCATAAAACTCTGAGAGCGCCATCTTTTCATTCGTGTGTCTACTAACCGGGAACACCCTGATACAGTCAGCTTGGCCCTCATTACATTCTGAGGACGTGGAGATGGAGAACTCTTTCAGAAATGTGTTTCCTGCTGGCTATTATTCCAACGGAGACAGAAAGCAAGAGGAAATAAAAACATTTTACATCGCATTCTTCAGTGATTTTCATCATGAGGCCGCTCTGTTGACACTGAGAAATTTCCAAGTCGCTGTTATTCTTAAGCAAGAATCTGTGCGCTGCAATTCTTTGGGCTTCTTATTCACTGAGGTCACTAAGATTGGTTACTCCTGATGTAGTGATTAGGACAGAGACTCCAGGAGATGAAGAATGTATATGAGGTCAATACACGATGCAATGAATGAAAAGAGGAGCTTTGAAATCAGCATCGCTGCCTGCTGGGTATGTACTCAAAGGCAGGTTAGTTCTAATCCCCTGAACCTCAGTATCCTTATCTGCAAATTGGGGAAAATATAAGCCCTACCTCCCAGGACCGTTATGAGTATAAAGTGCTTGAGTGACCATAACAGCAAGAACCCGGATCCATCGCATGCCCCCTTGGGGAAGGATGGTAGCACTCATGTACTGAGCGCTTACTGTGAACGAGGCACCATGTGGAATGTGTCCTATGCACATCTGTTCTCTCATTTAATTGGGTTGATGCCATTTCTGACTTTCTGTACCAATGAGGAACCCAGGCTCAGATGGGACAGACAACTTGCCAACACATGATCTTGCCTGGAATGCATAGCAGAGCAGGATCCAGACCCAGATCTGTCTGAGACCACGACTTTTTCTCTCGAATGTCTCTGGCCTTCCTAGTAGTTGCTCAGTGAATGTTGGTTTCCAATACGTTTCACTCAGCTGTCGACAGGAATATCGGTCATTTTATGAACACCCATATTGGCTCCTCCTGTCATTTAATCCTGTGATTTTTAATTCTTCCCTTTCAAAAACATTTTTATTTTATAAATTATTAGAGTGCTTTATAGCAAAACCCAGAAAGCCAGCTAGACAAATTCTAAAAAAACTGTAACACTAATTTTCTGAGGTCTATGTTCTTCCTTGTCAGTCTTGCTCACTGCTGAAATTCTAGCATCTAGAAGGTATTCAGTAAAATCTTATTGAATGAAAGGTAAAAGATAAGTAATCATAACTTTTGAGAATTCATCATACACCTAAGTCAAGTTCAAATTCCATATATCCCAGATAACTTCTGTTCATGCATACACAGCAAGTTCAAAGTCTATATACTCCAAATAATTTGATGTTTTGTTGGTTTTAGAGAGGGTCGTGCTTTGTCACTCAGGCTGGAGTGCAGCGATGTAATGAACTACAGCCTCAAACTTCTGGGTTCAAGTGATTCTACCACTTCAGCCCCCCAAGTAGCTGGAATTACAAATGCATGCCATCATGGCAAGCTAATTTTTTATTCCATTTTTTGGAGAGACAAGGTCTTCTTTTGTTACTCAGGCTGGTCTTGAACTCCTGGGCTTAAGCAGTCTTCCTATACTGGCCTCCCAAAGTGCTGGGATTATAGGTGTGAGCCGCAGTGCTTAGCCCAAATAATTTGTTTCTTATACATACATATGTGTATAGTTATATGCGTGTGTGTGTGTGTGTGTGTGTGTGTAGAGAGAAGGAGAGAGAAAAGAAGGCTGGGTCTATATACCACTGGTATTTATGCACAGCATGGTACTGAACCCATAATGGTACCCAATTAAATACGCATTTATTGCCTAATTGAGATGCTGGTAAATCATGCCATAAATAATATTGGGAAAAAAACGATACTACCAGATAATAATTCCATATACAAGTTAACACAAAAAAGGATCAGTAAAATGGTACAACAAATAGCTGTGTTACCACTGGTGAAAAACCCATCAAATCACACAACCGAAGTCTTGTATAACATGTGTATTGTAAAAGATACAAAATTTCGAAAACACAGCCCAATCCTCCTGATGCTGAAGTTGATAGCGTATTGTGCTTTCCCCCAGTTTTACAATTTTGAAGCCATAAGGTATGGATTGCCTCTGAAAGTTTTATGTCAGAAAAATGACGCTGGATGGTGGCTAGGGACTGAGAGTAAGTCAAGATTCAGACATCTACGAGAGGGTAAATTCACAACTCCCAGGAATCTCTTTGCATGAGTTGCTATCCATGAAGTAGATGGTGCCCAGAAGACGTACTTCTGCTTGTGCAAAAAAGACAGCAATGAGAACGGCACAGTAGGGGTGGTGTGGGACAGCAATTATTTTTTTTAAACGAGAGACAATATCTGAGATGTTTAACGAGAGGAGCCACAGAAGGAACTAAAAAATACCACTTTTAATAGAGATTCTGTGAATACTGCCCCAACAGACTTCTTACATATCCCAGGAGACAGTGTAAACCACTAGGATAATTTAACATTCTCCCCGTTTGGCATGGTATAGGGACCTGCTCTGGAACCGTGAGGCATTCTACAGAGGGCTGGCAGAACTCTGGTAGGCTAACGCTTCAGCAATCTATGTCAAGAGATGAGATTGCAGTTTGGGCCCAAGTGAGACACCTGCTGGTTTCTGACTTTCCGTACCAATGAGGAACCCAGGCTCAGATGGGACAGACAACTTGCCAACACACGATCTTGCCTGGAATGCATAGCAGAGCAGGATCCAGACCCAGATCTCTCTGAGACCACGACTTTTCTCTCGAATGTCTCTGGCCTTCCTAGTAGTTGCTCCTGCTGGTGTCTCACTACCAAAATACTGGGAAGACTGCTAGGAGATGGGAGTTTCTATGAACTGGACATCAAGATTTAAGTTGTTATGGTTAATAAAATCTCGCATTCCTATAGCAGACGGGATCACTAGGAACATTTGGATTATAAATATATATATATTTGACTACATTTATCAATATTTCACTTTTCTTCCCTGTGTAAACTTTCAATTAATTGATAATAGTTAAGGATTAATAAGACAACAGCACTTCTTTTTTTCCCCTGACACCTGTGTCTCATTCTGTCACCCAGGCTGGAGTGTAGTGGCACAATCACCGCTCACTGCTACCTCAACTTCCCGTGTTCAGGTGATCCTCCCACCTCAGACTCCCAAGTAGCTGGGACTACAGATATGTGTCACCATGCCAAGCAAAAGTTTTGTATTTTTTTTGTAGAGATGAAGCTTTGCCACGTTGTGTAGGGAGGTCTTGAGCTCCTGAGCTCAAGTGATCTACCCATCTTTTCTTCCCACAGTGCTGAGATTACAGGTGTGAGCCAACAGGCCCAGCACACCACTTTGATTTACTGTAGCTTCCCATTACATCTGGAAATCACACAGTATTCACCTTCGCAAATTTCTCTTCTTTTCAAAGATATTTTGGCCACTCTAGTTCATTTATATTTCCATATGAATTTCAGAATAAGTTTGACAGTTTTCATAAAAAAAAAAAAAAAAGGACTGCTGGAGTTTGTCATGATGTTGAATCTAAAGATCAATTAGGGGAGACTAAGATAAGTTTCTCAACCTACACACATGAAATGGGCACACATGCTCACATGTTTACGTCTTCTTTAACTCCCCTCAGCTCTTCTGTAGTTTTAAGAGTATAGGACTAGCATCTCTTCCACCAGATTTGTTTCTCTAAGAATTTCACTTTTTAAAACGCCACTGCAAATGATATTGTTAAGATTCGATTTCCAATTTGTGTAACTAATATATAAACATATAATTAAATTGTGTATGCTGATTCTGCATCCTGCAACCTGATACATTCATTTCTAACTTCCAGTATCTTTCTTTTGTAGAAAACATAAAACTGTATGCACGGACGATCACACTGCCTAAGAATAAAGCCAATTTTACCTCTTTCTTTTCTAAATAGATGCCTTTTACCTCCTTTTCTTGCGTATTACCACAGGCTAAAAACAATGTAAAATGAAGGCGATGAAAGCATAAACCTTTGCTTTCTTTCTGATCTTGGGGATAATACCAGTTATTTCTTCATTAAGCACGATATTCGCTATACATTTTCCATAAATGCCTTTATCATATTGACCAATTTTCTTCTATTCTTGCTGAGCTTTTTAAAAACAAAGAATCCATGTTGAATTTTGTCAAATGCCTTTTTTGCACCTGTTAAAACAGTTGTATTCTGAACGACATTTTTGTCAATATGGTATATTTTATAAACTGATTTTCCAAATGTTAAGGCATCTTTGCAATCCTGGAATAAAATCAGCTTTTTTTTTTTTTTTTTTTTTGGGGGGGGACAGAGTTTTGCTCTTGTTACCCAGGCTGGAGTGCAATGGCGCGATCTCCGCTCACCGCAACCTCCGCCTCCTGGGTTCAGGCAATTCTCCTGCCTCAGCCTCCTGAGTAGCTGGGATTACAGGCACGCGCCACCATGCCCAGCTGATTTTTTGTATTTTTAGTAGAGACGGGGTTTCACCATGTTGACCAGGGTGGTCTCCATCTTTTGACCTCGTGATCCACACGCCTCGGCCTCCCAAAGTGCTGGGATTACAGGCACTTATTCTTGATAATGTGTCTTTTTCATTTATCAATGGATTTGATTTGCTTATTGTTTCAGAATTTTCACATAGGTATTCATGAGGAAGACCAGTCTGTAGTTTTGAATTTATTTTCTTGTGAATTGTTTTCCTGGTTTTGCTGTTACAGTAATGCTTCCCTCATAGAATGAACTGGGAAATATAACTTCCTTCTCCATTTTCTCTAGAAAGGTTTTGTAAAGTTCATTAGCAAAGCCATCTGGTCTGCAATTTTCTTTGTGGAAAGATTTTAAACTCCAGGTTTAATTTATTTGATATATATCAGGAAATTCAGATGATCTATTTGTTCCTGAGTGAGCTTTCTTAGATCTCTTTCAAGGAATTAACCCATTTTACCCTTAAATCTTAATATCAGGAAATAAGATTATCCATAATATTACCTTATTATTATTTTAATAATACATACAATCTGTAGTGATGTCTCCTATTTCTATCCTGATATTGGAAATTCGTCTCGCCTCCCTTACTTTACTAGGTCTGGCTAAATATGTATTGATTTTATTAATTTTCTCAAAGAACCAGCTTTTGGTTTCAAAGATTTCCTCCATTTTTTTTGGCCTGCTACTTATTTTATTGATTTCAACTTTGATCTTTATTATTTCCCGTCTTCTACTTCACTTCTTTAATTCAGCATCTTTTTCTATTCTATAAAGTAAGTGATTTAAGACCATTTTTTCCTATCCTAATACGGGCATTCAATGCTATGCATTTTTTTTTCAAGCACTGTTTAGTGGCACTACACAAAATCTGACGTGCCACATGTAAATTTTTGTTCACGTCACTGTTTATTTTGATTTCCCTTTAGATTTTCTCTTTGATCCATAGGTTATTTACTAAAGTATGACTTCTTTTCTAAGCGTTCGAAAATTTTTATTTCATATTTCTGTCATTGTTTTCCTGTTTGACTCCATTGTGGTTGGAGAAGTAACTTCAATTCTCTTAAAATTCTTTATTAAAAAAAAAATCCGGTCCAGAATAGCTCTCTCCTTACTAATATTTCCTTATGTACTTGAAAATAATATGCATCTTGGTATTTTAGGATAAAGAGTTCTATAGTCACTAATTAAGACAAGTTGGTTGATAGTGCTTTTCAAATAGTCTATGTATTTACTAATTTTCTAGCTATTTATTCTGTCAATTATTGAGAGACTAGCACTGAAATCTTGGGCTATTTCTCCTTGCAATCCCATCTGTTTTTGTTTCCTGTATTTAAAAGTTGAGGTGCATAAGTATTTAATGTGTTCTTGATTAAGTGACCTTTTCCATTATGAAATTACCTTCTTTATCCCTGATACATTTTTTCTAGAATCTATTTGTGTGATATTAATATAGTTACTTCAGTATTCTTTAGATTAGCATTAGCATTCTGTGTCTTTATCTTTTCTTAAAGGAAAAAAATTGCACTTTATGTAAACATTCAAACAGACCACTTGCTTTATATGTTGAAAAGAGAAAACTGACAAAATTAAAACTCAAATGAAAAACTGGGAAATCATTTGCTGCATATATCATAGACGAATTCTTAATATCCTTAATTACTATATAAGGAAATGTGTTGTAAATAATCAAAAACAAATGAACTCACATTTTTAAATACTGAAAAGACATGGAAAAAATAACAATGAACATGTATTTATTTATTTTCTCTCTCTCTCTCTTTTTTTTTTTTTGACAGGGGCTTGCTTTGCCCTCAGTGCAGTGGAGTAGATGCTGGAGTGCAGTGGAGTAGATGCTGGAGTGCAGTGGTGTAGATGCTGGAGTGGAGTGCAGTGGAGTAGATGCTGGAGTGCAGTGGAGTAGATGCTGGAGTGCAGTGGTGTAGATGCTGGAGTGGAGTGCAGTGGAGTAGATGCTGGAGTGCAGTGGAGTAGATGCTGGAGTGCAGTGGTGTAGATGCTGGAGTGGAGTGCAGTGGAGTAGATGCTGGAGTGCAGTGGAGTAGATGCTGGAGTGCAGTGGTGTAGATGCTGGAGTGGAGTGCAGTGGAGTAGATGCTGGAGTGCAGTGGAGTAGATGCTGGAGTGGAATGCAGTGGAGTAGATGCTGGAGTGGAGTGCAGTGGAGTAGATGCTGGAGTGCAGTTGAGTAGATGCTGGAGTGGAGTGCAGTGGAGTAGATGCTGGAGTGGAGTGGAGTAGATGCTGGAGTGGAGTGCAGTGGAGTAGATGCTGGAGTGCAGTGGAGTAGATGCTGGAGTGCAGTGGTGTAGATGCTGGAGTGGAGTGGAGTAGATGCTGGAGTGGAGTGCAGTGGAGTAGATGCTGGAGTGGAGTGCAGTGGAGTAGATGCTGGAGTGGAGTGCAGTGGTGTAGATGCTGGAGTGCAGTGGAGTAGATGCTGGAGTGCAGTGGTGTGATCACAGCTTACTGCAGCCTCAGCCCCCCAGGCTCAAGTGATCCTCCCACCTTAGCCTCCCAAGTAACTGGGACTACAGACATGCACCACCATGCTCGGTTAAATTTTTAAATTTTTTGTAGTGATGGGGCCTTGCCATGTTGCCCAGGCTGGCTTCCAACTCCTGGCCTCAAGGGATCCTCCTACCTTGGCCTCCCAAACTGCTGGGATTACAGGTGTGCACCACCATTCATCCCTACTGTTAACATATTTGTGTCTTTATATTTCAAGTGTGTTTGTCATAACACAGCTTCTAATTTAATCTTATTTTTATTAACTGACAATCTCTGCCTTTGAACTGAGTATATGTGAAACATTCATATTGAATGTGATTACTGATAGAATTAGGTTTAAATCTATAATCTATTTTTTATTTGTCCCGACGTTCCCTTTTCCTCTTTTTCTGTCTTCTTTCAGAGTAATCGAAAATTTTTATTATTCTAACTCCTTTGCTGGCTTATTAGCTATAATTCTGCATTTCCCCTTTTTGGTGGAGACTTTAGCATTTCTAGAATACACTATAAAAGAAATATTTATAACTTTTTATTTTGAAAATATTATAGATTCACAGACAGTTGTAAAGATACTACAGAGAGGTTCTGTTTCCCTATCCTACTGGTGACGTTGGTGACCCATTTGTTACATCTTATGAAACTGCAGTATAATACCATATTGTGCTATATGATATTGACTTTGATACAGTGTGTTTGTATAATTTTATGCCCTTTTTTCACATATATAGATTTCTGTAACCACCACCACAATCCAGATACAGAACTAATTCACCACAGATTTCTCCTTCATGCTGTCCTTTCTAGTACTTTTCATCTTTCCGCCCACTAAACTGGCAACTACGTATCTTTATACTTTTGTCATGGTGAAAGTGTTATGTACATGAAATCATATAATCTATGACCTTTTGAGATTGTTTTATTTTTCAATAAACATCATGTCCTTGAGATTCATCCAAGGTGTTGTGTGTATCAATAGTTCATTCAGTTTTTATTGCTGAATAGTAGTTCACAGTATGGATATCTCACAGTTTCTTTGACCATTCACCTATGTAGATACTTTGGTTGTCTTTAGTTTTTGACTCATAAATAAAACTGCTGAGAATAATTGTGTATAGGTTTTGGGGGTTTGTGTGTGTGTGCACATGTGTTTGGACATTAGCTTTCATTTCTCTGGGATATATGTCCGGAAATGTGATTGTTGACTTACTGGTAAATGTCCGTTTATTTTCCTTAAGAAACTGCAAAACTATTTGCCAGAAGAGTTGTGTCATTTTACATTCCCATCATCAATGTGTGACAGGTATACTTTCTACGCATCCCTGTAAGCATTTGGTATTGCCTCTATCTTAAATTTTATCTAACAGGAGTGTAATGATACCTTATTATATTCTTAATCTGCATTTCCCCAATAGCCAGTAAGGCTGAACGTCTTTCCCTGTTGACTGCCTCCATATATCCTCTTTGGTAAAATGTCTCGTCAAGTCACTTTTAAAAATATTTTCTAAATGGATTGGTTTTCACTTTTTAACATTTTAAATTGACAATACTTATATATATATATATATATATCATCATATACAAAATGATGTTTTGAAAAATGTATGCATTGTAGAATGGCTAACTCAATTTAATTAACATGCAGAACGACACACACTTAAAATGTCTGTGACAAAAAACATTTAAAATGTATTCTCTTGGTGATTTTCAACAATATAACACAGAATTATTAACATTATACAACTGGTCTATTGAACTTTTTCCTCCTATCTGACTAAAAAACTTTGTATCCTATGACAAACATTTCTCTAACCCTTCACCCTTCTAGTTTCTGGTGACCACCATTTTACTTCTTTATATATTGGTAGATATTAGCTCTTTATTAGATACAAAATTTGCAAATATTTTCTTCTACTTTATAGTTTTTCTTTCCAACATCTAAATAGGATTGTTCAGAGACCAAGTTATTTATTTATTTATTTATGAAACTGAGTCTCAGTCTTTCGTCCAGGCTGGAGGGCAGTGGCAGGATCTCGGCTCACTGCAACCTTTACCTCCCTGGTTCAAGCAATTCTCCTGCCTTAGTCTCCCAAGTAGCTGCGATTACAGATGCCCACCACCATGCCTGGCTAATTTTCGTATTTTTAGTAAAGATGGAGTTTCGCCATATTGGCCGGGCTGGTCTCAAACTCCTGACCTCAGGTGATCCACCTGCCTTGGCCTCCCAAAGCGCTGGGATTACAGGAGGGAGCCACCACTCCCAGCCAAATTTTGAAGTCCAATTTACCATTATTATTTTTTCTTTTATAGACTCTTGATGGCATGTCACCAAGTTCTAGGTTTGAAAGATTATTTTCCTATAAGAATTTCTTGTATCATGTATTTAAAAGCTGAGGTGCATAAATATTTAGTGCATCATACAGTCGTTTAAGGAAAGTTTTATATTTTTATGTTTTCAACTTAATCTATGATCCATTCTGAGTTAATTTTTATGAGAAGTAAAGTTTAGGCCAAGATTTAATTATTATTATTACTTTGCCTATGGATAACCAATCATTCCAGCACCACACTTGTAAAAACTGTCCTTCTTCCATTAAACTGCTTTTGCATTATTGGCAAAAATCAGTTGGTCATAGTTGTCTGGGGCTACTTTTATGTCTTCTCTTCCCTTCCATAAATTTAGGTGTCCACATCTCAGCACATACCGTATAGTGAAGATGAATGGAGTTACACAATGTCTTGAAATTAGGTTGACTGGTTTGTTTCACTTGATTCTTATTTTTCAAAACTGTGTCAACTATTCTAGCTTTTTTGCTTTTCTATTCAAATGTTGGGATAATCTTGTCTGATTTATTATTTTTTTCTTTTACTTTTTAAAATTTATTTTATTTTATTTTATTTTTTGAGACGGAGTTTCGCTCTTGTTACCCAGGCTGGAGTGCAATGGCGCTATCTCGGCTCACTGCAACCTCCGCCTCCTGGGTTCAGGCAATTCTCCTGCCTCAGCCTCCTGAGTAGCTGGGATTACAGGCACGTGCCACCGTGCCCAGCTAATTTTTTGTACTTTTAGTAGAGACGGGGTTTCACCATGTTGACCAGGATGGTCTCGATCTCTTGACCTCGTGATCCACCCGCCTCGGCCTCCCAAAGTGCTGGGATTACAGGCTTGAGCCACCGCGCCCAGCCTGTCTAATTAATTTTTCAAAGGTCTGCTGATATTTTGAAATGATTGCATTAAATCCATGTATCAATGTGAGTAGAAATGGCACCTTTACCAAATCGAGTCTTTCAATTCATGAATACATTATGCTTTTCCATCTATTTACATCTTGGCCTTCTTTAATCAGCATTTCATAATTTTCAGCACACAAATCCTGTTAGATACACACCTACATATTTTTTGAATATTCTGATATATTACATTCCTATCATCAATGTATGAGAGATACACTTTCTATGCATCCTTGTAAGCATTGGGTATTTTCTCTATCTTATTGCATGTGTTCTAACATGTGTGCCATGGTATCTCATTATATATTGAATCTGAATTTCCCTAATAGCTAGTAATGCTGAACATCTTTCCTGGTTTCCACGTCTTGAAACCAGGTAGACTGATTTGTGTTGAGTGTTTAAAATGGTATTGCATTTTAAAGTTGCTTTCAGGTATTTGCTGCAAGAAACTTAGAAGCAGTTTTTTTGCAATGTGATTTCATAGCCTGTAACTTTGGTGAGCTGACTCGTTAGTCCACAAAATGTGTGTGGGTTGTGATGTTTTGGTGTTTTCTATATAATCATGCGATCCACAAGTAAGGATAGCTTTATTTCTTTACTTTGAATGCATATGCCTTTTATTTGTATTTCTTGTCTTGTTGCACTGTTAGAAATTCCTTACTATGTTGAACAGCAGTGGTGCCTTCTTCCCATATTTAAGGGCAAATCATTCATTTGTACCATTACACACCATATTAGCTGTAGGTTTTTACACATGACCTTTATCAAGTTAAGCAAACTGCCATCTGTTCTTATTTTTTTCTGAGAGTTCTGGTTGTGTATCAATTTTGTCACATTTTCTTCCTGCATCGGCTAAGATGAGCCTGTGATTTTTCTTCTTTAACCTATCAGTATAGTGAATAACATCAATTGATTTTCAAATATTGAATTAGTACTGCATTACTGGACTCTTCCTCATTATGCTAGGGTGCATACGTCTTTTTATACATTGCTAGATTTGATTTAAAAATATTATTTTTTATTTTTATCTTGAGTATTTCATTTCTTTGTCCCAGAAAATATTTTTTTTTCTTTTTTTTTTTTTCTGAGACAGAGTTTCGCTCTTGTTACCCAGGCTGGAGGGCAATGGCGGGATCTCAGCTCACGGCGACCTCCGCCTCCTGGGTTCAGGCAATTCTCCTGCCTCAGCCTCCTGAGTAGCTGGGATTCCAGGTACACACCACCATGCCCAGCTAATTTTTTGTATTTTTAGTAGAGACGGGGTTTCACCAGGTTGACCAAGATGATCTCGATCTTTTGACCTCGTGATCCACCCGCCTCGGCCTCCAAAAGTGCTGGGATTACAGGCTTGAGCCACCGCGCCCAGCCTGTCCCAGAAAATATTTTAAATATTGTTATTTCTGTGTTTATGAGGGATACTGATTTACAGTTGTCTTGTTTCTTTTGGCTCTTTCTTTGGCGTTGTGATCAGCGTGTAATGGCTTCATAAAATAAATTGGAATATGCACCACCATCTTGTATTTTCTAAAAAAATATTTTGTAGAATTGGTGTTAAATGTTTTAAAACTATGGGTAGAATTCTCCCGTCAAACCATTTAGACCTGGAGATTCCCTTTGGGGGAGTTTTTAAATTATGAATTCAATTTCCTTAATAGTTACAGGGCTATCCAAATTATCTATTGCATATTGGGTGAATTGTAGTTTGAGCTTTTCAAGGGAGTTGGTTTAAGCTGTCAAATGTGTAAGTGCAGAGTTAGTCAAAGTAGTTTCTTATTATTCTTTTAATGTCTGTGGGGCCTATAGTAATATTCTCTGCTTCTTTCCACATACTGGTAATAATTGCCTTCTCTTTTTTCCCTATCATCCTTACTGGAAGGATGCCATTTTCCTCTATATTTCTTTTTTTAAAGAACTAACATTTCTCTGTTCTTCTGTTTTTGATTCCACTGACTTTCGCTGCAATCTCTATTATTTCCTGTCTGCTGCTTGCTTTGGGTTTATTTAACTCTTCTTTCCCTAGTTTTGTTTAAAGTGGGAGCTTATAATATTGATTTTAGAATTGTCATTTTTAAATTGAAAGCATTTAGGGATATACATTTCCCTCTAAGGACTGCTTTAGCTGTGTCACACAAAGTTTGATACACTGTATGTTTAAGTTCAATGATATTTTTAAAATTATGAGACTTCGTTTTCAGTTCACGGACTACCAAGTTTACTGTTTAGCTTCCAAGTGTTTGGGATTTTTTTCCTGTTCTCTTTATGTTATTAATTTCTAGTTTGATTCTACTGTTATCAGAGAGCACACTCCAAGATTTCAAAGTCTTTACATTTGCTGAAGTTTCTTTTATGGCCTAGGACATGATCTCTCAAGGTATGTTTTATGGGCTCCTTAAAAGAATGTGCATTCTGCTGTTTTGGGGTAAAGTGTTCCACAATTGCTGATTACATCCTGTCGGTCGATGGTGTTGACTTCTTCTCTATCCTTCCTTATATCCTATATAGTCATTCTGTAAATTGTTTACAGATGGATGTTCAGGTTTACAACTGTAATTGTGGATTCGTATATTCGTTTTTTTTTTCCCCATTCTACATGCTTTTGCTTCACAGACTTTACAACTCTTTTATTTGATACATAAACAGTTCGAATTCCTGTAAATACTTTCCTGCATTCTCCCTGTCCTCTCTGGTGCTCTGTCCTCAGAATGACAGATGCCTTGGTCCTAAAACTCTAAGTTCCACTTCTTAAATATAGAGAGTATTCCAGGCTTCACCTGAGTTCCCCTTCTCTCTTCACAGAAACTCTTAAGGCAGGAACCTGGGGCACTCGAAGTACTTACCTTCTTTGCTCCTGTCAAGGATCGCTGCCCATCACTGATGTACAGTGTTGTGCAAGCCATTTGTTTCATGTGTTTTGATCATTATACAGTCATTTAAACCAAGAGGTTAAATCTGGTCCACTTGACTAGAAGTAGATGTCTGACGTTTTTTTTTTTTAAAGAATTACTGAATAAAAAAGACAAGTCCTTTGTGTTTTTGTTTTCTCTTTTGAGAAACATTATTATTCCCAGTGGCAATAGTTAGAATTTATTTGTCACTTTTCTCTGGGTCAAGTATTATGCTAAGAAATATTTACTCAATATTTTATTCAACTTTTAAATATAACTTAGGCTTCATAGCTTATCCCATCTCTAAAATATTATAGTACATTTTGCTAAGGACAAGTCTGCAATGTCCTAAATAAAAGGAGTTAACTAAATGAAACCTGAACAATTATCTTGATATAAGACACCGTTCCTCCTATTAATAAATGGACTATTATTTAAATCCCATACATCATTTGTGTACCTAGACATTCAACCAATCTAAGCTCTGGAACATTTTGAGGAAAAAAAGCTAGCCTATATTGAACCTGATTAACATTCCTCACTGTTTCCAAATGTATTTATTTGCTAAGCCCTCATAGCAATTGAGCCTCAGGCGAGAAAACACGTCCTAGAACCAGAGACCAGATTTTAAACTGACATTTAGCAGGAATGACTTCCAGAAAGTTGGTAGGTATCAGGTAGCTGCTATTCCGGCTAGCTCAACTGGACAAGGAGGAGCATGCCTGTTCTTTTTAACTTTCAAATATTTGAATTCTACTTTAATACTGTGGTGCATGCTTACATGCAGGCCCAAGATTTCTTCTAGTCTTTACCTGGTACTTTAAGCAACAGATAAACCTGATCGATTTTTATACTTCTAAACAAGAAATCTATAAGTAACAGATAAGGGCAGTGATAATCACAAGCAAACTTTTGTAGGAAGAAATGTGGGGAGATGCAAAAACATCGTAACCTTTTATCTATTCAACTTAAGAGTGTTATTTTTTGCTTGGCCTAGCCAAATACCCCTAATTCTTGTCAATATCCTTTACAGCTTTGCCTCCGCTGTTTCCTCTATTGTAAACCCTATGAACTCAGGGACTGTCTGTCTCATTCACTATTGATTTTTCAGTGCCCAGTGGAGTATCTGACACATGGTAGGTGTTCATTGAATATTGCTTAAATGAGACTCTTTTTGTCAGACACTTTCCACGTCAGGGATAAGTGGCAAATACAGGGCAGATAGGATGTCACTACCCAATGCCACATTCACAGCAGACATCACTAATCCATCACGGCACTCAATGCCACATTCACAGCAGACATCACTAATCCATCAAGGCACTCATCTTTGCTAAGTCTATACCTAGGCTGCAAGTCAGCTGCTGCAGACTCCAGGTATCCCACTTTCCAGGGTATCCGCATCTGGAATTCACATATATGAATATAGGATTCCATACTTAGTCTGATCTGCAACCTGCTACAAATCACAACCTCTCCTTCTAAACTGGTTTCCCCAGTGTGGAAATTCCTTCAAGACCTAGAACTACCATTTGATTGAGCAATCCCACTACTGGGTATCTACTCAGACGAAAAGAAGCCATTATTCGAAAAAGAAACTTGCAAATGCATGTTTATATAGCAGCACAATTCACAGTTGCAAAATCGTGGAACCAACCCCAAATGCCCATCACTCAATCAGTGGATAAAGAAACTGTTATATACATATATATACACACGTATACATATGTGCATATATATATATACACACACACACATATGTATACGTGTGTATATAGGGGTGTGTGTATGTGTGTGTGTATGTGTGTGTGTGTGTGTGTGTGTGTGTATATATATATATATATATATATATATATATATGATGCAGTACTACTTAGCCATTAAAAAGGAATGAATTAACAGCATTTACAGTGACCTGGGTAAGACCAGAGACTATTATTCTAAGTGAAGTATCTCAGGAAATGGAAAACCAAACATCATATCCCACATCACTGATCTGTGGGAGCTAAGCTATGAGAATGCAAAGGCATAAGAATGATACAATGGACTGTGGGGACTTAAGGGGAAGAATGAAAGGGGGTGAGGGATAAAAGACAACAAATATGGCGCAGTGTACACTGCTTGGGTAATGGGTGTGCCAAAATCTCACAAGTCACCACTAAAGAACTTAGTCATGTATCCAAATACCAACTATACCCCAATGACTTATGAAAAATTAGATATAAAAAATAATAAAATAAAATGGTTTTCCATGTAAGCAACATGAACGTAAACTGAATTTGCTTAAGTCTCCTTACATGGCTAAATAATTTGAAGTGGAAGTTGTGTAATATTGGATAGATCAGAAAATGTTTGGGTAACCATGCTGAGCCTCCCAAATCCCTTTTGAAAAACAAGTTAATCCATCTGAGCAACCCAACTAGGGAAATAAACATAATTATTCCAAAAATTACAGCAAAAGGCAAAAAAAAAAAAAATCCAACAAAAACTACCTCATTCTTCAACCATCTGCTTATTTGCAGAGGTCTCAGGAGGAGGGCCTGTCAATTACGTAACCAGTGTTCCAGCTGGAGGATTCATTTCCTCATGTCTGTGTTCTCCACAGTGGGAGAGGAACCACAGATCACCACCCCTGATCTCTTTCCATACCACTCAGGGACCATTATGGTAGACTCCTGCATTGGGGTTTCTCCCAACCAAGTTTCAGCTTCTATGGGAGATTTGCAACCCCTAGGGATTTGGGGAATCTCCAAACAAATGTTTGGGTTACATTTTCTCATCTGTCCAATATTACACAACTTCTGCTTCAATTTATTTTAGTTTTTGTTTTTTTTTTTTAATAGAGACGGGGTCTTGCTATGTTGCCCAGGCTGGAGTGCGGTGGCTATTCACAGGCGTTATCTCACTACTGATCAGCATGGGAGTTTTGACCTGCTCCGTTTCTGACCTGGGCCGGTTCACCCGTCCTTAGGCAACCTGGTGGTCCCCCACTCCCGGGAGGTCACCATATTGATGCTAAACTTAGTGCGGATGGACACCCGATCGGCATAGGGCACTACAGCCAAGAATTCCTGGGTTCAAGCGATCCTCCCACCTCAGCCTCCTGAGTAGCTGGGACTACAGGCACACACCATTGTGCCCGGCCAAATTATTTTAGTTATGCAAGGAGACATAAGCAAATACAAGTCATGTCCACGGGTCAAGAAATTGTTAAACAGCAAACGCTAGCTGCCACTCAAAGTCTTCGAATAAATAACTGTTGAATATGTATTCTCTGAAGCTTTAGTCTCTGACAGGCACTGCCGAGACTAAGATAGACAAATGTCTATCCATTTACCTATTGGCAACTTTCCAGTCCTTAAAAGGAAAGCCCTAAATAGCAGGAACAAGTTTCCTAGCTGACAGCACTAAGTAACCGGGATTAGAGTTAACGTAACTCCAGCAAGATGACCCTGCTGGTGAGTGGGTTGGGTAGGAGCCAAGTGCACTTAACTCCCAAACCATACCCTTTCCATTAAACCATGTGCATCTAGCAATAAACCACCAGTTTGGTTTTTGTTATTGATGTCGTTGGTGGTGGTAGTGTTGCTGAGACATGGTTTCACTCTGCCACCCAGGCCGGACTGCATACAGTTGTGTAATCATAGGTCACTGCCTTGACTTTCCTCGTTCAAGTGATTCCTCCACCTCAGTCTCCCAAGTAGCTGAGGACAGAGGCGTACCCCATGCTACCATACCAGGCTTATTTAAAAAAGATCATTTTTTATAGAAGTGGAGTCTCATTATGTTGCTCACGCTGGTTTTAAACTCCTGGGCTCAAGTAAGGAAACACATCCTAATAACACATTCTGATAACATTTACCAGGCATCAGAAACTACTGAAAGGGACTCATCTTTTCATTGTTGCTCCTGTTTTACTTTGCAGGAGATATTTTTCACAAATCGTAAGTACAACTTACATTTTCCAAATTGGATAGGAGTAAAGAGAGGAGGAGAAAAGAAACAGGAACTGAAGTCTAGTGTGACTCTCTGACCCTTCCCTCACAAATAAGAGAAAATAATTGTAGAGTGAGAGGAGAAACTATCATAAAGAAAAGAATGCTTGAGTAATAGACACCTAGTCCCAGACAGTTTGGGAGAGGAGTGAAGAACACAGTCCTAATTACATGGATTGAACTCCCAGTTGCACCATTTGTACTTTGGGAGAAATCAAGTAAGTGATTTAACTTCCTGGATCCATGTCCTCTTCTATAATGAGGAGATATTATGACCTTTATCATGAGGATTAAATGAGATAATCCATGTAAAGGAAACGACTACAGAATTGTGAGTGTTCCGTAAATTAGAGCTATTATGATCAATGATTAGCAAACTTGGGGATTCAAAACTCAGCCCAGAGGAGTCTTTCTTCCTTCTGAACAAAGCAAATACGTCTATACCAGCTCTCCCATGCACAGTGCTTAACAAAGGGCAAAGACATTCAATGGGAGTTGGAAAAGAGGGGTCAGATGTCACACAGTTGCAGAGCTGCATGGCTGTGGGCTGGAATCAAAGGCAGAAAAGAAGTCAAAATAAACCTGTTGAACCCTGCGTAATTCTAGCAGACCCTTGTGCAGTTCTGGTAATAAGATGGGAACTTCGCATCAGGCGGCTGGTGAGACGTTCTCTAAAACGACCACAGCAAGAAACAGAAGCGCATGTTGACCTCTATTGATGTGACAGGGACTGAACACTGTGTCCTACACATTTTGTCTTTATGGCAGCCCTTAAAGATAGCCAAGGATGCTTTTCAGACTATTGAAGAACTGGAACTCTGCACAACAATCAGAAGCAACACTGTCAATGAGGCCTGGGTGAACACCAGCTCTGGAGTGAGCTCTTGCTTTCCATTAGCCAGTCAGAGATGGGAATAGAATGCAGCTCTGTCAGATTGCAGAGCGCAGATTTTTTTTTTTTTTGAGGCAGGTTTCACTCTGTCACCCGGTCTGGAGTACAGTGGTGTGATCTCAGTTCACTGCAGCCTCAACCTTCTGGGTTCAAGTTGTCTGCCCATCTCAGCCTCCTGAGTAGCCGGCACTCCAGGTGTGCATCACCACACGTGGCCACTTTTGTAAGGAGCTCAGGTTTTTAACTACTGAAGGCTACAACCATTATTTATAGTCACTACATATTAATTATTAAATGGTTCATTACAAAAAATATTGACTGGCTTGACCTGGCAAATTCTCCTATTTCCCTTATAAAGCTCACCATGAAACCTTTTTCATTTAATTTTAGGAAGGCTACAGGACTGAGTGGGTTCAGCTACTGGACACAGACTTTGCTCTGATACATGGGTGTGCAGGTCAGCTCAGCATACCTGGATGATGGAAGGATGGAAAGACTACACATGTGTCTAAGTCAAATTTCTGTTGTAACACTGAAGGCAACATTTCAAAAATGGGAGTTAGCCAGGTCTCTGGCACCTGCTAATAACTAAACAATGAAGTACTTTCTAATGACATATTCCAGAGACGAGGGGTTGGCTTTGCTCATTATTCACATTTTGATATTTGCATTCAACATTGCTTCTATTCACACATTTTTATTTTCAGCATCTTCTTATGTAAGAGGGAGCCCTGGATGCTGACATGTCTTAAGTTAATTTTTAAAAAGACTATGTACCCGTTCTTTAAAAATTGCCAATAAAGAAATTATAATTCCTTCTGCCAATAAATGTGTAAAATGAGATTTTACTATATTCAGAAATTAGAATTTTTATCATTTGTCCTGAAATATAACACATGGATCAACAAACTTTCAGATGCAAATTTGTGAAAAGTTTACATAATGGCTGTCCAAGGTAAAACAGAAATGTGAACAACAACAACAAAAAACTCCACCTCATTATTACTCTTTAAAAATGTAGATGTGCAGCATGTGCAGAGGCACTGGCAGAATGTGCTAGTTCTCCTGTGGCATAAATCAGGCTTATGTGCTTTAGGCAACAGAGGATGTCAGCATTCTATACAAATGCTAAGCATTCACCTTTCTCTTCTCTCCAATGTCACTGTCCTTGCGTTAACACAGAGAGTCCCTGCCTTGAAGACCTACTATGTGCAGTAATCATGCCTATTCAGGATGAAGAGCAATCACTTGCCACACTAAATCTGCTTTCTAGAGTACAACCCTAACCCTAAGCCCATCCCCCTGGAAGAGATACTCAATGAACAAGGTGACCTCACTGTCCTCAATCAACTCCTTAATGCAGGTACAGTGCAGGTCCCTGGGCTTGGGAGTTCACCTGCTTCAGGGAAGCTGATTCCTAGGAAGAACGCTCCATCTGTCTGACTCTCTCTCTCTCTCTCTCTCTCTCTCTCAAATATGAACTGAAGCCTGGGTCTGAGATGGTGAATTCTGGAGCTGGAATTTCATTGTGGATTCTTGGCCAAATCTAACACCACGGTAATCCAGTTACATGCCAGCTGAGGTTGCAGAGAAGCAGAAACTGTGAGTAAGGAGGGGAAGCCAGTCTTTGGAAAGGAGGGATCAGATGTGTAGGCGGTAGAGACCAGAAACCATGCAGAAGAATCAGATGCAAAGGGAAGATTGAAAGAGAAATGAAAGAATGGTGAAAAGAGAGGCAGACCTCAAGTCCTAGCTTGAGTCATTCCAATACAATTCCTCAAATTTACCCAGATCCTTTAAAGAAAAAACTTCCCTTTTGATTCAAATTTGTTTTTAGTAGGCTCAGCTAATTTCATCCATTACTCCTAGATGTCAGATTTTAACTGGCTGTGCAAGGAAACACAGGCACACAGATAACTTTGTTTGGATTCCTCTAGAGGCAGACAACAAGCAAGGATTTTAGAACAAGTTGTTCACTTTGGAGAGCAGGAAATGGCAATGGAGAAGAGAGAAGTGGAGAAACTGGCACAGGGAAGAAAAAGGCAGCATTTAATAAAGGATGGACTAAGAAGACAAATACACAATGGTCTTAATTATGTGGAAAAACGCGCAAAACATGTGCCTCAGCATGATCCTCCCCATGGGGTGAGGGAGCTGGGGTATTCACATTCCAGCTCACAAGAGCCGTTGCTCGAGAGCTGTTCCCTGGAGTATGAATTCCCTCACAATTCTGGTCTCTTGTGGCGCATGGGCAAAGCAACTCCCCATACTCCTGAGAAATGCTCTCAAGCACAGAGACACAGATACTTGCAGCTAGAAGTCTGCAAGAGCACAAAAAGACGGCCAGCCCAGAGCATGAAGGACAGCGAGCAGCAGTGTGCTACAACACATGCGATTTGGGCATCACTGATTCCGTTCTAAAGTACAGTCGTGCCCTAGACGTCAATGATCCACAGTGATATACAACCGGTATCTGCCTGTGCTTGTGGTGGTATTTTTGTGTCCTTTTCAGTTGTGCAGAAGTCCACTTCCCACTTCATCTGACCACTTCCCATTAGCCTTCAGCAAATGGATTTAGTTCCTCTTGGATCCTGCCTGTATCTTCCCTGTATTCTTGCCCTTTGGGTAATTTGAGCTGTTCTCAACAGTCTCTCTGTATTTCTCTTCCAATTCATGCTTTCCAAGGAAAGAATATAAACCAGTTGTTCAAAGGTAAAGGGTATTCCTGCGGTAGGAATTTATAATCTGGCATCTGATCTGGACTGTAAGACATGACCTTGCTTTCCTGATCTCCAACACCACCGATACCAACAACAGCAGTGGTTCCTCATTGCTGGTTCTTGGATCACTGTGGAGCTGGCTGCGGAGCCTGTCAAAGACGGAAACCTCTACACCCCGTATGTGGGAATTCTAACTCAAGAAGGTAGGGTGCGGTCTGGGCATCTTCAGTAAAGTCTGGCTCTGCTTCTCAGCCAGCTACGAGAAACTTCTAGTAAACGAGATCTAAACCATCTTCCAACTATAGAATTCGTTCTACTAAATAATCATTTTTGTCTGTTTGTCCCTCGTAATAACCTTGAAGATGGTTTGGGACAGTGGCATTTCATCTTAGAGTTACTGCTTCATTATGATTAAAGGTTTTCCACAAAATGACCAGTGTTTGCACTAACCAATGATATCACTATCATCTGGGAATCCAATCTCGTTTTCAGGACTGTAGATAGACAGATATATAGATAGATAGATAGACAGATAGATAGGCAGATAGATAACAAATAAATAAACAAATAGAGAAGTGGATAGATAGGTAATTATGATAGATTAGACAATTAGATTAGATATAGATGAGACAGACAGATGATAGATTAGATACATAGATGACATACAGAGAGAGAGAGATTCCACATGCGTACTGCTTACTATATCATGTATTTCTTATTCTAAATTGAGTACAAATGAGATTCAAGGGATTCTCACCATTGCTACCCCCATCCGTAGGGCTTTACACTGGTGTACAATTCCAACATCTCCCTATACGAACCATTTATATTTGTTCAGGCTTTTTTCCCATGTCCCCTCCTCTTCTCCAGATGGATAAAGAGTTATAATTATTTAGGACTTGTTTTAGCGAAGCAAATACTTAAAGGAAGCAAGAATTGCAGAGGTGGAGAGATGTCTTTGTAACAGGCAACCCAGGAATATCTAAGGAGCATCGAGATTGTCTCCATGATTATTTCCAAGCTCTCTAAATTACTTCCTAGATGAAAATGCTCAATATGTAGAGTCATTTTTTGGCACCAGGATCTGAATTTTTGCTAAGCCTTTCTCTCTTTTCAGAGTCAGGCATCCTGTACAAGTTTTACATATCTAAAACTTTCTAAACGGCTTTCTTCCAAACTCCATTTGTCCCAAGATACTTCAGAATTTACCACGGGAAATCTCTGCCTTGTAGACGCTGGAAACAAACTTGTCCTAAGTTAACATAGAATGTGACTTTAAAACCCAACTCCCAAGTAAGGTAGAATTCCACTTTCCCATGTCACTCTCCCTTCCAACAAACTCATCTGAGATCATATATTAAGATGTTCAAGTCCAAACATTGGAAGAGAATGAGATGCTTTCTAGAGACAGCCAAGCACCCTTTAGAAGCCCATTTCCCTCTAGGGCTTTGATAATATTCCTAGAGGCAGAAGTATTAGGCTTTCCAGGCAGCTGTATATAAACATTTTCTTTGTTTTTATGTCCACACTGCCACTTTAAAACTTTTTAATGGATGGGTGTGAAGGCTCCTACAATACTGTCTTCCTTGTCTTTTAGCCATCAGAACATCTGTAAGACTATGGAAGATAACAGGAACTTGATCAACAATTTTATTAATGAATGAGTAGAAGACGGAATTAGATTGACCTTGGTTCTCCCTCTATGCTATAGATTCGAACAACTGGGGAGCTTTTTAAAAACATCTTGATCCTCAGGCCCCAATTTCAAATAAATTAAATCATAATCTCTGGGGTCTAGTGACCCCTATTATAAACATAGAATCATATATATCTCCCAGTTAAGTCTATTTTGGAAAGAGAGATGAGAACTAAAAAGAAAAGATCAGCAAAATCATATAAAAAACTAAACTCCTTAGTATGGCATTTCCATTTCAACAGAAGGCTATTCACATCTGAGGTCACTGGGAATATCTGAGAAACAGGATCAAATGAATTATTTAAAGTTATCCCCATATGATTTGTTGACTGTATTAATGGAATGAATGCTGGTGAAGTGACACTACTTTGACTAAATGTGTGTGCATGTATACATATACACGCATGTGTATGTACGCATATGTATACATGCACTCTCTATATATCCTTATCTATAAATTTATCAGTTCTTCTCTCTCCACTGTTTTGAATGGTACATGAATTAGATTAACTATTCCGATTATGCAGATAAATTTAGCTTAATGACCTACAATTATTTTAATGGCTTTGAAATTCAGAAGGTAAGAAGACACCATGTGTCTTCTATTGAACATTAAATATAAAATGCCTCTGATTGACTGTCATGAAAACCCAATTTTATTGCTATTTGAATTATTCAGAATCAATATCCAACATTAGCCAGCGTGGGGCAGCTCAAATATGAGGCAGCTTCTGAAAGCAATGTTTCCCTATATTGAGTAATTGCGCTTTGTGTGAGGGATAATGAGCTGTTTGCTACATGTCACCACTTCAGATGCACTGAGAATTAACAACTTTATCTTTCCTTTATATTATGTAATAAAAGGGATTACTTCATAGAGATGAACAATTTCCAAGGTTATGAAACATTCAAAATACACTTGGGCTCAAGGAATAGCCTCTTCTACAAGAAACAACCAACAAGACATTGGGTTTTAACTGTTTACACAGGAGAGAAATTTGCTCAAGTTACATTTTTCACTATTTGATAAGTAAACTGCAACCTTGTATTTCCTCAAGCTAAAAATTGCTTAAAGGCATAAATACCACACCATAGCAATACTGCAGAAGCTTCACTTAAGGTGATACAGTGACTATAAGAAGTGGCACTGCTTGAAGTGATTTTCCAAAAAGCATATTGAATGGGTATGAAAACGAAAGTCAAAGCTAATGATAAAATATTAGCCATTTATTGCTGCTCACTATGTGGCTGCCTCTACGCTAAGATTCTGACTGCATTATGTCATTTAGCTCTCAAAAGAAACCTGTGAGGATGGGAATATGACAATTTCTTCCATTTACAGATGAGGAACTTAAAGAGACCACATAAATTTTCTTCCTTTCATCTCTGCGTGTACGTGATAGAACTAGGATGCCAAAACAGGCTGTATGATTTCAAAATGGAATCAGGTAAATACTATACCATAAGTTAATCCCACTAACACACCCGTGAAGGAGGAACAGAGAGAAGTTAAAGGCCCTAGAAAACGTTAAATACCTTGAACGCCTGGTACTGGAGGGATTCCACTGAACTCAGTGAGGTACTTCATAGGGAGACTCACACATGTCACCCCATTAGATAGGTGTACCAGGGACATCTGTAAATAGACATATCCCTCATTCCGACCTTAAGGAGGGAGGAGGTAGGAGACCCTATCCCAAATTCATGCTGAAACTTAGTATGGCGGCAGAACTCCACTTAAGCGTCTGCCCCAAGAACTATTTGTACAGTTCCGTCTCCCCTCATTTAAGTCCTGGCTCAGGCTAATAAATCAGTGTTCAAATTGTGTATAATCTAGTTTTCGCCTCGTGCTTCATCTGGTGTAGGTGGAAGCAGTGGGGAGATATGAGGGAAAAAAAAAAACAAAACCTCAACCAGTAACAATTATAAAATGAAGACTAATGAGAACTTGGATACTTAAGAAAATATTCTTCAGACAGCTTCTATTAGGTTGGTGCAAACGTAATTACATTTTTTTCCATTGCATTAACTTAACAGTACCTTTTAAAGGTGTCCAGAAATGTCTAGTCTGCAGGTTGGGGGATTGTTAGAACTGGAGGAGAATGGGTCTCACTTCTTCTTTCTGTGGAATTGAAACTTTTGAAGGCAAATATATACTTATGTGTGTGTTTTCTGTGTGTGTGTGTGTGCGCACGCACCTGTGTATTTCAGTCCTAACACCTGAAGGTCATGAGTTCTCATTGTAGCTATTTCTCTGGGTCTGCACTGCCTCCCAGCCTCTAGGTAGCACACAGGCTGTGCCATTAGAAAGTGTTAATTGTGTCCTGAAAGTGTCCTTTATTTCCCTCCTCAGCCATTTATAGCACAGCCAATAATAATTCCCAAGCCACCCCCAAATCATCCCACAGAGAGAACTTGGTGTTCCTTAAAACTAGCCAGATATATTAGGTACCCTGGTAGGGAACATAGCAATTATGTAAGTTAATGATATTCAAAGATATAAGTTTTAGGAAGCAGCAGCCACAGCAGAAGGAAGGGAAAAAGCACAGTCAAGCCCAGGGGTCCAGTCCAGACGCTGATCAGCAAGCTTGTTCTCTGGGCAGGCACACCTGTTTGAAATCACAGTGTGTGCCAAAGCAGTGGAATATTACCAGGAAAGTGGCTGTGTACATTAAAGGCATCCTTCCCTTCTCTCATTTTTCACAAAAACCAGAACACATCCAGGCATTGTACTCTGATTTCAGTTTATCTAGTGTTAATGCCACCTTCACCTGCTTAGGAATGGGAAGAGCTAACACAGACCTTAAGACAAGTCATGGTTTTATCTCCTTTGCAAAGTTAAAAAAAAAAAAAAAGAAAAAAAAAGAAAAAACAGCCCCTTTTTTTGGTAAATGCAAAAATTTGCCTTTGCCTCTTTACAGGTAGTAATTTGAAAGCACACTTCTTAAAATCTAATGGGAGGATTACATAAAACCAGAGTCACAATGGATTCAAAAATTTCCCTTGCTGGGGTAGGGGGTGGGAATTGGTGGTATTCTTAAGCAAATGGGTGAGATCTTGCTGTGCATGAAACGCAGGATCCATTTTTAATAACAGTAAAAAAGGAAATTTACTGCCCCCTCCTGGCTCTGTGTAACAAAGTTCTCTCATATTTAACACTGAATAAGGTAATTATGTAGGAGTCAACACTGAACAAATCTTAGTTCCTCTCTCTTTGCTGAGAGAGCAAGGTTGATTTGCAATGCTGAAAGGATAATGAAAGGGCCAGTGTTATTATTTAACATAAAAAATAGATTTCCTGGTTTCCCTCAAGTGTTTATCATCAGATACAGGGAACAGTATCAAACTGAATTACCAAGTATCATCTCTGATAAATCAAATCACGAACACTGCTGGAAAAAGGCAAACAGTGTAGCAAACCCAATGCTCGAAGAGCATATGTGGGCCCAGAAAACGGCTTAAAATGATAGAATTTTTTTGACATTTTTGGTTCATTCATAGAAAAGGAAAACAGAGGGAAAACTACCCTGAGTTTTAGAGAACTAATCTGAACTCTTTTATTAAGTGAGAGGAAATTTACTAAGAAAATAAAGGAATAAAGAATGACTACTGGACAGGCAGAGATCCCCAAGAGCTGATGGTTGGCTAATTTTATGGTTATTTCTTGATGTGCTAAACAAGGGGTGGATCATTTGTGAGTTTTCCTGAAAAAGGATGAACAATTCCCACAACTGAGGGTTCTTACCCTAAGACTGAGACCTACTGGGAGACATTCCCAGTAGGTCAGGCATTCTTGGTCACGGGATGAGACAGGAGGTCAGCACCAGGTACAGGTCACACCAAGCTTACTGATAAAAATATGCCTTAAAAAGCCAGCCACTTTGGGAGGCTGAGGCGGGTGGATCACGAGGTCAAGAGATCGAGACCATCCTGGTCAACATGGTGAAACCTCGTCTCTACTAAAAATACAAAAAAATTAGCTGGGCATGGTGGTGCGTGCCTGTAATCCCAGCTACTCAGGAGGCTGAGGCAGGAGAATTGCTTGAACCCAGCAGGTGGAGGTTGCGGTGAGCCGAGATCGCGCCATTGCACTCCAGCCTGGGTAACAAGAGTGAAACTCCATCTCAAAAAAAAAAAAAAAAAAGCTAGCCAACACCCACTGAAACCAAGAGGGTGACAAGAGGAGCAACCTCTGCTTGTCCTCAATACTTATCGTACGCTAATTATAATGTATTCGCATGCCAAAAGACACTCCCACCAGTAACATGATAGTTTACAAATGATACGGCAATGTCAGAAAGTTATCCTACGAAGTGTGGGCAAAGGGAGAACGTTGGGAAATATAGCTAATGCATGCTGGGCTTAATACCTAGGCGATGGGTTAATAGTTGAAGTATATCACCATGCACATCCTGCACAAGTACCCCAGAACTTAAAATAAAAATAGAGAAATAATTTTAAAAGAACATTTACCCTGTATGGTCTAATCTGAACTTTTAAACATTGACTTTGAGGCTGTCTTAGTCCATTCAGGCTGATATAACAAAATTCCACATACTGGGTGGCTTCTAAATAACAGACATATGTTTTCTTACAGGTCTAGAGGATTGGAAGTCCAACATCAAGGTGCCGGTAGAGTTGGTGTCACGTGACGGCCTGTTTTCTAGTCCACAAATGATGCCGGCTGGACACAGCAGCTCACACCTGTAATCCTAGCGCTTTGGGAGGCCAAGGCAGGTAGCTCACCTGCGGTCAGGAGATTGAGATCAGCCTGGCCAACATGGTGAAACCCTGTCTGTACTAAAAATATAAAAATTTGCTGGGCATGGTGGTGTGCACCTGTAATCCCAGCTACTTGGGAGGCTGAAGCAAGAGAACTCTTGAATCTGGGAGGTAGAGGTTGCAGCGAGCCAAGATCAGTCCACTACCTTCCAGCCTGGGTGATGTTATATGTAAATTTTCGGTGTCGTAAAAGAAGTAGCACTTGAATATAAATTTCCTCAGCAAGGCAATTTACTTCTATAGAAGGGTGCATCTCACAGATGGAACAATGCTGAGCACACTCCTGGACAAGAGAGGGGAAGGGTCTCTTATTCCTGATGGAAGCTGCCCCTACTGCTGTGTCATTCCCCTATGGGCTAGCGTTTCACTGCACTGTCTAAGCTAATTCCGATTGGCTAGTTTAAAGAGCACAGGGGTACCAGGTGGAGTGGCCGGATGGGTAGTTTAGGGGGAAGGATTGTTATGCAACAGGTCAGAGCAGCTGATTAGGGGAAGGGAGGTAAACTACTGATTAAATAACTGGTGGAAAGGTTGTTTACAAAAGCTAGAGACAAGGGGATACACAGAAGCAGAAACTTAAACTTTAAAATAGAGAATTAAAGAATAAGAGAGCTGAGCATACTGACAGCCTGATTCTTTGAAGAGGAACTTGGAGTTCACTATATCTAATACTGACAAGAGTGAAATTCTGTCTAAAAAACAAACAAACAAACAAAAAAACAAAAGATGCCTTCTGGTCAGGCCTCTTTCATAAGGGCACTAATCCCATTCATGAAGTCCCTGCCACCATGACTTCATTACCTCCTAATACTATCACATGGGGTGTAAATTTATATTTCCATTTCAACATACACATTTATACTTATATGATGAAATTTTCAAAATGTATATTTCAACATATAAATTTTGATGGTACACAAATATTCAGACCATGGTAGCAGCAAATATCTACTTCTCCCAAATGCCAAATGGTTAAGTAAAAATCATACTTGCCCTCAGCAGCAGGCCAAGGCGGAGCCTACTTTCAGCTTCCCGTTTTCCTGGTGGATCATGAGTGGGTGAGTTTTCTGTCCCTGGCCAGGGGGTGGAGTTGGAAACAATGGTGAGAACCTGGTGCAGGATATAGAGATCAGCAAGCTAAGATCTAGAGTACACAGCTGGAAGACTCTAGAAGTCCAGGTGAGCCTCATCACCAGGTACTAAAATGGGTCCTATCTAACTGCAAAAAAAATCTTCACGAGACAGATGTAGCTTTCCATAAGCCATTCCTTGTTTTCAAAATGAAACTTTTTGCTCTTCAAAAACACTAGTATATGTGCATAGTAAGATTAAAATAAAGATCGTAATATAAAACAGTGCCCATTCATGACACCCTCCCTTCTGCCATCCACTTCTCCAGAGGAGAATTAAAGAATAAGAGAGCTGAGCATACTGACAGCCTGATTCTTTGAAGAGAAACTTGGAGTTCACTGACTCCAATGATTTGTGTTAGAACCTTCCAGAAATGTCACTCACATACAAATGCTATCTATAATTGTATTTCTTCTACCCAAATTGAAACGTGTAATATATAACATTTGGTCCTTTTGTGTGTTCACCAATAATGTATCTTTTAGATAACTCCATAGTGACATCTCTAAGTCTTTATCTTTTTTTTTTTGAGGCAGAGTTTTGCTCTTGTTACCCAGGCTGGAGTGCAATGGCGCGATCTCGGCTCACTGCAACCTCCGACTCCTGGGTTCAGGCAATTCTCCTGCCTCAGCCTCCTGAGTAGCTGGGACTACAGGCACGCGCCACCATGCCCAGCTAATTTTTTTTGTATTTTTAGTAGAGACGGGGTTTCACCGTGTTGACCAGGATGGTCTCGATCTCTTAACCTCGTGATCCACCCGCCTCAGCCTCCCAAAGAGTCTTTATCTTTTTAATCCACAGTTTCATGGTATACTCAATTTTATAACCTGACTTTGCTCAACTAATCCTCACAAGCACTTGGACACTGTAAGTACCAATATTACATCATTGTCCAGGTAATAAACATGAGGAAACTGCTTGCCCAAAGGCACAGAGAACTAGTGGGAGAGCCACAGTGTAAAGCACAATGCACACACTTTTACCCTCTATCTTACACTGCTTTCCTAAATATTAGCTACTACTGAGTTTTACAGAGCATTAGCAACCAAGACAAATGGTAATAAAAACTCTGGTGTCTACATCACCACTCATGGGACACTGCTCACCCTTCCCCAAAGCCTTGGCAATGCTCAGATCTGTTCCACTTAGCTCTGATAGGAGCTACTTAGGGGGTGACTAATAAAGTGTCAAATACCAGAACTCACAGAACTCCTCACTTGCCTAGAAGCAGAGGGCCCCCTCGTCCCCAACCACAAATATTCGCTCTACCACACAGGGGGCCAGACCAGGCACAGATGTCAGTGTGCCAAAGCTACATTTGGATTCCTTACTGATGAATATTGCAGCCAATGTACCCATCTGGCTGCAGAGATAAATAATGTAAAAATGAAGATATGCCTACATAATTCATGTAGTATTGATGAACGGGGTCCTTAATGCAGACTGCTCCTACAAATCATTTAATTATGGGTTGTGCAATTGCAAGAGAGACACAGAATTTTAGCCATATTTAAATGGTTACCAGTTGGATGTTTTCAAGTACACAAGACAGACACTTGAGGATCTCGTGATTATTCTAAAGAAGTCTGTAAATTTTCATTAATATCACATAAACATGGTACTGAGGACACAGAACTACATTTTAGGGCCAAATGCCATGTACTTATCTACATGGTAAATAGTCTATCAATGGAATATTTGATCAGAAAGGAGTAGATGGAAGTGAATGACATGTTTCCAGCTGCTCTGCAAATAACATGCTTCCTAAGGACATAGCCAAGATGACCGAGCGCGATCTCCTCACACCCGTTAGAGAGCCTACGGCCAAAACAAACAGGCATGCAAAAACACAAAATAACCAGAGCTGGCGAGGCTGTGGAGGAACAGAAACCCTTATGCACTGTGGCTGGAAATGCAAAATGGTTTTGCCTCTGTGGAAAACGGTATAGTGGTTCCTACAAAACTTAACTAGAAATACCACATGATCTGGTGATTCCACTTTTGGGTGTCTACCCACAGCAATGGAAAACAGGGTCCCGGAGAGGTAACAGGCTCACAGCAGTAGGATTCATCATAGCCAAAAGATGAAAGCAATCCAAGTGTCCATCAACAGATAAATAAGAGGACAGAGTATTCCATCTTGAGCAGGAAGGAAATTTTGACACATGCTGTAATACAGATGAAGCTTAGGACAGAGCAAGGGAGGAGGAGTGCATTTGGCTTTGAGCAGGAATGTGGACATGTGGAGGCCAGGTGAGGTATCATTATTTTGGGCAGAAAATGTGGGTTGGTAGGGATGCGTATTAAAATCCCCGCAAGAGGCGTGTGAACACGATCCCTGAAATGAGTGGGAATTTCCATGCCTCAAAGGAAGCAGCTACAGGGCCAATGGCCAGGTCAATAAGTAAATTAATTAATTAAACCAATTAAATAAATAAATAAAATAAACAGTCACAGAAAGACAGATACTGTGTGAATCGACTTAAACATGAGGCACCTAGAATAGGAAAACTCAGAGACAGAACACAGGATGGTGGCTGGCAGGAGCTGGAGGGTGGGGAGATTGGGGAGCTGCTGCTTTAATAAGCATCAAGTTTCCATCTTGCAAGATGAAAAGGTTCTGGAGACTGGTTATACAAAACACGTAGGCATTGAACACTACAGAACGGTATGCTTAAAAGTGGTTAACATGCTACTGTTTGTCACTGTTGTTGTCTTAGACAGTTTTGCTCTGTCACCCGGGCTGGAGCACAGTGGCATGAACTCGGCTCACTGCAACCTCTGTCTCCCGGGTTCAAGCGGTTCTCCTGCCTCAGCCTCCCGAATAGCTGGGATTACAGGCACCCACCACCATGCCCAGCTAAGTTTTGCATTTTTAGTAGAGATGGGGTTTAGTAGAGATGTTGGCCAGGCTGGTCTCAAACTCCTGACCTCAGGTGATCACTTGCCTCGGCCTTCCAAAGTGTTGGCATTAAAGGAGTCAGTCACGGCACCCAGCCAACATGATATGTCTTATGTTACGGGTACTTTACCACGATTACCGTTTTTTTTTTAAAAAAAAAGGTTACATAAAGCAAACACTGAGATATCAGAAGAGACAGTGTTCTACAGTTTATTGTGCACAGACTATGCCTGACCACCAAGAAGAAAGATCCACATTCATGAACTCATGGTAACCCTCATGATCCTTACGTTAAGCAGGAATTAATACTGTCCCCTTTCCCATTACATATACTTGGAGCGTCAAAACCAGTTAATGTCACGGTAGCATCATGTCAAGGTAAAATGGATGGATTCTGCAAAGAGAGGGAATGAATCACAATTCTGATAATCACTTGTGGTAAAAACTTCACCAACATCTTTAATCCTTCAGCAGTACCTACCTTAATACCTATTTGAAGAGTAAAACAGGTGACACACTGATGAATGAAGCTCATGTTTTCTACCATTCATGTGTGTCCTAGCTGATCCCCCACCCTGGTCTCTCTAACTCTACCCAACACATTTCTCCTTCTCACCACTATTCTCCAGCAGCACTCATCTCTCTTCTGTTTCTTCACCATGCCACGCTTCTTCCAGCTTCAGGGACTCTGCCCTTGCTGTTTCTGCCCCCTGTAACACGCTTTCCTGAATTATCCTTGGCTGGCTCCTCTTGAACACGAAGGTCCTGCATGAGTCCATTCTTGCCCTGCTATAAAGAACTACCTGAGATTGGCCGGGCGCGGTGGCTTGAGCCTGTAATCCCAGCACTTTGGGAGGCCGAGGTGGGTGGATCATGAGGTCAAGAGATCGAGACCATCCTGGTCAACATGGTGAAACCCCGTCTCTACTAAAAATGCAAAAAAAAAAACTAGCTGGGCATGGTGGCGCGTGCCTGTAGTCCCAGCTACTCAGGAGGCTGAGGCAGGAGAATTGCCTGAACCCAGGAGGCGGAGGTAGCGGTGAGCTGAGATCGCGCCATTGCACTCCAGCCTGGGTAACAAGAGCGAAACTCTGTCTCAAAAAAAAAAAAAACGACCTGAGAGTGGGTAATTTAAAAAGAAAGAGATTTACTTGGTTCATAGCTGTAAAGACTGTACGGGAAGCATGGGTGAGGGGCCTTGAGAAAGTTTCCATTAGGGCAGAAGGCAAACGGGAAGCTGGCATGTCTTATCGGATAGGAACAGGGAAACAGAGTGAAGGGGGATGTGGCGCACACTTTTTTTTTTTCTTTTGGACACTCAACAATATTTCAATAAGTATCCAAGGTGATAACGATTACAATTACTGTCATTTATAAATCCTTAACCTGTGTCAGATATTTTGCTAAGCATGCACTTTACTAACATTATGTCATTTTTACTTTTATATTTTTTGAGATGGAGTTCCTCTCTTGTTGCCCAGGCTGGAGTGCCATCATATGACCCTGGCTCACTGCAGCCTCTGCCTCCCAGGTTCAGGTGATTCTCTTGTCTCAGCCTCCGAAAGTGCTGGGATTATAGGCATGAGCCACCACACCAGGCTAATATTTTGTATTTTTAGTAGAGACGGTGTTCCTGACCTCAGATGATCCACCCACCTCCGCCTCCCAAAGTGCTGGATTACAGGCATCAGCCACCACGCCCAGTCGCTATTGTGTCTTTCAATGTGCACAATAACCAGAAGAATTTGACACTTAAAACAAAATCCTCATTTTGAAGATGAGAAAACTATGCGTTAAAACTTTTAACTATTAGTAATAGTTACTTTTAAGTTTATTCCCTGGTAATGGTAACATTGGGGTCTTTTCTGAGCCTCATTGGTATGATTGCTTTGTCTAAGTGGGTTATTTTTTCCTTATTTTTTCTCTTTTAATATTGAATCCTACACATGAAACAAAGTAATTGAGACCGAAGTAAACAGCATTTTTGCATAGAAATATGTATATCTCAAGTGGGCCCAGTGGCTCAATGCCTATAATCTCAGCACTTTTCGAGGGCAAGGTGGGCAGATCGTGAAGTCAGGGGTTCGAGACCAGCCTGACCAACATGGTGAAAACCCATCTCCACTGAAAATACAAAAAAATTAGCCAGGCATGGTGGTGCATGCCTGTAATCCCAACTACTTAGGATGCTGAGGCAGGATAATCACTCAAACCAGGAGGAGGAGATTGTAGTGAGCTGAGATCGCACCACTGCACTCTGGCCTGGGTAACAGAGCAAGACTCTATATCAAAAAAGAAAAAAAAAATGTACATCTTAGCCAAGCACTGTGGCTCATGCCTATAATCCCACCACTTTGGAAGATCAAGGCAAGAGCCCAGGAGTTCAAGACCGGCCTGAACAACGTGGCAAAGTCTCATCTCTACCAAAAAAAAAAAAAATTAGCAAAGCACGCTGATGTGCACCTGTAGTCCCAGCAACTTGGGAAGCTGTGGTGGGAGGATTGTTTGAGCCCAGGAGATTGAAGCTGCAGTGAGATCATGCCACCACACTCTAGCCTCGGCAACAGAACAAGATCCTGTCTCAAAACAATAAAAAATAAAAAAAATAAAAAAAGAAAAAAAAAAAGAAAGAAACATGTACATCTCTTCTGCCAGTGTGTTCATGTGGAGACTGGAGTCAACCTAGCTGTGAGTTTAGCCAATTTGGGATTTTGCTGTTACTATGGTTACCTTCCGTGAGTAGTATACACTTTTAAACAACCAGATGTTGTGAGACCTCACTCACTATGAAGAGAACAGCAAGGGGGAAGTCCGCCTCCAAGATCCAATCACCTCCCACCAGGCCGCTCCTCCAACACTGGGGATTATAATTCAACGTGAGATTTGGGCGGGGACACAAATCCAAACCACATCAGGTCTCCACGCAACTACTGCCTCGTCAAAGGTGGTTTCGCTTCAGAATTAATTGTTCTCAAGACTCTGCCCAACCACGAATACCTATCACCATCCTCAATTTCTCTTCATCTCATTACCTAATGGATTTCCTTACATCACTTTTCAAAATTTGTGATTATCTTGTTCAGCTATAGACTTATTGTCTGTCTCTCCCACTAAAATATACAAGTTTTAGCATATTTACTAAAGAGAAGGACATGTCCATTCCATTCACCACCCAACCCCAGCACATGGAATAGTAACAACATACCTATGAGACGGAAAGGACCGATATATAAATATTAATTGCTGTAATCATTCTGTATTGTCAGTTTATGCTGACGAGACAGTGGAAGCAAAAGATGGAGACATCTCTGCAACGAACTCAGTGACCTGGTCTTCTGTAAAAAATACCCACCAGCTGGGTAAGAAGTAGCCACTGGTTCTAAAATAGACAAAGAAATGAACCCGTTCATTTGTTCAACCCCAAGTTTGCTCTAGGCAGGGGCTATCGCACCAAATACCTTCTGGATAAACAACGAAAATGCCTGAAGTACCCAATATTTTCTGCTGGGTCCACATGGAGAACTGCATCCTCTAAACACATACAAATGACACATCCCTGGCACAGCAGCATTATCAATAACCAAACAATGTGACTGGCACTTTCAACTGGTTTATCACTTGTCAGCTCTGAGGACACCTGCTGAGTTGACAGAGAAAGTCGATCCAGGATGTGACATGTAAAAAAAAATCACTATCTTTCTGGGTAAAATAAAAAAATGACTTCAGCATCTCAGGCTCTCAGGCTATCTTAATTCATCAGGTTGACTGCACAATTTTTGGTTGTTAAATCTCTGCTTCTAAAACCTCTGAGTTTGGAATTTTTGAGTTTAACATAACAAGTGCCAAAATGTGTCATGCAGATCCACCATTCTGCTCTTGAATTTCTTGTGCTGTAGTACAATAGACTGTGTAGGGAGGTGCAGAGTTCAGTAATACATCTTCAACTATCTTATGCACACACAAAAAAGGCGGGGGATCTGATTTATCACAAAGCTGAGAAGTTCAAGGCTTCTGGCTCAATTAGATGCAAGTACTGACACTCAAATCACGTCAGAAATGGGTATCCTTTTGAACATTTTGGTTTGCGTTCACACTGGCTTTTCCCACCCTCTCAGTCGGGTTGCTGTAACAGAGTATCACAGACTGCAGCTTAAACAGCACACATTTATCTCCCACAGTTCTAGAGTCTGCGAAACCCAGGATCAAGGCACTGGCAGACCGGCGTGTGGGGAGGGGACTCTTGGTTTGCATGTGGTAGGTAGCCTTCTCACTGTGTTCTCACATGGCTTAGAGAAAAGAGAGAAAGCAAGCTCTTCTGTGTCTTCTTATAAGGGCACTAATCCCATTTGTGAGGGCTCCACCCTAGTGATCTAATTGCCTCTCAAAGATGCCACCTCCTAATACCATCACATTGGGACTTAGCATTTCAATGTACAGATTTTGGAAGGATATAAACATTCTGTTTATAGCACTCACATAATGTCAGCGTGGCCCAGCCTTATATCCTGTGAGTTTCACAATTTTTTTCCAAGGGGGAAAAAAATACTAGCAGGGCGCAGTTGCTCACACCTGTAATCCCAGCATTTTCAGAGGCCAAGGTGGGCAGATCACAAGGCCAGGAGTTCGAGAACAGCCTGACCCATATGATGAAACCCCATCTCTACTGATAATCCAAAAATCAGCCAGCTGTGGTGTGGTGGCTTGTGCCTGTAATGCCAGCTACTGAGGAGGCTGAGCCAGGAGAATCACTCGAACCCAGGAGGTGGCAGTTGCAGTGAGGCCAGATTGTGCTATTGAACTCCAGCCTGGGTTAGATTCTGTCTCAACAAAACAAAACAAAACAAACAAACAAAAAAACCCTTCCTGGAACAAGTCTAACTGGATAGAATTGGGTTATATGCCCACTGGTGAATTAATCATCAAGGCCAGAGGAATGGAAAATGCCGACTGAACACCACTGAGTCATGCACAGATACCCAGGGCCCAAAGGGAGCGTTAGTTCTCTCTGTAAGAAAGACTAAGAACTTGCTCAAAAGATTCTGAGAGGAGTTCCATTCCAAGAAGATCGAAGAGAAAGTCCTATGCAGGTAAATGAGTAAGTAAACAGATTACAGTTGCAGAAACGGGCATGTAATAATAAAGTTAGCCACAAAATACGGAAAAATGCAAGAAAGCAAAATAAAATAAAACACAGCAAATGAAAAAGAAAAATCTACCACTTTAAAATGGCATTTCCAGTCTTCCAGTTACATACACATATTCAGAATAGCAAAGATGAGGGAGCAAGAGGAAAGGTCATGGAAAACACCTCAGAGAAGGGATCCGAAGTGGTTTCTGAGAGTAGAGACGGCTTTGCAATCAGTGATCCAGGCAAAGGGAAAATACATACAAAGACAAGCAATTTCTTGTACCATTTTTGTAAACAATATTATGAGAAAGCTATTATAACCTCCTATTTTAGAAATAAAGCAACCTATCTAAGGTCACTCTATATATTGTAGAATTTAGCCTCTGGCCAATCTAATTCCAAAAATGCATACTGTCACCAGGGCCATCATGTACAACTGAACAGAGTGAGCTCAAAGAACTGTAAGCGGCTTCATTTATGTACGCTGTGAAGTTAACGGCCCCACAGAGTTGGGCGCGGCACACCTGGCCAGCTGCGTGGTATCCTTGACTTGACCATCGAACTGGGAAGAGAGAAGCAGGGTATGAGGCTCTAACACTAGCAGGCTGAGCCTTGATCCCAAAGGGCCTTCACACCCGAAGAAACCCAGCCAGTCTTGGTTCATGATCTCATGAAACACAACGTTTTATTTTCCAGTTTTGTGGAGCTGAAAGGCTTTAAAATGGATCCTTCCATGTAATTCACTTATTTCCAACTCACTGGACAAAAGCCACCCATAAACAACAAACCAGGCATCAATGGGCCAGGTGGGCTGCTACATCGTAAAGAAATGGGTTTTCCAAGTATCTTTATCTGAATAAGAGACGAGGCTGGGGAGGAAACCACGAGAGAAAACTAGCTCAGCCAATCTGGGTTTTTAGCTCTTAAGACTCTTCGGGAGTTTTCAGCGATGAAGCCAATGAAGTTCTGTTAGAGAATAAATTGGTTGGGACACAAAGCTCCTTATAGACTGTAACCTCCTTCCTTGCCAATTACTAACTTGGCAATCATTTGTTTATTAACCTGATGGCTTGCTATGTTAAATGGCATCACATATTTATAATGCAGCAAGATAAAGCTGCAGCATTCAAAATCACTCACCCCATCTGTCCCTCTGCACCCTGGTCCCAGACTCTAAAGCACTTTTGAAGATAATTTGACAGAACAGGGTCAAAAAAAGAGAAAAGAAGAAAAAAAAAAACTTTAAAACTTTCTCCCGCATTGCCTCAGGGAAAGGTTCCTTGTTCTGTGTGTGTGAGTGATAAGGTTTAGCCCTTAAATTCATTCTGAGTGAGGAGTATTTGTTAAAGTCTTTACTTGGAAACGCTGTGGCTTAGTCCCAAGTGGCAATCTTGACTGCATTCGCCACTCTGTGCTAACTCACACAGACTTCAGGAGAAGGAATAAGGCTAATCCCAAACATGGATTTCCCTCCAGTTATCCCTCCTCCCCAGACTTCCAACTCCTCTGACCACCTTACTCATCTGCAAGACTAAACCACAATTCCTTCAAAGACGCCTCCACAACTCAAGTCTTCAGCCCTAATCTGTCTCTACTCCTTATTTCTAGGTGCCTTCTAGAGACATTTTTCTCTTTTTCTTCTTTTTTGAGGTGGAATCTCGATCTGCCATCCAGGATGGAGTGCAGTGGCACGATCTCAGCTCACTGCAACCTCCACCTCCCAGGTTCATGCAATTCTCCTGCTTCAGCCTCCTGAGTAGCTGGGATTACAGGCGTGCATCACCATGCCTGGCTGATTTTTGTATTTTTATAAGAGATGGGGTTTCACGATGTTGGCCAGACTGGTCTTGAACTCCTCACTTTGTGATCTGCCTGCCTCAGTCTACTAAAGTGCTGGGATTACAGGCATGAGCCGCTATGCCCAGCCCTAGGGATTCACGGTTCTGCATGGCTGGAGAGGTCTCAGGAAACTTACAGTCTTCATAGAAGGTGAAGCAGGCAGGTCTGATATGGCGGCAGGTTCAAGAGAGTGCGAGTGCAGGAAAAACTACCATTTATAAAACCATTAGATCTTGTGAGAATTCCCTCCCTATCACAAGAACAGCATGAGGGAAACTGCCCCCATAATCCAATCACTCTCCTCCCTCCAAACACGGCTATTACAATTCAAGATGAGATTTAGGTGGGGACACAAAGATCAACCATATCAACTACTTTCATATGAATTACTGCCTCAGGTCTGCTTGGGAGAACCCAGCTGAGCCAACAATGACATCTTCCTTTCCATATACTCTACGTGCTATCCGTCCCCAAATCTTACAGACCCCAAGTTCACGCCCCTCTGAGGTTAATTCTTTTCTGTAGGAATACCAGGATCTTGCCATTGCCCTACTACCTGGGAGAGGTCCACAACAGCTTTTCCTAGAAGGTGTTGTCAAAGCTGAGACATGAAGGGCGAGCAGGGGTTGCCAGCCATAATTAAAGAGGGAGATGAGGAAGGAGAGAAGAAGAGAGATTGTGCAAAGGTCTAAAAACAAGGGAGGACAGGGGGTGTTTGGGCAATTGTAACTTCAATTTTGCTGGAAGCTGTTGATCCCAATGGAGAGGGTAAGGATTTTTATTTTTGCCCCTGAAGGCACATTTGAAAATGTCTGGAGAGATTTGTGATGGTCTCAATGGGGGAGGGGATTTTACTTGTATCTAGTGAGCAGAGGCCAGGGATGCTTCTCAACATCCTATAATGCACAGAACAGGCACACACAGCACAGCATCATTCAGCTCTAAAAGTCCCAAAGCCAAGTTTGAGAACTCTTGGTCTGGAGGTTTAGAGCTTAAGAGGAGTTTGGTGAGAGATGGAGATATGGAGGCTGGCAGAAACCAGATCATCAAGACACCTGCGAGCCTTGGTGGCTTTATCTTGTGAGCAATGGAGGGCTGTTATTATTAAATAACAACAACAACAAAAACAGGAATGATATGGTCAGAGATGCATATGAGAAGCAAAAGATTATCCTGGCTCTAGGCAGAGGATGGATGGAAGATAGGCAAGACTTGGAGGGAACGTAAGATTGGCGTATTAGTCCATTCTCACACCTCTGTAAGAAATACCTGAGACTGGGTAATTTATAAAGGAAAGGAGGTTTAATAGACTCATGGTTCCACGTGGCTGGAGAGGCCTCAAAGTCATGGTGGAAAGCAAAGGGGGAGCAAAGGCACATCTTACATGGTGGCAGGCAAGAGAGTGTGTGCAGGGGAACTGCTCTTTATAAAACCATCAGATCCCATGAGACTTATTCACTATCATGAAAACAGCACAGAAAAAAAAAAAACAAACCCCACCCCCATGATTCAATTACCTCCCACTGGGTCCTTCCCACAACACATGGGGACAATGAGAGCTACAACTCAAGATGAAATTTGGGTGGGGACACAGCCAAACCATATCAACCGGTAAGGAGAATATGGCATAGACCAGCTGTCAGGTGAAAGGAGGGGAGGTGGGGAAGAGTGGGTATGTTTTTAGAGATACTTAGGAGGCATCTTGGCTGCCATGCCTGTCAGAGTATGCCATGGTAGGACCTAATAAACATTTTCTGAGTAGAGAAATGATTAAATTATATTATCTTGACATAGATGGCACTGGACTAAGGCGTGGGTATTGAGTTTCAGAAGATGATGCCCTGGGCCACTGGGTGGATGGTAATACCATCCATTGGGATGGAAAAAAAACTGAGTGAAAAGAATCCTAGAAAGATGAGAGGAAAGGTTAGGATGGTGCCCAGTAAAACTCTCAAAATCCTTTTACTGTGGTCCAGTCATTAGGCAGATTAGTTCACACCCACGACAGATGTAACATTTCAGCAATGTGGTCTCGGGCAAATGGGTATTTGGAAGACCCAGAAGACAGAAGGTTGCAACGCCTTTTAGACTGATGGCATGTACACTTCAGGGTTCATAGCAGAGTTCCATTTTGAGTTTTAACCTTGCTATACATAGAAACAGCCTCTGACAGTAAATAATGATGATGGCTTCTGTTCATCGAGCACCTCTACGTTCCACCATTCATTCACTCCACAAATATTTGTTGAGCCTCTCTAGTAAGCCTGTTCTAAGTAGAGGAATGTAACACTACACAGAAATGTCTTTCCTGATGGGGTTTACCAGCTAGTGTATGTGGGACAGAGAAAGAGAAAAGACAAAATCGCTAAAACATATACTATTCTAAATGCTGCAGCTACAAAGGAACAACAGAAGACAAGAAACGTAGGGGAATGCAGTTTTCAATAGTAAAGATCTCATGGAAAGAGTGGAGTTTGAGTAAAGACCTAAAATTGGTTAGAAATCAGACCTAGGGGTACCTGGGGAAGGTTTCTCCATGTAGAGGAAAGAGACAATGCAAAGATCTTGAAAGAAAACCAAATCTAGAAAAAGAGGTGGTTACGTAGGATGGGCTCAGTGAGGAGTATATCGCTCCATTCTCACACTGCTATAAAGACATGCCTGAAACTTGGCAAAAGAAGTTTAAATGACCCACAGGTCCACATGGCTGGGGAGGCCTCAAGAAACTTATAATCAAGGTGGAAGAGGAAGGGGAAGTAAGGCATATCTTACATGGTGGCAGGAGAGAGAGAAAGAGAGTGAGGGAAGAACTGCAAAACACTTTTAAACCATCGTATCTTGTGAGAACTCACTTACTATCATAAGAACAGCAGGGAGGAAACCACCCCCATGACCCAATCACCTCCCACTAGGTACCTCTCTTGACACATGGGGATTACAATTCAAGATGAAATTTGAGTGGGGACACAGGGCTGAACCATATTCGAAGAGATAGAACAGGACACCAGGTGACAAAGTTGGCATGAACCAGAGTGTGGGGACCTTGCGGGAAGTTTCAAGGACGTTCTTTTTTATTCTCAGTGAGATGGAAGCCATGGGGGAAGGGGTGTAGGGAGAGGAAACAGTGAAAGCAGAGGTAGGAGGAGGATGCGGTAATCCAGACAAGACAAGACAGAACCTGCCCAGGATGATGGCCCCCATGGTGGGAGGCAGTACAATTCTGGATAAATTCTGAAGCCAACTGGATTTCCTGAGGGAGGGATTAGATACACAGCATTTAGGAAACAAACATGTCAAGAAAGACTCCAAAGTTTTGGCCTAAGCAATCCTTACCATAACCTTTATAGCAGGTTGCATCATTTCACTTGCAATGGGTATGTGCCATTTTCCTGTCCAGTGGAGCTTCTTTGGGGAATGACACCACCCACTGCATATAGCCTTGAGGGAGGTGCCCATCATCCCTCCCTTTCTTCTAGAAGGAATATTCTCAGACACTTTGTGCGAATGACAACTGTCCCTTTCCTCCTTTTCCTCACCAAATTTGTTTTTGCTACAATTACAGGAGAAGATAATCTCTCATTCCCTGGGGTCCTTAAGGACCACCTAAGGCTTGGGGCTTCCACAGGCCATTTTCCTCCCATGTAATGTGCCATCCAAGAGCAAGCCAGGCCTTGACATAGGGAATTTCCTAACTGCAGCAGTTGGGTTTCTGGATTCAGCCAGAATCCAGAACAATGCTTAAAACAACTGTTCTTTCCTTGCTGAAGCTCATTTGAATTGGGTTTCTGTCACTTGCAAATGGTACTATTCTGATAATGCAGCAGCCAGACCTGCACCGTTAGATAAATCGTTCTACTATAAGGACACATGTACACGAATGTTCATTGCAGCACTGTTTACAGTAGCAAAGACCTGGAATCAACCCAAATGCCCATTGATAATAGACTGGATTGGAAAAATGTGGCACATATACACCATGGAATATTATGCAGCAATCAGAAATGATGAGTTCGTGTCGTTTGTAGGGACATGGATGAATCTGGAGAACATCATCCTCAGCAAACTGACACAAGAACAGAAAATGAAACACCGCATATTCTCACTCATAGGTGGGTGATGAAAAATGAGAACACATGGACACAGAAAGGGGAGTACTAAACACTAGGGTCTATTGGGGGGAAAAGGGGAGGGCCAGTGGGAGGGGGCGGTGGGGAGGGATAGCCTGGGGAGAAATGCCAAATGTGGGTGAAGGGGAGAAGAAAAGCAAAGCACACTGCCATGTGTGTACCTACGCAACTGTCTTGCATGCTCTGCTCATGTACCCCAAAACCTATAATCCAATAAAAAATTAAAAAAAAAAAAAAAGTAACCATCACCATCTGAGGCCCTGCGTACTGGGAACGTGGCTAGTTTAAATGGAGATGCACTGTCAGGACGAAATATACAATGAATTCCAAAGGACTAGAATGGAAAAAGGAATGTAAGATGTCTTCCTTTTATAGTGATCACATGCTGAAATGATCATGCTTTGGATATTTGGCTTCAGTAAAATGCATTAGGTTAATCTCACCTGTGTATTTTTACTTTTTAAAAATATAGCTGTTAAACAAGTAAAACTACAGATGTAGCTTTAATTATGTTTTTCTGAACAAGGCTATTACAGAGAAACAATACGGTTTTGAGAAACATTTTAGTTTTGAGAAGTTAAACCAAGTTAGAAACTATAGTTCCAGAGAGACAGAGCTTGGATTTGAACTCCCCCCAGTCCCAAACTCATGACATTTTTGTTGTGGTTCCCTCCCCCATACGTCACTATTAGGGCAAATCACCTCTTGCAACACTGTACCATCTCTCAAAGGGTGAGCAGCATATTTCAGATCAGTAGGTTACCTGTATCTCATTTCACATTGAGCACAGGTGGCTGTGCCGTCTGCCAACTCACAAAACTGCCAAGTGATTCACCTTAAAAGAGCCCCCTTAGAACAGCGATCCATCTGGCCAGTAGCCCCTGGCCGTTCCCTCTCCAGCCTCCCGGTGCCTTCTGGCTGTGTACCAGCCAGCATTCTGATCTAGCCTGCAAGCTCTCTGCCTCCGAGATACTCGCTGCAATATCTCCTGGGCTGGGCGAGTTTAGAGGGAATCAAACCCACACTTAAGTTACCAGGGAACAGTTCCACCGAAACCCACAACACTATAATTACCATAAACCCTTCAGCACCACCGGCTCTGAGAGGTAAAAGAAATTAAATCAATGAGCATAGATCGAATCAGGAGCAATCTTATGGGAGATTCATGTAAATGCACAATCTTACACTGGAAATTAGTTTTAAGATTAATACCCTTCACAAATGGAAACGTAGAAAGGAGTATGCAGGAGAATGTGCTGCTCCAACAATAGGTCAACCCCTCTTTTTAAGAGCTGTCAGCTATATTGTATGAAGAACTCACGAAGCTTAACATTCTCTGTTTTTTTTTAAACCCCATAATGCAAATTCTTCAAGAGAATAACAAGTGATGCATGCTTGAAATTTATTTTTAAATCAGGAGCAAAATGAAACCCTTTAATTAATCTCGGAGAATTTAGCTCCTTCCCTTTCAGATCTGTCTTTTGCACAGTTAGATGCTTAAAATAATTGCATCCGCTCGTGTGAAACTGCAGCAGTAATTCAGTGGGTTTATACTTGTGCAACCTTTTAAAAACAGGCCTTAAAACATTCATCTGTTGAACCAATTTACCAGCTTTCAATAAAGCATCTTTAAGATACTTTCTGTTACATTTATATGACATAAGCTATATTATTTTAATAATCTGTGCTTGAGATATATGGTGATGAAGGAATTATCGCTCACCTGGGGAGATGGTGTAATTAGAAAAAAGGCACAGTTGGGGAATAAAAATGATTTAAAAAAAAAAAAGAAAAGCTTGCTGAAATTAACCAGCCACCACTACCAGGAACCTATGATGTTGGCTTAAGTTTTTGGGGATGCAGTGGAGTGGGAAGCAGAGAAGAGGAAAACCAAGCAAACTTCTGGTGCCTGAAATAATTACAATTTCTTTCCCATCATTTCTCAAGGCTCACAGGGAGTAAGAATGTGCACCCAGCCAGGGCAGACAAATGAACACCTTCCCCACAGCCAGTCGAAGGGATTCAGTGGATTGAGCTAATGTGCTAGGGCAAGAAGAGAACGGGTGTAATTATACCAATGATTTATTGAATGTTTGATTAATTGGAAATTAAGTGAATGCATAGCAGCAGAATTGTCATAGCAAATCGCTCAGCTGTTGGCTTAAAAGGTGTTCTATTTCCCTTCAGTAAAGCAATTAAGAGTGTCTTAAATCATTGGGCAAAAAAACATATTTGTGGGGAGCTGTCCAACACAGGAGCAAGAGGAACATGATGAAAATATCTTAAAGGACCTTCATTGGGCATCGTTTGGAGAAAGAAATATTTTACACAAAAATGGTAGGTACAAAATCATATCATTTAAGAAGTTAACTCCTACCTGCTTTAGGAAAATACGATGGAAAGTAAGAAAATAGAAGATGGTCTCCAGGTAGTCAGCAAGACAGTGATTTTTGTGAATGAGTGTGTACGTGTGTGTGTGTGTGTGCGTGTGTGTGTGTGCTTTCAAAGATGTTCTGGGGGCCAGGAGTGGAGGCTCGCACCTGTAATCCCAGCCCTTTGGGAGGCTGCAGTGGGAAGACCATGAGGTGCGGAGTTCGAGACCAGCTTGACCAACATAATTAAACCCTGTCTCTACTAAAAAATACCAAAATCAGCAGGGTGTGGTGGCTTGTACCTGTAATCCCAGCTACTTGGGAGGCTGAGAGAACAGAATTGCTTGAACTGGGGAGGCAGAGTGAGCTGAGATCATGCCATTGCACTCCAACCTGGGCGACACAGCGAGACTGCACCTCCAAAAAAAAAAAAAAAAGGCTCTAGGACTCTCCTGGCCCACACAATGAAATGACTTTGAGCATAGACCATTTAGGATGAATTAAGCATCAAGGGAGGGGGCTTGGCAAGCAACAAGGGGACTAGTCATAAGCCCCAACTTCCCCTCTCCCCAAGTCAGGTGTTTGTGGGTAGTAAACAAGAGCTGCAAATAGTTTACTGTGGCTTCTCCTACTATGCAGACAAAAGGGAAGCAAGGAGAAAGACACTGGAAAAGGACCTCCATTCTGGAACTAGGGTTTTGAAATCCTCAACAGCACTAGCCGATGTCCAGGTTTTCATCAGCCTGCTTCCTCCTCCCTGCAATATTTCCTCATCTCTCTTCCCTGAATCTTCCCCTAAGTCCCCCTCTCACAGAGGAGCACATCCCAGAGTCACAAGCTTAATGTTTTCCATGTGGCGCTTTGAGCTTGGGGAAGGAAAAGGCGGATGCAAATTGAACACATAAATAAGAATTTAATAAACTTTCTCTTTTGTTCTCCTACATGGCTGCTAAAGTTGAAGAATCTGAATTAAAAATGTGCTTTGGAGCAGAAACAGGGAGGGGCCCTCCCCTACATCTCTTCCAGGCTTGGAAAAGTAGTTGCCCTTCCTTTCTGAAGAGGGCAGTTTCTCCAAGGGGTTCCCAAATCTTCAAATAAGTATGTCTGTTGACTGCCAATTCTTCCCGACGTTGATTCTCAGGAAATCTTAGACATGCCCCAAATGCATGGGCAAGGATGTTGACTGCAGTGATGTTTACAACAGCAAAACAAAACAAAATGGGAAGCCATCTAAATATTCACTAGCACCTTCCCAAGTATAGCGTAAGGAAAACAATCCTAGGAGCTGTTGACATGTGCTTTCCCTAAACAGTGTTTTCAACATGTAAACAAAGACTTCAAAACATGAATGTTCATCGTGTGTTACCAAGAGGAGGACAGAGAATGCCTCCTGTCTCACCCAGCCTCATTTTCAGAACACAGATCAGCAGCTCCCTAATTTTGGAGGATGAGAGTTTAGGAAATGCTGGTAAAGCACTCATTCAAAATCAGTTCCCAAGATCAAACAACATGATAACAAAATAGCATGCACATCACAGCTTCCTTTCTGCAAAGAGAAATTACACCTGGGTTAAACATACGTGGGGAGAAATGTGTGCGCGCATGTAAGACTGGTAAGAGATTATAACTAAACGTTCATGGTCCTTATCCCTCCGTTGACGGATGATTAGAGATGATACACTGTTTTCTTCCCTGTGCTTTTCTATATTTGTCAGTAAAAATAGCACGCTTTTGTAATGTATCATGTTTTTGTTTTATGTGACTATACTGTTTATAAAAACATCTAGCATTTCATTGCAAAAAAAAAAGGAGTTCCTTGAGACACAGAAGGAGATAGATACCTAAGGCAGAGAACTGTGGTCACCTATTACTATAGATACCCTAAATAGGACAACTTCCTGTTATTCCCAAGAATATGTCAACTCTGGCCATATGTCTTGTAAGATTGGAACTCTGCCACACACTCTATTAAAAAAAAAAAAAAAAAAAAAAAGACGGCAGCTGTAGCCATTAGAACAACTCAGCCAATTAGAGAAGTCTCAAAAGTATAACAGTGTTGCCCTTCAGAAAGGCCAGTGTTGGCAAGACCAGAGAACAAGTACAACTCTATTAGACCAATGGCACATCCCAGCATCCACAAACAGGTAAATCTGTTTTGTCCCCATGCACAGAAAGATGCAATTAACACCGCTGCAAAGTAAGTGATCCTGCCTCATTACCAGCCGTCGGGCTGTCCTGCAGGAGCCCCCCCCAGCCAACGCTGGAAGGGGAGGCTACTAATTATCATGCCAAATTAAGCCTTGATTATTTCCCAAGAGACACCTATTAATTGGGCTGCTACATTACATAACAGTTTTCCACATTAATAATTGAGTTGCAGTGACTTGATTTTCTCCTAGTAAATGTGATTTATTTTGCACTCTTTCAGTTTCAAGTTGCCCCATCGTGAAAATTGGGATGTGGGAGACCAGGAAAGCCACTGCGACTATGAGACTAAGGAGAGGAATTTAGGTCTTATCTATTCACAGCAGCAGTAAAAAGTTTTCAACACAAACGCCATCACCACAAAGATGACAATGCCTGTATAAAGCCAGCCACTCGCACTAAGCATTCGGGTTGTTTTTTTTTTTTTTTTTTTTTTTTGAGACAGTCTTGCTCTGTTGCCAGGTGCCAGGCTGGAGTGCAGTGGTGGGATCTCAGCTCACCACAACCCCCGCCTCCTAGGTTCAAGCAATTCTCCTGCCTCAGCCTCCTGAGGAGCTGGGACTACAGGTGCAGGCCACCACACCTGGCTAAGTTTTGTGTTTTTTAGTAAAGACAGGGTTTCACCATGTTGGCCAGGATGGTTTCGATCTCTTGACCTCATGATCCGCCCACCTCAGCCTTCCGAAGTGCTGGGATTACAGGCCTGAGCCACCGTGTCCAGCCAGCATTCAGTTTTTAATAGGGGTGAAAGGTGGTCAACAATTTTGTCCATCCAACCTGCATCTATGTATATCTGTAGAGGTATTTTAAGACACAGTCTTGCTCTTTCACCCAGGCTTGAGTTCAGTGACATCATCTCAGCTCACTGTAACCTCAACCTCCCAGGTTCAAATGATCCTCCCACATCAGCCTTCTGAGTAGCTGGGACTATAGAGGGGTGCAGGGCCATGCCTGGCTCATTTTTGTATTTTTAGTAGACACAAGAAAGATACAGTTTAGTAAAGACAAGAAAGATACAATCAACCTTGTCAAGAGAGACAGGGTTTCACCATGTTGCCCAGGATGGTCTTGGACTCCTGAGCTCAAGTGATCTGCCTGCCTCAGCCTCTCTAAGTGCTGGGATTACAGGCTTGAGTCACCGCACGCAGCTCTAACTTCTCATTTTATCCCTCTTTATTTCTCGTTTATAAGGCGTGCTCTATCATGGTGGTTTTGTTGTTGTGGTGAGCACTTAATTCTTTTCCATTTTTTTTTTTTCTTTTGAGATAGAGTTTCACTCTTGTTGCCCAGTCTGCAGTGCAATGGCATGATCTTGGCTAACTGCAACCTCCGCCTCCTGGGTTCAAGCGACTCTCCTGCCTCAGCCTCCCGAGTTGCTGGCATTAGAGGCAGGTGCCACCATGCCCAGCTGATTTTGTATTTTTAGTAGAGACGGGGTTTCTCCATGTTGGTCAGGCTGGTATGGAACTCCCGATCTCAGGCCATCTGCCTGCCTCAGAATTACAGGCGTGAGCCACCGCACCCAGCATAAGCACTTTCTTGCACTGTAAAATATTCACTATCAGGTTCTTCTTGTATATTTCATACCTGAGACTTAAAGGAAGTCACTTCAAGGAGCCCAAGTTTTCTTTCTGGAGAATGGTATTAGAGACTAAGACTAGGTACTAGGCATGTTCACTGCAGCTGGGGGTTGTGACTTCCAGAAGGAGACAGAAGGAGAACATCCATATGAATACTAACCCAGGTATGTACGCATGTCTGTAGGTATTGCTGTACTTAACCATTTGTGTCTCAATTAAGCAAAGCACGATTCATTCTGATGCCAACTCTATCCATCAAACCATGGATCACTCCAGATTCTTTCCTCGTAACCTCCCACTCAACAGTGAGAAATCTTTGCCCAGCAGGTTTTGAGTAACCTCACTGGAGCTGCAGTCCCACTCGATGAATGCCAACCCATTTGTTCATTTAAAAGGACTCTGGAACCACAGAGCAGTGGCTGGGCTGGGTCTGCCATGCTTATCTTCCTGAAACGTTTGCCACAAAGGCACTGCCAAGAAACTCTAGGACCACAGAGTCCTGGTGCTGCCTCGTTACTGACCATCGAGCTGCTTAGTGCATCTGGCTGGGGTATTAAAAAAAAAAATCCACACATCACTCCAAGGTTCCAGATGAAAGTTAAAAAATAGCCATGAGGTAGCATTATGCCAAATAAAGAATCTGGCACGACTTGGATAAGTGCGATCTGTTATTTCTTTTTAAAAATTGAAATCCAGAAACAGCTAAAAGAGCAAGAAGTTGAAGGCAAAACAAACCCAAAAATGCAGCCAAGAAAAGATGATGGAAAGCACAAAGAGGTTGGGATGGGAACGCAGCAAAATTAAACGAAGCTACAGTTCTTGGGAAGGTTCTCCGAGACCAGATGGCAGAAGAAATGATTTATCCCTCCACGTATTTCTGCAATACTAAATGTTCCAAAATAATATATGGATTTGGGATAAATAGGCAGTTAGGCAGGCTGGCTGGCACTCTCTCTCTCTCTCTCTCTCTCTCTCTTTACCCCCCCTTCAGACTTCCCCCACCCCTGTTGGCTCCAGCTAGGTGAAAGGGAAAGCAGCCATATTATAAACAGTCTGGTATGCCTGCCTCCAACAACTTCCAGACCCAAGAGGGATGCAGAATACCGAGGCAGCTGCAATGGCCTCTGGGTGTGCTGCTCAGCCTGCTGTGAAGAGGAAGGTCCTGAGCACAGCTAGAGTCACGTGGGCAGCAATGGCGAGCAGCAGGCTCAGGACAGCAGCACCACCTCATGTTTGTCCAGGTTTGGCTGCAGCGTTGTCTCCTAATTCTGAGCCGGAACGTCTATAAAGCGGGGTCTGAGTTTCTGCTTCAGCTCAAGAGGCAGCATTGCACATACGTGTGGAGCAGGGACTGACTGTTTTTAATCTGTGGTTCTGCCACTTACTAGCTGCGGGGAAGTTAGGTGGGTTTTTAACTCCTGCATAAGCCCACCCCCTTACACACAACACGGAGATGCTAACAACCATCCCTGACCCATGGGGCTAGGAGAAAGGTGGAATGAATCAAGACATTAGAAAAGCAAGGATCGTGCCTGGCAGTACAGATTCCCTCAACGTGAAAGGGCTGGACAAGGTGGGAGAATTAGATGGCGAACAAGGAAGAGGAAGTCAGAAGAGACATACAAAGAAGGTTAAAATGAAAGCAGGGAGTGAGACCTAGAAACGTCCCTTTGCTGGAAGCTGGGAAGCTGAGGCCTCTTTTCTGTGAGGCAGTAGGAGCCTGCTGCCACCTCAGGCATGGCAGAGGGAGGTGGTTTTCAGAATGGCTGGCTATCCTTGCCACAAAGAGGAGGCCACCCAGATGGCAGTCAGTGGCCTAGAATCTGGGTTGGACAGGTGTGGATTCAGTTGCTGGTCTTATCCTTGAACTGTTAGAGCCACTTTCTTTTTTCTTTTTTTGAAACAGGGCCTCACTGTCATTCAGGCTGGAGTACAGTGGGCTCAATCATGGCTCAGCCCTGACTTCTCAGGCTCAAGTGATCCTCCCACCTCAGCCTCCCAAGTCGGAACTACTGGCTGCAACACCACACCAGGTTTTTTTTAATTTTTAATTTTAGAAACAGGGTCTCAGTACGTTGCCCAGGCTGGTCTTGAACTGCTAGACTCAAGTAATCCTCCCAAGCAACTAGGACTACAGGCATGTACCAACCTCCCTAACTAATATTTTTTATAATTTCTGTAGAGCTGGGGTCTCACTATATTGCCCAGCCTGGCCTCAAACCCCCAGGCTCAAGCAATCCTCCTGCCTCAGCCTCCCTAAGTGCTGGATCACAGGTATAAGCCACCACTCCCAGCCGCTTTCTTATCTATGAAATTGAATTAAAAGCTGGGTAATAATAATAAATAATAACAGCAAGTAAATAACAGAAGCATTATTACAATAGCGAGAGATGGAAATGTCTATCAATGGAGAAATGAACAAAATGTGATATATTCTCACAATGAAATATGACGCAGCCTTAAAAAGGAAGGAAATAACGAGTAACACGGCTACAACATGAACCTTGAGGACATCATGCTAAGTGAAACAGGCCGGATACCAAAGGAACCAAGTGCCACACGATTCCACTCAGATGGGGTACCTAGAACATGGAATACAGAGGGACAGAAAGCAGAATGGTGGTGGCCAGAGGCTGGGGGGGACATAAGAATGGGGAGTTGCTATTTCATGGGTACAAAGTTTCACTTTGGAAGACAAAATTCCGCAGATGGATGGCGGTGATGGTCACACAGCAATGTGAATGCATTAAATGCCACTGAACTCTACACTTAGAATGGCTAAGGAGGGGGGTACATTTTATCTTATGTCTATTTTACCATAATGGAAAATAATTTTAAAAATCTAAAGGCTAAAATAAAAACCAGCGAGAGAACAGTATCTGCTGTACAGGTTTTACTGAGCACGTATTTTCACCAGTCACTGGGCAGAGTATCTTAAATGCACGACCTCACTTAGTCTTCGTAACAACTTTTTGGGAACGAATAGGATAGTGACATCATTTGGATTTTTTTTTTTTTTTTAAGACAGAGTCTTGCTCTGTCGCCCGGGCTGGAGTGCAATGACACTATCTTGGCTCACTGCAGTCTCTACCTCCTGGGCTCAAGCGATTCTCCTGCCTCAGCCTCCCAAGTAGCTTGGATTACAGGCATGCACCATGACACCCAACTAATTTTTGTACTTTTAGTAGAGATGGGGTTTCACCATGTTGGCCAGTCTGGTCTTGAACTCACTCCTGAACTTAGGTAATCTGCCTGCCTCAGCCTCCAAAAGTGCTGGGATTACAGGCGTGAGCCACTGCATCTGGCTGACAATTTGGGTATTTGTCCCCTCTATATCTCGTGTTGAAATGTGATCTCCAGTATTGGAGGTGGGCCTGGTAGGAGGTGTTGGGTTATGAGGGCAGATCCCTTGTGAACAATTTGGCTCCCTCTGGGCTGTAATGAGTTACCACGAGATCTAATCTGTTAAGCTTTTATTTTAGGTTCAGGGGTACATGTGCAGGTTTGTTACATAGGCAAACTGCAAGAGTTTGGTGTACAGGTTATTATGCCACCCAGGTAATGAGCATAGTACCCAACAGGTAGGTTTTTGAGCCTCGCCCTCCTCCCACCCTCCAATCTCAAGCAGGCTCTGGTATCTGTTGCTCCTTTCTTTGCGTCCATGTATGTTTAGTGTTTAGATGGTACTTATAAGTGAGAACACGCACTACTTGCTTTTCTGATCCTATGTTAGTTTGCTTAGAATAATGGCCTACACAGTTCCATCCATGTTGCTGCAAAGGACATGATCTCATTCTTTTTATGGGTGCATAGTATTCCATTGTGTACATGTGCCACATTTTTTTAATCCACTTTACTGTTGATGGGCATTTAGGCTGGTTCCATGTCTTTGCTATTGTAAATAGTGCTGGGTAATGAACGTAAGTGTATGTGATTATTAAAAAGCGACTGGTACCTCCTCCTCTTTTACCCTGTGACATGCCTGCTCCTCCTTCACCTTCCACCAGAAATAGAAGCTTCCTGAGGCCTCATCGGAAGCTGAGCAGATACTGGTGCCATGCTTGTACAACCTACTTAACTAGGAGTCCAATAAACCTTTCTTCTTTATAAATTACGCAGCCTCAGGTACTCCTTTATAGCAAAGCAAAACCGACTAATGCAGATGTCTTCCCACTTTACAGAGTCAGTAAGATGATGGTAGACATGGAGATGCATCTCACAGGTACCCCTGCCCAGCTGCAGGGGGTGAGGCCAGCACAGCCACAGATGTCAGCCCCTTCAGGGCCTGCGTCAGCTGCAGAGATCCTCCTTGCTCAAGGGTCATGCCCTTCCTGGGGCAACTTGCATCCAAAGACTGAGAAAGAGAGGGGGTAAAGTCCCAGCCATTTCAGCCCAAGGCAAAAACAAAACAAAACAAAATAAAAAAACACTGATAGACTCTTCACCTCTGGAGCTCCCCGATGGGCCAAATGAGGCTTTCCAGCAGGCTCACATCACAGTCTGACTCATCCCTCTGCCCAACTCTGCTCTACTCCCTTCTTTTACTGGTATAGATCCCTCATAAGCATCTGGCACCCCCATTGCCTCTGACCATCTGTGAACCAAACCTGCAACAGTTTAGCAGTCCAAGGAGGTGACCAGAAACTGGATAAAGAGGATTATTTGGAGCATTAAAACACACCCAGTGAAGTCCTCATCACTAGGTAGATTCTTTATGTCACGGACTACTTTTAATTACTTACTAGCATGTGGTATAGATAATATGGTAAATGTAGTAATAAAATTTTGAGTTTGAAGAAAGTCTGTCTTACCAGGTGACTCAGTTTCAGGAATCTACTTATGGTAATCTTTTATTTTTGTTTTTGAGATGGAGTTTCTCTCCTGTTACACAGGCTAGAGTGCAGTGGTGCCATCTCAGCTCACTGCAATCTCTGCATCCCGGGTTCAAGCAGTTCTCCTGCCTCAGCCTCCCAAGTAGCTGAGATTATAGGTACCTGACACCATACCCATCTAATTTTTTTTTTTTTCAGTAGAGACAGGGTTTCACCATGTTGGCCAGGATGTTCTCAAACTCCTGACCTCAGATGATCCGTCCACTTTGACTTCCCAAAGTGCTGGGATTGTAGGCATGAGCCACCACACCCGGTCAAATTTCTTTCTTTCTTTCTTATTTCTTTCTTTTTTAAACCTTTCAGTTGATGCTGACATTAAAATACGCACACACACACACACACACACACACACAGGCAAATAATGGCTGTACTCTCATTTTGCATTTCATCAAGCCTTGGGTTCAGCTATTGAAAGGAAGGCCTGAGATCAGGAGAGGACAGTGCATGGTTCCTCTCCAGGTGAAAAACTGATTAGGTACCCACACTCTGCCTCTGATAATCAAATACATCACCTTAGGGAAATGCCTCTCCGATTTCCAGGTACCCACCTGGTTTATTCAGGGCTGCTGGGGCGAGGCGGGGAGACGACTCGATGAGAAAGAGGTCTTAAGCTTTTCTTGCCAATCATAAGAGAAGGAAAGGATACCATGAAAACACATATGACAGCCAGCTCAACCACATACCAGGGCAAATTATGTTTGGACGCAATAACTCAGAACGATTTGTACCTGTCTGCAAATTTATCATCGCCTCTGTGCCCAAACTGAAGGACATGTGGCAGAATAGCTATCCTGAGTGCCCGGAGCCCTCATTTGGCACTTACCTACAACACAATATCATGAGCTTTCCTTCACTGTGCCTGTTCTTATTCATGTCCTTATGCCTTATTTTCCCACCTTGATCATAAACTCCTTCAGGGCAAGGGCCATGCCTGATAATTCAATTTATGTCCCAGTGAGTTAACCCCATGGCCTGTTCATCATTGGAACAGGGCAGGGGCTGGTTGACCGATGAGTATCCATGCCAACGAAGACACCCTTTCCCGCTGTCCAGTTTAAAGAGCCCATTTGTCTGTTAGGATGTGCCACTTGCTTTGGTGTTTGTTACCGGAGTGTGTGACCAGTCAGCGTTTACCGGTCACTGGACGCATTATATATAATGTGCTGAAATTAACTGAATTAATATTGCCAAAACGGCTTGGCTTTTAAATGCAGGCTTCTCCTGCAAAGACGGGCAGCACAGTCTTGACTCTGAAAGACATTGCTTTTACATAGAAAATACCTGCATATTCGGGTGATGAACAATGAGAACACATGGACACAGGGAGGGGAGCACTACACACTGGGGTCTATTGGGGGAACAGGGGAGGGACAGTGGCAGGGGGGAGTTGGGGAGAGATAGCATGGGGAGAAATGCCAGATATGGGTGAAGGGGAGGAAGGCAGCAAATCACACAGCCACGTGTGTACCTATGCAACTATCTTGCATGTTCTTCACATGTACCCCAAAACCTAAAATGCAATAAAAAAGAAAAAGAAACACAAATAGGCCGGGTGCAGTGGCTCATGCCTGTAATCCCAGCATTTTGGGAGGCCGAGGTGGGTGGATCACGAAAAAAAAAAAAAAAAGAAAGAAAATACCTGCCTATTATGACCATTACGGAGGACCTTATCTCAGTCACAGATGCTGAAAGTAATGTTAAAAAAATAGAAAAGTAACACAAGGAGGATAACTATGAAGGGAAATCCTGATAACAGTGAACTTGAAGAGAGTTCAAGGCTAAGGTAGCCCCAGAACAGTGGTCCATATACTGCCCTGCATACTGATAAAAGTGTTTTAAAACCTGACACGACAGGGGTGCCTGTGCATTTCAAATGGGCTGAAGATGCTGTTCCTCTTAGAGACGATGGCTGCATGCTGGTTATGATTGTCACTCACTTGCCTACTCGAATCCCTAGGATAACAATAGAAATGCCCATTTTTAGTACCTAACACGTACCAAGAACAACGCCACCTTTTCTAGCTTTCGGCTCGATTTCACAGCCATCACCCCGTGTTCCAGAGTCTTTGCACACCGTGAACACATTCAACATGCCTCTTTTATGAATAAAGCAGAAAAACATCATAAAGAATCCAAAAACCCTCCAAGGTCATAACAACTAGGAAGCGGGGGAGCTGGAATTCAATGTGAGTATGAGGGATTCACATTTCTCACCGTTGCATAATGCTTAGAAAGTCAAACCGTGGGGGAGGAAAACAGGGCAGAACAAAGATGTGGGATTTGAGAACGGCTTGGAGGACAGCAGGTGGGGGATGCTGAAGATAGCACGGGATAATGTGATTCTAACCAAAAAGGGGTGGTCCCGCCACGTCCGCCTTGGTGAATAGCAGATGGAGAAGTGGCATGTCAGACCCTGTGGGGCCCTGGCAAATGCTCACTGATGATGATAACTTCAGAAGAGCAGACAAAAATTGTAAGAGACAAAAGAAAGAGTTACGTGCACATGAGGAAAGGCAGGGCCCAGCCCAGGGAGAGATACTGACAGGATTGATTTGGGTGATGGCGACCACAGGAGAACTTCAGAAGAATGGTCTTGCTAAAGGATCTCTAGTTTTCGTAGCTAAACCATCCACTGTGTTGTCTTAAAAAGTTGCACTCGAGGATCAACGCAGACTTACCCACATTCTCATAAATCTTAGAATAATGCACTGGTTTAGATGCAGAAATAGATTACCCCCCACACCCTTTGTGAACATGTTAATGCTGCAATATTTTACATAATGTTATTTACAGGATCTAATTGTCAAATTGGAGCATGAGGGAAAATAAGATTTTAAGGGAGTTGGAAGAAATGTAAGTGGGTTTCTGGCTTCCAGCTCCTAATTCACGAATAACAAAATGCATATTTTATGATCTCCAAAGAGTTGAAATAACTCAAAATTCACAGACAGTGTGCACTGGGACAAGAGACAATTCTAGTTGTTCAATATCTGAGGAGGATGGTAAGTTGGATCAGTTAGGATGTAATTATTAAGCACATACCATAGACCAATCGACTCTCCGGTTGGTTCCCTAATAGAATGGATGTTTTAAAAAAGAGAGATTTCTGGTCTTCCAGCCACGTTCTGCACTTGATTACAATTGTTCTTCTACTGTCTAGGCAGGTCTGGTGTCCCTGGAGATGGCTAAACGTGGGCCATGTAGAGACATGTACTTCCAATACCAAGGTTGGGTCTTCTGTTGATCTGGTTTGCTCAGCAATGTTTTCCTTCCTTTTGCATACAACAGCCTGTTTGTCTGAGGAAGGATCATCCCAAACTTAATTTGTTTTACCTGGGGTTGTTCTTTCCCTTTTAGTCCAGAGTTGAGCAAATAACCCTTGGTCTCCCACACCATCATTCCATCCACCGTCAGAGAAGCCATTTGACCCAAGCTGCTCCAGTGAGCAGGGATCCAGTGACTACACAGTGGAAAGCAGATGTATGAGGAGATGCTAGATTCTGGACACCACTGAGTTTTTGCATTCCCTAATTCCTGAAGTCAGTCTCACCCTGGACTTCTTCCTATGAATCAATATATTTCCCTTTCAGGCTTAAGGGAGTTTGAATTGGATTTCTGTCACTTGCACCAAAAAAGAAAAAAAATTACCTGACTGGTAGAATACTTAATATGACTCCCCTGGCAAGTGCAGGGACCAAAGTCAGGTATGATGCCTGCAGTGGGTGGAAAAGCACACAGGATGCAGGAAAGTTAAAAACCTGGTTCACTACTCCAGGTATCACTATAGTGACCACGATACCATATAGATATATCATAATATATAACGTTATCAACTGCAAAGTAGAGGCCCACTCTCCCCAGCCAACCCCCGAACATCTTCCAGCAATTCATAGAATTTCTCATCGAAGAAACTGTGGTGAAAGAATAAAGAATTCTGCATTGGCCAAGCATTAGCTGGAAACGCCTCAGCTTTGCTTTATGGAAGTTTTTAAATGCAGTCACTTTTGATTTAGTACAGAATTATAATCAACTAGAAGCTACAAGCGTTTTAGCTTGCTGGAGTTTATACCGGGGAGTTTTGCGAGACAGCAATCTCCATTTCTTAAGCATGTGCTCTAGTAAGACAAAACACTGTTTCTGAGTAGAGCACACCCTTAAAGAAAATCAATGTAAATGTTATTCTGCTTCTCACCTCTTTTTCTCTACAAAACTAAACACTCCAAACACAGGCACAGCAAAATGCGTTTCTAAAGGTTTTGTAAGTTAAACAACCCAAGGAAGTTATATGAAAAAAAATCCCCTTTGAGATATAAAATTGTTCATCTCTGAAGGAGACTGAGCAGACAGCAGAAGGGAATAGAGTATAGTATATGATGAAGAGAAGCAATTATCATTTATGAATGAGGAAGCTCAATGTTTTTCTAAATTACTCAAATTAAACCTCAAATAAATATTTGAAGTTCTCCATCTAATTCGGCTACAATGAAAAATTGAATCTCATTACCTCTGGATTTACATCAACTCCAATTTCAAAGATTATATTTATTTCAGAGAGGATGAAAAAGCATTTTTCACTAGGAAGGAAATGAATTGAGGTTTCAATATAAAACAAGACTCATTGCATATTACAAAGAAAGTGCTATTCTAAATTTACTTTTCCAAAGAAAACTTCTAAGGAAAAATCACAGCTATTTCACTTAGTTCAGAGATCAGTGGTTTAAATAAATGATAATTATGTATCTCTAATAGTAGTACAAACAGATATTATATACCTCAATTTAAGCATACTTATTATATAAACCAGAGGGTATTATTCCTTTTACAAAATAATTCCTCATTCTACAAAAATACTCAGTATAGACTCCATTTAGTAATGAGCTCCCCAGCGTATTCTACCTGTGATTTAATTCAATTTTCACAGTTTTTGAGATACAACAATTGCCTCAAGCAAGGTAAACTTCTTTGCCACTTTAAGTGCATACACTGTAAAAATCAGATCAGTATGTGTAAGTCTGTACATCTCATTAAAAGCTTATAGCAATGTGGTTATCTAAAGAACAGTCAGTTGTCCACTATTTTCACCATATGCAATTTCTTCCCATAGCTTCATGGCCATATGGAGATGTTTGTCCTGAAGCCCCTTTGCATTTCCAGCAGGGAAAACAAACAGAACTAACAAACAAAACAGGACATGACAATGAAGACATCAAAGAACTGATATTTACTTTTGCTACCAGAAGTACAGAGAGGACTCACAATTCTTAAACTAGAACAATAATCATTCACTTACTTGACAAATATGTATTAACAATAGGTTGGACACTATGATACTCTTTTACAACATATTCTCCCTAGAAAAGAAGATTCCAGAGTAGTCACCATTCTTTTTTTTTTGAGACGGAGTTTTGCTCCTGTTACCCAGGCTGGAGTGCAATGGCGCGATCTTGGCTCACCGCAACCTCCACCTCCTGGGTTCAGGCAATTCTCCTGCTTCAGCCACCCGAGTAGCTGGGACCACAGGCACGCGCCACCATGCCCAACCAATTTTTTTTGTATTTTTTTTTTAGTAGAGACGGGGTTTCACCATGCTGACCAGGATGGTCTTGATCTCTTGACCTCATGATCCACCCGCCTCGGCCTCCCAAAGTGCCGGGATTACAGGCGTGAGCCACGAGTAGCCATCATTCAATATCTCATACTTGGAAGATTCATAATAGGTACACAGGCCACGTAAGGGCTCCAAGAAATTTAAAAAGAAACTTGATTTTTTTTTTTTTCAGACAGAGTTTTGCTCTGTTGCCCAGGCTGGAGTGCAATGGTGCAATCTTGGCTCACTGCAACCTCCACCTCCCAAGTTCAAGTGATTCTCCTGCCTCAGCCTCCCAAGACTACAGGTGCCCGCCACTATGCCTACCTAATTTTTGTATTTTTAGTAGAAACAAGGTTACACTGCATTGCCCAGGATGGTCTCAATCTCCCGACCTCAGGTGACCTGCCTTCCTCGGCCTCCCAAAGTGCTGGGATTACAGGCGTGATCCACCATGCCTGGCCAAAATACTTGTTTAATCCAACAATGACCAGATACATTTGATTATGTCATTCTATTTTTTATTTCTTTTTACACACATTAACATCCACTGGGACAAGGGCTTTCTGAAATATCAGTCATCTAAAACTTTTTCTCCATATGCACCAGAGCCTGGCTGATTTAACACCAAAGGCAGCTTTTAGAATGCCTATGCGTCCTTTTTTTTCCTTCCACCTATAGTGACACCTGTGATACTGAGCTATGCAACATCCTTTCCCTCCAGATCTGGAAGGTGCTCAGTCCTGCTTACCAAGCATGCGTTCTTCTTTAGGTTGTCATGTGGTTCCCAGGGCTCCAGTGCTGGGCTCTAGACCAGGTCTATCCAGTCACTGTGTGTTCCATCACAGTGACTGATGCAGGGAAAAGCCCTTGCCCTGAATTAGTCAAATGAATGCTAAAATTTATTTATTTGTTTAAGATGGAGTTTCACTCTTGTTGCCCGAGCTGGAGTACAGTGGCACTCTCTCAGCTCACTGCAATCTCTGCCCCCCAGGTTCAAGTGATTCTCCTGCCTCAGCCTCCCAAATAGCCAGGATTACAGGCATGCGCCACTATGCCCGGCTAATTTTGTATTTTTAGTAGAGACACAATTTCTCCATGTTGGCCAGGCTGGTCTTGAACTCCCGACCTCAGGTGATCCACCTGCCTCAGTCTCCCAAAGTGCTGGGACTACAGGTGTGAACCATGGTTCCCGGTGGAATTCATTTTTATACCCATTACCAATGGAGTTGCTGGGAGGATATGATAGACCTGGTGACTCATGGTGGTCATCTTGCTACCATGTGGAAAAAAACAACAGCAATTATAAGATCAACACAGAGAAAGGCAGAGCCTTGGGGTGGCAGGCACGAGACTGAATTCCTGCACCCAGGCCAGTAAAGAGGCCCTTGGTGAACAAAATGTGTAAAAAAAAAAAAAACAACAACTTTAAGGACATGTAACTAAAACACTTTGGAATTTCCTTGGGCCTGATATGTTTGGATCATCAAAATTTTCATTTTCCCCTTTATATCCAAAATAAACTTTTCATGTGATAAGACCAACCAGTTTTCTCTCCTTGTCTTTATAATGGAATTTAGATGAGAACTCTAGATACAATCTACATAATTCATCTGTGCCAACTCCCAATGCCAGATAATCTCTTAAATTTTTTGTCAAGATAAATAGTACAGAGGAATTGATTCATGCACCAGCCTTCTCTCCAATTTAACAGAAATTGGAGAATTGTACAATGGATAGAATATTGACAATACGCAATAGTAGCAATTCAAAAGGGATTATTTAATAGAAGCAAAAACAAAAACTCCAATAGATAGCAGAGTCATCATGAGGATAAACAAAAGATGAAATTCTTCTCTGAACTTGGTTGTCAAATTATTGAAATTTGCTTCAAACATTTCAGCATCTGAGTAGTGACACACACATGCTTATATTACAATAGAAAACTAAACTTGTAACAAAGTAATCTTTTTGTGATCTTGGTTTTGTCATCTGTAAAACAGGAGAAATAATAGTGTCGACTTCACATGGGTAAACAGTCAATTAGATGATTCTCATAAAGGATCTAACATGGCACTTTGTCAACAATAAGGAATTGTTGAATAAGGATGATAGTGCTGATGACAGCAGATGAAGATGATGGTGGTGATGACCGTGGCGGTGATGGAAGTGAACAAGAATGATGTTGATGATTACGGTCGGGATGGTTTTGGAGGAGGATGATATTGTTGCTGATGGTGGTGATGGTAGTGGTAGGACAATGACGATGATGCTGGTTGTGAAAGTAGCGGAGGATCATGATGATGATGATGGTCCCAATAGTAGTAGATGAGGATAATGCTGATGATAATGGTGGTGATGGTAGTAGTATGACAATGAAGGTGATGATGTGATGATGATGATGGTGGTGGTGATGGTAGTGGATGATGGTGATGGTAGTGGAGGAGGATGATGTTGATGATAATGGTGGTGATGCTGGTGCTATGAAGATGATGTTGGTGAAGATAATGATGATGGTGATGGTAGCAGATGAGGATAATGATGATGGTGGTGGTGATGGTAGTGGATGAGGATGGTGGTGATGATGATGGTGGTGATGGTAGTGGATGAGGACGGTGGTGATGGTAGTGGATGAGGATGACGGTGATGATGATGGTGGTGATGGTAGTGGATGAGGATGATGGTGATGATGATGGTGGTGAAGGTAGTGGATGAGGATGACGGTGATGAGGACGGTGGTGAAGGTAGTGGATGAGGATGGTGGTGATGGTAGTGGATGAGGATGACGGTGATGATGATGGTGGTGAAGGTAGTGGATGAGGATGACGGAGATGATGATGGTGGTGATGGTAGTGGATGAGGATGACGGTGATGATGATGGTGGTGAAGGTAGTGGATGAGGATGGTGGTGATGGTAGTGGATGAGGATGACGGTGATGATGATGGTGGTGAAGGTAGTGGATGAGGATGATGGAGATGATGATGGTGGTGATGGTAGTGGATGAGGATGATGGTGGTGATGGTAGTGGATGAGGATGACGGTGATGATGGTGGTGGTGATGGTAATGGATGAGGATGATGGTGATGAGGATGGTGGTGATGGTAGTGGATGAGGATGACGGTGATGATGGTGGTGGTGATGGTAGTGGATGAGGATGATGGTGATGATGATGGTGGTGATGGTAATGGATGAGGATGATGGTGATGAGGATGGTGGTGATGGTAGCGGATGAGGATGACGGTGATGATGGTGGTGGTGATGGTAGCGGATGAGGATGATGGTGATGACAATGGTGGTGATGGTAGTGGATGAGGATGATGGTGATGAGGATGGTGGTGATGGTAGTGGATGAGGATGGTGATGATGAGGATGGTGATGATGATGATGGTGGTGAAGGTAGTGGATGAGGATGATGGTGATGATGATGATGGTGAAGGTAGTGGATGATGATGGTGGTGATGGTAATGGATGAGGATGGTGATGATGATGATGGTGGTGAAGGTAGTGGATGAGGATGGTGATGATGATGATGGTGGTGAAGGTAGTGGATGAGGATGATGGTGATGATGATGATGGTGAAGGTAATGGATGATGATGGTGGTGATGGTAATGGATGAGGATGGTGATGATGATGATGGTGGTGAAGGTAGTGGATGAGGATGACGGTGATGATGATGGTGATGGTAGCAGATGAGGATGTTGATGGTGGTGGATGAGGATGATGGTGATGATGGTAGTGGATGAGGATGTTGATGGTGGTGGATAAGGATGATGGTGATGATGGTGATGATGGTAGCAGATGAGGATGTTGATGGTGGTGGATGAGGATGATGGTGATGATGGTGATGATGGTGGTGGTGATGGTAGCGGATGAGGATGATGGTGATGATGATGGTGATGGTAGCAGATGAGGATGTTGATGGTGGTGGATGAGGATGATGGTGATGATGGTGATGATGATGGTGGTGATGGTAGCAGATGAGGATGATGGTGATGATGGTGGTGGTGATGGTAGCAGATGAGGATGATGGTGATGACAATGGTGGTGATGGTAGTGGAGGAAGACAGTGTGGATGATGATGTGGTGATAATGCTGATAATGACAATTATCGTGATGATGATGTTGGTATCAGAGTGGGTTTGGAATAGATCAGAACAGAGATAAATTACTCTGACTTGGAATGTAGTTGGCATTTCAACTATGTTGAATGCATTGGTTAAAGGGAAACACATTCAGGTGGAAGAAGCTGTAAAAAAAAATCTGTTTGGATGGAAAAGTGCCTGGTGGAAGGAGGACAACAAAAATTTTCCAGCTTTGCTAGAGTGTCAGTGAATCAGCAACTTAAGTGGAAGTAATTCAGAGAGGAACCAGGAGACCAGGAGACCGACACACGCTTTTGTTTCTTTGTTAGGCCACAAGGTCATTGAAATTAGTGAATCATTTCAGTGTTCTAGGAAGAATAATGTAGCAGTGATGAGTAGGATGGATTTAAATGAGAGGAACTCTAGGGAGAGACACCAGGTGGCAAATGACTGCAAGGATCTAGGTAAGAAATCAAGAGGGATGAAACATTTAGTGAAAACCCCATCTGCTCTATAATGTTACAGAGGTTCAAATTCAAACCACAGCACACAGACACCGGCTTATTCACTGGGTGATCCATCAGGGTGGCCACTGAGTTAGTTTCCTACTGATGCTGCGGTGTGTTACTAACTTACTTAATTAAAATAACTACTTGCTTATTATCTTGTAGTTCTCTATATTAAAATTCTGACATGTCTTCTACTGGACTGAAACAAATGTGTCAACAGGCAGGGCCATGTTTCTTCTGAAAGCCGTAGTGGAAAAATCCATATCCCTGAGTTCCCCACCTTCAAGAGGCTGCCAGCAGTTCATGGCCCATGGCCCCTCCTTCCATATTCAAAATCAGAAAAGTAGCATTTCTCTGACCATTCTTTCACTGTCACTTCTCTCCTCTGACCAGAGCAAGGAAAAGTACTCAGCCTTTAAAAACCCTTGCAATGATATTAAGTCCATCTGGGTGATTAATTTTCTCCATCCAGAGGTCCTTACCTTAATCATATCTGCAAAATTCCTTTGCCGTGTGCAGTTACATATACACAGGTTCTGGGGATTAGGATGTGGACAGTTTGGAGGCACCATTATCCTGCCTGCCACAGTCATTTTACGTTTGTAAGCCTAGGTCATGTTAAACAGTGGAGGCACACATGCTTCCTGGGATAGATGTCAAGATTATATCAAATGATATGTATAATGGGTGCAGTGTGATAACAGGACACCTGCTACACAGCATTTACTCAGAATGTTTTTTTTTTTTTATTTTCCACACTTGAGTAGCAGCCACAAAAAAGACAGAAAAAAGAAAAGGAATAAACGGCAAAGGTACTGAGGAAGTAGAATTAATAGGTGTTGAAAGTGACAAGTTTGGATTGGGAAGGTGGAAATGGACAGAAAGGAGTGAAGAGTGACAGCAAAATAAGCTTTAGTAAGAAACAGCTATGTTTATTACAGCCTTTAAGCTCTGCCACTCCCCACCTCTGCAGCACACACATCGAGATGCTCCGTATAGACGCGGGAATAATTTTATAGGGACAGAAAATCATCCTCTGATGGGAGTGACATCTAGCTCCCCCACACCTAATAGCAGACACTTTTTGATACAAAAGACATGGTTGGGAGATTTCTTTCCAGAACTCTATAATTCCCTTTTCCTTTTCCCAACATCTCTCAAGACAAAGTGACATCGTCATGTTAACAATCGGAAGGAACATGATGTAACATGAATAACAAAATGAATGGATGCTGCATGCCCTGGTACTTGTTTCCACTCTACAAATAGGAAAACAGTTCGCTTCCTGATGATGCCCAGCCAACCTCATCCCAGGTTGACAGATTTAGCCGGAGGTGAAAATGAAAACCCAACCCTGCCAATTCCCCTGATTATGTTTCAGAGTGCAAGGAGGGAGGAATTCAGTAATGTGAATTTAGAGGAAGAAAAATGATGGCCTGAAGACAGTATATTTCTTGGCTCATGGTACTTCTAAAGTCAAAAAAAAAAAAAAAAAAAAAAGCCAAACCAAACTTGAAATATCTTAGAGTTGGAAATACTGTTTTTGATTCAACCCACTTCCTACTATACGAAAATCGACTAAAAGCGGAGGTTTATGATTCCCAAGCAGCCAATGCATCAACCAATCCATGCTTGGTCTCACTTAATAATGATACATAAGATCTTCTTAGGATCTAATCAGCGTTGGTTTGAAATGATGATGTTTGAGGTTTTATTTGCCTTTTAAATACTGGTTTTTAAAAAAATAAATAGGTACGTTTTATTTTCTTTCTTTAATGTTACTATATTATGCAAAATAATTTTGCATTTTAAATAGTCCTGTTTTTTGTTAATGTGGTGATCCTTTATATGAATTTTTGTCATGAACAGATCTGTGAATTATCTTCTCTAGAAAGGTACATTGCATGGGTGATGTTATCACTCTATGCACACTTAAAAACACGTATTATCATTACTTCTCCACACCCTAGCGTTCCACCAAGACAAAATGGAGTATCTTCTTAGAGAGTCATGCTCTTTAAACTGTTGACGAATTAGCCTATGCTTCAACTCATGTGTAATACAAAATTTATTCAAATCCTTATAAGCTATAGGCTCAAATCTAAGACCATCTTCTAAGCATTTTGATTTCACTCATGGATAAGTCCCAATAGGAAAAAAAAAGCATTAATAAATAAACAAAGCAAGATTTCTTTTCAAAAGATCACTCGGCCGGGCACGGTGGCTCACGCCTGTAATCCCAGCACTTTGGGAGGCCAAGGCGGGTGGATCACGAGGTCAACAGATCGAGACCATCCTGGTCAACATGGTGAAACCCCGTCTCTACTAAAAATACAAAAAATTAGCTGGGCATGGTGGCGCATGCCTGTAATCCCAGCTACTCAGGAGGCTGAGGCAGGAGAATTGCCTGAACCCAGGAGGCGGAGGTTGCGGTGAGCCGAGATCGTGCCATTGCACTCCAGCCTGGGTAACAAGAGCGAAACTCCATCTCAAAAACAAAACAAAAGATCACTCAAAGAAGATTAACTTGTTTATTATCAACACCCAAAGCTAATTTTCTATCGGCTTGCCCCTAGGCTCTGGGGAACATTCAACCCTTACACCTCATCATTGCTGATTCTCAATGGCCAAACACAAGCACACACTCAAAAGTATGAAACAAAAGGAAACCACATTCAGAGACAAAGCTCTTTGCAGGAGACGAAGCTTACTGCTCTCACTCAAGAGGTCTGTGCAATGAGTCTCCCCCTGTAGGAAGACTGAGAAATAAAACAGCTGGGCTCTCTGTTTATTTCTGCGTTGTGGGAGTTTCGGGGAAGAACCAACAGAAAGAACATGAATGATGGACATGTCACCAAAGTACCTGCAGAGGATTTTCATGACAGCCGTCCCCAGGGAATGTGTCTACATTCAGGGAGATATCAGACACAGAAACTCTTTGATGCCCTTCATAGTGGACATTGTGATGGACGGGTTGAGACATTTGATGGCAAAGATAGGTCCTGTATAAACATCTCTTGCATAAAATAAAAAATTATTTTGTGCATTAAATAAACTTACTCAGCCTTAGAAGATGAGTATTTAAAACACGTGGGAAGAAATTCTCATCTAAAAAATATTTTTTTTAAGGAAAAAAGTATTATCTATTGCCCACACATCAAATAAATCTAGATTTCTACATATAATACCTGTGGAGGTGAAGACTTAAGAGAAATACCTTCTTTATATTTCAAAGTCTATTGTATCACTTCATGTTAGTTATAAATATGTATGAAAACAAGAAACAATTCAACCCTAAGATCAACCCTAAGTGCAATCACTTCCTACAAAAACTCCACATACAATCAGCCTTAGAGGATGAGCTCTCTAGCAAGAAATACCAGTTGACCCAGCAATCCCATTACTGGGTACATACTCAAATGATCATAAATAATTCTACTATAAAAAGACATACACACATATGTTTATGGCTGCACTGTTCACAATAGCAAAGACCTGGAACCAACCCAAATGCCCATCAATGACAGACTGGATAAAGAAAATATGGCACATATATAACACAGAATACTATGCAGCCATAAAAAAGGATGAGTTCATGTCCTTTGCAGGGAGATGGATGAAGCTGGAAACCATCATTCTCAGCAAACTAACACAAGAACAGAAAACCAAACACCATATGTTCTCATGCATAAGTGGGAAGTGATCAATGAGAAGACATGGATACAGGGAGGAGAACAACATAGACCAGAGCCTACTGCAGGCTGGGAGGCTAGTGGAGGGATAGCATTAGGAGAAATACCTAATGTAGATGACAGGTTGGTGGGTGCACCAAACTACCATGGCACATGTATATCTAGTAACGAACCTGGATGTTCTGCACATGTACCCCATAACTTAAATAATAATAAAAGAATATGAATCTGCCGGTCAAACGGCTGGTTGGACAGTAATGCAGGCTTCACTTCTGGTAGTCTTCAGCTTGACTCCTACTGTCACCACTGTGAGTGCTTGGGAGGTTACTTTCTTCAGCCTCTCCTCACTTCTTACATAGAGAAAACAAAAATCGCCCCTGCTGTTGCCAAGGGGTCTAAATAAAAGAATGCAGGTGATATGGTTTTCATCTGTGCCTCCGCTCAAATCTTGTGCCCAACTGTGATCCTCAGTTTTGAAGGTGGGCCTGGTGGGAGGTGACTGAAACATGGGGGTGGTTTCTAATGGTTTAGCACCATCTACCTTAGTGCCGTCTCGTGACATTGAGTTCTCATGAGATCCAGCTGTTGAAAAGCGTGTAGCATCTCCCGCCATCTCTCTCTCCTTCCTGCTCTGCCTATGTAAGACGTGCCTGCTTCTCTTTCTCTTTCCACCATGACTGAAAGTCTCCTGAAGCACCCCGAGAAGTCGTGGTGCTGCTTCCTGGACAGCCTACTGAACCCTGAGCCAATTAAATCTCTCTTATAAATTACTCAATCTCAGGTATCTGTTAATGGCAGTGTGAGAATGGACTAATACAACAGGTGAGGCCCATAGCACAGTGCTTGGCGTAGACGTTTCCAAGCGTAGTTTTGTTAACATGTATCATCTTCCATTTCTGAAGCTGTCATTCAAGACGATTGTTTTGAAAATACGGTGGACAGAAATACCATGAGTTCATTGTGCCATAGTTTACTTTGTGCTTCCTGAGCACACATTTCCCAGACTTCTTTGCAGTTAGGTTGGATCCATGTGACTTGTTCTCACCAATAGGGAGTAATGGGAGTGTCATGTGACCACTCAGGGCTGACCTATAAGAGAGTAGGTGTGATCCTTCCATCCTGTGTCCTCCCCTTCTGCTGCAACCCTGAAAATCCATACAGAACATAAATACAGCTATAAGAGATAGGAGCAGCCTGAATCCCGGCACCTCCCCTTGGAAGCGGTCCCTCTTAAAGAACTACTAGACCTGAAGTGGGTTTTGCGTGGCAAGAAATAAGCTTGCAAGTGATAAGACACTGACATATCAGGACATGTTTGTTATTGAGGCACAGGCGAGCTTATCCTGACTAACGGAGATCATCACTTTCAAATTTAATTATGTAATTAAAAACTTAATTATCTGTATTTTTAATTTCAGTAACTTTTGGGGTACACAAGTGATTTTTGGTTACATGAGTGAATTATATAGCGGTGAATTCTCAAGTTTTAGTGCACCTGTCACCCAACAGGGAGATTGCAACCAAATAGGCAGTTAATTACCCCACATTCCTCTCCCAAGCTCTCCCTTCTGAGTCTGCAAAGTCCATTATATCACTCTGTGTGCCTCTGCATAGTCATAGCTTAGCTCCTACTTATAAGTCAGAACATAATGTATTTATTACCTGATGTTAAGATCAAGAATTCAAAGGATACTCATTCTAATTTGGATTGCTATGGATTCCCTGAGTAACAAAAAGAAAAAAAAAAAAAAAAGCCCTTCACCTGTAAGTGTGATTCTTTCAGGAACGAGATACCTGCTATTACTGTTTTCAACAGTGCGAAGATTTCTGAAATAAGTTTAACAATGCCTTTCCATAATGACATGTTATTGGTTTGTGTTTACATAATGAATAATTTAACATCATACTATTATGAGTAGAATCTGTACACACACACACACACACACACACACACACAAAACAGGTACATAAAATTAATCACAAGCATTTCTTGGCAGATCATCGTCTTAGGCACTCAAAATACAAGAGAGTAGCACCAGTGCAGATAATGTTTAGAAAGGACATGGAATTTGTCTGTGGGTCTCCCTTTTTTTTTTTTTTTTTTTTTGAGACGGAGTTTCGCTCTTGTTACCCAGGCTGGAGTGCAATGGCGCGATCTCGGCTCACCTCAACCTCCGCCTCCTGGGTTCAGGCAATTCTCCTGCCGCAGCCTCCTGAGTAGCTGGGATTACAGGCACTTGCCCCCGTGCCCAGCTAATTTTTTTGTAATTTTTACTAGAGACGGGGTTTCACCATGTTGACCAGGATGGTCTCGATCTGTTGACCTCGTGATCCACCCGCCTCGGCCTCCCAAAGTGCTGGGATTACAGGCTCAAGCCACTGCGCCCGGCCAGTGTCTGTGGGTCTCTTGATGTATGAACTGGATTGGGGTGTGTGTGATGGGCGAGGTTGGGGGGAAAAAGAAAGAGTTGCAGCCTGAAACAGAATGGGAAGGTTAGCCTCGCAATTGAGTTTCCTTAGACTAAAAGAAGAAAATGCTTACCTTTGTGTCTCAACAGGGCAAGGAGAGATAGCTGTGCTTTGGGGGGTAGCTCTGTCTACTCCACTGTTGTCTCACCCCTTTTGAAGAATGTGTTCACCCCTTTAGCAACTCAGAAATGTTACCAAGATGTACATAATTTCATGGATGGGAGAACACCAATTTCACAGAACTTAAATGACACAACCATGTAGTGCTTAAATTATGCAAAAACAAGCTGCGTGGTGAGTATAAGGGAGGCCTGGGCATAGCCGTTCTTAGGTGTATTGTCATCTGCATGCAGCTGAATGGCCCCCAGGCTTCCTGAAGCATCTACAGAGCAAGAGAGGAGCGGGGGCAAGGGCTCAAATTAAACCCACACAAATCTGTGAAGTTCCCACATAGAAAGACGCCTTCAATTGCTGGGAAGGGCCCTGACCACTGCCTCTTCTAGTTTGAGACCTACCTGAGTGATGAGAACCTCTGAACCGTGGAAAGCTGTCTGATTACATTGAAGGGATTTGTTCCTTCACGTTCTCTCTGCTCATTATGTAGAAGAAATGATAGTCCCCACCGCTGCTGCTGCAGGGTTTAAGTGAAATAATGGAGTGCTTAGCACAGGGATGGGCTCACCCAAACATATGGTACCTTTTCAAAGAAGATTTTTGTTAAGATGTGGTATTTTTTCTGTCTTGCAAAAGCTAGACAGAACCTACTTCTCCCACGTTGGAATCAACCTAAGTGAACAAACAATAAAAGCTTCTTAAAAACTAGAAAATATCCATGTAATAGAAGAGGACACAAAGCCATTAAAAATGGTATTTTTAAGACAGAAATATAAATGCAGAAAATGTTTTTGTGATGTAATGAAAACAATACTGTGTGAAGGCAGTTTGTTAAAACCGCGGGTGCTTGGAGGTAAAAAGGATAAGGGCAGACACCAAATTGTTAAAGTTCATATTCTGGAGTGATGAGATCATCACATTTTTCTCATTTTTTATATTGTTAAATGTTCTACAATGAGCATGGATGACTTTTGTGTAACAAAAGCGAATGATGTCCAGACTTGGTTTAAGGGTAATCAAAAAATGAAACTCAGCCAGGTGCGGCGCCTTACACCTGTAATCACAACACTTTGAAAGGTCAAGGCAGGTGGATCACAGGAGCTCAGGAGTTTTACACCAAGCTGGTCAACATGGCAAAACCCCATCTCTTCTAAAAATACCAAAAAAAAAAAAAAAAAAAAAAAATTAGCTGGGTGTGGTGGAACACGCTTGTAATCCCAGCTACTGAGGCTGAGGCAAGAGAAATGGTTGAGCCCGGGAGGCAGAGGGTGCCGTGAAGCCAAGATAGTGCCACTGCACTCCAGCCTGGGTGACACTACCTGAAACTCTCCCTCCTTCAGTACACTTACTCCAAGTAATTTATTGCCTATATAATGACTAACAACACCGCCTGTCTTTATTTTTGCTTAGCGAGTACAGCAGGAATAAAGAAATGGACTGGAATGTTAAAGGTGGCAGCTCGTATTCATTTAGCATTCCTTTCTGGCTGGAAAGAGGGAAACGACAAGGGATGGAGGTTTGAATCTCACCTGCATCTTTTCAGTCATCATGCAGCCTTAGACAACTTACTATTTCTGAGTCCCCATTTCCTCCTTTTGTAAAATGGTACTAATAGAGCCTGCCACAGAGATTAATTTGAAGATTACCCTAAGTAAAGCCAGAAAATGTCTGAAATATGTATAGGAATCTGTATGTATAGAGAACATGCTAACTCCTTTTGCATGAAGCATGTCTCACTCTAAGGACAAAGGAAGCAAGCAGAGGAGGAAAAAAAATGCTTTATAGCATGTTTTCTTACTCCAGACTTTCGTGTTTCAATTACTTTGCTGACCACTTAATGGTAATTCATTACAGGGGCTGGACCCTCATGCACAATTTAAGCTGATCGTTCATTTCTTCCTCTAGGGCTCCAGATCAACTTCTAAGACACGGATAAAGAAGCCACCTCCCATTCCAACGGCTGTCCCAGAATCTAACCCACAGCATCAGCTGGCTTCCTTTTCAAGGACAGAGGGGATGGCAGCCCTAGAAGTAATTGATAGCTCTATGCCTGTTTCTACTGCAGCAATTTCTAAGATGGTACGAGCTGATGATGTTTGCAAGACTGATGTTCAGGGGGGTTGCTGTGGCCAGCAATTGATTGCATCTTGATATTCTCTCTCCTCCGATACTTTAACCGTGGGAAAGGATGAAAACATCTGCCCTCAATGGCTGCTCAGGAAAATTACAAAATCAAAAACTATATAAAAGCATACCTGTCTTCCTTTTAGCTAATTAAAACAGTGGCCGGCGCCAAGGAGCTTTACTTTATCGTGCACTGCCATCTTCTGGCCATATGAGCCTCTACACCAGCAATCTGCCAGTTACATTCATAAGAAACTAATGAACATTTGCACACATCCTTGTGTTTAACATCAGATCCTAAAGTCAAACCATAAAAACATGCTAATCCCCGAAACCCATAAGGAAATTCTACTGTTTTCTCTGCTTGAACATACAGTATACACACAAATGAGGTGCAATCGAAAGTTTAGGGTGCCTACAAGTTGCCATTCACACTGTGGGCCATTCAGTATCTCCCCCGCCTTGTAGTGTGTTGGGGTAACACGGAAAAAAGAAGAAAAGCGGTGGTAGCAGGCGTTCACTGCATGACATGTGTTTTCACATATGTCATCTCATCTCGTCCTTACACACATTTCATGTAAAATAAAGTGCTGTCTCCATTTCACTGAGGCTTCAAAGTTACAAAACCCACGGAGAGTCAACTTGCTTTTAGCAGGTGGAAGGAGGATTGAAATCCAGGTGTGCCTAACTGCAAAGCTCAATTTCTGATGGGCACTGCCTGAACTGTGTCTCACCATCCCGCACACCCTACTGTAATGAGAGCAGTGTGCAGATCTGAGGGCTTGCTTTCGCCTTAAACCTGGTACAAACCATTTGTCTATGCAGTTTGGATATGCAAACACAAACACAAATATGTATATACATACATATATACACATGTATGCACACATGCATATATGTAAAAAAACAAAACAAGCTATATGCACAGTTTTGTTTATATATAGTTCTGCATACGTATATATCTAAATAATAGTTTTTTCCATTGAGTCATTTGAAAGATGTACATATATCCTCCCCAAATACATCAACAGGTATCTCTTAATAAAGACAGTCGCCTACATGATCACAATTCCATGATCACACCTAAGAATAATAACTTTGATTCAAAATTAACTCTAATGTCCAGGATCATATTTAAAAGTCTCAACAGTCACTAAGAGGCTTGAAAAAAAAACTCTGCATTGCATTTGACTATATCCTGTTTGTCTTTAAATTTAGAACCGTTCCCCCATCTTTGTAGTTTTTTTTTTAATGTGACAATTCAGTGTAAGTCCTCTGTGAAATGCCCAAGGAAAATAAGCATCTGCTAGTTAGCTCTTTTATCATTAAAATTACCCTTTGGTTAAAGTAGAGTCTCCAGTATCCTACGTGTTACATCACATGTATTCCTCTACTAAAAACAGGGTCATATGGATGGAGAAGCTGCCCTCACCCCTCGCCCAGTGGTGTAAAGCACTCAACAGTGCAGCTTGTCAGCCCCTATGAGGCCTCATGAGACTTGCCTGGCCCTGTGAATTTTGGATCTCATAGTCTTTTTTCTTATCCTTCTATTTCCTTTTTTCCCCATTCTTGTTTCCTTTTCCAATAATGTTCTCTTTTGCCTTTATTCTGTTTTGCATTCTGATTAAACTACCTAGAAATAGGTTGTGAGAAATTCACCCTAAAGTATTTTAGTACAAATCTACTACTAATGATAACAGGGGTCCCTCATCATCATCCTCAACCGTGGGCAATTTTGCACCCTGGGGGACACATGGCAGCATCTGGAGACATTTGCAGTTGTCTCAATGGGAGAAGGGAGTGCTCCCGGCATCTGGTGAGTGGAGACCAGAAATGCTGCTCAGCACCTGCAATGTACAGGACACTTTCCACAGCAAAGCGTGGAAATAATACGCCAAGAATAACAGGACTGAGAAACCCTTTTCTACATAACCAGAAAGCCATTAAGCACATTCAACGGACTTAATATTTAACAAATGTCTAACTTTCCTTTTCCATAAAATGGAACACATTTTTTTAATGCTGATTTAAATATTTTTTATTTAGCAATGATTATTCAACAATAATATTCACGATGAGTTCACTCGAAGTTGTTGAGCACCATGCTCAAGTTTGGAGACTGTCCTTTAGTATTGGTCAATTAGAAAAAGCATCTCTTAGATTATCGCCAGTCTATAAAAGAATGTAACACGAATCACAACCAGAAATAATTTCTCCTCGTTCTTCAACTGACAGCCTGAAGAAAATGGGGATGGTGTGGGAAAATGACTTCTTCCTCTTTTTCTTTGAAACACATACTTTTAGTCTTCATAATCTCCCCAAGAAGGGGCAATCAGCTTCGAAGTCTGATAGCAGCAACTGTGTGTATAAGCGCAAGGCATGCCTCTAGTGGTCAGCTGGAAAATCTACGCCTGAGAGCTCAGTCCCTCCGGGAGAGGCAGGGCTGGGTGCTTCTTAGGAAGCTGAAAAGCACTGACTCTGCTATGTTGTTTGCTGCTGCTGTTGTTTTAATGACCCTGATCCTTGCGCTCAGACGATGCAACTTACAGGCGAAGAATTCACATTCAAGGCACAGGGATTTCACTATTTCCCAGGAAGAACTTTAAAAGGATCCTGACGTTTTATTCTCTTGGGCAAAAGAAACTGGATGTTAAAAGCAAGTATGAGCATAGTTCTCAGGAGTAACTCCGTATCCTTTTGAGATAACTTCAAGACTTGGAAGAAGAAATAAAGGTTAACAAAAGAAAGATATTAAAATCGAAACTTGCTTTACGGGCCACACTTTACTTTTTACAAGCATATTCCTGTAGAATTGCACAAAGCCCTCGAAAGACTTACTGGGCTGATCTTCAAAACAGCTCACTTTGTCTCTAGAGTGTCCTGGCTGAACAGGAAGGGCAGCTATTGTCTCCACACTGCAGATGTAAAACTGAATTACAAAGAGAGAATGGTTATGTCTATTAATTATTACTATCAATACCATCAGATAAATTTGAACATTTTATTCACGGGACTAAGAATTTTCTTCTTTCTTCCTGGTAAAATGACTGTTGTGGAGGGGAACAACTGTAATTATGTGTTACTGCTTAATTCTTTGTGGATCCCTTTAACTAAATTAACACCAAATTGTTACTTTATTTTCTCAGCTGACTAAAGCAGAGACATGGTAAATACCTGTCTTCTGGAGACAGGACAACGACACGAATTGATCACAGAACTACTTCCGCTAAATCTGGTTCTACTTCTGAACCCTTCTTCACACTGTTCGCCTGGTGCATATTATCAATGGATAAGAATATGCTACCAAGGTAGTAAAGATGTTTAACCAAGGTAAGATCAGATAGATCTTTCTTTTCCGACAGGGTCTTGCTCTGTCACCCATGCTGGAATGCGGGGGTACAATCTTGGCTCACTGCAACCTCTGCCGTCACCTCTCAGGCTTAAGCAATTCTCCTGCCTCAAGCTCCCAAGGAGCTGGGACTACAGGCACGTGCCACCATGCCTGGCTAATTTTTGTATTTTTAGTAGAGATGGGGTCTCACCATGTTGCCCAGGATGGTCTCAAACTCCTGACCTCAAACGATCCACTTACCTTTGCCTCCCAAAGTGCTGGGATTACGAGTGTGAGCCATCACGCCCAGCCTAAACAGATTTCTACTTACTCTGAGAGCAGTAGAGAAATTTGAAGTTTTCTATGAACTATGTTTAAAGTTACTCAGGCCCAATTATCATGCAGCCCAATTTGCATTTATATTGTAATCTTTGTATAAATATTGATTCAATTCTGTGCTCACCACGGTAGCTGAAACAGTGGAAGTTACTGCACTTACGTTTTGACCAAGAAGCTTTTAATATTGCAGTATCTGTTCAAAAGACGGTTTGCAAAGTTAGTTGCCCACCTACCTAGCCTCTTCCTGCCTTACAAAGACAAAACGCCAAGATGGAAATCAGAACAACAGAAGTCACTCACGAGATATTACCTCTGCTGCCCATTAGTGGGAAACTTAACTTTGATAGTGGAAAACTAGAATAAGAGTATAAATTGAAACTTTAATGTTATTTTAGAATAGAACTCAAGGCACATCATCCCCTAGGAGGTCTAAGGAAAAGCCAAGAGAGGAATGACACTCGTAGTAATAATTGTAATTCTACCACCTACTGAGTACATGCACTGCTCCATACAAACTCACCATGTTCTTTTCTTTTTTGAGACAGACAGTCTCACTCTGTTGCCCAGGCTGGACTGCAATGGCGTAATCTCTGCTCACTGCAACCTCCGCCTCCTGGGTTCAAGCAATTCTCCTGCCTCGGCCTGCCAAGTAGTTGGGATTACAGGCACCCACTACCACACCTGGCTAATCTTTGTATTTTTAGTAGAGACGGGGTTTCACCATGTTGGCAAGACCAGTCTCAAAGTTCTGACCTTGTCATCTGCTGGTTTTGGCCTCCCAAAGTGCTAGGGTTACAGGCATGAGCCGCCGTGCCCGGCCGATCACTATTCCATCTCTTCTGAGACAGGGTTTCCCCATGTTGGCAAGGCCAGTCTCAAAGTCCTGGCCTTGTCATCTGCTGGGATTACAGGCGTGAGCCGCTGTGCCCGGCCGGTCACTATTCCATCTCTTCTGAGATAGGGTTTCCCCATGTTGGCAAGGCCAGTCTCAAAGTTCTGGCCTTGTCATCTGCTGGGATTACAGGCGTGAGCCGCTGTGCCCGGCCGATCACTATTCCATCTCTTCTGAGACAGGGTTTCCCCATGTTGGCAAGGCCAGTCTCAAAGTTCTGGCCTTGTCATCTGCTGGGATTACAGGCGTGAGCCGCTGTGCCCGGCCGGTCACTATTCCATCTCTTCTGATTCTCAACCACAACTCTATGTGATACTTCTTCCGCTATTATCCCATTTTACAAATGAAAAAACTGAAGTTCAAAGATGCCAACTTCTGACTTCCTCAAGACCACACTGTTATGAAATAGCAGACCCGGGTTGACCTCTGTCATATTTGGGAGTAGGAATTTCAAGCACCCCGCCTTGCCTGTCAGGCAGATTATATGAAAACACTGCCTTAACGAACTCCGTGAGACCGTTAAGCAGAGCTCAGAAAAGTATAAATAAGTGAAACTATGGATTTATGAAGCAGAACAAAAGCCAAATAAGTAGAAACTACGAATTTATGAAGAAGGTTCTAGTGTTTGTTTAGCCTTTCTCTGAGTTTCTGATGAATTAATAGTGGAGAAATTGAACTTAAAAACAGGAAGGAAGGGAAATTACAGGCACAAATACCACATTCTTAGCCATTTACTCCTCAAAGAACACGTTCAAAGTCGTCTTGCATGGTGTGGTGGTTACTTTGGACTGTGCTTTATATATATGCATTTTAAAGTTTTGAGCAAAGGAGATGCTCAAAAAATGTTAGACCCTTTCTAATCTATTTGTACTTAGCACAAAAAGATAATGAGGTGCCCAGGCACGGTGATTAATGCCCGTAATTTCAGCACTTTGGGAGGCCAAGGTAGGCGGATCACGAGGTCAGAAGTTTGAGACCAGCCTGACCAACAGGGTGCAACCCTGTCCCTACTAAAACCAAAAAATAAAAAACAAAAATGAGCAGGCACGGTGGTGCGTGCCTGTAATCCCACCTACTCAGGAGGCTGAGGCAGAAGAATTGCTTCAACCCGGGAGGCAGAGATTGAAGTGAGCCGAGATCGCGCCACTACACTCCAGCCTGGGTGACAGCGCGAGACTCCATCTCAAAAATAAATAAATACATAAAAAGTAAAAACAGAAGCAAACAAACAAAAAACAAAGAGGCTACCTCCCAGAAGACAGGGGTATGACAAAACATGTCTGTCCATGGGTCTATAAGATGTGATCAAGAATGTGACCAGGATGCATCATTTGTGGAAACTTCCCAGGTCCAGGAAGGGAAACTGAGACCAAGAAATGAAGCGCTGTAATGACGTCTGCAGCAAACATGGATAAGTCTCCCCTCTCCATCGCCAATACAGCAAGACAAGCGTTTCCTAAACACGGTATCATCCACGTATCAACTCGCCATAGCTGTCTTCTCCATGAATCTCCTTTACCATGATGAGCTCATTATTTTTCTTTAAACTGACTTTTTCATGTGCCGGTAAACTTCAAAACACGATTTCATGTCATCCTCAAGACTGAAAACCAGTCTGATTTGCCATAAATAGAAAGAGACTCTCAAGACTGAATGGGCTGAATAATGGGATGCTCCTCACAGTTAAATTCCGACTGCATATTTTGTCTGTTGGAGCTCTTGCTCTCCCTCCCTGTTCAAAAAGATTAGCAAGGGTTAGAGATACAATAGCAACATGCAGAGTCGATCCCTTTGACATCTGAAAGACTGAAATGTATTTGAGAAGGAAATTAGAATCTCCCTCTATGATTCAATTATATCGAATGGCGCGTCCATGCGCCTCCCCAAATGACTTCATGTACAAATGGTGCAATTCACGCTACGCTTGGAAACAAAGCCATAAATCACTCATCTACCCGGCCTCACTCAGCCTCCTGGACGAACCGCGTTACCTATCTTATTGACTATTCATAATCAGTGATCAGCTTTCAAAGCTTAAAGTCGGCGGTATCTTAGCAGTTCCTCCAGTCAGTCAGTCAGAGCATCTACTCCGAGATACACAGAGCTTTGAGGATTCCCTACTTCGGTTCTTGTATCTTGTGTCTCAGAAGTATCATTTCCCACCTATGCTAAAGCAAAAAGGAAAAATCTAGTATGCAATCTACTCTCGAAATAGAAACTCGGTGTTATCAGAAAACCACTACAGAGAAATCTCAAATATTTGGTTTCACTCTCTTATTTATTTTATAAGTGTAAAATGTACACCAGATTTTGAAGGCTTAGTAGTCACACACACACACAGAGATACACATCTAAATATATTATATATCATAACTAACTTTTGGCCAGGTGCAGTGGCTTGTGCCTGTAATTCCAGCACTTTGGGAGGCTGAGGTAGGTGAATCACTTGAGGTCAGGAGTTTGAACTAGCTTGGGCAACATGGTGAAACCTCGCCTCTACTAAAAATACAAAAATCAGCCAAGTTTGGTGGTGCGCGCCTGTAGTCCTAGCTACCTGGGAGGCTGAGGTAGGAGAACTGCTTGAACCCAGGCGGCAGATGCTGCAGGGAGCCAAGATTGTGCCACTGCACTCCAGCCCTGGTGATGGACCGAGATGCCATCTCAAATATGGAGAAAACCAGCAAGCAAACAACCTTATATTTTAAGTACATGATGAGAATACTCTGACTACATAGGTTAAATAAATTATATTATTAAAATTAATTTCAGCCGGGTGCAGTGGCTCCTGCCTGTAATCCCAGCACTTTGGGAGGCCAAGGCAGGCAGATCACGAGGTCAAGAGAGCGAGACCACCCTACTAAAAATACAAAAATTAGCTGGTCGTGGTGGTGTGCACCTGTAGTCCCAGCTACTCGGGAGGCTGAGGCAGAATTGCTTGAATCGAAGAGACAGAGGCTGCAGTGAGCCGAGATCAGGACACTGCACTCCAGCCTGGTGACAGAGCAAGACTCCGCCTCAAAAAAAAAAAAATTAATTTCATCTGTGTCTTCTTAGCTGTTTTAATATTGCTACTAGAAAATGTAACATTACACGTATGATCGGCATTATGTTTCTACTGGGCAGCACTTAGGTATTTTTTATGGTTCCTTACTGATTAATCACTGTAATAATATATAACAATTATTCTCTAAAATTAGAAGAGCATGTACAAACAGTCCCTTTAACTTTATGGGGTAAAAGTCACTGGTAGGTATATAAAAAGCTTTGCCACTGTTGTTCAGTCTTCCTCTCTATTAATAACTTGGATAATGATGCCAGAAGATAAATAGCTCACTATCTTTAAAGTGAGAAAAGAGGAAAAAAAGACTTCATGGCTCATATGTCTATGGATAAAGCAATCCAGCTCTGGAGCACTCCAAACTTGTTCCCTAAGCAAAGATATGCTTTTAATGAGATGTTATCTTCGATTGAAAATGTAAGGCAGTAATGAACGGCTGGGTCATCACTCTGCTTCCAGGCTTCATTTTTATTTAATCCTAGCTCCCTGATGTTTTTGATACAGAATTCTTAATTAATGCTGGATGTTTAAAACTTTCTTTTTAGGATCTTTTGGTGTAGGTAGCCTTTTAGGGGCAATACCTCCATGGTTGTGAGAGTGATAAAAGAGACTGTTCCAGTCTCCATAGGAACATACCACATAGATCTACATCTTCATATGTTTGTATCTATGCAGATACATCCCTTGAGTATTACAACAGGGCCTTAAGTCACGTCAGATGTGTTGACCACCCTCAATTCTGTGGCTTCTGGCAGTAGCTGAAATAGCTCTTGTCTCTAGAGTTGGGAAAACCTGTATTCCAGCTGTAGCGCTGCCACTCACTCATTATGTGGGCTTGGAACATTCACTGAATATTTTGCAATTCTATTTCATCATCTGAAATAGTATTTATCTACTTTATAAAATAGGCGGATTAAATGAATTATGGCTGTGAAGCAGCTATTCTTGCAGGTAGAAAGTATTTAGTACTCGACGTGGTTTTTATTCTTTTCGAAGTCTTTTGGTCATCTGGATCTGTGGATAGAAAGCGGAGTTAACATCTTAAAAGGCTCCAGGTCCTTTTTTGGACCTGGACCTTTCTTTTTTTTTTTTCTTTTTGAGACGGAGTTTCGCTCTTGTTACCTAGGCTGGAGTGCAATGGCGCGATCTCGGCTCACCGCAACCTCCACCTCCTGGGTTCAGGCAATTCTCCTGCCTCAGCCTCCTGAGTAGCTGCGATTACAGGCACACACCACCGTGCCCAGCTAATTTTTTGTATTTTTAGTAGAGACAGATCACCATGTTGACCAGGATGGTCTCGATCTCTTGGCCTCGTGATCCACCCGCCGCGGCCTCCCAAAGTACTGGGATTACAGGCGTGAGCCACCACGCCCGGCCAGGACCTGGACCTTTCCATACAAAATTGTTTACATGCTGAGAGGCCACATGTTTGTGAATTATATGCATAGAATGTGTGATGATCAAGTCAGCATTTTCATCCCCAAGGCCGTCACCATTCAGGACCCTTCTGACTCTTCTCCCGGTTGGAATACTGGCCTCCAGGCACCTTTACTTACTATTGAGAGTTTACCATGGTCTAGGACCCACCTGGGGTGGGTGTTGCCATGGTAAAAATGAAAGAGCTCTTGACTCCCCAGAACTGACTGGAAGGCAGGATAATACTCTATTCTCTATCCACACTATCCCCACAGCCTCTGATCATGGACAACCTTCCTCCAAATTCTGTGAACCTACAATGCTCACCTCTATTATTCTCCAGCCTGCCCATGTCACCAAAAATCTTTCTTGCTTTGTCGCCGAGGCTGGAGTGCAATAGTGCGATCTCAGCTCACCACAACCTCTGCCTCCTGGGTTGAAGTGATTCTCCTGCTTCAGCCTCCTGAGTAGTTGGGATTGCAGGCACTCACCACCATGCCCAGCTAATTTTTGTATTTTCAGTAGAGGCAGGGTCTCACTATGTTGGTCAGGCTGGCCTTGAACTCCTGACCTCATTCATGTTCCTCTACAATCTAATCCCAGTTGACGTAGGGAAGTGTGCGTGCGTGCGTGCGTGTGTGTTCATTTTCTGGGCAGCATCCTTCTACCTACTTCTGATAATAACACCCCTGACCCCAATGCCTACTTTGACTACCCTTCAGTTTTTCTTTTGAAAAACTTTTTGGGAACCTCTTTTCCTTTTGGGAACCTCTCCCCTCCCATTTCCCTTAGCGTCTGTGTGGAGCTGTCACTTGTCCAAAGTTCCGGAGATTCACAAAGGTCTCAGGCCTGAACAAACACCACATCCCATTATGGGAGCTACAATTCAAGATGACATTTGGGTAGGGACACAGCCAAATCACATCACATCCCATGTATCCCCACCCAAATCTCATCTTGAATTCTAGCTCCCATAATTCCCCATGTGCTGGTGGGACATAAATAAATGATGAGGGCAGTTTCCCCATACTGTTCTTGTGGTAGTGAGTAAGTCTCACGAGATCTGATGGTTTTACAAGGGGAAACCCCTGTGGTTTGCTTTCTATTCTCTCTCGCTGTCACCATGTAAGACAAGCTTTTGTTCTTCCATGACTGTGAGGCCTCCCCAGCCACGTGGAACTGAGAATCCACTGAATCTCTTTTTCTTTATACATCCCCCAGTCTCAGGTATGTCTTTATCAGCAGTGTGAAAGTGAACTAACACACCCTGCCTACTGTGCCAGGACCTGGTTCAGCAATGGACACAGCATGCGAGCCTGACCAAGCCCATTTGACTAAACTGCTCAAATGCAAGTCTGGAATTGGTCTTTGGGGCTGTTTACTCCACTTGGGAAGAGCCCACCTGAATTGTAGTCAACTCCCAGAAAAGCAAAGCACAGAAATAGGAACTGATCCATGCCTGATGACATTTGCCTGAGCAACTACATAAAGGCATGCCAACGCCAGATACCCCTAGATTTTCAGACACGGAAATATGTTAGTTTCCTAGGGAGGCTACATGAAATCACCATGACCGACCTGGGTGGCTTAAAACAACAGAAATGTATTCTCTCACACGTATGAACGCTGGAAGTCTGAAATCAAAGTCTTAAGAGGGTCTTGTTCTCTCCAGGGGCACTAGGGAAGAATACTTCATTGCCTCTTCCAACACCTGTCGTGCTGCTTGGCTTGTGTCTGTATCTCTCCACTCTCTGCCTCTGTCATCCCATGGTTTCTTCCCCATGAGTCTCTATCTCTGCATCTCCAAGTCTCCCTCTTCTTATAAGAGCCCAGTTGGGCCAGGCACAGTGGCTCAGCCTGTAAATCCCAGCACTTTGGGAGGCTGAGATGGGAAGATCACAAGGTCAAGAGATTGAGACCATCCTGGCCAACATGGTGAAACCCCATCTCTACTAAAAATATAAAAATTAGCCAGGCATGATGGTGGGCAGCTGTAGTCCTAGCTACTTGGGAGGCTGAGGCAGGAGAATCGCTTGAACCAGGGAGGTGGAGGTTACAGTGAGCCGAGATCACGCCACTGCACTCCAGCCTGGGAGACAGAGCAAGATTCCATCTCAAAAAATATATACAGATACTCCCGTCTCAAAAAAAAATTAGAGATACTCCATCTCTCTCTCTCCCCCTCTCTCTCTCTCTATATATATATACACACACACACACACAAACACATACACGTATATGTATGTATATATTGAAACAGAGTCTCACTCTGTCTCCCAGGCTAGAGTGCAGTGGTACAATCTCGGTCACTGCAAACTCCGCCTTCTGGGTTCAGGCGATTCTCCTGCCTCAGCCTCCCAAGGAGTAGCTCGGACTACAGAGGTGCGCCACCATGCCTGGCTAACTTTTGTATTCTTAGTAGAGATGGGATTCCACCATGTTGGCCAGGCTTCTCTTGAACTCCTGACCCCAGGTGATCTGTCCACCTTGGCCTCCCAACGTGCTGGGATCATAGGCATGAGCCACCACCGCCGGCCTCAATACATTTTTGAATGACTGGTGCCTACAACTTTGTAGAGGGATATGCGTGACCTTTGAGGATCAGAGAGTGGATAGGGGAGACACAGGTGGGATAGGGACTGGTCTGAAAGGAACGTGGAGACCAGAAGGTGATGATCCGGGGCACTGTAGGCATCACTGATCACCTGGAAGTGGTACCTCTGTCTGCTGCAAGCAATTGTTGCTTTTACTCCACCAAGCTCTATTCCAACTCTGGTAAGAAGCACCGTGGGCCTGGCATGGTGGCTCACGCCTGTAATCCCAGCACTTTGGGAGGCCGAGATGGATGGATCACGAGGTCAAGAGATCAAGACCATCCTGGTCGACATGGTGAAACCCTGTCTCTACTAAAAATACAAAAAATTAGCTGGGCATGGTGGCACATGTCTGTAATCGCAGCTACTCAGGAGGCTGAGGCAAGAGAATTACCTGAACCCAGGAGGTGGAGGTTGCGGTGAGCCGAGATCGCGCCATTGCACTCCAGCCTGGGTAACAAGAGCGAAACTCCGTCTCCAAAAAAAAAAAAAAGAAGAAGAAGAAGCACTGTGGTATTTCTTCAGGGAGCTGTCTTTCCCTTATTGTGGTTCCACATTGTTAGTGTTGCACTGGCTTCATATCAGCGCTGCAGGGACGGGGGTACAATTCTGGCCAGGTTGATCAACATCCCACATGCCCTTGGCTGAGGTCTAGGGGGATTCAGTTTAGTCACTGGCTCTGTTGAGTGGGAAAGGGGGTACATAACCCATACCATCAGAGACAGGTCCACCTACTAGGTGGGCTTAAGCTAGAATTGCTTGGAAAGAGAAACAGTCTTTCTACTTGAGCTGGTGAGCTGGCAGGGGGTATGCCTGAGGCTGCTGCTGTCAGCCTCACTACCTCACAAGGTAAGCCAAACCCATGGAGACTTGAGAAGCAGAGCAGAATCATGATGGGCAGAGGCTCACTATTGAATCATTTCAGGACCTGGATCCCTGCGTACCTGAAGTCAGTAAGTCTCACATGCCTGTTTAAGATTCTGTCACATAAAACAGAATTTCTTACTGTTTTCCTTCCTGCCTGCCTGCCTGCCTTTCCTTCCTTTTTTCCTTCTTTTCTTTCTTTCTCTCTCCCTCTCTTTCTCCAACTCTGTCTCTCACTCTCCTCCCTCTTTGCCATCCCTCCCAGTCACGGTAGCCCATACCTTATCTTCTCCATGTATAAAAAATTATATTTATACAGTTATTTCATATTTGATGTATGTTTCTCCAAGAGACTCTAAACTCCATGGTGGTGGATTATAAGAAACGATTATATTTCAATGACCTTTGTATTTCCAAAAACTCACAAATGGAAACTGAATAAAAGATAAATATCTATTTCTAACTAATGTTACCTTAGCCTCCAATATCAGCATAACTAGTTGAGACAGACCTACGGTCTTTGAAATGGAACATGATTAATAACTATCAGGTAGCTTCACCAATTCCAAACAGTGTCAGATAACTTTGGTACACTGATTAAGTTAACATATGACCAGGCAATTTAAAATCAACTGTTTGATACTGATATTTGGCAGTTATCATCTGACCTACCTAGTAATCACCACAGTCTTAAAGGCAACTTGGAATGTGAAAAGGCAGTATGAATGGTAAATGGCAGACAACTACTTCACGAACTCTTATAATTATTAGGCTATGCTGATTTGATGGAATACTACTTCGTCATAAATAGAAAAGAATTCATGGCATTCGCAGCAACCTGAATGGGAATGGAAACTGTTATTCTAAATGAAGTGACTCAGGAATGCCCATTGTGTGTCCTCACTCCTAAGTGGGAGCTAAGCTATGAGGATGCAAAGGCAAACACCGCATATTCTCACTCATAGGTGGGTGATGAAAAATGAGAACACATGGACACAGAAAGGGGAGTACTAAACACCGGGGTCTATTGGGGGGAAAAGGGGAGGGCCAGTGGGAGGGGGAGGTGGGGAGGGATAGCCTGGGGAGAAATGCCAAATGTGGGTGAAGGGGAGAAGAAAAGCAAAGCACACTGCCATGTGTGTACCTACGCAACTGTCTTGCATGCTCTGCTCATGTACCCCAAAACCTATAATCCAATAAAAAATTAAAAAAAAAAAAGAATGATACCATGGACTTTGGGGACTCTGGGGAAAAGGGTGGAAAGTGGGTGAGGGATAAAAGACCACAAACTGGGTTCACAAGAGGAATCTGAGATGCACAAAGGCTAAGGAACTTGCCCTAACTCAGTCTTAAGTTCCTTCTTAGATGCATCCCAATGGACTTCCCCTATTTTTATATTATGTCTTACTTTCTAATGTTCAAATATCAAATTAACAAAATGATGTTGAATATTTCTCTTTTCCATGCATATTTGATATGTGGTTAAAATCAAAAGCATATACTATCTTATAAGATATGTTTTCATTCAACATTATGTCAATTACTATTCCGTGGACCTCTGACACAAGTGCATTCATCATTTTTAAGGGCTGCATAATACTCCATCACGTTCTGTGCTCAGCATAATTAGCCATTACCTTAAGATTGGGCATTTAGGTTGTTGCCACTATTTTGACATTGCAAGTAAAATAACAATGTTGGCTCTGTTCGGGTGTCCTTTTGTTTCCATTGGACTGGAATAGTAAGAAGTAATGATTAAGATCAGGTCAAAAGAAATAATTATCTGTTTGGTTGTTCACAGGTATGACTACCCTACTATGGTTTTTAAATGACTTCTACCAAATTGCAATGTGCCCAGTATATAAGGAAACAAGTTATATAGCAACAATACCAATATGAGAAAATGTAGCATTTTTTTTAAATTTTTTTTTTTCATTGCATTTTAGGTTTTCGGGTACAAGTGAAGAACATGCAAGATTGTTGCTTGGGTACACTCATGGCAGTGTGATGTGCTGCCTTCCTCCCCATCACTTATATCTGGCATTTCTCCCCATGCTATCTCTCCCCAGCTCCCCACCCCCCACTGTCCCTCCCCTATTTCCCCACAACAGACCCCAATGGGTGATGCTCCCCTCCCTGTGTCCATGTGTTCTCATTGTTCAACACCCGCCTATGAGTGAGAACATTTGGTGTTTGATTTTCTGTTGCTGTGTCAGTTTGCCGAGAATGATGGTTTCCAGGTTCATCCATGTCCCTGTAATATTCTTATCTCATGTTAACCTGGCTAATTTTACTAGGTAGAGATTAGTGTATCACATGGTTTTAATTTGCACTTTCATACAACTATCAAGGAAAGGTATTTACCATGTGTTTAAGTGTACTTATGCTTTTTGGGGGTTATGTTTTCTGTTATATCCTTAGGTTTTATAGTTTTATGATTTCTCCATGAAAACATTCCAGTCATAAGGGCAAAATTAACATGTGTCAACTTGTGAATTGATGAATTCAATCAACATAAAAACTCAATCTGAATAGATCAAATTAAAAATACACACTTTTGACTGGGAGCAGTGGCTCATCCCTGTAATCCCAGTACTTTGGCAGGCCAAGATGGAAGGAAGGACTGCTTGACCTCAGGACTTCAAGGCCAGTCTGGGCAACATAGGGAAACCCCCTCTCTGCATAAAGTGAAAAACACAGCTGGGTGTAACAGTGTATTCTTGTGGTTCCAGCTACTCAGGAAGCTGAAGTAGGAGGATCGCACTGAGTAAGTCCACTATGCCTACTTGGTACACTATATAGCTACTTGTGCCAAGGAGGCTGAGGCTGTGGCGAGCCATGATCATAACACTGCATTCCAGTGTGGGCACTGGAGCCAGACCCTGTCTCAACATATAGAGACAAATGGATAGACAGACAGTCAGGCAGGCAGATAGACATAGATTTTCCTTACTGCAAGTTAGGGTGCTATTTTCAGGGGACATTCAGGTGGACTTGAAGTTTTCCAAGGACTCCTTGGACTTGATTCTCCAGCTACCATGGGTCCCAGTTACTTCATTGGATCAGATGGCTGAGAAGGGTTGTTTGCCTCCCTGACTGGGTCAGATCTGCCTGCCTGGCTCATGGTGAGCATTCGCTCCCTTAACCAAAAGCCACAACTACTTAAGCTTTTCTGTTCCGAAAGATCTGCACTCCAAAGCACCCAGAAAACCTTTCGGTTAAAAAGGAAACATAAAATTTGCAAAGAAGGTAGATCTTAAGTGTTCTCACCACATTCACACACACACACAATAAAAGAAACAAAAGAAAAGATAGCAACATAAGACATAGATATGTTAATTCAATTGATTCTAACGATTTTTTTTCACAGAGTGTATGAATATGAAAATGTCAAGTTGTATACCTTAAACATTTAATTTTTACTTGTCAATTACACTTCAATCAATCTGAGAAAAAAAAGACAAAGAAGATATGGAAAACCTCTGGTTGATCTGCAAATTCTGATAACCATTTAAAATGATCACAATAAAAAGAAGATCATGCATTTTTTTGTGACTTTATACAAAAATAAATCCTAACACAGCACTGGCCAAAAAGTCTCCTAACTTGATAAAATATAAGAAGTGAATGGGGTGAGTGTGTTCCTGTGACAGACACACATGGGCATGCTTTCCCACCCTACCTTTGGATTCTGTTGTTATTGCACCACATTCCATCAAAATTCTTTCAGCAACCTAGTTGCTGAGATGGATGGCATAATCCTGGGGTTTTTTGACCTTGATCAACACGAAGAGAATTTCAGCTGAACTGTGCAAAAGTGCTGGGAAAACATAAATCACATTTGGACAGGGCATGCTTTCTATCTAAAGTGCGAAGTCACCCAATCACACATCAAGAACTGGGATAATAAAACCCACCAACTGAAGAGAAAGAAAAATTAATTAACGTTCATTCCACTCATCACACAAAAAAAGCCATTGCTAGTTTTTTTTTTAAGAAGAGATGACAGAACAATCTTAGAAAAATCGCTCTGTGCTTGATTAAGCATTTCCTAAATGCATTTTAATTCAGAGTTTAAAGAAAGCAGTTTGCTAAAAATTACACAAAAGAATAGGCTTGCTTCTTTTAAGTAAAATAAGTGGCACGTGAAAATAATAGCTATAATTAATGGTATTAAAACATAAGCAATTCAGCCCCAATTAATACGAAATTTCAAAGAGATGACAAATATCATCATAGACAAATCACGGTTTTAAAATCAAGGCATCAAAACATATCCCTAGTTAGGTGAGGATGAAATCATGTGAATTGTTACCATAACATAATCAATAGATGAGGCTTCTGAAGTGCCTAGGTAAGTGTCTACACATGCCTGATATGAACCTCTTATTTGTCAAATTATCTTTAAGACATGCACTATCCATGAAAACACGAGTGCCTTAGTCAGCTGCAAATCCATAACGTAAGGAAAATAGGCATGCCCCAAAGAACAGAACCATCTTTGGGCTAAAACACAGAACATGTGGCTTTGTATCACTCCTCAGTTGCCAGATTCTCTGCTAGGAACAACAAGCCTATACCTGGCAGGTGCCCTCTGGCTCTTACTCCTCCACCTTTGGCAGGCATCACTAATCAATCATGCACTCCTTCTGGGAGAATCTGAATGCCACAGCCTCAGACTCCTCATCAACAGGATGTTCTAGGCAGCCACAATCAATCTCAGTTAACAGGAGAGATTCAATCTGTTGGCAATCCTGGCTCTGTACCTTGACTTATGCTTCCCAACTCTATGCTCTTTCACTCGGATTGAGACATAGCTACCAAATACACCAAACTTTAGACAGGTAATTGAAGCTTTGGTATCCAGTTCAAGCTTTGTAATTTACTTTGCTGTAATCTTAACAAGTCCTAGATGTTGACTCTCTGCTCTCACTGTGACTTTAAGAAATAGAGTCAAAGATTAAAAAAAGAGTAGGAGGAAAGCAGATATAAGGGTAATAATCAGGCAGCTTGTAGTTATTTTTTTAGTTTTATTTTTTTAGAGATAGGGTCTTGCTCTGTCACCCAGACCAGAGTACAGTGGTGTGACGCTAGCTCAATGCAGCCTCAAACTCTTGGGTTCAAGAGAACCTTTTCCTTCAGCCCTCTCAGTAGCTGGGACTACAGGCATGTACCACCATGCAGCCCAGCTATCCAGCTATTTTTTTTCAGTTTTAAAGAAATAGGGTCTCTCTACCTTGCCCAGGCTGGTCTCAACCTGGCTCAGGGCTCAAGTAATCTTCCTGTTTGTGTTCAAAAGGCGCTGGGATTCCAGGCATGTGCCACCATGCCCAACCAGCCTGCAGTTATTCAAGGTGTATCTGTGCCTGGTCAAGATGCTAACTACCCTCAGTATATGAGGTCACTGAGTCCCACAGTGACCCCAGAAAATAGACTCTCCTCCTCTCCACTTTATATGAGAACTTGAGCATCTGAGAGGTTAAATAACCAGGAAGGGGCCAAGCTGGGATTCAAGGACAAGCCTTTTAGAATCCTGAGCAGAAGCTCTTAGCCACACAGTTACACCTGTGATGCTTTAGACAAGCTTTCCAAAGCCAACTTCAAGGCTGACAGACAGGAGGTTGTATGAGACGAATAGCCCAACCTACCTCAGTGCTTTTCATTGCAGTCTCTGTGTTCCTACTGTACCCATGGCACTGCTGAGTGTGCCCAGCAGCTTCTCATCATCTGGCATTTAGGTTTCTGGCCATCAGAGGCTAATTTAACTCAACGCCACATCCATTTTAGAAGCTCTGTGACTTTGTACCTGTCTCCCCCTCCCATAACCCACCACCAACCCTCAAACTTTCCTAAATAAAAGAGGACAGTATGACTGACATCTCATTTTCACAATTTAGTAAAAGAGTTAACCCGCGAATAAAATATAAAAGGCAGGTACAGAGACCCAGCCTAGAGTCAGAAGCACTTCCTGTAAAAATAACTTAGCCACACTGGGAAATGAGGCACTGCCTGGAGCCCCGAGCATCTGCATGATTCTATGGAGCAGACTCACTGGGGACCCTGAGATAATACAGTAGGCTGAGTGACTGGGAGGAAATGAAATGCAGAGATGTATCACAGGATGGAGTTTTAGCATTGGCCCAGGTTATTTCTGTTATACAGAGGGCTTTGTTACAGTAACTCTGATAGTGCCTACCTGTGTGCCAGGCCCTGAGCATGCAGCACATACAAGGGACATGTTTTCTTGTTCCTGGGAAGCATGCTTGGAACAGGTAGTACAGCATAGTGGTTAAGAGTCAAACAGCTGGGCGCAGTGGCTCACACCTGTAATCCCAGCACTTTGGGAGGCTGAGGTGGGCAGATCACAAGGTCTGGAGATCAAGACCATTCTGACCAACATGGCGAAACCCTGTCTCTACTAAAATTACAAAAATTAGCCAAGCGTGGTGGCATGCTCCTGCTGTCCCAGCTACTCAGGAAGCAGAGGCAGAAGAATCGCTTGAACCCGGGAGGCGGAGGTTATATTAAGTCGAGATCCCACCACTGCACTCCAGCCTGGTAACAGTGAGAGTCAGTCCAATAAAAAAGATAGACAAAGACTTCCTGGGCTTGAAACCCATCTCCACAGTTACCACCTGGGTGACCTCAGTCACGCTGTGTTTTTGTTTGTTTTTAAGACAGTCTCACTCTGTCACCCAGGCTGAAGTAAAGTGGCACGATCTTGACTTACTGTAACCTCCCCTTCCTGGATTCAAGCAGTTCTTCTGCCTCAGCCTCCCAAGTAGCTGGGATTACAAGTGCCTGCACCATACCCCCCTAATTTTTGTTCTCAGAAATAAAGCACTAAAAGACGGTCTATGACATTGTGTAAATCCCCAATGCAAGGCAGTTGCTATTATTCTTATTATTCATTTTCCCTTCTGGAAAAAAAAAAATCAGTCAAGGTTTCTTTAGGGGACAATCCCCTCCTCCTCCTTCTTCTTTTTTTTTTTTTTTTTTTGAGATGGAATTTCACTCTTGTTGCCCACACTAGAGTACAAAGGCACAATCTCAGCTCACTGCAATCTCCGCCTTCTGGGTTCAAGCAATTCTCCTGCCTCAGCCTCCAGAGTAGCTGGGATTACAGGTGCCCACCACTACGCCTGGCTATTTTGTATTTTTAGTAGAGACAGAGTTTCACCATATTGGCCAACCTGGTCTCGAATTCCTGAACTCAGATGATCTGCCTGCATCGGCTTCCCAAAGTGCTGGGATTACAGGCGTGAGCCACCGTGCCTGGCCACCTCCCTCTGTTTTTAGTCCATTTAAATCATTTAGCTAAACCCCATCCCACTTCTGTGGTGGCTGAGGGAAGACAAACAAGAGGAATGCCACCTAATTATAGCTAGATGACACCTGTTCATCCGGAATTGCACTAAAGCACTGGAACAGAAGCTCCTTGTTTTCTTTTTTACAGATGGGAGTTAATACAGCTGATGGATGCCATCCTTAGCCTCTGGTGGAATTAAAGCACCAGTGTCCAGCCCCACTTTACTCATAACTGTCATTAATTTTTCTCCTGAAGCTAGTCTGACTTCATTTTTTAGGACAATTCAAAGTGCCGTGACTAATGAGGCACACAAGAACAGTGCATGGCATTTACAACTGGTCCCTGTTTTACAGACTACGCAGCTGTGGACAGGAAGTAATGTGACTTGTCCAAGGTCTGCCTGCTGGTGAAGGGGCAGAACCAGGCTTCAACTCCAGATCCATTTGACTGCAAAACTGTACCACCTTGTCTTTTGAAATAAATTAGTAGGAGTGAACAAAACTGCCAAGGCTTTCTTGGCAACAACCCATCTCCACCATTTGAGTGTCTCCAGAATTGACTTCCATCCCCTCCTGTCTGTGGGTTCGGAACACGTAATTTCAGACACTGGAATTATCATCTCTGCTGTTGCCTGGTCCTGGTCTAAGCAAAAACGATGTTGAATGTGACAGGTGGTGGGTTACATGGTTACATGTACAGCTTCCTCCCACACGACCCTGCTTCTCAGCAGACAACCAGGATACAATGAGATCTGCTTAGAGTGTATGCACCACGTCCCACCAAGATCCTACCCACAAGTTCTTACTGAGCTGAGAAGCTGAGGCAAGTCTGTAGATACCAGATGATTTGCTGATGCTGGATGATTGTGCACCTTTCTTTGGCTAGAGATGGTAGGACCAGGGGTGAGCTGTTCCCCTAAACAATAAGCTGGCTAGTGGGTGCACGTCAGTTTGGAATGAGGGCCATGCCCAACAGCAACGATGGTTACTAATCCGCAGATGATGATGATTCACAGTTTCGGGGAATTTGCATGAGATGTAAAATGCAGAATGAACAGAAAAGCCAGGCAACCCAGAGAAAGGCTTTGCTGGTATTAGATCTCTCTGTCCCATTCCTTGGCTAGAGATGGGTGAACCAGGAATGAACTGAGAAATCCCAGAAGGTCAAGGTCAAGCATAATCTATGAGCAAGGAGACTCTGTAAGACAAAGAAGCTACCTTTACAGACCTGACCATTTCTCACGGTGATATCACATTCCACGTGAAATGGATTTCATTCTAATATTAAAGGACATAACACTCTTGCTGCTCCTAAGGTTTCAGGTGGATTAGCCTTTGCCTGCTTTGTACCTCATCTCAAGCCACTTTTCCCGCTGCTGCCTGAGCCCTGGCTACACTGACTTCTATTCAATTCCTGAGCCAAGCCAGGCTTAACTCCAGACCCCCTCCTCTGCCCCTGGCCCAGGACGCTGTCCACCCCATCTCCCTTCAGACTCAAACTCAAATATCCTTCCCTAGGGATGCTCTAATTTTTATTTCCAAAGATTCCAGGAATTTTGGAGCTTCTTCCCTTTTAATGCATATGCATAACCAGCCTTAAATAATGGATACTGGAAGCAGAAAAGAAATCCAATCTCCAGAGGATTCTGTGAGTCTCATCCAGATGGGCAGTGCTCACGGCAGCCTCTGCCCTTGTCTGCCTTAAGTATCTTGCTTTGGTCTTCAAAGAGAAATTTCTTCAAGAATACTCCCCATTCTAGAAAGAGGCCCTCCCAGGAAGGAGCATACCTTCACCCCATCTTTGTTCTGGTGTCAGAAGTACAGAGATCTAGTCCACTCCCATTCCCAGGGGCAAGAGAGTGGCACTCGTAGAAAACCAAACCCTCGTGGCTGTGTCATGTTCATATGTAACATCACTGGCATATAAGCCCTAAACCAGGAGATTAATCCATTGTCAGTGTTGATCAACTCCTTTATTTCTCACGGGAGCAAACTGTATACAAATATTTAACCTGAGCAGTCTCTGACAAGTTTCTGGATGGAGCCATTCCTGACGGCCATTTATTGTCAGTAAGTCACGCAGATAGGACTTATCCACTCTCTTGAAAATCCAAACCTTCCTCCTCCCCATCTCCTGCATGCCTCTAGTTCAGATCCATCCTCTGGTCTGCATTCTACCCTGAACTCCTGTGTCCACCCCTGCCCACTTATGGTTCCCTCCTGCACACGAGTAGCGTTTGAAACTTCCAAAATGCAAACCAGAATCTCTCCCCCGAATGCAAACCCACCAGCAGAAAACAGTGTTTTGTAAACTTAGTTATTTGCAATCCATATGCACGATTTTTCTGTTTACATGCTTTTCTTTAAACTGCTTTTGTTCTTAATAAGTTTGTTAAAAAAAACTCCTTAAAGTTTTGTTTTGAAGCAAGAAAATAGCTCACTGAGGTAAACAGGAGCAGTATGCTTTGTCGTATGTACAAAATAACTTTAATCGAAAAGTAAAGCACAGTTGCTCAGTTATAGCTAGGTATTAAAATTCTCAGGGGCTCTGGGTCTCTCTCGGTTAAAAGGGTAGATAATCAAATATTTTGAGTTTGTTTTTTTTTTTTTTTTAGATGGAGTTTTACTCTTGTTGCCCAGGCCAGAGTGTAACGGCACAAACTCGGTTCACTGCCAGTCCTGCCTCCTAGGTTCAAGCAATTCTCCTGTCTCAGCCTCCCGTGTAGCTGGGATTACAGGTGCCCACCACCATGCCTGGCTAATTTTTTTGTATTTGTAGAGATGGGGTTTCACCATGTTAGTCAGGCTGGTCCTGAACTCCTAATTTCAGGTGATCCACCTGCCTTGGCCTCCCAAAGTGCTGGGATTACCAGCCATTTTTTTTTTTTTTTAAAGCATGAAATGATATCTTTCATGTAGTATCAAGGTCTGAGAAATAGTCCATAAGGAAATAACTTCCCTACTATTTGATTTGATGTCATACCCATGAATTGCCTGAAGATACCTCATTTGCCATCTGAAATCTAATCTAAGTGTTTCAACACTTGTACAATACTGGCCTGCCCTTCTGTTTCCCTTCCATCTCACATCTGGATTTTTCTCCCTGGCTTTATTGAGGTACAACTGAAAAACAAAAATCACATATATTTAACAGGTACAAGGTGATCTTTCTATACATGTGTACATTACAAAGTAATTACTGCTACCAAGCTAATTAACATACCCACTATTTCTCATACCACATTTCAAGTCTAAAATACAGTAACTCTAATCACCAGGCTGTATATTACTTCTCTATAACTTAATCATCTTATAGCCAAAGGATTGTATCCTTCGACCAGGATCCCCTGCTTTTTCCCACCACCCATCCCCACCCAGTCCCTGGCAAACACCATCCTATTCTCTGCTTCTTTGAGTTTTACTTTTTTAGGTTCCACATAAAAGTGAGATCACATAGTATTTGCCTTTCTCTGTCTGGTTCACTTCACTTTACCAAATGTCTTCTAGGTTCATCTATCTCGTTGCAAATGGCAGGATCTCCATTAACAGCTAAATAATATTCCATTGTAGAACTCCCGTGCTGTTAAAAATGGGTATTCTTATATATCCTTATAAGTATTATGCACGATGGTATGGAGCACCTCCAAAAATTTAGAAGTCGAATTATCATACCATCCAGGCTTCCCACCTAATCACTATCTCAAAGAGATATTTGCATTCCCGTGTGCATTCTGTCACACATCACAGAGTAGGGGCAACCTAGCCCTATGATTTCTCAGGGTCCTGGCTGATTCGTCTTGTTCCAGTCAAAGTGTTGACCTTCCTGCACTCCCCCACGGCCAGCCTCTTGCTCTGTCTCCGGGCTCCAACCCCAGTTCTTGTTCCCTGATGATGTTCTCTTAGGGCTGGGTTCTTCATACAAAGTTTAAGCACGCTCTTGGTGCTGTGTAACTCTGGCCCCAGCCAGCAGGATTTGTCTTCCATGGAGACAGAAGACTGACACAAAGCCCTGATCCACTGACCTGACAAACGACTCCTTCCTCAACCTGTTACCTACTCACTGTTGTAGCCTCTCCTTTGGCCAATCTCAGACACACACACCGGACTTGCATTCGTCATAAACATGCCATGTTCTCTACACCGTCTTGTCCTTGCCATGCTGTTCCCTCTGCCAGAAGGGCCTTTGGTAAACCGACCAACCGCAGAATGACACATACGGGAGCCCTTTCTGATCCACTGAGACTTAGCCTGCATGTCTCAAGTCTCGTAAGTCTCTCGTGACTTTTCTGCACATGTGCTTCATTTGTCCTGCACATAGTATTTTAAAAATCAGCGGTTTCACAGCAAAATCCAGATTTCCAGATTGGCTTAGAAAACAGCAACACTGAACCCGTGTTCCACATTGCCACATTCACCTGAATAACAGCTCCCAAGACATGAAGGCATTGCTCTCCAGGTCACTGAAGTCCACAGGACTCCACACTAAAGACACTCATTCCTCTGCCCTCTTCATTCATTCATTATTTTCTACCTGGACTTGGCAGGCGGGTGAATTTGTATTTCCTGACCTACACCAAGGATCTCTTCCTCTGTAAAATGTTTCCAAGGTCTACTAGGCCCCATTGGTTGCCTATTCCCCTGAGATCCATCCCCTAAGACTTTCTGGGGCTTCATTTTATAAAATAAATGTAATTATAAATGACATGGTATGCCTGTAGGTGTGGATTTGAGCAAAAATAAAAATAACAGCAGCTACAGTTAATCGAGTTCTTATTTTGTGCCAGGTATTATATAAACTGATTTGTACTACTATCCTATGAATTCCTCAAACCAATATTTCAAGTAGATTTTTATCACCCCCAATTTACAGATAAGCAGATGGAGACAGATACAGGGTACGAAAGCTTCTCAAGGTCACAGAGCTGCTATTTTGGAGGGCTGGGACTGAAACCACTTCAAGCTACAAAGCCTATGTACAGACTCTCGAGAAAGAATCTCTGAGCTCAAATCCTGGCCTCATGATACAACTTGAACGGTCACGGGCAAGGCACTTAATGTGTCTGAGCTATTAACCATTACCTATGTCGACTCATGTTTTAAGCAAGAATTTCTTTTTTATGTATATTTTTAGTTCCGGGGTTCAAGTGCAGGATGTGCAGGTTTGTTGTATAAGTAATTGTGTGCCATAGTGGTTTGCGGCTCCTATCAACCTAGCGCCTAGGCATTAAGCCCAAAAATCATTAGCTATTTTCCCTAATACTCTTTAAGTAAGAATTTCTAATCCTTCTATCGACTCTGCTGAAATTGCCAAAGGTGGGAACCAAATCAGGTCTTTGAAAACTGAGGTCAGAACTCCAGTTCTGATGCTACTATCTCTCATCCTCAAAGCCAGAAGACAGCTAACTACCCCACCGTTGGGTGCCAGCCACTTCCCAGAGGGGCAGGCTTGTGAAGACTATGAAGAATCACCACTGTGAGCCAGCCTGAACTGCAATGTGGGAGCTGAAAGCCTGCCCCATATTGAAAACCGTATCATTTACCTGGTAATGAATGAAGGCACCAGTCCAGGCACAAATCCATCAACTGGAAAGTATCATTCTCATACACTACAAATGTAATTCTTGTGTGCGTGTGTGTGTGTGTGTGTGTGTGTGGTTTTTGTTGTTTGTTTTTTTGTTTTGCAACGCAGGGTAGCATTGTAACTAGGAGCACAGACTCTGGAGTAAGAATCTCTGAGCTTAAATCCTGGCCCCATGCTTGAGTGATCCCAGGGAAGTCACTTATTGTGCCTGAGCTTCCTTTATTTTACCTGTAAAACATGGAAAGTGATGCCGCTTCCACCCCACAGCTGTTTTAAGTATTCAGAGATACTTAAGACACCTGATCTGGAAGAAGAATTGTCAAAAGATGAGTTCAGAACTCTCAGTGTGAACCACAGCAAGAAAGCTTCTATCTCCCAATCACAGCTTCAATTGGACCCAATCTGAAAGTGGCCATAACTTGGAAAACCACTCAAACTCCTTTCATGCAATTTTATAGCAGATCTGAAGCTGTTTAGCTGCACCAGGCCAGGCGATAAGCGAGAAGAGGAAGCTCTGTCTGTGTTTATAGCCTTTGACAAATGGGCTCTCATCTCCTCCTGACACATTCTCCCCGTGACTGGTCCATCAGCCTCTCCTCTCATCACCTGAATCTCAGCCTTCATAATAGTATCGAAATTCAGATGGATTTTACACCACAAATAAAAATTAATTTAAATGCCTCAGTGCCCCGGCAGAAACACGAGTACTGTAAATGTCAAATGCTTGGGGTTTTGTGAGGCCATACAGCCGCTCCGAGTGATAGGTTACCTCCTGTCACCTTTGCTAAATCTACATTAGCTCCACGACGTTCACCTGCAGGAGGGAAAAAAACCCCAAAACCCCTGTGCTCCTGCTTCCATTCAAGGGTAAAAAACTCCACCAGCCCTTAAGATCTCCCCCAGAACACCCTCTGAGATAGTTTAAGAAATGGCCAGGAACCTGTCCAAGCAGAGGCACATTCACAGGGGCTCTGCTAATTGGCAGGCTTGGAAGCAAAAGAAAAACTTAAAACCACACTCCAATACACATTATGAATTTCCCCATGAACAGCCAGGCAAGGTTTTCCAAATGACAATTAGTTTTCTGTCAGCCTGAGAGAAAAAAAGCTTCTGGGGACAAAAAAGAAAAAGAAAAAGAAAAACAGGAGAGGGGAAATTTCTTTCAGCCTTTGAAGAGTCTCAGATCGAGCCCAGACTGTGTGCAGATGAAGAAGGACGATGCTATTGCTCTTCATTAAGATGAGGGCTCTCTCCAACTCTTGAAATTCACCTTTTATCTTCTATTATGATATCTGGTCTAAGATTTCAGTGGGAAAATCGCTCCTCTCAAGGTAAACGGCCCCACTGAATGGAAGAGAATGGGAATGAGGGGCAAATTGGAGAGGCCCTGTAGGACTATACGGAAAACCTAAGATTCTGTCTCGTCTAAAACTCTTCTATCAAGAAGATATTCAACAATACACATAGGTATAGATGGAGGTGCACAAATATATCCATATACCTGGGATATTGGAATCAAAGTAAAGAGAAAGCCAGGAGAGGTGAAAAATAAAAAATAACAAAAAATAAAGTGATTCTTGGAAAGCCATCTCCTCCTATAGGGGTTCTGTGGAATGTTCTTAACTTAAAAAAGGAGCTCTAAAGAAAGCACTGCCAGTTCTCTTCCAGAGCTCTTAACATTCACAGAAACCTACATGGGCCAAGGGGCTGCCGTTTCAGAGACAGGTTTACTTATGATTTTGGCACCTCTGCCATCTCTTGTCACTTCAATTTCACTTTATCAAATTACTGATTTTGCCAGAAGCATTCGGATTAAATGGAGAGGGACACGCACACACCTGCGGGCTAAGTGTCATCACTCCAGTGGTGAAATTTCATAACTACACATCAGCATGGCAGAGACACCAGAGTGCACTCCCAGAACCCGACGGAGATCACTGCAGCTGCTGTGGCCACCACCGTGTCCCTGCGTGGCCTCATGCCATATCATTGTGCAGACGGGAGGGGATGGAGCACTTCTGCCAGGGGGAGAGGGGCACGCTGCCCTTCTGGGATGATTAGAATTTGCTTCTTGACTTTTCCATTAAGGGAATTGTCTCCAGGATACAAGGCTACCTCCTAAAACCTCACCCACATCCTCTTCTTAATAATGGTTAGAACCAGAGAAACTATAATCTGAATATAACATTCATGATATTACTGGGAATTTGAAGGAAGGAAGGAGATAAAGCAGGAAGAAAAGGAGGAGGGAAATAGGGAAAGAAGAAAAGAGGGAGGGAGGGAGGAAGCGAGGGAGACAGGGAGAGGGGAGGAGGGGGAAGGAGGAGGAAGGGGGAAGTGGGAGGAGAGAGGGGAGAAAGGGGGAGGGGAAAAGGGGGAAGGGGAAGCAGGGAAGAGAGGAAGGATGGAAGGAGGGAAGTCCCCTTGTTCAACAGAAAGAATAAAATGTCCTTAGAGAGTAAGACAGTGCAAATTTTAACTGGGCATTATTTTTTCTTATCACTCATTCATTATCAATTAACTGCAACAAACTGGAAATTTATCTATCAGTCATACGAGGTCAAATTTAAAAAACAATTGGAAAACTCATCAGAAACAAGGCGTCATTTGACATTTATGACTCAATCCAAATATTTATTTTAAAAAAACTAGAAATGTGTATTTTCCCCTTTCTTAAAAAGAGCAGAAATCGCACATGTGCAATAGGACCATTAATGACTTTTTCCCACCAAGATGCATCATGAAGTAGCCACGGACCTGGGAAGTTGTCATCGTGATGTCTTAACCAAAGGCAAATCGTGTAGGTGGAGCAGACCTTGGGTGACTCTCCTTGCCCAGAGCTTTCCCTGGCTGTTTATTTATCTTGTTTGTGATGGAGCTCAGATTATTCTAACAGCATCAGTTCCTATGGGATCTTTCAAGCACTATTAGCAATTAAGTGTTTTATAAAGACACCGGATGGAAACGTGTGTACGAATTCCATACAAGTCCAAGGGAAGCACAAACAACCTTTGGAAGCAGGTTGTGGAACATGCCTTCTGAACACTGTGACACGAGCGCAATGACTGGGCTGGGTAGAACATTGGTGAAAAACTTTGGACACACACTTCATGTAAGCAGCAGTTTCATCTGTCCAACTCGCAAAATACACACATGCATATACCAGCACGCCAACATGTTGTGAATAAAAACATGGCATTCCTTTGCCTGCAAATGAGCCACACACAAGTGTAAGCTGGGATCAGGCAGTTTAAATGGAAGCTACTGTATCGATTCTTCTTCTCAGAGTGAGGAGATGAACACTCCCTAAAATAATGTGTGGCAACTGCTCTTTATTTAAAAGGAAATTTTTGTTTTGAGAAGTCCTCTGCCACCTTATTAATCAGCAGACATGCCCAAACCATCATACAATCAGAGCTGAAACCTCTGCTTGAAAAAATAACCCATTTGACAATGATGGTACACTGGAAAAGAGAAACATCTTTCAAACTTGTGGAACAATGTCAAAAGTAGCCAGGAGGTATGAACTCTCAATTCGCTTACTTGACTTTTTTGGATCCAAGGTGTAGAGGGTAAAATTTGATCTCCTTGGACGGGCTTTGCTGCAGTAATGTCTGTGAACCCTTGTCAATAAAAAGAGACTGTGAAAATATTAAGGAACAGTTGCTTTTCCTGAGGGAATCAACACTAAGGGCAGCAAAGAAGATGAATCGGTGAGGAGACTCCACCTATGTAAAAAATAACTTTGCCCCTTTCCCCTTAATTTCAAACAGAAAGCTTTTGCTCATATGAATGTGTCATGATGGAAACTGAGGGCGAGCTTTTTTTTGAGACAGAATCTCATTCTGTCACCCAGGTTGCAGTGCAGTGGCACAATCTCGGCTCACTGCAATCTCTACCTCCCAGGTTCAAATGATTCTCCTGCCTCAGCATCCTGAGAGCTGGGGCTACAAGTGCACACCACCACTCCTGGCTAATTTTTTTATTTTTCCTAGAGATGGTGTTTCACCATGTTGGCCAGGTTGGTCTCAAACTCCTGACCTCAAGGTGATCCACGCGCCTCAACCTCCCAAAGTGCTGAGATTACAGGCATGAGCCACCATGCCCAGCCGTGAGCTCTTTCTCAAATGGATGAATCAGATATATAGGAACACACCCTGGGAAGCTCAATATTATATATTCTATAATGTACATAATGATAATTATACATATGATATACATAATAAACACCAACATCAGCATTCAACTTCAATGTGACAAGAGTTAACAGATGAAGTATTTTTCTGAAAAGAAGGGTACAACCGAAACAGAAATCAGCACCACGTTCTTTGTAAAAATTACATCATGCGCTCTTCATGAAGCCATCAGAACTAATTGAGATTGTAAAGGTGTAAAATGACAAGTATTTTTAAGTCTGATTGTCTTTGAAAATGTAATAGCCCTTGTGGAATCGCCTATGAATCACCTGCTAACCATCATCCAGAGAGGCATGCCTTAAATAATTGGGTTGAATTCACAGAGTTCTTGTTTTGTTTGAAACCAAAAGATGAGAAATATGGACTTACCTTTCTGTCTTCTATTTCCACGCAGGTATTGCAGTCTGCTTTGATATCCTGAGAAGAGAAGAGAAGACAAAAAAAAGTGAGGGAAAGGACAGGAGTCAGACATATGGTCAGAGAATAGTCAGTGGTGTTGCCGAAATGCCCTTTAAAATAATAAAGAGCTCATGCTCCTAACAGTTCTTTCTCGAGTCATTGCTCTTTATAGTGCTTTCTAAAGGTATATGCTGCGGTGTTTGCATTAGAGACATATGGATGTCATAAGTAAGTTTTATTACATGCAGATGTGGGGTGTAGGCAAAGGCTATGGATCAGAGGCCACAGCAAAGAGAAACTGATGACTCATAAAATAATCTGCCCCTCCCCATATAATTCTTCACATCAGCAGAGACTGCCTTTAATTTAATGTCTCTCCCATTCAAAATTTAGGATAGCCAGATCTCTCTCACTTCCACACAAACTGTCACCATCTATTTTTTATCTTTTTAACCACCCATCCTTCCATCCTTTATCCATCCACCCAGCCAGCCATGCCCATTCATCTAATCATCCATTCATCCTGGATCCTTCCCCTATCCATCCACCCATCTACCCATTCGACCACCCATCCATCCTCCCTCTATCCATTCATCCTTCATCCTTCCTCTATCTAAACATCATCCACTTGCCCATCCACCCCATTCATCTATCTATCCATTCATCCAGCCAACCATCCACCCAGCCATCAAATCATCCATATACCCTGTATCCTTCCCCCATCCATCCATCCACCCATCTATCCATCCTCTATCCACTCATCTATATATTCTTCCTTCCTTTATCTACCCTCCATTCATCCTTCTACCCACCCATCCATCCACCTATTCATTCACCCATCCTTCATCCATCCATTCATTCACCTATCCATCTACCCTTCCACCCATCCACTCATTCATATTTATCACACACCTACTTTTTTCTGCATTTTTTTTCTGGTTGTCCTGGTATGAGAAAGTGAAACAAACAGAATTCCTACCCTCAGGGAAATCACTAATTAGACAGAATGGAAGACACAGTCACACAAGCCATTGTGGCATTAGTTTATTCATACAAAAGGTATTTCATGAGCATCTGTTGGCTGCTAGAACTTCCTCCAGGCAACGAAGACTCAATAATACACAAGACATATGGCAGGCCCGCCCTGGCGATGCTTACATTCTTCTAGACAAGATAAGCATTAAATAATACATATCAGTTAATTGTATTCCAAAAAGAATATGTACTATGAAGAAAAATAAGGCAAGGAGAAGGAGATGTGAAATGCTGAGGGTAGGGGAATAAGACGTTGATTTTTTTTTTTTTTTTTTTTTTTTTTTTTTGAAAAAGTGGCAACTAAGAAAAGGCTTGAAGGGAGTTAGGGGGATGAGCCAAGCAGCTCACCAGGGAAGAACATCCTAGGCAAAGAAAGAGCTAGTTCAAAGTCCCAAGGGGGAATGTGTTGGACATAAGTGAAGCAAGAGGAAGAAAGCCACTGTGGCTACAAGGAAATAAGAAAAATAAAAGGGAATGGGAGCACAGGAAGATGTTGACTTTTATTTTGAGAGCAGTGAGAAAACACTCAAGAGTTTTTCTTACTGTGATAAAATACACATATCATTAACAATTTTACTACTGTAAGTACACAGTTCTGTAGCATTACCCATTCACATTGTTGGATAACCAACACCACCCTCCATTTCCAGAATTTTTTCATTTTCCACCTCTACCCATTAAACAGAAACTCCTCACTTTCCCCTCCCAGAGCCCCAGAAAACCACCTTCTGCTTTCTGTCTCCATGGATTTCTCTCCTCTAGACTCCTAATTGTATAAGTCTGCTAGAAATGCCATAAAAAATATTACAGAGCAGGTAGCTTCAACAACTAAAATTCATTTTCTCAGAAATCTGAGGGCCAGAATTTCAAGGTCAAGGCTCTGTCAGGGTTCCTGGTGAGGCCTCTCTTCTTGGTTTGTAGATGCCTCCTTCCCATTGTGCCTCACACCTTCTCTGAGAGCTAGAGGGAGACAAACGCATGATTTCTTTCTTTTCCAAGATGGAGTTTTACTCTTCTTACCCAGGCTGGAGGGCAATGGTGTGATCTCGGCTCACCTCTGCCTTCCTGGTTCAATCAATTCTCCTGCCTCAGCCTCTCTAGAAGCTGGATTACAAGTGCCCGACACTATACACAGCTAATTTTTTGTATTTTTTAGTAGAGATGGGGTTTCACTATGGTGGCCAGGCTGGTCTCAAACTCCTGACCTCAGGTGATCCACCTGCCTCAGCCTCCCTAAGTGCTGGGATTACAGGCGTGAGCCACCACATGCCAGGCTATCTTTCTTTTCTTTTTTTTTTTTTTTGGAGTGAGAGTTTTGCTCGTTACCCAGGCTGGAGTGCAATGGCGCGATCTCGGCTCACCGCAACCTCCGCCTCCTGGGTTCAGGCAATTCTCCTGCCTCAGCCTCCTGAGTAGCTGGGATTACAGGCACGTGCCACCATGCCCAGCTAATTTTTTGTATTTTTAGTAGAGACGTGGTTTCACCATTTTGACCAGGATGGTCTCAATCTCTTGACCTCGTGATCCACCCGCCTCGGCCTCCTGAAGTGCTGGGATTTCAGGCAAGAGCCACCGCGCCCGGCGCTATCTTTCTTTTCTTAAAAGGCCATCAATCCTATTGGAGTAAGACCCTCCCCTTATGACATCATTTAACCTTAATTACCCCTCTAAAGCCCTAATCTCCACACAGAGTCACATTGGGGGTTAGGACTTCAGTATACAACTTTTCGTATAGGTGAAATCATACAAAATGTGTCCTTCTGTGCCTGGTTTATTTCACTTAGCATAATGTCTTCAAGGTTCATCCATGTGGTAGCATGTGTTAGAATTTCATTCTTATTAAGGCTGAATAACATTCCTTGTATGGACAGACCACATTTTGTTTATCCATTCATAAGCGCCATCTGTGGATGGACATTTGGGCTGTTTCCACCTTCGGGCTATTGTGAATGGTCCTGCTATCAACATGGGGGTATAAGTATCTATTCAAGTCCCCGCTTTCAATTCTTCTGTGTGTATGCCCAGAAGTGATTGCCAAACCCTGTGGTAATTCAGTGTTTAATTTTTTTGAGAAACCACCCAACTGTTTTCCATAGCAGCTGCACCCCTTCATCTTCCTACTAAAAGTGTGCAAGGGTTCCAATCTGTCCGCATTCTCATCAGCACCTGTGTATTTCACTCAGGCAGTTTGAGAAGAGGACAGGCGTGATCTGACTTCTATTTTAACAGAATCAGCAGTCGGGGATACAAAATAAGGAGAGAGACCAGTTTGGAAGCTCCTACCGGAGTCCAGGTGTGCAATGATGGTGTCTGGATGACAGTGTGTCAGGGGAGGGGAAGAGAAGTAGCCAGAGACCAGACAGAATCAATCAATGGGACGTCTTCACAGACAGGATGTAGCATCGGAGAGAAAGATGGCGGTCAGGGGCCATGCCATGGTCTCTAGACTGGGCGTGCTCTCCATGTAGGCAGGGAGGGTGTGGATGTGCACGGTGGCATAGGGGGCTGCAGACATTAGGGGCTCCGTTTTGGTTAAGCCTATAGAAATGTTTATTTTCTCACCAAGAAGTAGTGGGGTTTTCTCTGTCAGTGCATCATTAGGAAAGGTTAATCTGAGAAGCCATCACCACAGTGATTTATTAGTAAACACAGCAAATTCTAGGTCCCTTTGAATCCAGAATGGAGTGAAAGGAGATTATTTCACAAGGTGAAGATTCATGTAGCAAATATTTTGTTTTATATAGAACAGACTGTTTTCATATCAGTAAAGTGGGACTGAACAGTAAGGAAAGACTGAATATCTCTTCGGTGCCAGGAACTGTGCTGGGTGTTTTTCTTTTGCCTCTAAATTACTAACAATCAAAGAAGGTGGGTATTCCTTAATCACTCCATGGTATGACAGTTGTAGCCATCAGGTAAGTCACCCTGAATCACACAGTGAGGGAGCTTACGTCTGTGACCAGAAGTGGTCCCTAACCAGGTGCTTTTCCTTCCCTCCAGGTAACTGTATTTTCCTCAAGGTGGTTTGCTTAGCCAACATAATTTAGGCCACAGGTTTCGCTCTTTTCTGTGCTGTAGGGAGGAGGGGTTATTCACAGAAACATCTGGAGAAGTGGAGTAGCTGTGCTTCTCAAAGTGAGACTCTGTGACCAGTAGCATTAGCTGCTATTAAAAATGCATATTCTTACAGTTATTACGGAAAACAGTATGAAGGTTCCTCGAAAACTTAAAACTAAATGTACTCTATGATCCAGTAATGCCACTGCTGGATATTTACCCAAAAGAAATGAAACGTGTATGTCAAAGAGATCTCTGCACCCCCTTCTTCATTGCAGCGCTGCACACGAGAGCCAAGACATGGAATCAAACTGAATATCCCACATGTTTATAGCTGCACAAGTCACAAATGCAAAAATACAGAACCAGCCCAAATGCCCATCAATCAACAAGTGGGTAAAGACAGCGTGGCATATTGGAATACTTTATATATGTAGAATACTATGTAATAGTATATAGTATTATACCATGGAATACAATAGAATACGATACAATGGAATACTATGTATATTGTATAGCATTTCATACTATGTATAAGAAAGTGTTCTGTATCGTATTCTAGATATATTACATATAGAATATTCTAATATTCGATTATATAGTATTATACCATGAAATACAATAGAATATGATACAATGGAATACTATATATATTGTATAGCATTTCATACTATGTATAATAAAGTGTTCTGTATTGTATTCTAGATATATTATATATAGAATATTCTAATATTCGATTATATAGTATTATACCATGAAATACAATAGAATATGATACAATGGAATACTATATATATTGTATAGCATTTCATACTATATAAAGTGTTCTGTGTCATATTCTATATATATTCTCTCTATATATAGAAATTATATATAGAATATTCTCTATATATTACATCACATTCTATATATATAGATATGATACAGAATACTATATTATATATAAATTATTCTATATTCTATATTGTATTCATACTATAAATATAATGTAGTATTCTGTATCATATTCTATATATTCTATATGTAGAATATTTACTTTTCTATATTTATTCTATATATAATATATATATTCATATATTCTATATATAATATAGAATATATAGAATATATAAAATATAATATATAACACTATATATATTATAGTTATATATATACTATATATAATATAGTGTTATATATTATATAGTATATATATACTATATATAATATAGTATTATTGTATGAACATATAATATACAAATTATATATAATAAAGTATTATATACTATACATAATGCATACTAATATATACTATTATATTACAGTATTATATACTAGATACTATATGTAATATAGTATATGTTAACATATAACACTATTGTTATAGTATTCCATTATATATATATGTATAACAGAATAATTTTCCAATATATGTATATATATAATGGAACACTATGCATATTATATATATATTATATATATATATATATATATATATATAAAATGGAGGAATACTTCCCCAATATATATATAATGAAATACTACTCAGCCATAAAAATGGACAAAATAAAAACATTCACAGCAACTTGCATGGAATTGGAGACCATTACTCTAAGTGCAGTAAGTCAGGAATGGAAAACGGAACATTGCATGTTCTCCTTCATAAGTGGGAACTAAGCTATGAGGAAGTAAAGGCATACGAATGGTCCAGTGGACTTTGAGGACTCAGGGGAAAGGGTGACAGCACTTTGGGAACAGTGCACACTGCTTGGGTGACAGGTGCACCAAAATCTCAGAAATCACCACTGTTATTCATGTAACTAAACACCATCTGTCCACAAAAAAAACGGTTTAAATAAAACAAAAAGCTAAAAACTAAGTATCAATCAAGGAATAAATAGATAGGGCAAACATGGTGTATACAGACAACGGAACACACTTTCAGCCTTCATAAAGAAGGAAAGCCTGTCATTGTGGCAACGTGGAATGTTAAGCTAAATAAGCTAGTTACAGAAAGATAAATACTGCATGAAGCAAACATAATAAATACATTAAAAAGTACAATGGTGGTTACCAGGGATGGGCAGAAACTACCCTCCCTACCAGGGCGTTTGTTGGGGAGACATGGGCCCAAAGACATACAATTTCGTAAGACAGGAGAAATAAGTTCAAACATTACAACGTGGTGGTTACAGTTAACAATAATGTGTCATAATCTTGAAAATTGCTAAGAAAGTAGATTTTGTGGCTGGGCGTGGTGGCTCACACCTGTAAGCCCGGCACTGAGAGGCTGCGGTGGGCAGATCACGAAGTCATGAGATCAAGACCTTCCTGACCAACAAGGTGAAACCCCGTCTCTACTAAAATAAATAAATAAATAAATAAATAAATAAATAAATAAATAAATAAATAAAAATTAGGCAGGCGTGGTGGCACATGCCTATAATCCCAGTTACTCGGGAGACTGAGGCAGGAGAATCGCTTGAACCCGGGAGTTGGAGGTTGCAGTGATCTGAGATCAAGCCACTGCACCCCAGCCTGGGCAACAGTTTGAGACTTCATCTCAAAAAAAAAGAAAAGAAAAGAAAATAGAAGTATTTTATGTGTTCTAACCAAAAAAAAAAAAAAAAGACAATGTGAGGTAATGTATACGATATTAGCTCTACTTGGCCATTCCACAACGTACACATATTCCAAACAGCATGTTGTACATGATAAATGCGCATACCTTTCATCAGTTTAAACAAATAAGCAAGGAAAAAAATTCACATTCTCAGGCTCTATTTTCCATGGAAAATGACCTGAGAAACGAGGTGAGAAAAAGCAGCTCTCTGTCTGCTTCTGCCTGTTCTGACCAGATGACAGATTTATCTCCTTTTTCTCCTCAAGTGAAAAATGTTAGGTTTGCAGCGAAGAGTCCTGACTTACTGAATCCAAAATTCAAAGGGTGAGGGCCCATCGACGTGTGCTGTTAAGCCCTCGATGTACGCTACATGTGGCCGTGGAATGCAGGCTAAAGGGTGGCAGGACAGGGTTGTGGGTAATTCTACTCCTGGCATGAGACTCTTGTGCCTAAAAGCAGGGTGCCACTGTTTAATGGCCATGCCGTCTTCAGCAAGGTTCCCTCACCTGTGCATAGGGGTCGTGTCAGGAGCTTGCTACTCAATGTGGAGTCTGCACCCTAGCAACTACAATGACCGTGGGAGCTAAAATGCATCATGCGTGTAATCCCAGCACTTTGAGAGGCCGAGTCTAGATAACTTGAGTCCAGGAGATCAAGACCAGCCTGGATAACTTAGGGAGATGCTGTCTTTACAAAAAAAAAAAAAATAACAATAAAGACAGAAAAAAAATTAACTGGGTGGGGTGGTGAGTGTCTGTGGTCCCAGCTACTTGGGAAGCTGAAATAGAAGGATCACTTGAGGCCGGATGCAGTGGCTCACGCCTGTAATCCCAGCACTTTAGGAGGCCAAGGCGGGGGGATCTGGAGGCCAGGAGTTTGAGATTGGTCTGGACGACAGGGTGAAACCCTGTCTCTACTAAAACCACAAAAATTAGCTGGGTGTGGTAGTGGGCATCTGTAATTCCAGCTACTTAAGAGACTAAGGCACAAGAATCACTTGAACCCGGTAGGCTGATGTTGCAGGAAGCTGAAATTGCACCACTGCACTCCAGCCTGGGTGACAGAGCAAGACTGTCTCAAAACAAAGAGATGGGGATTGCTTATCCACAGAAGTCATGGCTGCAGTCAGCTTGGATGGTACCACTGCACTCCAGCCTGGCTAAAGAGCAAAATCCCACCTTTTAAAAACAATTGCAACACTTCACATCTCACCCCAGATATACCAAATCAGAATCCACAGTTTTAAAGTCGTATGGACTGAATGTGCGTGTCCCCCAGCCTCTAAAATTCATATGTCATAGCTCTGACCCTCCGTGTGGCTGTATTTGGAGATGGAGCCTCTAAGGAAGTAATTAAAGTTAAATGAAGTCATAAGAATTAGTGTCCTCGGCCGGGCATGGTGGTTCACACCTGTAATCCCATCACTTTGGGAGGCTGAGGCAGGTAGATCAATTGAGGTCAGGAGCAGCCTAGCCAACATGGTGAAACCCCACTGGATTTGAATGTAATACAAAAAATGAACCAAGTATGGTGGTGGACACCTATTAAGTTTAGCTACTCAGAAGGCTGAGGCAGGAGAATCATTTGAACCCGGGAGGCAGAGGGAGCAGGGGGCCGAGATCACATCATGGCATTCAGGACTTGGCAGCAGAGCAAGACAGCATCTCAAAAAAAAGAAAGAAAGAAAGAAGAGAGAGAGAGAGAGAGAGAGAGAGAGAGAGAGAGAGAGAGAGAGAGAGAGAGGAAGAGAAGAGAAGAAACAAAACGAAAAGAAAAGAAATTAGTATCTTCTTATGAGGAGACAGCAGAGATCTCTTTCATTCATTCTCTCTCTGTCTGCTGGCACAAGCCCAGGAATGCCTATACAAGGACCCAGTGAGAAGGTGAGTGTCTTCAAGCCAGGAAGAGGGCCCTCAGCAAAACATGACCCTGCTGGCACTTTGATCTTGAACATCCAGCCACCAGAACTATGAGAAAGTAACTGGGTCCAGTCTATGGTCATTTGTTAGAGCAGCCCAGGCTAAGACAAGGTTCCCCAATGACTTGTAAGGCCCAGTCCTAGGAGGTAGAATCATGTCTACATGTGGTATCTTCTTGTTCACACCCTCTCTCCTAATTTAATGGCTGAGGTCTCCGGTCCACTCTGTACGATGAGTCAGGAAAAATATCCCTCTCTCTTGTTAAAAACTCTCCTTGCATTCATCTGCTAAGAAACCTAAACAGAAACCAGCGATTAACTCAATATGAGAGTGATGAAAATCACAGATTACTTTTAAACCTAGAAGATACCATAGAGAAACAAAGTGTCTGCTTTTGCCCATTCCGACCAGGTGAAATAAGCATTTCCTTTCTCTCCTCTATTGAAAATATGTTAGTTTTGCCAGGAAGAGTTCATATCCGATTTAGATTTACCCACACAGAAGTGGTAGGTGTTAATCAACAAACCAACAAAACCAATAAAGCAAAGGCAGATTTCCGTTCTTAGTCTGCCACTGAGGACTCACGCAAGAGACAGAAAAAAGCCATCTGGCAGAGTAAGAGTTCTTGCCATTTCCCTGAGATTATTCAATTTATTCTTGTCAGGATTAATTTACTAAATCCATGCTGGATTTTTTTATTTAGATGATATTGTTGGTTTCTCATCCTCTGCAGATCTATACAGGAGGAGCCCCAGGGGACTACATTTGCTTCTGAACAATGCTGGACTCAAATTGGAAAAATGTCACTTTGGCAGGAACACATTATTGTTCAGATAGCTCTGCCTAGAGCTGGTGTCTCCGGATGGGTTTCGACCCGACCTTTTCTGAACCAGAGTCGTCAAGTAAGTACTTCAGCCCCACTTGATGACTTCGCTTGGAAAACAGCTCGACTGCTTTAGTGTTAAGTATGAATTTCGAGCTGTGTACTCATCACCGAGCAATCAATTTCCCGACAGAAGCCAGCCCTTCTACTTTTTGTAGCTGGGAACCCCCCCTGAACAGTGGAGGCCCAGTTGCCGGAGACAGATGGAATCGTGAGCAGACAACAGAATCTCACTGCTAGGGTTTATCCTGCTGGACTCAACCACACAGTTTTGGAACCCTGCACAAGGAGCCTGACTCTGCCTAGCCTCGGTTTCCCCATCTGTAAGAGCAGGATAATGACAATCACCATTTGCCTCATTTGTTGCCAGGCGTATCCGGTACATGCCAGGGTCTCAGAAAGTTATCAATAAAAGTCATCTCTCCTTGATGACATATTCCAAGAGGCTTTGCGCAACCTGGTTCTGAGTGAAGCATTAACTTAAAAACATTTCTATTTTTAAAGTTTTCTCTTCCAAGACCTCTCAGTTATTCGAGCTTTTAGACACCGAAGCACTCGTGTGTCCGTTCTTTTCAGAAGCAGTTCTCTCTCCTGAGAGAGACGTCTTTTCTTCTACACTTGGTGTGTTGGTTGTTTTTGATCATTTCTGTAGGTCAGGGTTATTCATGGCCACAATGCTGGGGTGCCAGCATCCTGGATCCTGTACCAGCAGCATCCTGGATCCTGTACCAGCAGCATTCCCAGCTCTGAAGGATCCAGCAGCTAAAGGTTCCTGACAACAAGCAGAGAGAAACACTGACCAATGAGCCTCCGAAGACCTCGGAATATTTAGAAGTGAGCAGTAGTCCCCCAAGAGATATGCTCAACAGTAGTCCCCCAAGAGACATGCTCAAGCTGACTAATCCCTAGTGCCTGCCAATGTGACCTTGTTTGGAAATGGAATGTTTGCAGACATAATTAAGGATCTTGAAAAGAGAAAATCCTGTATTACTTGGATAGGTTATAAATCCAATCAAAAGGACCCTTTTAAGAGACAGAAGAGAAGAGAAAGCCATATGAAGACAGGCAGGGATTAGAGACTTGTTGCTATTAGCTATGGGACACCCAGCTACCAGACACCAAAAGAGGCAAAGAACTCTCCCCAGAGCTGCCCTGCTCACACCTTGAACTTGCACTCACAGCCTCCACAGCCTCCAGAGATGTGAGACAATATATTTGGGTTGTTTTAAACCACCTAGATTTTGATGATTTGCTACAGAAGACGTCACAGAAAATAAATGCAGAGGATCAATGAGCTCCTTGTGCTGATCTCTCTTGCATGACACATGGCTGCTTAACACTGAAAAAAATGTAGCTGTGGTCCAGAGACCACCTCCAGTTAGTCTAAGCTCTGGGACAAGAAAAACTCCTTTAGAAGAAATCCCAGGGCAATCATTGGCTGCTATGCTCAGGGGCCCAGGGCAATCATTGGCTGCTATGCTTAGGGGCCCAGGGCAATCATTGGCTGCTATGCTTAGGGGCCCAGGGCAATCATTGGCTGCTATGCTTAGGGGCCCAGGGCAATCATTGGCTGCTATGCTTAGGGGCCCAGGGCAATCATTGGCTGCTATGCTTAGGGGCCCAGGGCAATCATTGGCTGCTATGCTCAGGGACCCAGGGCAATCATTGGCTGCTATGCTTAGGGGCCCAGGTGTTTCCACAATGCAGCCCCTGAAAACCTCTAAATTGATGATTGGAGTCATCCATTCTGGAAGAGCAATGGAAAGAAAACACCAGGGTGCTTATATTTGACATGAGAAGCTAAGTACGGATCATATATTCTGGGCAAAGCATTGTTCTGGACTCAAATACAAACTCCCAGAGAGCTTTTTATAGGAAATAACGGAGAGCTTAAGTCACCTCTCCAGAATGTGGGGAGACAGAGCCAAAGGTTCATCTGACAAACCCAAATAGGCTTACGATTAACTAAGGAAATGATGACTACTGAGAAAGACGGATTTGCTCTTCCTTTTTAAACAGAAAATAAACGTTATGGAAGAATGGTTTATAATATGAGAACAAGCCCCACTTGATCACACCCCAAAAAGAATTCAAATTCAAAGTGCATTTTGAATCCTGACTCAACATGACAAACAGTTTCCTCTGCAAAGGCAAGCTTTCTGATAGTTTGGATGCTTATATTCTCTATTGTTCCGAAAATAACAATTGCTTCTAATTTATTTATTTTTTATTTTGTTACTGTAGTTTAGGTGCTGGATTACATGGGCAGATCACGCAGGATTGTTGCATAGGTACATACATGTCAAGGTGGGTTGCTGCCTCTATCCCCCATTACCTATATCTGACATTTCTCCCCATGTCATCCCTCCCCAGCCTCCCCATCCCCTGCTGTCCCTCCCCTAGACCCTGAACATATACACACCAGTTAGAATGGCGATCATTAAAAAAAATTGCTCCTAATTTAAAACACGTCAATGAATGTGAGCTTAGATGCTAAGACTTAATGGTGATTTTCTGCCACCTCTATTATTATTATTTGAGATGGAGTCTCACTCTGTTGCCCAGGCTGCAGTGCAGTGGCATGCAATGATCTTGGCTCATTGCAACCTCTGCTTCCCGGGTTCTATTCTCCTGCCTCAGCCTACCTGGTAGCTAGGATTACAGGTGCATGCTGCTATGTCTGCCTAATTTTTGTATTTTTAGTGCAGATGCGGCTTCCCCATGATGGTCGGGCCGGTCTCGAACTCCTGACCTGAGGTGATCCACCTGTCTTGGCCTCCCATAGTGCTAGGATTATAGGCACGACCCACCACTCTCAGCCTATTATTTTTTTTTAACCTTCACAAAGACTCAGATTTTTAGAGTAATCTTAAGCCTTAGGGATCCTTTGGACTGATGTTTCCATTTTACAGGTGAAAAATCTGAGTTTCACAGTGCAGGGAATTGGCTTCACACCACTCTGATAGTTAATGGCATAAGAGACTTTAAAATCCATCTGGTCTACCAGCTATCTATTCTATACTTTCGCCTATTCAATATACTGTGCTTGAATTCGAATATTTAAACCAACGTTCTGAAGTTAATTGCCTTATTAAAGATAATGAGTGTGTTCCCGCTTTCATTTTATTTTATTTATTTATTTTTGGTTGTATTACAACCAAAATTGGTAAAAATTTGAAATCATACTGGCCTTTCATCAGAATTCCTCAAAGTCTATGTTCACACTTACCCTCCCGCAAAAAAAAGAAGATTCAAATAAGGTCACTTGAATGCAGGAAGAATAGTATAAAATGTTTGCAGTGATACATTTTATTCGCTTGCTAACTTTTCCTTTCACAAATTTGCTCAGCACCTGCAATATCCCATACGGCCAGCAGATGGGAGCAAATAACTTTGCAAAAAATACCAAAAGCACGGAGCCCTGTATAAGAAGATCCAATTCATCAGGTCCTAAAACTTTGCTAAATTTTCTCAGTCTTTCTGTGCCATCAAAATTGAAGCCTCAAATGACTGTATGTTTTAATTACTAAGCCCTAACTACTTACTAGTAATGTGATGATTTGAGGAAACATTTTATTAATATGTGTTCAAGGTTTGGTGTGGCAGACATGTTTCAAGGCAAAGAATATTCTGAAAAGTCTTCACATTAGGTTTCAACCTAAATGTGAAGATGACCGAGGAGGTAAGAGCTGCTTCACCTGAGATCATACGAACAGCAGACAACGCATATAAACTACGTAAAATCTCAACAGAAATTCATTCAACCACGAGAGTCGAGTTTACCGTAGTCGGGTAGGGTGCAAGACAGAGCTGCTGACCTTGTAAACGTTTGGTGGAATTTTCAGGGGGCTTAGGGGATATTTTCTCTGACAGTAAATATTTTCTTCGGCAGGAAAAAGCTGTAAAGCCAGAACAATTACAAAACCACCCCCAACCAAACAATTATTAGAGTAAAACATAGCAGGCTGTTCATCTAGACATCTATGAGTCCCCTACGTTTCTTTCGCACCCCTACTTCCTGTGACTTACTATGTTTTTTTCGTCTTACTTTTTTTTTTAGAATGTGGTTATCAGAGGATAACAGTCTTCCGTATCTCAAAATCCAGCTATGCACAGATCACTAGGTCAACAGATTGACACCATCCTGGCCAATGTGGTGAAACCTCATCTCTACCAAAAAATACAAAAAATTAGCTGGGGGTGGCGGCACACACCGGTAGTTCCAGCTACTCGGGAGGCTGAGGCAGGGGAATCACTTGAACTTGGGAGGCAGAGGTTGCAGATAGCGGAGACCATGCCAGTGCACTAGAGCCTGGGCAACAGAGCGAGACTCCAACTCAAAAAAAAAAAAAAAAAAAAAAAAGGGAAAGAAGGAAAAAATTCAGCCATGTAGACAAGCAGAGCTGGTGTTGGGGGAAACACTGGGTAACTGGAGGGTTGCTGGCTCAGCATCATTAAACGTAGTACCAAGAAAGGCATCCCCGTTTCAGGTAGGAGTCTGGTGTCACCAGATGAGCTCAAACCGAGGGTCTGTTTGCAAATAAGAGCTATGCATTGGCATCACAGCGGGAGTTTAATGAGAGCGCTTTTAATTAACTGTAAAAGTAATTACCCATATTAGATGTAAATCGCACTTGTTTTTACATGAGGTGAATAATTTTCACTCAGCTTTTAAGAAGAATACTTCTGGAGGAGATGTCAGGTGCAAACTCTCAACAAGTTGCAGCGCTGAAAAACAGCACCAAAGAGAAAACACTAGCCCCGGAAACCTGCGTTATTCATCCTGACTTCTTGGAGTCCCCTACTTTTCCTTGGCATCCCTCCAAAGCAAGATTCTTCATCTTACTTTTCTGAAGTGTGATTATCAGAGGACGAGAGGCTTCCATAGATCAAAATCCAGCTATGGCCAACATCCTGGCCAACATGGTCAAACCCCGTCTCTCAGTCAAGCGGCTTGGCTTCTTTCATTTCTCATAGACCCCAGCAAGTCAAACATGCCCTCCCCGCAGCTGCAACCTCAGACACCATGCAAACTGTTTAAGTATTTTCTTGTTCTGTTTTGGGGTTTAGCCTCCTGGATGATCCCCGGCATCATTGATTTCATTATTCTTGTGAATAATGAAGCAACACAGTCACAACAATAGAGACAGCGAGAAGAAGCTGGAAGAGGCCCTGAAGGGCTCAGTGGTATATGCCTCAGGTGAGCTAAAGTGGGTATGATCTAAAGAAGGAAACAGGCTAGCGAGGAGGGAGCAACTTTGAGAGAAACAAGGCCACCTCTGAAAGTCTCAGGGCAGAACCCTTGTTGTGGTTGTTGCTGTTGTTTTTGAGACAGAGTTCTGCTCTGTCTCCCAGGCAGAGGTGTGATCTCCGCTCACTGTAACCTCCGCCTCCCAGGTTCAAGTGATTCTCCCACTTCAGCCTCCTGAGGAGCTGGGATTACAGGCACCTGCCGCCATGCCCAGGTAGTTTTTGTATTTTTCATAGAGACAGGATTTCACCCTGTTGCCCAGCCTAGTCTTGAACTCCTGGGCTCAACCAATCCGCCTGCCTCGACCTCCCAAAGTGCTGGGATTACAGGTGTAAGCCACTGCGCCCAACCTCAGGGTAAAACTTCTGATGAGGATAAGTGTCTGCATCACCAGCGCCACAACAGAACAGCGGCACTCCCTCGGATTTATAAATAGCACAAGAAAGTGACAGAGGTCAGTGTTGGGAGGGAGTGAAGGTAAACACCTTGGTTGGAGAACTTCAGTAAGATGCTGTCATCTCAGTCCTCGAGATTCCTCTGACGTCAACAAGAACGTGAGGGTTGGGGGAGCCCTGAACCTCTGATTCCAGCCGCCGTGAAGCGTAAACAGCCAGGATGCAGTTTGCAAATACAAGATTACTGGGTAATTATTTACACTTTGATAGGCACCTTCATTAAAGGTTTTGAAGATGCAATTATCAAATTGAGGTTTAGTGCACTCCATTTAAGCAACTGAACTGAAGATGAGGAAAGCGGGACGCAGAAAGGTGAGTTCATACCCATCCAGCCAGCCAGCAACTTAGTAGTTAATTAGCTTCCTTCCAAAGAGAAACGAGGCCTTCCGTGGTCATTATTTCATGTGCGTAGCCGTCCTGCTGTTCATGTCGCTTGTTCTGGTCCTGGCCTTAACCCCAAGAGGGGGCTACCGCATGACAGGGACTAGTTAGAGATACCCGGAGAACATACCCTGGTTCAAGGCCAGCTGAAAGAAAAACGAACTGGAACTTGTATCTTTCAGAAGGAGGTTTTTTTTTTTTTTTTTGAGACAGAGTTTCACTCTTGTTACCCAGGCTGGAGTGCAATGGTGCGATCTCGGCTCACCGCAACCTCGGCCTCCTGGGTTCAGGCAATTCTCCTGCCTCGGCCTCCTGAGTAGCTGGGACTACAGGCACGCGCCACCATGCCCAGCTAGTTTTCTGTATTTTTAGTAGAGACGAGGTTTCACCATGTTGACCAGGATGGTCTCGATCTCTTGACCTCGTGACCCACCCGCCTCGGCCTCCCAAAGTGCTGGAATTACAGGTGTGAGCCACCGCGCTCGGCCTTAGTTCCTTTCTAAAGGGTCACAAGTATTTGCCCAGTGTTTTCTATATCTGATATACCCCAAATGTAGCTACTTTCCACATTGTCTCTATAAAAATTTATTTTTATTATTATTTTTTGAGACCAAGTCTCGCTGTATCACCCAGGCTGGAGTGTGGTGGTGCCATCTCAGCTCATTGCAACCTCCGCCCTCCCTGCCCCCCGGTCCAAGAGATTCTCAGGTCTCAGCATCCCAAGTAGTTGGGGTTACAGGGGTCTGCCACCATGTCTAGCTATTTTTTTTTTCTATTTTTAGTAGAAACAGGGTTTCACCATGTTGGCCAGGGTGGTCTTAAACTCCTGACCTCAAGTGACCCACCTGCCTCACCCTCCTGAGGTCGTAATTACAGGCGTAAGTCACCACACCTGGCCTATTTATTTATTTACAGATGGAGTTTCGCTCTGTCAGTGAGGCTGGAGTGCAATGGCATGATCACAGCTCACTGCAGTCTCCACTTCCTGGGTTCAAGCGATTCTCCTGCTTCAGCCTCCTGAGTAGCTTGGATTACAGGTGCCTGCTTTATGCCTCGCTAATTTCTGTATTTTTAGTAGAGATGGGGTTTCACCACGTTGGTCAGGTTGATCTTGAACTCCTCACCTCAAGTAATCTACCCGCCTTGGCCTCCCAAAGTGCTGGGATTATAGACATGAGCCATTGCACCCAGCCTCTATAAAAAAAATTTAAATTAACAAAAAATTAAAAATATAGCCTAGTTCTTAATAGCGTATCAACTCCTTGAGAAAATGTGGCATAACGCATATCTGAAACAGTAAGATAATAAAATAATTCACCATGACATCTGAGAGGAAATTGAATAAGCTGCATTTGAATTTCACCTCTAGGTGTGGATCAAAATACGTAAGAAAGAAACCAGGCTACCCTGTTTAAAGTCCTGACTTTACCACTTAATAGTTACATGGCTTTGCAAAGCAACTTAACTGCTTCTCAGTTTTCGTGTTTCAGAAGATGGGGTTAAAAGCTCTGGTATCGGCCAGGCATGGTAGCTCAAGCCTGTAATCCCAGCACTTTGGGAGGCCGAGGCAGGTGGATCACGAGGTCAAGAGATCGAGACCATCCTGGTCAACATGGTGAAACCCCGTCTCTACTAAAAATACAAAAAAAAAAAAAAAAATTAGCTAGGCATGGCACGTGCCTGTAATCCCAGCTATTCGGGAGGCTGAGGCAGGAGAATTGCCTGAACCCAGGAGGCGGAGGCTGTGGTGAGCCGAGATCGCGCCATTGCACTCCAGTATGGGTAACAAGAGCGAAACTCCATCTCAAAAAAAAAAAACATGGATGATTAGTTTCAGTATTGTAACCCCATACAGAAAAGACCTCCAAGATTCGGAGATCATGGAATGTCTTGCTCTCCTGCTAAATAACTCCAGCTTGTTGTGCTCTGGAAAAGATGGAGATGTACTGCAATCTTCTTCTAGACCCTGTACTCATGGTTAGCTGTACTTTCTGCCGCCACTGCAAATAATCTGGCTCCCAATTCACAACCAGTTATCAGGGGAGTACTTTAGAGTTTCAAGCTTTTAAAATTAAATGCACATCCTATATATATATAATATACATTTTATATTTTTATATATTATATATATAAAATATATACATATATTTCCTCCCAGACTCACTCTATATATATATGAGGCTGTGCACATATATATATTATATATATATGTGTGTGTATATATATATATGTATGTATATATATTATATATATATATATACATATATATATATATATGGGCTTATTTTATGACTTCCAGATTTGTGAGATGCAGACGATCAAATTGAATAGAAAGGCATATGTGAATCAGCTCAGTTGAGGCATGTCACAATGTTTACATAGTCCAAAAACTAGCATACACAAAAAATACAATTTTTATGTCTCAAAAACAACTTAAACCAAATATAACAGAAATCTTTTGATATCTGCTATATTAGAGGTTTAATAACTTTTTAATATTGTTGTTAAAGGATGAGCACTCCAACTCTAAAATCCGAATGCCCTAAACACTTATAAAATTACATCAGGCTCTGTGTATGGTGTGCATATCAAGCACAAGGCAATGACGGGTCTCAGCTTGGGTCCCATCCCCAAGATATCTCATTAGGTATGTGTCAGTATTTCAAAATCTGAAAAATATCTGAAATCCAGAACGCTTCTGGTCTCAAGCATTTTAAATAAGGAATATTCAGGTTGTATTTATTCAGGTGAATCTGATAGTGACCTAAACCCTGACACTGACAGGTCAAGTGCATCAAAATAGTTTATGTCGGGTAAAATAAATAAAAATAAATTCATCTCCCTTAGGCACTGTAATTTTCCAAAAATAATTTTGAATAAACAAAAGCATGAGACTCATTGGATTTCTTGAAATTATTTTTGCCCACATGCCACCTACCTTCCTAGACTCATATTCTAGCGTGTTCCTCCCAGACTCTATGCTCCGTGTCAAACTTTTTATTCACATGCCTCTTTATATTCCAGAAACCTGGCTCACTGTCTCCTCCTCCTGAATCGGTTTCTCTCTGTTCGCCCAATTATCTGTTTACCAAAGCTGCTGTTGCTTCTTCCTTGACCTCCCATCCAGAGTTGACTGTTTCCTGTGGCACCTGTGTGGATAAGGATGATGGGCTACTGTGGGGTGATTTCACTTGTACTCCTATTTACAGGGCATTTTATACAATATTGACATTTCCATGAGGTTATCAGCGTCTCAAAGGCAAGGATAACAATAAAAACTAGTGTTCGAAAAAATCATTTAGTGATAAATTTGTAAAAGTATAAATTGAAAGTGTTATATATAAATTACATATATAATATAAAATATATACATATATAAACTTTTATATTGATAATAAATATATTTTATATATAAATAAAACTTAAAATATATACATATATTTTATATAATGAATTAATATAAATATAAAATGTATTTTATATCTAAATAAAATTTTAAAAATATATATTTATATAATAAATACTTTTGTAAAATACATAATACTCATATATTATATCCATTTAATGTAATACATCATGTATACTTATATATAACACTTTGTTATATATGATATACAAATTAAAATATATAACATAAAGTATTAAAATATACATAATGTGTAATTTATGTAACATAATTTAAAGCAGTTATAAAATATACTTATATTACAAATATTAGATATAAATTAAAACATGTATAATATATATAACTATAAACTAAATTATCAAATATATTATATGTATTAATTAAAATATATACATGTGTATTTTAAGCATTTAATATAATATATATTTTAAATTTAAGGTATAATATGTAATACAAATATATGTATATTTTTGTATGACATGTAATACGAGTATATCTGTATTATATATATACATATATGTATATACATATATTTTTATTATATATAATACATAGTTTCTTTATATTTTATATTATATATTACATAAATATATATTTGAATATCTTAATTATAATATATACTTTTATATATCATATATAAATAAAAATATATTTCATATTAGTGTATGTTATGTATTCTATTAAATGGATATAGTAAGTATATATTATCTATTAAATATATATCTAGCTTTACTAATCCCAGGAGCAGCCGGTGTGATTATCCCTATTTTAGAGTCAACATCCTCACAGAGGTTTGTTTTTTGCTGTAGGTCACAAAGCCAACAGTTGCTGGCTGTGGGACAGGGACCTTATTTGTTTGACAGAAGTGGATGATCTCAGAGACTCAGCCAATCTGCTTTCCTGTTGCACTACTCATTTTCTTAAAGTAGTAACATAAGATATTTTTAATAGAAGAGTCAATGAACATACAACAGAAGGCAACTTTAGTATCGATTAACTTTTGTACCCATGTTGAGCCTCCATGAATTACTCACAATAACTGGTATAGCAGAATATAAATCTATTCTGCGTGTGTGTGTGCATGTGCATGCAGGTTTATTCAATAAGAAATCCATCAGTTTACATAGAGCCTGGGTTTCTTTTAGGTGGGGTCTTATGTTGTCCATGCTGGAGAGCAGGAGTGTGGTCAATGCTCATGGTAGCCTCGACCTGTGGCCTTAAGTGATCCTCTCACCTCAACCTCCTTAGTTGCTGGAACTATAGGCATGCACCACCATTCTGGGCTAATTTATTTTTATTTTTTAATAGAGACAGGTCTTTCTGTGTTGCCAAGGCTAGTCTTAAACTCCTAAATGCAAGTGATCTTCCCACCTCAGCCTCCCAAAGCATAGGGATTACAGGGAATTGCCATAGCACCTGGCCAGAGCCTGGATTGCAAAGTCACTACTACAGGTGGCTAATTATAGTGATCAGTAATTGGCTGGAAACCAAGTAACTGCAGGTATTCCTTTAGCGAAGTTAAACAGGCTATTGATTTAAAGACTCAAGAACATGGGACCAGGAGTGGTGGCTCACGCCTGTAATCTCAGTACTTTGGGAGGCCAAGGTGGGTGGATTACTTGAGGCCAGGTGTTCAAGATCAGCCTCCTCAACATGGTGAAACTCCACCTCTACTAAAAGGAAATGCAGAACTTAGCTGGGTGTGGTGGTGCACACCTGTAGTCCCAGCTACTTGGGAGGCTGAGGCATGAGAATCACTTGAACCAGAGAGGTGGAGGATGCATTGAATCAAGATCACACCATTGGACTCTAGTCTGGGCAACAGAGTGACACTATCTCAGATAGATGGATGGATGGATGGATGGATGGATGAATAGATAGACAGACAGACAGACAGACACTGATTCATGAACACTTTCTGTCCACCTATTGAAGAGGACTATTTCTTGGTCTATAAGCTATTGATGTGAAGATGTGAGTTCTGGGCAGATGACCCACCCTGCTAACATCCCCACTCAGTACAGTGGTGCACACAAGAAGTCAGCCAAACTGCAGGAAAACACACCAAGTTTTGAGGGCTTACAATTTCCCATCGGCATCCTGTCCTCGAGCTCACACGGTCCCATCCCCTTGTATAAGGTTATCGGGTTTTAAGAAAAAAGTTCAGCTCCAGTAATAGCAAATATAATGAAAAGAAGAGTCACTGCCAATAAAATCAGCCTAAGTCACTCTTTGGGGTCATAGGCCTTGTGGCTGCTTAAGGTTTATCCATAAATTCCAGGTTGGTTAGGCCTGACAAGCATGTCAGCTAAAGAGGGGCTTTGCTGGGTGTCAGTCAGGCCCAATAGCATCGAAGGAATAGCTCAAGCAAAACACCATAGAGACTCATTTTTGTTCCACTGAAATCCATCAATAGTGGAAAGAGACACGAGCCTCTGTCTTCTCCCCAAGTGGAATTTTTATTTTATTTTATTTTAGACAGAATTTCACTCTTGTTGCTGAGGCTGGAGTACAATGGCACCATCTCAGCTCACCATAACCTCTGCCTCCCAGGTTCAAGCCATTCTCCTGCCTCAGCCTCCCAGGTAGCTCAGATTACAGGCATGCAACACCATGCCCAGTTATTTTTCGTATTTTTGGTAGAGACGGGGTTTCTCCGTGTTGATCAGGCTGGTCTCCAACTCCCCACCTCAGGTGATCTGCACGCCTTGGCCTCCCAAAGTGCTGGGATTACAGGTGTGAGCCACTGTACCCGGCTTCCAAGTGGACCTTCCTTCAAGCACATGGATAATAGCCACAAACACTTAGGCAAGGAAATACTGTAACATTCTCCTAATAACCTTAGGAATATCATTCTCGGCAAAATAACTGACGAGAACACACACGTGGTCTCTATGCTGTTTACCAGGTCCTTTTATTTCCGCACCAAGTTCAGATCTTTTTTCTCTCCCTGGCTATCTTTACCACAACGGGTGCAAGGTTCCACAGATGTTTTCTCTTTGTTGTTTGCGTTGGTTTCGGTTCGTAGCTAGCAGGCAGGCAACACAGACTCTGGAGGTCTTCCTGCCCCATTTGCACGGAAACCCTATGCAGTCAGGTGTTCTTAGTATCTGTACTCCAAGGGCCAGGAAGCTTAGGATCACACAGATGCAGCAATGGTGTCCAGGACACATGGTTAACAAGTGACAGACTCAGAAACCAAATCCAGCACGTCCGTCCAATACACCCTTATGAACCGTCAATCAAATGGTGTCATTTCTCTATTTGAAACCCTCATGGTTTCCCATTCTGTTGATAATAAAACGCAGCTCCCAACACAGCTCTTTGCCTGCTTCCCTAATGACCTCTCCTGTCTTTCCTGCTCACTCCCCTTTGGCCACAATGACCTTCTTATAGCTTCTCAAATGCATTAAGGTTGTGGCCACTTTGGGGTGTTTGCAGATACCTTCTCTAGCCCACCCCCTGCAGAGCTGCTGCTCTGAGCCTCCCAGTGGCTGCTCCTCCTCCCCATCCCAAGGTCAGTTCAGACACCAACTCATGAGTGAGCTCTTCCCCCAGCCAGCAGTGCTTTATCCTCTCTGTTCTGTTTTCTTTATTGCACTTCCCATTATTTGCATTTTAACCTTGATTTCCTTGTTTATTTTTCGATCTCCACATCCAGTAGCTTCTTAGCTCCATGAAAGCAGAGACTTTCCTTTGTCTTTTTTTCTTTTTTCCCCCGTGCTGTATTCTGACCCCCAGAACAGAACCTGGCACTTAATATTTGTTAAGGAATGACTGAAGTAACATTAACAAGGTAGTGTCTGCTTTTACTCACCTTCCTACACAGCTCGCCCTGTCACTGAGGACTTTCCCTAACAAAGAGAGTTAAAAAAAAATTTCAACTTCATCTTCTTTATAAGGTTGTTTTCCTTTTCCTTAAACATGCATTAAAATGTGTCTCTCTCTCCCTTGCACACACATACATACACACACACACACACACATCCCCATTCTTTTATTCCATCCCTTTACTTGTCCTTATCTTCCTTCTTACCTGTCACTTAACCTCCAGTTCTTTCTCAGATTCACAATTTCCAAGGCTCTATTTCAATTGCTCTGCCTTTGACCTTCTAAATTTTCTGTCTGTTTTTTCATGTGAGTGATCCTTTCTCCTTCCCTCTGCATCACCCCCGCTCCAACTATCCTCTTTCTACTTTCATTCATATTAAACGTCACGTCTTGTTTATTTCCAGCTGGGTCGACAACCAAGGAGTTAGGTCCCAGTATAGCCTCCTGCCCTCGGCCAAGTCTAAATGCATTCAATAAAGTACTTTTAAACATTTTTTTTATTGAAGTCTAATGTACTCAGATAAAGCACCATCTATCATAACTGTTTGGCCAAATGTCCCTGGGGGAAAACTTCGTTGGGGTTTGAGGACTGCTGCCTAGAGGAAGTTGTTTCTCTCTCAACATCTGTAATCAGCAGGTCAAGTGACATAGGTGATTTACAATTTGAACATCTTTCTTAAGGTATCATCATCAGAAACTCCAACCCACCTATTTTCGAAATTTAAACTCGACTACCAACATGGAGATACCTAACAGATGCCCTAGAGAATGTAAGCATTACCAATCAGCTACTTATGGGCCCACATTAGGTTTCTGATTCCTATTAGCAAGACCTGAACAAATTCATTAACTACATCATAGCTTTCTTAACCTGTAAAGTGGTGCTATGCATGGTATTTACCTCATCAGGCTGTTTTAAGTATGAAATAAGATCATGTTTGACGGAAATTTCAACAGTTCCTGGAGTATTGTGATGTTAGATGATCATTAAGACCTATTACCCTCATCAACTTCACTTTCTTTCAAGTATCATTAAAATCATAACACAGTCTGCTCCACGAATGGATGGACTGATGGATGGATGGATGGATGGATGGATGTAGTAATGAATGTCTTCTCTCCTGTCCTTTCTCTTTTCCATTCCTTGAGTGTGGGCATAAGAGAAAGAGGCAGGAGGAGAAGGATGAAGAAGTATGTCCCATCCCTCTCTGTCACAGACAGGGGAATCAAAACTGAATAATACATTCAATGAGTTACTTAATTAACTGGGTGAAGGTGACGCTGAAGTAGCTGAGTAAAATAATGAGATGTCAAGCACAGAAGCTTAGACCAAGGAGGGATTTGAAAACCCTCTTCCTGTCAGAAGAAACCACAGGATTTTTCAGGCAGATGACACTAAGGGGTTTAATCTTTCCATTTTTGTCCTTCTGAAAGCAATGGTCTTTAAAAAAAAAAAATCTACTGAAATAAGGCCAAATGTAAAATTAGCATTTATGTAGCAGAGGTCATTAAAATGAGTTAGTCCAGGTCCTTTATAACATTAAGCTAGTGCTAAAATGAGAAGAATAAAAAATAAAAAAAAATAAAAGGTCTGAGTAAAAGGATCTTAAATGGAGAGGCTGTGGCTAATAGCGAAGCTATCTCAGAAGGACTAATTAAGCTAGAAATAAATGTGGTTGGAAGGAAAAGGCTATTTTGTGATCCACCTAAATGTCAAATGGCTGACCACAGGACTCACCTGCTGTTAATTAAAATCTCGTTGTCATCTGTAGTTAAGGGGATGTGAGCATCTCTCTCAACACTCTAAGAACATTGCAGCCAGACACCCAACCCTAACCACCCTCATTCATCCTGCCAATTAATGTTGATTTTTATCTACATGTTTCAGGGTCGAAAGATGAAAGCATAACCCATTTTTTTAAAAAATGAAGACAGCTGATCCCAACTTAAGTATTTGTGACATTAATGAGTACTTAAAAAATAAAACATAAATCAAGGCTGACTTTGAAAAATTGTAGCTGTTGGTACTCTCAGGGCCAAAAGTCGTTAAACATCCTCAATTAAATGAGTAACACTGTGTTTCTTTCCATTTATCTCGGACGTTACATCAGTGTAGCCTTGCACATTTTATATGCTCGTGTTCTTTCTGAAGACAATGCTAATGGGATCAGGTTACCTCTTCCCTAGGCTTGTAATTGCCTAATACAGAAGAACTTCCATCACAATTACAAATTTTATTACATCTGCATACCACCTGCATTATTATTACCAATATAAACTATACACACATATATGTATATAGGTACACATATACACACACACAAGCATGTACTCTATCATTTAAACTGTTCATGGAATCATAGGTTTAATATGTATGATGATTCATTTTCTTTTTCTTTTTTGAGACAGAGTCTCACTCTGTCATCCAGGCTGGAGTGCAGTGGTGCAACCTCAGCTCACTGAAACCTCTGCCTCCTGGGTTCAAGCAATTCTCCTGTCTCCGTTTTGCTAGTAGCTTGGACTACAGGCACACACCACCACGCTTAGCTAATTTTTGTATTCTTAGTAGAGATGGGGTTTCATCATATTGTTCAGACTGTGATTTTTCTAATAAACATACAGATCACACCTAAACTTTGGAAGAATGACAGTTCTATATCTTCATAGAGCTTCATGTTACAAAGGTGTACTCAGTTGTCAAACCTCACCAAATGGTCCCTTCAAGGTCTGTATATTTCAGTATCAGTAAATTTTTACCTAAAAAAAAAAAAAGACCTCAGACAAAACATGAGCTCTCATTAAAGATTTACACACTGCTGAACGGTGAAGGGTATGGATGTAAATCACTTTGAAATGCATTAAAAAAAAAAAAGGTGGATTGGTGGATGAAACAATGGATATATACAAGATAAAAGAAATATGATTAAAATGTAACATCCTAATAGTGGGTCTATATTATGACTTCTTCATATTTTCTATATTTGAAAACCAACCTCATATACATCTACAATTACAACAACATGCATATCCATGCACCACAAAATATAAAGTCACATCCACTGTTGGGACATACTCTAGTTCTGCAAGGATACCAGTGGTTTTCAATCAATGAACCCTTCACAGGAAAGCAGTTAAATTTGGAGCAAGGTGCAAAATAAACTTTGGCTGTAACTGAGTACACACGAGTACACACTTCTCCTCCAGGGAGAAGAGTGAGGTGACCAGGTACCCATAGCAGTAAGAGGCAGAAGCTAATGCCACACCAACATCACAGAGATGTCTCAGGGACTGGGAAGTGGAAAAACTTTGCCTCCTGAACGGATAAAGGAGGCTGGTCAAGCTCACGCGAGCTCTGCACACTCGGAGGGATCATTCTGCCACAGGAACAATCATGTGGTTATTGATATTGACATCTAGCCAGACTGAGTGTGGGCCCTGAACAGGAAACAGGTAAGGACGGCCCCTCAGGGACTAAGCGACTTCCTTTTGTAAGACGTCCAAGTGTTTTGCGAAAGTTCTCCTTTTGTACTGAGACACGCTTTATTTTTTTATTATTTATTTATTTTTGAGACGGAGTTTCGCTCTCGTTACCCAGGCTGGAGTGCAATGGCTCTAACTCGGCTCACTGCAACCTCCGCCTCCCGGGTTCAGGCAATTCTCTTGCCTCAGCCTCCTGAGTAGCTGGGATTACAGGCGCGTGCCAACATGCCCAGCTAATTTTTTGTATTTTTAGTAGAGATGGGGTTTCACCATGTTGACCAGGACGGTTTCCATCTCTTGACCTCGTGATCCACCCGCCTCGGCCTCCCAAAGTGCTGGGATTACAGGCGTGAGCCACCTCCCAAAGTGCTGGGATTACAGGCGTGAGCCACCTCCCAAAGTGCTGGGATTACAGGCGTGAGCCACCTCCCAAAGTGCTGGGATTACAGGCGTGAGCCACCTCCCAAAGTGCTGGGATTACAGGCATGAGCCACCTCCCAAAGTGCTGGGATTACAGGCGTGAGCCACCGCACCCGGCGACACACTTTATTTTATTCAAACGTTCTCTCTGCCTTGGAGGGCACACACAGCCTTTTCTAAATTGGCTTGAGCTTCGACCTGCACCAAATCTCCACCCTCCCTCCAGCCTCACAGCGGGGTTGACTGACATACCTCACTGTTGTGTCTTTGTTTTTACAGAGGGCTGCTTATTTGTCTGGAAATTTGCTTTATCTATCACATGTCTCAAGAACAGTGTATTTTCTTAACACTCAGTCTAGGCATTAATATTTCTCTTCTTATCCTTCATGCCACCTCCCTTGTGACTTAAGAGACTTATTCCAGTCCTCCGCTGTGCTACGACTGTTTCAGGAAGCGAGTTTCCAATATTCTTCCTCACTCTCCTCACCCAATCAATATCATAGGGACTTTTCTGATGGATGACCTTTCAAAACGGAGAAGTTGTTCTCTCCACCTCTCTTTCTCTCTCTCACTTCTCAAGCAGTGCATGTTCTGCTTTTGATCCCTGTATCCTAAGCTCACCTACAGCAGGTAAGGTACACTTAGAACAGGTAAGCACACCTAGGGGGGAGGTTCCAGGGCCCCACCTTCTAGAGGCCAGCTTCAAAGCCCCATTTCTCTGGATCTCATTCCCCTGTGCTGGCCCAATGCCCTCCAAACTACTCTGCCCATCCCAGGATCTATATGGTCGCAGGGATGAAAGGGTTGGAATGCTAATTTCAGCTTCGGGAGGCACAATAGGACACTGTGTTAGGAGCCATGGATTTTAGAGCCAGACCACTGGGACTGGAATCCTGTTCTTTCAGAAGCCAGACAGGCAGCCTTGGGCAACATAGCCCAGCTTTAGGTGCCTCAGTTTCTTCATCTATAAACTGTGATTGGGGGATAATAACAGTTTGCCTTTAGGCTACCATGACAATTCAAAGAGTCTTTGTGTATAAGATTCGTCTAATTTGTGTCTGACACAAAATCACTATTACTAAAGTGCTTGTTAAGCAAACATAAAAGTATTTTTGCAAGACAGACTCACTGCTGATAAACTGAATTTTGTGGTTTAATTAATTTTTATTTACGTATTTTGAGATGAAGCCTCACTCTCTTGTCCAGGCTGGAGTACTGTGGAGCAATCTCGGCTCACTGTAACCTCCCTCTCCCAGGTTCAAGCAATTCTCCTGCCTCAGCCACCCGAGCAGCTAGGATTACAAGCAGGCACCACCACATCGAGCTAATTTTTGTATTTTTAGTAGAGACAGGGTTTCAGCATGTTGGTCAGGCTGGTCTCAAACTCCTGACCTCAGGTGATCTGCCTGCCTTAGCCTCCCAAACTGCTGGGATTACAGGCTTTTTTTTTTTTTGAGACAGAGTCTTTCTCTGTCACCCAGGCTAGAATGCAGTGGCATGATCTCGGCTCACTGCAAACTCCACCTCCTGGATTCAAGTGATTCTCCTGCTTAGCCTCCTGAGTAGCAGGGATTATAGGCATGTACCACCATGCCAGGCTAATTTTTGTATTTTTAGTAAAGATGGGTTTCACCACGTTGGCCAGGATAGTCTCGATCTCCTGGCCTTGTGATCTACCCACCTCAGCCTCCTAAAGTGCTGCGATTACAAGCATGAGCCACTGTGCCCAGCCCTGGGATTACATTCACGAATCACTGCGCCCAACTTGAGTTCTGTACCTTAATCCCCACTGAGTATGTGTGTGCCTATTTTTGCCTTAGTTTAGAATCCATAGGAAAGGATGAATGATGAATCAGCCCTCCCGAATTCCAGCTCCCAGCTCCTGCGACACCCGCTCCTCCATGCCCTGGATCTTCCCTCCTAGGTTCATGGGTGACCCAGCCTCTAGTGCAAGAGTTACATGCCCAACACTTAAAAGACACCCAGGTAACATTTGGTGAACAGGATACAACATCAGAGGGCATAAATGTTCAATCTGATTGACAGTGGAAGGTCGGGAATACTGAACCACTACACAATTTGGGAAAAAAATAAAACGAAACAAAAAATCCTGCGGAATTTTAGATCTTGATGCAATGTTGGTACAGAACTAAGAGACACATATTTGTGTGACTTCAGAGGCAAGCAACACTATAATCAGCAACTAAATTAGGTGAAGCTTTTCCTTTATTCCTATAATTTGATTGCACATAAATCAATTTTGATTAGATTCGAAAATTACTGAACATGTACCTCAATGAGCTGTCAAGTATTATCTGATAACATAAACTTTACATGGGATCAGAGCTAATTTCTACCTAGAGCCAATGTAAGAATCACCAACAACAATGGCAGACATCATTAAATGCTGCAAATGTAGAAACATAATTAAATTAGCTGATAAGCATCTCTCTCCTTCTATAGAGGCTCCAATTTAATGCACTTGCAAATGTAATGAGGCTCACTGGATTGAAAAATACGGTGGGAATAACAGAAACAAGATTACATTAATTGGAAGAGATACTGATAAGGCAGATTGCTTTGCAGTTTTTTTACTGGGGGGGACTACATAGTTCTGAAAACCATGACAAGGTTGGCCTCTACCATAGTTACAACATAGGAAGCATCTGAGTAGGCAGAGAGAAAAATAAGAGAGAGAGAGGGCTTTCTTAAAGTTTTAACAAACTGAGTTAATCCCATCAGAAATACCTAGAAAAAGGAGATTCAACTTTGTATCCCATTTACAACTGAGAATTTAGCTACAAGAGGGATTTTACGTGGCACCTATCCATGCCATCTATGCAGTCATTCACTGATTCACTCAAATTTTTGTTGTCTCAAACCCTGGGTTAGAGGAATGAAGAAATGAGTTACATTTTTTCAGTTCTTCCTAATTTAAACCAACTCTATTCTGTATGCTACTCATTTTAGCATTTAACCCAATTGCAATTAAATAATAGATTGCTAAATTGTTTTGGGGATATGCCACTCCCTGACTATCCACCAGAATGACTTTTCACCCTACAAGATGGGCTTGGTGGCCCACGATGGAGTGCAATGACACAATCTCAGCTCACTGCAACCTTTGCTTCCCAGATTCAAGAGATTCTCCTGCCTCAGCCTCCCAAGTAGCTGGGATTACACACCTGTGCCACCCAGGTGTGTAATCTGCAAATTTTTTTATTTTTAGTAGAGATGTGTTTTGCCATGTTGTTGGCCAGGCTAGTCTCAAACTCCTCACCTCAGGTGATCTGCCTGCCTTGGCCTCCCGAACTGCTGGGATTATAGGCGTGAGGCACTGCTTTTGGCCCACAATGTCATTTCTAAGAAGACAAGAGCTGGTCTTGCCTGTGGTAGGGGGGTTATGCATGGTATATGCTAAGTACGCACTGAAAAAATGAAAAAAATTAAGAGTTACCTTCCCTGACTTAACATTACAATAATAGGAGGAGGGGATTCCAGTCTTTTCTTCTTTTGTCTTTGTTTTTACAACCACCTCTAGGAGTTTCTGGTGACCTTGAGAAATGCCACAAAATTTACTAAACAAAATCCCATTGGTTTTCATTCAAAACACAGCTGCACTGTGGTGACTTCTGTAGATAGTCTTAACAAAAATCACTTGAAGGAAAGAGGTCCTCGCTCCCAAGGGATCGAGTATCACTCTAAGCGGCACCAAGGTGAGTGGAAGGTGGTATGTTCTGTTAGGTAGACTACCTTGTGAGAAATTCAGAAGGGCTGTGGTTAATTCACCATCCCTACTCATTTCTCAGCCTTCTGACAGATAGAGATATAATGAAGGATACTGCCCTGTAAAAACCCTGATCTCACCAAAACCAGAAAAATTGCCAAGAATTTAAAGTAGACAAAGGACAAGTTTTACTTATTTTTTTTTTTAAGAACGCTACATACAGAGTATTAAAAGTTAGTTTTGCAAAGGAAGCAATGAGACATTTTACTGACCCAACGTTTCTTTTCCTGACTTCTTCCTTAGGAAAGGCAGTAACCACGTGCTTCTATGCAGCACTGATGCCCCTTCTTCATAAGCGAGACTCTGTTCCTTTGCACACTTACATTTTTTCTAATTTTAGGCATATCTTCCTTTTCTGTGGTATGTAGTTGTAAAATGAATCACAGAATTTTCACCTATCAATATGTAGCAGGCACTCAGTACCAGGCATGAAACTCACAACCAGAACACGTTCGTTGTCATTCGGGTTTCACCGTCCTTCTCAGGCCCTTCTCGGCATCTCTGCTCCCCGCTGTCATTGAAACAGCTAAGCCAAAATGCACCTTCCAAATTCCAGGTTAACTGTGTCTCCTGCACAAAAGCAACCCCCTCCCAGATAATCTGAAATTGACTAAGCTAATTGATTTGCATGCACAGAAGGGGGCGTGCAGAGTCCGCGCTAGTTCACCCACATGTTCCCAGTTCCCACAGTACTTCCCGAGACGTAGCAGGAACTTTGCAGAACATGTCGATGGCAGACTGACAAAGGTCTGTGGCCAAAGAGGCTTCATGAAAGATGTGGTGTGTTCATGAAAATAGCTGTTGCTTTAATTGCTTCAGGCTGTCAAAGAGTCTAAAGGAAGACGATCATGAGAGAATTAAAGGCATTAGCTAGTATTCTGAGAGGGCATTATATTGCACAACTTGGTAGAAAACCACGTGGACAAAACCAAAAGCTGCATTCCCCTTCTGCTCTGTACCCAGCAATGTGATACCGGCTCTCAGTACATCAGTGGCATCTATTACCATTATTTAAATATAAAGACAAAAATCCAAGCATCCTTTTTAAAACAGAAAATCTTAGGAGGAAAGAGAAAAAAAAATGCTCATTCATTCATGTTTTAAAAATATTTTTTTTTTTTTTTGAGACGGAGTTTCACTCTTGTTACCCAGGCTGGAGTGCAATGGCGCGATCTCGGCTCACCGCAACCTCCGCCTCCTGGGTTCAGGCAATTCTCCTGCCTCAGCCTCCTGAGTAGCTGGGACTACAGGCACAAAAATTATTTTGTATTCGTATATTCACTGATTTCCTTTTTATCCCTCCATTCCATAAACCACGAATGTCTCATTAAGAGTGGGGATACCCTCTAAGAAATGTCACTTTCGGTGATGTTGCTGTTGTGACAACAGCAAAGGGTGCACTTCTACAAACCTAGTTGCTGCAGCCTACTACACACCCACGGTGAATGATCCAGCCTATTGCTCTAGACTACAAGCCTGGACAGCTTGTCGCTGTACTGAACACTGTAGGCACCTGTAACACAATAGTAAGTACTATGTATCTAAATCTATCTAAGCACACAAAAAGGTACAGTAAAAATGCAACATAAAAGATAAAACATGGTACGTCTCTATCGGGCGGTTTCACTATCATCTTACAGGACCGCAGTCCTATATGCAGTCTGGTGCTGACTGAAATATCTTTATGGGGTGCAGAACTACACTTAAGAGGTGCCTACAGCCTGCCAAGAATGTAGTAAAAATATTCAACAATATTTTATCCTATCATTCAATAAACTACTTAAGGAACGCCTACAATATGCCAAGAATTCAGTAAAAGAATTCAGTAAAAATAGTCAGTAATATTCCATATATATTCTCTGTCCACACGGACACCAACTCAAACAAACACAACACTGTCAGAGCTTGTAAATGTGACATAAGACCCTTCGGCCAATACAAATGTAACAGCAATTACGTACTAAATCTGTAGCAACTTTTCCACCATAACTTTCTCTTTGCCCTTATTATTTTTTTACTCATGTCATCCACTTAACACATTAAGTGAGGGCACACCTTATTTTTCAAGCATCCCTCAGTAGGTTTTGTGTGATGCGTGTGGTCTTTAAACGGCATGTTTCTTACTGGGGTCGTCACATGTCCTGGATTGGGCAGTGTCTATTGGCTCTCACTGGATCCTTCCAGCTGCAGTGATTAGCATAAAAGTTGATCTATGACTTAGGTCAGGTGATCAGAGCTAATGAGCATTAGCCCAGGACTTTTAAGGTTTGGAATGGGGTTGATACACTGATATGTGTAGTAATTGTGCCCCTGAAAACACATGCCCGCTTCCTAGTCCCTGGTACCTATGAATGTGACCTTATCTGAAAAAAAAAATGGTGGGGTGAGAGGGGGGCTTTTCTGATGTAATTAAGTTCAGGTTCTTGAGATTTTGGATTTAGGGTATGGCTTGACACTAATGACTAGTATTTTTATAAGAGAAAGGAGAGAGAGACTTAAAACACAGAGGCACCCAGAAAACACAGCCATGTGACAACAAAGGCAGAGATTGAAGAGATGCAGCTGCAAGCCAAGGACTGCTGGCAGCCCCAAGGAGCTAAGAGAGATGCAAGGATCATATTCTCCTTCTGGACCTCTAGAAGGAATCAATCCTGCTGACACCTCGATTTCAGACTTCTGCCTTCTCGAATTGTGAGAGAATAAAGTTTTGTTGTTTTAAGTCCCCATTCTGTGGTACGTTGTTAAGGCAGTCCTATAAAACTAATACAAGGGAGTTCAAGTGCAGATGGAGTTTTCGGTGACGATATGAGAATGTGCTTGAAAATACAACCATTTGCTTCCTGTAAGTCAGTCTTGGGAGGTGTATATGTCCAGGAATTAATCAATTTCTTCCAGATTTTCTAGTTTATGTGCAGAGAGGTGTTCATAATCGTATCTGATGGCTGTCTGTATTTCTGTGGGGTCAGTGGTAATATTCCCCATTGTCATTTCTGACTGTGATAATTTGAATCTTCTCTCTTTTCTTCTTTATTAATCTAGCTAGTCTCTTTTTTTTTCCAAAAAACAAAAACAAAACAACAACAACAACAACAACACACACAAAAAAACAGCTTCTGGATTTACTGATCTTTTGAATGGTTCTTCTTGTCAATATCTTCTTCAGTGCAACTTCAGGTTGGGTTCTTTCTTGTCTTCTGCTAGCTCTGGGATTTGTTTGCTCTTGTTTCTCTTTTTCTTTTAATTGTGATGTTAACTTGTTAACTTGAGATCTTTCCAACTTTTTGATGTGGGCGTTTAGTGCTATACATTTTCCTGTTAACACTACCTTATCTGTGTCTCAGAGATTCTATTATTTTGTATCTTTGTCCTCATTAGTTTCAAAGAATGTATTGATTTCTGCCTTAATTTGATTTCTGACCCAGAAGTCATAGAGGAGCAGATTATTCCGTTTCCATGTAACCATATGGTTTTGAGTGAACTCTGAGTGATTTTGAATTTGATTATGCTGTGGCCTGAGAGTCTATTTGTTATGATTTCAGTTTAGCCTAAATGCCTACCAGTGGTAGACTGGATAAAGAAAATGTGGTGCATATGCACCATAGAATACTGTGCAGCCATGAGATGAAATAAAATTATGTCTTTTGCAGGAACAAGGATGGAGGTGAAGGCCATTATCCTTTGCAAACCAACACAGGAACAGAAAACAAAATGTTGCTTGTTCTCACTTAAAACTGGGAGCTGAATGATGAGAACTCAGGGACACATAGAGGCGAAGGATGGAGGGTGGAAGGAGAGAGAGGATCAGGAAAAATAACTAACGGACATTAGGCTTAATATCTGGGTGGTGAAATCATCTGGACAAGTCCTCACGGCGCAGGTGTACCTATATAATAAAGGAGCATTTGTAACCTTGAACTTAAAAATGAAAGTTTAAAAGAAAAAGAAAACCAACAAAGTTGAAAGCAGTTGTGAGAAGCAGAGAGTTTCCCTGGGGCACTGGTTTAGCTATGCCAGAAAGGCAGTCTCTTACCCTTAGATGCATGGGTTTCAGGAGAATGAATAAGTCCTTCGTCTTTTTCTTATTTTTGCTTAAGCTGAGTTTAAGAGTCCTCTCCTAACTAAGAAGAAAGGCGTTAAGTTTAATGAGAAGAAAAAAGTAACGGGAGAACTGACTGAACTGTAACTGATGTAGTTTCACAAACGAGTTTGCAGAAAAAGGGAACATCAACAAGCCTTCCCACCTTTTATATGGGTCTCGGCAGAGATGGCTATTTAAAGAGTCAAACTGGACTGGACATTTTCCCTTGTATCAAGATATGCAAACTAGAGTTATAAGGCCACCAGCTCATTATCGAGGAACCTGAAATTATCAGAGTTGTTGGGCAACAGCAATGTTAGCCCAGCTGCCTCACTGTGTAAGCGGGACAGAGGCGTGAGACATTAGAAGTTTTTTTTTTTCTTTTTTTTTCCTTCCTGGCTGGAACATGTCACCAGTCTCTAGCAAAGTACCATGTGTGTGTTAAGTGTCTGGAAGTCATTTTAATTGGTATGCAACCTTGACCCTTTGGAGCACGGCATTGCCACTGTCCACTCTTCTCCCTGATCCCCCTGGGGAATGATTAAGCTCCTCTCACAGCGTCTTTTCAGCTTCCCACTCTGTACTATAAATAACCCTCTAGCATTCTTCTGTGTTGTGTTTTCACCCTATGAATCTGTTTTTGTGGATGGCCCTGCTCCTTCCTCATCTAATGGGAGGACAACAAGAGTAAACACAGTGTTCAAAGATGTGAATTTTTAAACAAGAGAAAGAAGCAAGGTACGGTGGCACAGGCAGGCAGACGGATTTCAAGGACACCGTGTTGCTGGATTCTCTGGACTGTTTGCCTTGAGCAGCCAGTTTTAAAACACATTGGTGAGGGCTTTTTAAATGCTTTCCTCTCCCAGTACCAACATGTCACATGGAAGTGAGGCGGCACAGAGAAACCAAGTACATGTGAATTTGAGTGCCACTTCTGTCACGCACTGGCCGTGTAGCCTCAGACAAGTGATTTTACCTTTCTGTATTCTGATTCTCCCCTCCTCGAAATGGGTATCATCTGAGTATTTGTTCCAAAGACTTTTATGAGGATGATATGCAAAATCCACATGAAATGCTTAGTGGTAAATGCATAATGAACATCAGGAATTGTGCTTGTGCACTACTACTGTTAGAATGTAGGATGTCTGACACACTAGGCTTCCTGTTTCCCTGTCTTCTTCTACAAATAATGATAGTCCCTACCTTGTACGGTTGTTGGGCATACTGAATGGGCTTATATAGACTCAGGGCTTGAAACTGTGTTCTAAGTAAATGTGCAGTAAATATCGTCTATTACGGTGAACAGTTTTGTTGCTTATTTTTCTAGGGTACACTCATAATCACATTCCGTAACTGTTAAGCATCGGTGATGGGTAAACCACTAGGCAGGATGTAGAGAGGTGAACTGGAGAGTCAGACCCAAACTACCCCCTCCTCATGTCCCTGGAGCACTGGGAACAGGGATGTTTAGGATGAGATGGAAGAAAGGGAGTGAGTGGGAGTCCCGCCTAAAACAGTGGAAAGAAACACAAAGATTTCTGCATTTGAGCAAAGTCTTGCAAGCATACGAGGAGGTATTTGCCAGATGAATGGGAAAACATAAGGGTAGCCTTCTGAATGCACATGCAAGGCACCGGCAGGCACCAACACCACCTCCACGTTTGAAAAGCTTCATTTTTGCTGTTACCACTGACCCCAGACACCCCTAAACCTCCATAGTACTTTCTATCCTTATTGAAATCCCCGTCATTTCCTCAAGGAGGGATTCTCTGATCCACCTAAATTAAAGAAAATCAGTGTACTTTGTCCCACACTGTCTACTGTCTTGCCATATTTGCGCCAGCAGAAGCTGCACAAAATATCCATGCTGTGTCTTCTTCCTTATTGTCCAACTTCCCTCCATAAGATTGCGGGCTCCTTGAGAGTCAAAACCCTGTCTGTGATTGTGCACTGCCTTACTCTTGACTCCTGGAACACATGAAAACTATTTAATAAAAACTTTGGAATGAATGAGTGAGTGTCATGTTTCCCAGTTGGAGGTCCATGCCTTTACATACACGTGTCTCCGCTGTATGGGTAAGGGCAACTGCCTATCTGTTTTTGAGGCTTAGTAGACCTCCAAGTAGAAAGATCAAGTTCCCTTCCTTCACCTTCTAGACAATATTTACTTCATGTAATTGATTTCAAACTTGTATTTTTTCCAAGGAGAAGTTTAGTTGAACCCTGTAGAGATGAGATCAAGATGGAGACATGCTTATAGACAGGGCCGGAGGACGTTTCCACCGACGACTCACATCTTAAACCTTCCAGAAGCCTTCATTGTGAGCCAAAACACCTCTAGGTTCTTAAGTACCCTGCTTCAAGACCAGTGCTGTATATGATCAACATACTTTTCCTCCAAAGAAGGAAGAAACAGACAATATGTATCTCCAAAGAAGCAGACAATATGTATCTTCAAAGCCAGGATGTATGGTCTCTGTTACAAAACTCAACCCTGCTGTCCTGGCAGGAAACCAACCAGAGACACTATGTAAACAAATGAGCATATCTGTGTTCCAGTTAAACTTAATTTACATAAACAGACAGAGGCCAGAGGTGGCCCATGGTCTCTGGTTTGTCATTCCGTGGTGTCAGACTATGGCAGCATTAATGAGAATAATGGCTGGAGCTCACTCATGTCGGAAAAGCCCTGCCTTTGCAATGAATTAAGGTAACTTATTACGGTAATGCTTATCCCCAACTCCGCACAGTAACAGGAAGTCTCAGTGTTCTGGTATTTATGGCTAGAGGCTCTGGTTCTTATAGGAAAGGTAACGTGACATGCCTTCATTTGAATCCAGCGTAACGGAAAAAAAAGATTCAATGTTAAGTCGCACAGATTTTTTTTAAAACATCCAGTTGTGGCAGTCTGTTTATTTTCTCAAAACTCTCACTTCTCTCTCTCTCTCTTTTTTTTTTTTAAAGCTCACAGCTAGGCTACACTTCCCAAAATCCCTTGCATAAAGATCTGTTCATCGGATTGATTCTTAGCGGTGAACTGTAAAGGAAAAATCAGATGCCAATTGTCAGCTGAGACTTTTAAAAATCCCTTTCTACCTGCTGGAAGCAGGTGATGGTGATGATCATGAGAAGGAAGAGGAGGATATATTGATGATGTCAAGAAGACTGTATTGGTCTGTTTCACACTGCTATAAAGATACTACCAGAAACTGGGTAATTGATAAAGGAAAGACATTTAATTGATTCACAGTTCTGCATGGCAGGGGAGGCCTCAGGAAACTTACAATCATGGCAGGAGGTGAAAGGCAAAGGGGAAGCAAGGCACGTCTTACATGGCAACAGGTGAGACAGAGCAAGTGAACAAAGACAGAACTGCCAAACCATCAGCTCTCACAAGAACTCACTTGCTATCATGAGAACAACATGAAAGAATCCACCGCCTCGATCCAATCACTTCCCTCCTCTGACACATGAGAATCACAGGCCCCTCCCTTGACACGTGGGGATAATCTGAGATGAGATGTCAGAGGGGACTCAGCCAAACCACAACAGAAACCCGAGGGGAAGATCAATCCAAAAGATGGGTTGAACATGGATCCCTGAATCACAGCATGGAAGAAAGCCACTCACTGATTAACAATGCCCCATGTGGAGTATTAGATCACTGGAAAAAACCCAAACGCTTCTATTGTATTTGAGTCATTATCATTGGGCAGGGTTGGGAGGGTTTATTACAGATAAAAGCATATAATATAGCATATAACTAATAAACTAATTAAAAATAAATTCATTAATAATCTTTTTTTTTTTTTTTTTTGAGATGGAGTCTTGCTCTGTCACCCAGGCTGGGATGCAAAGGTGTGATTTTGGCTCACTGAAACTTCTGCCTCCCAGGTTCAAGCAATTCTCCTGCCTCAGCCTCCTGGGTAGCAGAGAATATATGCATGTACCACTATGCCTGGCTAATTTTTTTTTATTTGTATTTTTCGTAGAGATGGGGTTTCATGCTATCCAGAATGGCCTCAATATCCTGACCTCGTGATCTGCCCACCTCGGCCTCCCAAAGTGTTGAGATTACAGATACGATAGTAAACTTCTTAAGGGCTAGGGGAATATATCATTGACCCTTCAGGCGCCAAAGAACAGGAAAGGTAAATACATATAAAATGATGAAACACTGGCTTCTGCAAAAAGGCCTGACAGTTGCCATAAAAGATTCTCCAGTTTCGGATTGGGGCTCTCTCCTCATGTGCAGCACAGCCCTCCACACTGATGACAGTACGACTTTCCTAAACGCAAAACTGGGCAGTGCCCTTGTGTCTATATATGGATTCAGAATCAGAGCTCAGCCAGTCAAGCTACAACGTCAAGGGACTGGTACGACTGTTCACAAATAGTTTCTGCAACTAGGGAGATTATGCGGGGTGGGGAGACGCCTATCACGAGGATTCGCAAGCAAGGAAATGCAATTCCACCTGCCAAGCAGACAGTGCCCGTGAGAAGGGAAATGCGGCTGTGTCTCAATCCATCTGCTGTTAATGGCAGTGCTGATTTCTCAGGTGCATGCCAATAGATGGAAGCTATATATAGAGACTTTAGAAGCAGGGAAATACGAGTGTTTGCATCAAGATTCTGCTGGAGAGGGAAAGGCTGATGGAAAGAAAGCACATGGACATTTCATGTGAAAGAAGTTCTTTATTTTGAGGAAATGAGGAATTTTCCTGTGGCTGTATTTATTGGGACAAAGTTTTTTTTTTTTTTTTTTTGCTGCAATTTCACCGTTTCATCAAGGCTGGAGTGAAGTGGTGTGATCTCTGCTCACTGCAACCTCCACTCCTCAGGTTCACGCAATTCTCTTGCCTCAGCTTCTCAAGTAGCTGGGATTATAGTCACCTGCCACCAGACTGAGCTAATTTTTGTATTTTTAGTAGAAACAATGTTTTGCCATGTTGGCCAGGCTGGTCTCGAACTCCTGATCTCAGGTGATCCACCTGCCTCGGACTCCCAAAATGCTAGGACTACTGGCACGAGGATCTTAAATATGAAAGTATTTTGGAATTATTAGCACCAGTGAATAAGTTTCTAGTTTAAACCCAGTGGGGAGCTCTCTGTATAAGAAGTTTTTATTCTTTTATAGAGTAAAAAAGGCTATTTATAGAGGGAAAAACAGGCCACACACAAAATAACTGTTTTGCAAACTGTATTTTATATAATGAGTTTGCCTTAAGCAAAGATACACGGCCCTTGTCTGCAGCAGGGGGCTCACAGACCCTGTGCCTTACAATGGTTATTTCCCTTAACAAATAATTGCCAGAATAATCTGACTGGGAGTTAAGATGAAGGCATCTATATTTTTAAAGTTCTTGTTAGCAGCTAAGATAATATGGTGATGTCCTAACCCCAAAGCACCTCCAAATGCAAACTCATTTGAACACAGAGTCACTTTATAATAGAAATAATTAGTTAAGATGAGATCATTCTGGAGTAGCATGAGCCTCTAAGTCAATATGACTGATGTCCTCATACATAAAATGACCACGTGAAGTCAGAGACAGATGGAAAATGCCACATGAAGCTAAAGCCAGACACTGCAGTGATACATCCATAAGCCAAGGAGCACCAAAGATTGTGGGCAAATCCCTAGGAGTATGGAAGGAGGCATGGAACAGCTACCTCCTCAGGTCATGCAGAAGGAGCCAGCCTCGCCCACACCTTGGGTTTCAGACATCCAACCCCCAGAACTAAGAGAGAACCCAGTTCTGATGTTCTCAGTCATCCAGGGTGTGATACTCGGTGACAGCAGCCCCAGAGCACCCACACAACGTTCCACAGCGACTGGTTTGTCCTGTCCTGGCAAAGATTAACTGGACATGAAAATTCCTGATAAACCTTAACTGGGCATGAAAAGCCAGGTCTCCTTTTAATCTTTTTAATAATCATCTTCTGACTGGGTGCAGTGGTTCATGCCTGTAATCCTAGCACATTGGGAGGCTGAGGTGGGTGGATCATGAGGTCAGGAGATCGAGACCATCCTGGCCAACATGGTGAAACCCTGTGTCTGTTAAAAATACAAAAATTAGCTGGGTGTGGTGGCATGTGCCTATAATCCCAGCTACTCAGGAGGCTAACGCAGGGAAATCGCTTGAGCCCAGAAGGCAGAGGGTTCAGTGAGCCAAAATCGCCAGTCTGGGCAATGGAGCAGGACTGTGCCTCAAAAATAAATAGGCCGGGCGCAGTGGCTCAAGCCTATAATCCCAGAACTTCGGGAGGCTGAGGCGGGTGGATCACGAGGTCAAGAGATCGAGACCATCCTAGTTAACATGGTGAAACTGCGTCTCTACTAAAAATACAAAAAATTAGCTGGGCATGGTGGCACGTGCCTATAATTTCAGCTACTCAGGAGGCTGAGGCAGGAGAATTGCCTGAACCCAGGAGGCGGAGGTTGCGGTGAGCCGAGATCGTGCCATTACACTCCAGCCTGGGTAACAAGAGCGAAACTCCATCTCAAAATAAATGAATGAATGAATGAATGAATGCATACATACATACATACCTATGTACATACATATCATCTTCTTTCTAGGCAGATACCAATATTCTTTATTAAAAAAAACCAACAGGGATGTAAATTCTTGATACCTGGCAAGATATTTAAAGATGGTTGGAGGGCAGGAAGTCCATCCAACACAAGACTCAGAGGAATCTTTTTATCTTTAGTTTATGATTGTCTGTTTCAGACATCCATACTTGAACGTCTGACGGTTTGAAATGCATCAGAATTTCATTACTTAGAAGAAACGAGATCTGAATGATACAATCTGTAGAAAATATTATCTTACATGGAACACTCAATATCTTTTGTGAATTCCAAAAATATTACCTGTTCATTATAAAATCTATAAACAATAAAGAAACTTACAACGTAGAAAAGGAAAGTTTCCCCTAAACTCATTTGCAAAAGAAAAACTCTGGTCAGTAACTGATGTATAAACTTCCCTATTTCTGAGGTACATAAATCTACCTATCCTCTGTTTTTGTTTTTTGTGTTTTTTTTAAGACAGAGTTTCACTCTTGTCACCCAGGCTGGAGTGCAATGGTGCGATCTTGGCTCACCACAACCTCTGCCTCCCGGGTTCAGGCAATTCTCCTGCCTCAGCCTCCTGAGTAGCTGGGATTACAGGCACGCACCACCCTGCCCAGCTAATTTTTTGTATTTTTTTTTGTAATCCCTCCCAAAGTGCTGGGATTACAGACTTGAGCCACTATGCCCGGTCCTGTTTTTATTTTTGTTTTTGTTTTTGTTTTTGAGACTGAGTCACACTGTGTTGCTGAGGCCAGAGTACAGTGGTGCAGTCTCGGCTCACTATAACCTCTGCCTCCCAGATTCAAGTGATTCTCTTCGTTCGGCCTCCCTGGCAGCTGGGATTACAGGCACACAGCACCACACTTGGCTAATTTTTTTGTATTTTTAGTAGAGATGGGGTTTCCCCATGTTGGCCAGGCTGGTCTCGAACTCCTATCCTCAAGTGATCCGCCTGCCTTCATACTTACTTTCCTTTTTAAAAATGAGAATAAACACTACCTATGTTATTCTACATCTTCATGTTGCGGAATTAGGTTTCTACCTCATTATGTTTAATAATCATCTAGCATTACATTGCATTTTGTAAACATGTCATATTTTACAACATCCATACATAGAAGTGATGCTACTCTATACCCTTAACTGTTTAAGGTTTGGGGGTGGAAGACTTCCTCGGAACCTAAGAGTTTAATGGGCTAAAGACATCGCCACAGACAGAAACCCTTACACCCTTTTGTCCCAGGGATTCTCATATGGACTTTCTGTGTGCGAAGAACCAGCTTCCACCACCCTGGGCATTCAAAGGAAATTGCTCTCCATCCTTCCCAAGTTGATCCTTATTGCAAATTATTTTCCAAACAGAAAATCCTTTAGCAAAGATGACAGCTGAGCATGTGACAGGGAGGAGAAGTGAACAGTGGGGGAGCTGCTTGGAAGCCCATGCTAATGGTTGCCTTGTGAGGAATCCAAGCAGCAAGCATAATGCCTACAGATCAAGGTACACGCACTGCGAGTAGAAAGGATTAATCAGGCCTGACAGTTCCCATACCACAGTATTTATCCTGTGAATTCCAAAATACACACACGCATGCTGGGACTGGCACCTGCCTTCTCTCACTTGGCTCATGAACAGTATGGGGGCTTTGTTTGTCAAACTGAGTTTGGTAATCCCCACCTTCAGTTTTAAGGAAATAGCCCTCTGGAACAAACAAATACACACATACATATATGTGTGTTTGTGTGTGTGTATATACATACACATATACATGTGTGTATGTATATGTATGTGTGTTTATACATACACACATATATGTGTTATATATACATACACACACAAATACATATATATATATATATATATATATATATATATATATATAGAGAGAGAGAGAGAGAGAGAGAGAGAGAGAGAGAGAGATTTTTTTTTTTTTTTTTGCTGGAGTCTCATTCTGTATCCCAGGCTGTGGCATGATCTTGGCTGACAGGTTCAAGTGATTCTCCTGCCTCAGCCTCCTGAGTAGCTGTAATTACAGGCACCTTGCCATCACACCTGGCTAATTTTTGTATTTTTAGTAGAGCATGGTCGGCAGTGGGGGGTGTTATTATGTTGGACAAACTGGTCTTCAACTCCTGACCTCCAGTGATTCACCCGCCTTGACCTCCCAAGGTGCTGGGATTACAGGCGAGAGCCACCACGCCCAGCCCAAACAAATATTTTTGACCTCTGGGAAATGAACGGGCCTAGCCTCATGGAAAGCTCACCAGTGAATTTCAACTGCCTTGTAAAAGTAGTTTCTGCTGTAAGATAAGGTACACGTGAAACTTAAATCAGCCAATACATTTAGTTAGACACCTCCACACACACATGTATGATATGGGCATTTACTACTTTCGAAAGCAGAAGCAATCTTGGTTCTATTAAAAACATATGTCTGGAGTTTAGTTTTTTTTGTTTTGTTTTGTTTTTTGAGACGGAGTTTCGCTCTTGTTACCCAGGCTGGAGTGCAATGGCGTGATCTCGGCTCACCGCAACCTCCGCCTCCTGGGTTCAGGCAATTCTCCCACCTCAGCCTACTGAGTAGCTGGGATTACAGACACGCGCCACCATGCCCAGCTAATTTTTTGTATTTTTAGTAGAGACGGGGTTTCACCATGTTGACCAGGTTGGTCTCGATCTCTCGACCTGGTGATCCACCCGCCTCAGCCTCCCAAAGTGCTGGGATTACAGGCGTGAGCCACCACGCCCGGCAGAGTTTAGTTTATAATATCATCCAAACGTCGCTTTCTTAGTTTTGAGAAATGTGCAGCAAGCGTCAACATTTAAGGGGAAATTGGTCAAGGGCATACAAGGACTCTCTATAAAGCTCAACTCACCCTGAGCCTAAAGTTCCTTTAACATAATTCAACACACAGAAAAAAAATGATGAGCAAATTCTTACCAGTGATAACCCCTGCATGTATCACACATCATATACAAGAGAGGAGGGCTGTTGCAGACGTAAATATGTTAGAGGAATGCCAGAAGCAGAAATTATTCTGGGAGTTTTCAACCAAAAGATATTTTTTAATCAAAGGGACTCAGAAGATCTGAGAAGCCAAAGAAGGAACGGTAACAGAACTGAGAAACAGGTGACTGCAGGAGATGTGGAAATCCTCGTAACCAGTGGGAAGAGGAGGTGTCTTCAGAGACCACAAACCAAGGTCACATGCCATGGTGGACCCTGCCCAGTGGGAGACAGGGCCTGGGAGGTGGGCCCTGAGGGAGGACTCAGCGGGTGTCTTGGGAAGCAGAGAGAGAGAGGGGAAGATGAGTCCTGGCTTCTCCTGCATTCAGGGTTTCCACTCACGCCCTCTATTGGCTCAAAATATCCAGAAACCACAGGCAAGGTAAGCTGGAATCATCCTTGCTCTGAAACAGTACAAACCAAGGAGAAAGACATCTCTGAGCATCCGTGGGTAGTTTCCTGGAACAGCAGAACACAAACAGGAAAAACCTTGGAGTCTCATGTGATGAGAAGAAATGTCAAGTTGTACGAGTACCAGAATCACATGGATCAAAGAGCATCCATGCAGACCTCTCGGAAGGCAACGGCAGGCATCATACAGAAGCAGATGAAGACGGCCAGGTGTGGTGGCTCAAGCCTGTAATCCAAGCACTTTGGGAGGCTGAGGTGGGTACATCACCTGAGGTCAGGAGTTCGAGACCGGCCTGACCAACATGGTGAAACCCCATCTCTGCAAAAACACAAAAACTAGCCAGGTGTGGTGCTGTGCGCCTGTAATCCCAGCTACCCAGGAGGCTGAGGCAGGAGAAACACTTGAACCCAGGAGGTGGAGGTTGCAGTGATCCTAAATCACACCACTGCACTCCAGCCTGGGTGACAAAGCAAGACTTTGTCTGAAAAAAAAAATAGACAAAAACTATTACAGTCCCCTTTGCCATGCCCCAACATTGATGGGCTCCTGTTGGTTTCTTATTTTTGCTCCCTAGGCCTTAATGGTAAACTCTTATTTCCATAGTCACAAACATTTTGTTCTAATTTGCTATGAAGTACATCCATGCTCCAGCTAAGGAAAAAGTTGCTGCTACACGAATGCAGACTGTATATTACAAGCTTCCACATTTTCAGGTCTACTATGTATTATGATATGTTATCAGTAGAATAGACAAAGTGAATGAGCTACTTTTAAAAGAACAGACTAGCAGTCAATTCATAAACGGTGTGTACGCCCACAACATTTTCAGGTCTACTTCTCAAAGCAGGGGATGTAAAAGCCACGGACATTTTGTTGGTGGTGTTACTGTGGTTGTGATTGTTTGGCAGAAGTTGCTGAGTAACAAGACCACTTGGCAATCTGAGTCTCACTGTTTCTTCACATACGTGAGGCTCATCTGAGTTAAAGTACAATAATGACAATGTTGATCGGGTGGGGTGCGGTGGCTGAGGTGGGAGGATCCCGTGAGACCAGGAGTTTGGGAGCAGTCTTGGGAACAGAGGGAGACCCCATCTCTACAAAAACTAAAAAGCTATCAGCCGAGTGTGGTGGCATGCACCTGCGGTTGCAGCTACTCCGGGGGCTGACGTGGGAGGATCACTGGAGCCTGGAAGGTTGAAGCTGCAGTGAGCCATCATTGCACGACTGTGCTCCAGCCTGGGTGACAGTGTGATCCTCTCTCTAGCTAAAAAAAGAACAATGTCAATGTTTTCTTAGTCCATATCAGTGTCTTCCGTAATTTATGCTTACTAATAGTGCCATACTTTATTATTACTTTTACAACATTTAAAAATGAACAGTGGAAAAGAAAACATTGAGGCACTCTCAGCAGAATGCTAATTTAGTCTATTGCAAACCAAAGAGCTTCCAGCTTTGAGAATCAACGTGAGGTCCATGAAATGCGCACTGAATGTCACCTACCTCTGTTCTTATTTTATTTCCATCTGGCTATTTTCGCCACATCATCATTGTTAAGTGTTTATAAAGGGGCTTGTCTATGAAGGGAAGACTGACCTACCTGGGGGGGTCTTTACAGAGGGTAAATGAACTCCAGGATTCCCCCAAACAGCTCATCCAGTAACTCAATGAGCAAAGTTTTTCTTTCTTTTTTTTTTAAATAAGGAAATGACTTAATTTTAGAAAGATCATACCAGCCTGGGCAATGTAGTGAAACTCCATTGCTATAAAAAATACAAAAAAAAATTAGCCAAGTGTAGTGGTGTGTAGCCATAGTCCCAGCTATGTGGGAGGCTGAGGTGTGAGGATAGAGCCTGGGAGGCAGTGCTTGCAGTGAACCAAGATTGCACCACTGCACTCCATCCTGGATGAAAGAGCGAGACCCTGTCTCAAAAAATAAAAAGGAAAGGAAAGGAAAGAACAGAAAATCATTTTCCATGGAGGCCTCTCCATCTTACAGAACCTACTACGCTCTGTACTCAGCCACCGTGCTAAGAACGTCACTACATCTTCGCATTCATCTTCCACAAGGCTGTGGAAGTCAGACTTGTGGCCTCTAAAGACGTCCGTGTCAGTCCTGGAACGTGTGAATGTATTATATGACCGGGCAAAAGGGAATCAGGGTTGCTGATCAGCTGACCTTAAATAGGGAAATTATTCAGGATCATCAAGATGGGCTCAAGGTTATCCCACGGGTCTTCAAACCGGGAGAGGGAGACCAGAGGTTCAAGGTCAAAGTGATAAGATGGAAGAAAGGCTTGCCAGGCCATGGATCACTGTGAACTTGGAAGGGGTTGTGACCCAAGGGAGCAGAGTAGAATCTAAGAGTTGGAAAAGGCAACAAAAAAGATTTCCTCTAGAGGCTCAAGAGAAACACGGCCCTGCTGGCACCATGATTTTAGTCCAGTGAGGCATACTACAGACTTCTGGCCTCTACAACTGTAAGATGATCAATTTCTGGTTTTGAGTTTTTTGTTTGTTTTGAGACAAGATCTCGCTCTGTTGCCTAGGTTAGAATGCAGTGGTACAACCATGGCTCGCTGTAGACTCAAATCCCTGGACCCAAGTGATCCTTCTACCTCAGGCTCCCGAGCAGCTGGGACCGCAGGGATACACCGCCATGCCTTGTTAACTTTTGCAGAGATGGGGTCTTCCCATGTTGCCCAAGCTCATCTCAAACTCCTGATCTCAAGTGATTTTCCCACTTTGGTCTTCCAAAGTGTTAGGATTTCACATGTGAGCCACCACGCCCAGCTAATTTCTACTGTTTTAAGTCACTGAGCTTGGGACAATTTGGGAAATAGTAACAGCAAATGAATAAAGGTAAAAATGGCTATCCCCATTTTGCAGATGATAAAAAGTAATGTGTATAAACAAACTAAACCCACAGAGAGGTGGACAATAATACTGGCACTTAAGCTAGGCTTTCTGGCTCCAAAAGACAGGCTTTTTCCCGGAGGATACTATGTGGCTTCACTTTGCAATATTTCACTTAGTTCAGACATCTATTAATGGTTATAACACAGATCAATGCTGCCTTAGAAAGAATTTGACAAGAAAATGATGATTTCAAGGATACAAACTCAAAACAGGTCTGGTGAAACTTAAGAGCTAAGAAAATGAGGAGTAATTAATGAAATAATATTTCCTGAGAACCCATTGTTTCAGGTGCTATTAGACAATGTCTCATTAATTTCTCTAAAATTCTGTACGGTGAAGACTTTTTTGATGTAGAAGATAAAAAAATTACAGAGGATGTATCACCTACCAAAACCTTCCCAGGAAAGGGGCAGAGTTAAGGTTTTAGGTCAAGCTTGTAGCTCTCTCCAAGTTTGCATGTATTCTATTTCGGTATGCTGCCAAGTCCAGAAACAAGGCTGTTTGTGGACAAAGATATTTTTTAAAGCTAAATAAGGATATAAGGCAGGTTAAGTATGTTCTCCCATTCTATAACCACTCATTAGCAGGTGCAATATTATTATTTGGGGGCTTTGTTGTAGCCAGTGAATTCTGAAACCATATACTGCATGAGGAAACCACACAATCCTAAAATAACTATTTCTTATTTGCATATTCCCATATCCACATAGTCAAACATAAAACCGAGAGAGAGGGAGGAAGAGAGAAAAATGGAGGAGAGAAAGAGAAGAGGAGGAAGAGAGAGAGAGAGAAAAAAGAGAACAGAGAAAGCGAGAGAGAGGAAAGAGAAAAAGAGAAGACAGGAGGAAGACAGAGAGGTGAGAAAAAGGAGGGAGAGAGAGAGGAGAGAGAAAGGAGGGAGAGACATGAGGGAAAGAGAGGAGAAAGAGAGGAGGAAGAGATAGAGAGGAGAGAGAAGAGAAAGAGAGAGGAAAGAGAGGAGGAAGAAATAGAGAGGAGAGAAGAGAAAGAGAGAGGAAAGAGAGGAGGAAGAAATAGAGAGGAGAGAGAAGAGAAAGAGAGAGGAAAGAGAGGAGAAGGAGAGAGAGGAGCAGAGGAGACACAGCGGAGGAAGAGAGAGAGAAAGAAGGAGAAAGAAAGAGGGGGGAGAGAAGAGAGAGATGACAGGACAGAGAAAGAGAGAGACCAAGAGGCCTAACTGCCTATGATAACTGGAAATTGGTTGTCTGGTTATAACATTTCCGTTAAATGAATTATTATGCACCAATACTTGCTTTCTTCATTATTTATTTATTTATTTTTTGAGACGGAGTTTCGCTCTTGTTACCCAGGCTGGAGTGCAATGGCGCGATCTCGGCTCACCGCAACCTCCGCCTCCTGGGTTCAGGCAATTCTCCTGCCTCAGCCTCCTGAGTAGCTGGGATTACAGGCACGCGCCACCGTGCCCAGCTAAATTTTTTTTTGTATTTTTTAGTAGAGATGGGGTTTCACCATGTTGACCAGGATGGCCTCGATCTCTTGACCTCGTGATCCACCCACCTCAGCCTCCCAAAGTGCTGGGATTACAGGCTTGAGCCACCGCACCCAGCCTATTTCTTGATTTTTAAAGGATGTGAATATGAGAACTGGTATTTCTCTTCCCTTTTAATCCTAGTAACAACAGTGAATTGTTCCAGGAAGATTCAAAGCACATTCTGCTGTATCTCTGTCACCCACCCTGATCAGTAGTCAGACGATGTTCTTCTGGTCACCCACAAGGTCTCCAGGAAGCTTGTTAAAATGCAGAGCCCTGATTTCCACTCTCAGGGACTGTCATTTGGGAAGTCTAGAATGCAGTGGCCTCGGGTACATTAAAAAAATGTACAGCCATTTTTAGCAATTATTAAAAAGTCAAGAAACAACAGATGTTGGCAAGGCTGTGGACAAACAGGAACACTTTTACACTATTAGTGGGAAGGTAAATTCATTCAACCATTGTGGAAGAAAGTGTGGCGATTCCTCAAAAATTTAGAACCAGAAATACCATTTGACCTGGCAACCCAATTTCTGGATATAACCCCAAAGGAATATAAATCATTCTATTATAAAGACAAATGCATGTGTATGTTCATTGCAGCACTATTCGCAATAGCAAAGACATGGAATCAGCCCAAATGCCCATCAAGGATAGCTTGGATAAACAAAATGTGGTACATATACAACATGGAATACTATACAGCCATAAAAATGAGATCATGCATTTTGTAAGGACGTGGGCAGAACTGGGAGTCATTATCCTCAGCAAACTAAAACAGGAACAGAAAACCAAACAACTCATGTCGTCATTTATAAGTGAGGGCTGAACAATGAGAACGCATGGACACAAGAAGGGAACATCACACACTGGGGCCTGGTCCGAGGGTAGAGGGAGGGAGAGTATCAGGATCGACAGCCAACGCACGTGGGGCTTAATAACTAGGTGATGGGTTGACAGGTACAGCAAATCACCATGGCACATGTGTACCTATGTAACAAACCTGCATATCTTGCACATGTATCCCGGTACTTAACATTTAAAAATACGCACAACCATTTTTCAGACACGCAACCCCAAATTCATCAAAATAAAAATGAGCCTGGATACATGAATTCCAGGAAGAAATGGCTTTCTAATGTGTTGGCACACGAGAAATATCAAAGGCAGTAAGTACTTCACAGGATTCCTATTTCAGCATCTGTCTACCTGTCCAGGTTTCTGGCTAGCTCCCCACAACACTTGCATGTTACTGTAAATACATTCAGCATTTGAAGATGTATATTTCTTTTTTTTTTTTTTTCTTTTTTGAGATGGAGCCTTGCTCTGTTGCCCAGGCTGGAATATAGTAGTGTGATCCTAGCTCACTGCAACCTCTGCCTCCTGGTTTGAAGTGATTCTCCTGTCTCAGCCTCCCAAGTAGCTGGGACTACAGGCACCCACCACCATATCCAGCTAATTTTTGTGATTTTGTTAGAGACGGGGTTTCACCATGTTGGCCAGGCTGATCTTGAACTCCTGACCTCAAGTGATCCACCCGCCTCAGACTCCTGAAGTGCTGGGATGACAGGTGTGAACCACCGTGTCCAGCCAAGATGTATATTTCAAGTATAGCTTCCCATGTGTTGTTTCATAATGCAATGTCCATCTGAATGTAAGCTCCATGAACACAAGGACTATAGTCTCCTGTTACTGCCATAGCGTCTGTGCTCTGCCCAGAGGCTCACAGGGAGCCGACATCCCAGAAATATTTCCTGAACAGTGAATGAGTACTAACTTTTCACCCTTTACTTGAAGTGACTATATACGAAGCAGCAGCGCAAGCAAAAATGAGAGATTCATTCCAATCACGCTGATGACAAATCCGCTGGACGCTTCTATTTGGGCAAAATGCTATCACTTCTGATTTCCCTCTTTGAGGCTTATTAAGACCATGAATTCAAAGCAGCCAGAAAGCTAATATTGCCACAAAGCAAGATACAGTTCACAGTCTGTGCCTGATAATATCATTAACAAATAAAGCAAAACTCCAAACGATAGGTACAGCAATAAGACAAATGCCAGAAAGATAACTGTGAAAGCTGACATGCTAAGTCATTGAGTGGAACTGAGATGGCATGTGCTCTGTTTTTGCTTTTCCGAATTGTATGTATTGGCTTTACTGTAAATTATAAATTGTATGTACTAGTTTTATTATAAATTTCACTATAAATTATGCATTATTATAAAATTGGTTTTATTATGAATTATAAATTGTTTTATTGTATTTTGAGACAGGGTATTGCTCTGTCACCCAGGCTATAGTGCAGTGGTTTGAACACATTTCACCATAGCCTCGACTTCTGGAGCTTAAGCGACACTCCAACCTCAGCTTCCTAAGCAGGTGGGGCTACAAGGGTATACCACCATTCCCAGCTAATCTGAGTGTGTGTATGTAGGTAAATACACACAACGTGCCTGTGTATGTACATTTACATATATACACACACACACTCTCTTTCTCTCTACCTATAGATATAGATATAGATATAATTTTACTTCTTTTGGTAGCGATGGGGTTTTGCCATGTTGCCTAAACTGGTCTCAAGTTCTGGGCTCAAGTAATCTGCCTCCTCAGCCTCTCAAACTGCTGAGATGACAGGTATGTGCCACCAGGGCCCAACCTCATTTACTTTTGACAGAGTCATCTATTCATTCAGTTACACCAATCTCAAGCACTAGTGGATTTGTAAGAAAGAAAGAATCATAGAATCTTGAAATCACATATTCCTATTGAACAGTAGAATATTATAGGCCTCAGAATTACATGTGTATGTGCATATGTGTACACATAAAGTTTCAATATGCACAAAAGTAGAACATATTATATAATGGGTCCTATATACTCAGTAATGAAGAGCTTACTACAATTGCTTTAAGTTGCTATTTATCTATTCATTTACTTTTTTTTTTTTTTTTTGAGACGGAGTTTCGCTCTTGTTACCCAGGCTGGAGTGCAATGGCGCGATCTCGGCTCACCGCAACCTCCGCCTCCTGGGTTCAGGCAATTCTCCTGCCTCAGCCTCCTGAGTAGCTGGGATTACAGGCGTGTGCCACCATGCCCAGCTAATTTTTTGTATTTTTAGTAGAGACGGGGTTTCACTATGTTGACCAGGATGGTCTTGATCTATTGACCTCGTGATCCACCCACCTCAGCCTCCCAAAGGCGGGTGATCATTTACTTTCTAAAATATTGTAAGCAACTCCAGAGTTCCTATCATTTAAGCTTTACTTTATAATCCAATTGTGCCACTGGAAATTATGGACACTTTGTTACAGAACAAGAATGCACAGCTACTCAGGAGGCCGACATGGGAAGATCACTTGAGTCCAAGAATTAAAGTCCCATTGAGGCAACAAAGCAAGACACTCATCTCTTAAAAAAATTAAATTTAGCCAGGTGTGGCATCTCACGCCTGTAATCCCAGCCTTTAGGGAGGCTGAAGTGGGCGGATCATGAGGTCAAGAGATCAAGACCATCCTGGCCAATAAGGTGAAACCCCTTCTCTAAAGAAAAACAGAATACAAAAATTAGCCAGATGTGGTGGCGTGTACCTGTAGTCCCAGCTACTCATGAGGCCGAGGCAGGAGAATTGCTTGAACCTGGGAGGTAGAGGTTGCAGTGAGCCAAGACTGTGCCATTGCACTCCAGCCTGGCAACAGAGCAAGACACCGTCTCAAAAAAAAAAATCAATTTAAAAAATAGGAAAATGCTATTATCACATGTAAGAAGATCAACAATAAGATTTATGGAGTTTGTTTTTTTCCCCCCCCAAAATAGAGGCTCCCTGTCCACACCTTTTTTACCCCCAGTACGAATTGCTGGGTTGATCCCAGTAATTCTGAAAAGCTGGCCTGCAAAGGTGAAGGGATTATGCAAACAGCAAGAGGAGTGGAGAGAAGCAGACCAGGGAAAAAGGAAGAAACCAAAAAGGGATCTCGGTGTTTCAAAGACAAACCTTCAAAGTCCCTCAAAGACCAAAGTAGCCACATGAAAGGACCACATTTGCCTGCAGAACTCCCAAGGCTGGGAGAAGAAAAGGAGATCAGAGGGAAGAAGCCACAGACACACTTCACTGGACAGCCCCTTCTCCCCGGAGCTGTGATGTATCACAAAGCGTGGGATCAAAACTCTACAGAAGTGACTCATGGCAAACGGGGTCACAGGGACATCTGTCTGTGTCTATAAAATGCCCAAACAGCAGGACGAGAAATAAAAAGGGCAGCCAATTTTCCAGATGTTAACCCTAATCTCAAGGTCTTCCTGATGTCCAGCAATCACGGTCCGGATGTCCTTACCCATGGGAAAGAAGGGGGTTGGGGCTGGATCCTCACTGCTCACACCACAGTCAGCCTGGTGGTACATAACCCCTGGGTGCCCACGGGGGTTACCGAGGGCGCTTTCTCAAGTCCTCCTGCCCAGAACCTACCCTAAGAGGCTCAGAATCATGTGGTCTGGAGTGGGGCCAATGCATGGGTGTATCGTAAAGCTCTCCAGATGATTCCAATGTGTTTGAGGGCTCTGATCTAAGGCAAAAGCAAGGTGCTTAAATCAACAGTCCGTTTTGATAACACAAACAGATTTTTGTTTTGTGCAGAAGATGGTGGCCTTTATGTTAAATTTTAAGGAAAAGATTCATTTAAATCCTTAAGCTGTAAAAATTGAGCTATTTCCGGCAAGACTCGGATTTCCAGGTTCTAATGGAAAAAACAAACAAACAGAAGCTCCTGCAATGTGGGTTGCATTTTCCTGGGGCCGGTCTCCCATTTAGACCACTGAGTTCTGCTATATTCTTGGCTCTGAGACGAGTGAGTTGGTTGAATCTTGTTCCTAAGGAATGCTGCCATTCAGATCTTTCTGTGTCCTCTCTTTAGATCATGCAAAGAATAATTCAGCTAAGACCACAATGGGGATGATCAGTTTCCATTTGCAACTTTTAGCTCTTCGCTACTAGGATAAAGAGTAGACAATGATAGTAAATACTTACTGAATTTAATATAATTGTGAAACTTCTTTTTCCCTGGGGGCCCTGATGATAGGAAAGGATGGTGAGAGCAGCGGCTCGAGTCAGGATTCCCAATCTCCAGCTTTAGTTTTATCAGTGACAGGAATCTGGGCAAGCGTTAAGCACTCCAGGTCTCAGTAATTTTATTTGCATGTAATAATGGGGGGTGAGCGTCAGCTGTCTTTTTGTTCTTGAAGTCTACATTTTTCTAGGTGCTAAATGATAGCAAGAGGAACACACAGAAGCGAAGCAACAGCAAGTGGAAGGAAAAAATTGCACTTCCAGCTCATCTTGAGTCTGGACATGATTCACAGATGAACATATGAGCTGTCCATGCATCAGTGAGTACCTGGCCACCTTGGAGATGAGCCAAATGGAACTGGAGCCAGGAAGAGGCTTTCCCAGGAGTCCCTGCCTGGCCTCCCAGCAGCACACACATCCCTGTCCTGCAGGTGGCCTTTCTGTAAGAACACCAGGACATCTTGGAGGTCAGCAGTTGGGGTTTCAGCACAGACTGATTCCTCTCTCCTTCTAGCTGGAGGATTAACCACTGAGTCATGAGATTCACCTCCTTCCCTTCTTGCTCTAGAGAGAGCATCCTCTACTCAGACAAATAAACAGTTCGCTGTTTTCCTTGTAAACAGTGAGGACAAAAAGTACAGACAACAAAAAGCAAAAAGAATAAATGAGACTTTATCAAAACGGAAAACTTCTGCATATCAAAAGATACAATTAAAAGAGTGAAAAGGCGACCCACAGAATGGGAAAGAATATTTGCCAATCATCTACGTGATCATGGATCAACACCCAGAACATATAAATAACTCCTAAAATTCAACAGTAGCAACAACGAGCAACAAACCAACTAAAAAAAATGAGCAAAGGGTTTGAACAGACATTTCTCCAAAGAAGACAGAAAAATGGGCAATGAACAACTTAGGGGATACATGAATAATGGCGGGAAAGGAGAGAAATGGAAGGCTTTTCTTCTTCTCCCACCAAGCTGCTTCTAGGCACTTCCTTCCTTGCTCTCCCATCCTACCTGGTGAGAGAGAAGACTTATTTACCCGAATGGGGTCTGAGTTAATGATTTGACTTTAGTCAAGGTCACTGTGCTTTAAAATGCACAAACCATGGCTCTAACTCCTCTTTTTAAAATCCTCTTCAGGGCCGGGCGCGGTGGCTCACACCTGTAATCACAGCACTTTGGGAGGCCAAGGCGGGCGGATCACGAGGTCAAGAGATCGAGACCATCCTGGTCAACATGGTGAAACCCCGTCTCTACTAAAAATACAAACAATTAGCTGGGCATGGTGGCGCGTGCCTGTAATCCCAGCTACTCGGGAGGCTGAGGCAGGAGAATTGCCTGAACCCAGGAGGCGGAGGTTGCAGTGAGCTGAGATCGTGCCATTGCACTCCAGCCTGGGTATCAAGAGCAAAACTCCATCTCAAAAAATAAATAAATAAATAAAATCCTCTTCAAGCTCTAAGCCCTCTCTTTAACATCCTCTTCAATTCCATGGGGCAGAGCTGGTCGGCTGAGCAAGGTCCTATTTGCTTGGGTCAAACTCAGCTCCATCTTTTCTCCTTCCTTGTCCTTGTTCTCAACAAATATACTTGGGAGAATGACTTAAGATGAGGTCTCTCCTAGAGATCTTGCCTCTTCTAAGTGCTTTCAATATGTGTATGAGAGTTCCCGAGTGAGGTGGTACCAAGGACCGGATTGGGGATAGATTGGAGGAACCATGATCCTTTTACAGCCTTTAACCAGCGCTAACTCTAGGCATAGGGTGCTTGCAAAACCACGAGTAGAATGTTCCAGGATCCTTATGCCGGTACAGCTTCTTCTATGTAGAGTTCTCCTAAAATTTCTGTTAGAGGAGAGGTAAATGGCAAACACTGATTTTATGACTCTCTTGGAATCTGGCCATAATACCAACAAAAGCACCGACACGCTCACCTTCATTTCCATTAAATATAACCAAGCAGAGAGAAACTTTAATGAAAGTTCATGTGAGAGGGGAGCGTGTAAGAAGCTTAAATACTAGAGCCATATCTTTCAAATTATAACCCCAGTCGGAATTCTATGCTGGCTCAGTTTATCATTCAGCAAAAACAGACTCTTCCATTTCATAATCTTAAAAAAATACATCCTAAGTTGGATATCTAATTCCTTTCTGTTCTTCAATTTAAAGCACAAAGACTTCAGAACTGAGCTAAAGGGGTTACTTCAATCCCTAAGCTGTTGCTACGCTCTCATTTCTGGTCTGACACAAAAAGTTTTCTAACATTTTCTTTTCTTTCATTCCTCTACCTTCTCTGTCCTTTCTCGGGGAGTAACTGCAGCTCTGACTATAATCACATTTAAGAGGCTATATTTTCTCACACTTTTCTGACTCAGAGTATCACCTGAGGGACTTTGTTTAGCCATATTAGAGGCTTTTTCATAGATCTAATTCCCCAGTTATAATTCACAAGGGCAGCATTTACGTTTACCTTAAGGGATTTTTTTTTTCTCTTTCTTTCTTAAGTTGACTATGTCCTTGATCCACATAAAAGGATGTAATCTTGCTTGTTACTTATATTGTCTGTCTGCGAGGACGAATGTTTCATAACGGGTTTGTTTCCTAAATGGTAAATCTATAAACTTGTAATTCTATCAGGCCAAGATATTTAGGTGGATTCAGATGTGTCCCGTCCGTTGTTTCGGCTCTGATTTCCCCAGAACTGATGACAGGTTTGTAAGTAATATTAACTGTCTTTTGTAGTAAATTACATCTTATAATCACCACAGCATTCGTCTCTGGCCAGAGCAGTTATCAGCTGAAGCAAATAAAGGGTTTGGAGACTCTGCTATCTGGTTCCTTTCAGAATGCCAGAAGTCCTCTATAAACACGAGTGTGCAGAATAAGAGGTCATCTTTTGAAAGCTATAATAAAACATGATTGTAACAGAACATGTGACAGCCTGCTTAGCAGAGCAGCCTCCTGACAGTGGCTCAGCTGGAGCTCAATGTTGTGCAGGAGGGGAACGAGGGAGGAGAGAGAAACAGGTAGGGGAGAAGGGAGAACAAAAGCCCCCAGGATTCTGTCTGGTGCATGTCGTGTTCATCAGCACCACAGTTAATTTCAAGGAAAAATATGTCTTTGAGAGGACACAAAATAATAAATATCTGAGTCTAGGTGTCCTACTAACTTGGATGATGGGTCCTCTAAGGGGAGTGAGTAAAATGGGACTGAAGTGCTCATGAATGCATTTCTAACCCTCTTCTTCTATGTATTCCAGTCCCAGCAACGCCACCCAGATGTCCTCTGCAGTTACCTGGGCTTTGTGGGGGAAGATGGCGATAGAATAGTGCGTTATATACACTCACTGAGACCTACGGACTGTGTTCAATGCGCTGTTGATTGTGGGTTAACACTTTGTACCAATGACAGGACATTGACTACGTGCAGAGCGCTGCTGTAGTTGACTAACAAATGTTAGCTCATTTAATGCTCATAGCTCTAAGCTAAGTGCGCTTGTTAATTGCCTCTGTTAATGCAGAACTGAGGGCTGCATTAAGTTAAATGCACCTGCTCAAGATTGCATAGCTAGATGGTGAGCACTGGGCTGGGAACCAGAGTGGTGGGGAAGTCCGTCCCCACAGCAGCAGTGCTGACCCACTCTGCCACACAGCTGTGAAGAGTACTAGTGACACTCATAAAGCAATAAAATGCTTAGCCCTATTTACACAGGGGAAAATCAAGTGTCTGCAAGTAAGAAATGGTAGGAGTTCTGTTACTGGCTTGAGAAGTTAAGTTCCTAACCACAAGACTCTCTTGTAAGTGTTTAAGCCCTTCAGTTGTGTCATTTAGTATTTTTCTGGAGTCTCCTTGTTCTTCTTAGTTAAGCAAAGTGTTCTGAGATATATCGTGTATTTTACCAGAGTACTTTAACTCCCAAGCAAGAGACTTATTACCATACCACGTCACATTTTCCCCAACACACGCAACCGTTAGAGGAGCCCTGGCTGATTGAAAATTTAAAATGGATCCAGAAATGTGGTTTTGCTTTACTTAAAGTTATGCAAAACCCCAAGAACAGTGCCGTTATCAACACACATGTTCTGGATAATGATTTGTGACATGTCTTAAGATGAGAACAGTAGAGACATTTGGGTTAGAAGAGAAAAATTTGTTACAAGGACATGGATAATGCCAAATGACCATGTCAGATGATTTGGAACATAATGACTAGTACTTTTTTTTTTTAATCTAAAAACATTAATCTTCTCACCTCCCAGAGAAAACAGCTATTTACACACTGTGAGACATATCCTGTCAATTTTCACCTTACATACTATAAATATATTTTTAATCCATATGATCATACTTAGTAGTTTTTTGGCTTTATGTCTTTGTGAAATTTTTCATTTACCATTACATATTCTTAAAAGCCATTTTGAATGGTAGCATGCTGTTTATCATATGTAGATAATAAACTACAAGTCCTTTTATAATGAACTTTTAAGGCGTTTCTCATGTTTCTCTATTATGCTAATTATCGGAATAATCACCTTTGTATATAACTGTCTGAACTACTCTTTATTTTCTACAGATTGATTAAGAGAATTACTGGGAGATGGCAAGAACATTGGTTTTATAATATTGGTTGCAGTTTTACTGTGGACTGGATGATCAATTCACATCTACCTAAACATCTGGTAATAGGAGAGTGGTTAAACAAATCAAGTTCAAATGTAATGTAAAATAACATGCAGTCTTGGCCAGGGGTGGTGGCTCACGTCTGTAATCCCAGCACTTTGGGAGGTGGAGGCGGGCAGATCATGAGGTCAAGAGATCGAGACCATCCTGGCCAACATGGTGAAACCCGATCTCTACTACAAATAAAAAAAGAAAAATTAGCTGGGCGTGGTGGTGCGTGCCTGTAGTCCCAGCTACTCAGGAGGCTGAGGCAGGAGAATTGCTTGAAACTGGAAAAACAGAAGTTGCAGTGAGCTGGGATCACACCACTGCGTTCTAGCCTAGAATGAGACTCCATCTAAAAAAATAAACAAATACATAAAATAACACAGTCTTTTAAAATAGTAAATAAGAATTTTCGACCCTGACAAGAAAGGATGTCTTAATTACATACTGGAACGAAGAAAAGACAAGTTAGAAACTATGTAGTGTCTGATCACATTTAAAAACCCCTACATGTTTATGAATGCATATCCTGCATAGAGGAAACGGATGCGTGTGTGAAGATGTGGATGTGGACACAGCTGTATGTGTACAGGCACATCTGTAAGGATGCCTTCTGCCACAAGTAGCGGAAAACCAAATCTGTTCAAAGTGACTATAGCCGTAAAGATACTCATTTTGTCTTAAGAATGCCAGAATAAAGGGCAGCCCTGGGCTTTCTGAGCAACTCCCTAATGTTACTAAGGACCAAGAGCCTTCCACTTTCTGTTCCACCATCTTTAGCCAAGTAAGTGTTCTGAGGATTCTCACGAGATAGTCATGGCGGCTCCAAGCATCACCACCACACCCAACGGCAAGGCACAGGTCATGATCAGTACAGCAAAAGGTGGCTGCTGATGTGGCTCAGTCCTTTTAAATCGCAAGAAAATCCTGCCCACCTTTGGTACCTGGTTTTAAAGGCTAGGATATTGAAGATCTGGCTTATCTAGATGAATAATGGAGGCAGGGAAAGGAAAGGGGGTTCAGATGGCTTTGGGATATACAACTGGCACACATTACCACCAAACAAAGTCTAGATGAATACCCTCAACTACTTCTCTACCTCCTTGGATGCTGGAGATTAGGCATGAAGATTAGAGAACTGTACTTAGTAATTCATAGAATTTGCTAGGTTACATTTTATGCAGAATTTTATCAATTCCTTTTGTAATTTCTCCAGAAAAAGAACAGAACACAGCAATTCTAGTTGCAGTCAGGGTGACAAACAGCCACTGAAGGGGGCAAGAAAATAAAATCTTTACCAGGTTGATAAGAAAGCTTTCCAATAAGCTCCCCTCCTGAGAGCTCATTCATTCAGAAGACTGTGCTAGTGGCAGAAACCAGGGGCTTCCCAGGTTTAACTTAAAGCTAAAATCTGTGCGTATATGAATGTATCATGGGTGTGTATATTGACATCTTTAGCTATTTCGTTATCTCTGTATATCACTATATATAACTATCAGCTGTTCTCAACTGTAAATGACTTACTCCTCCCAGGGACATGTGTGTATTGTGTGCCGGTGTTCATGTGCATATATGCAAGAAGGAAGAAGGGCTTTGCTTACAGCCCAGCTAAGACATACAATTCAAAAGACACTATACTTCAACTTAGCCTTTACTCTGAAGTTCTATTCTCATTAATAGTTACCTATCTTTTTTATTTTATTTTGAGACAGAGTCTCACTATGTCACCCACACTGGAGTTCAGTGGTGCAATCTCGGCTCATTGCAACCTTTATCTCCCAGGTTCAAGTGATTCTCCTGCCTCGGCCTCCCAAGCAGCTGGATTACAGGTACCCACCACCACACCCAGCTATTTTTTGTTTGTTTGCTTGTTTGTTTTTATATTTTTAGTAGAGATGGAGTTTCACTATGTTGGCCAAGCTGGTCTTGAACTCCTGACCTCAAGTGATCCACCCTCCTCAGTCTACCAAATTACTGGACTGACAGGCGTGAGCCACTGCACCTGCCCTACCCATCTCTTATCACAGAGTTGATGTAGATGCAGAAAGTAAAAGCGGAAGGAACACAGGAGTAGGACCCTGCTTCGGCAGTTAATTTTTTCCTAGTTAGGACAATTAATATGCATTCACATATTTACATTACACAAGTAAACAACTGCAATGATGTACCCCAGGGTCTAAGTCGGTATGAAGTTCCTAGTCGATTCAGTGAGAAAAGAATATAATTTTTAATGAATGTTGCTGGGATAACTGGACATCCACAGGCAAAGATATAAATGCAAAAACCCTTATCTCACCACATGCAAAAGTCAACTCAAAATGAATCATAGACCTAAACATTAGAGCTAATACTATACAACTCCTGGGGGCGGGGGGAACAGGAGTAAACCTTTGCGAACTTGGGGTGAAAAACAGATTCTAAAAAAATGACACCAAAAGAAAAAACAGTAAAAACTAAATTGGACTGTACCAATATTTTAAAATTGTGCTACTGACAATCCATATAAAAAGTAAAAAGGCAATCCAAAGACTGGAACAGAATATTTTCAAATCATATATGTGATTTTAAAAGTTCTACTCAGAATATAGAATCCTTACACAAAATGTAAAAAGTTCCATTAAAACCCTCATATAACACTTAATAAAAAGTCTCCAATAATAAAACTTAATAAAAAGACAAATAGCCCTGTTTTAAAAATTGGCAAGGTAGCTTCATAGGCATTTGTGCAAAGAAGATACAACAAATGTCCAAGAAGAACATTAAAAAGATGCTTAATGCCAGTAATCATGAGGAAGATGCAAGTCAAATCCACAATGAGCTATTACTTCACACCCATTAGAATGGCGACGGTGAAAGAGACATAACAACAAGTACTGGTGAAGATGTGGACGAGGTGGAAGCCACACACATTGCTGGTGGGAATGTAAAATGGCACACCCACTTTGGAAAACAGTTTGGATGTTCCTCAAAATGTTAAACGCAGAGTTCATATAACCCAGAAATCCCACTTCTAGGTATATATCCAAGAGAAATAAAAGCATAAGTACACAGAAAAACTTGTAAATCTATGTTCATAACGGATGAAAAGTGGCAACAACCAAATGTTTGTCAACCAGTGAATGGACAAACACAATGTGGTATATTCATAGAACAGAATTTTATTTGTCTACAAAAGATGAATTAAATTTTGACGCATGCTGCAACATGGATGGCCCTTGAAAACATTATGCTCAGTGAAAGAAGCCAGATGCAAATGTCCACGTACTGTACGATTCAATTTATATGACATAGCCAGAAGAGGAAATCCACAGAGACAGAGCAGAATGCTAGTGGTGCAGGGCTAGAGGGTGTGGAGAGGGTGCACAGGGTGTGAGTACTAATGGGAACAAGGTGTCTTTCTGGAGCAATAAAAATATGCTAAATTTAGAATGTGTTGATGGTGTGTTGATGATTGCCAAACTCTGTGAATATATTAAAAACCACTGAAGCATTCAGTTTAAACAGGTGAATTCTGTGGCATATGCATACCATGTAGTATGTGAACCTCAATTAAAACATTTCCAAAAAAAGTACAAAGATGCATACCCTTGAGTTGTGCAGTGCACAACCTGAATACACTTATTTAGCAGTCCTAGCCCTCTGGTGTTGGCCCAAGCAGTTTAAATAATAAACTAGGTGCCCATAATGGAAAAACAGAAGTCTTTATATTAAAAACCTAGATTCCTGACTTCTCTTGGAAAATCAGAGTCAGATTCCTACACATAAACAGTCTGTGAGAGCTGAGCAGCCTCTGGGGCCATTCATCCCCGAGTTTGCCGCAGACTCCACCACCCCCTTTTGTATCTCAATTTAAAACTGAAAGTCAGCCACCATTCACAATGGTATGTACATTCTTGTTTTTCTCATAAAATTGTTAAAATAGGTTAAATGTGTGATCTTGTAGGCTTCCCAAGGTCATAGGAAGTATGGCTGTCTAGACAGGTCTTTTCAAATCTGAACGTCTTGTTTCCTTCTTCGAATCCTGGAGGCACCTTCCTGGGCACTTCATGCTCTCACTCAACAAAGGATTTCCCCCTATATATTCTTGCAAAGCTCCTGTCATTCCTTATGAATTGTTCCTCTGCTTCATCACGATGAGAACACGTTTTGTGGATACAGACCAACTCAAGTGTCCTCAAACAGTATGATGTTTCCCTGGTAGTTAATGAATATTCAGCCCAAGCTGTAACACTGGGAGGAGGAAGGCTGGAATCTTCCACGTGCATGACTAATCCTAAACACCAAATTGGACAAAAGCAGTGGGGTGGGATGGAGTCTACAATGCCGGTCAATCACTAGGCAATGAGACAAGCACTTTAAACACCCTTCCTCAATTTCTGTCATTCACAGAGCACCTTCCCAGTATTGCCATCTCTGCAGTCCTCATTTAAAATCTGACATATGCTAATGTGACCTGCCTTTCTGCCATCCAATTACTCTTCCTCTCTGTTCCAGTGCTACTGAATGGCATGCCTCTGTAAAATAAAGAAGAAATAAAATCTTCCTTCTTTCAAGCAATTCGCCATTTTATTTGCATAAATTAAATATTGAAAAACACATGAAGAGGGCACTCCCCTTACCACCATAAACTGGAAACCAGGAATGTCATCATGAAGAGACGGTACCTACAGAAACAAATAGAACCAAAGCAAAGCCATGTTCCTTGATTCTAGCTGGATCCCACTGTCAGCCTGAGGCTCAATTCTGCCTCTAGTACAAGGAAAACTGGCAAATGTCATCAAAAAGAAGTGATCACCAAACGAATATTTTCCTTTTGAGGCATCAGGAAGCTGTTAAGAAAAGGTGGATCTTTTTGATTTTTTTCTCTGTGATTCTGCATTATTTGAACCCTTCCTTTCAGTGTCTGAACTGATAATAGTAACACCTGGTAAATGTACATCCTGTATTGAGCAACACGTTTTAGGGAATACATGAGAGCCAGTAGGGCAGAGAGAGATGGGTACACTGAGGAGGATGATCTCTTGATCTCTACTCTCTATGTATAATCAGATGCTCAGGAAACCCTTGAGGAAGAACAGCTCATCAGTGACTTGCCTTGGTGAGTAGAACGGGAATGCACTATTTTAATGTCCAGGAAATATTTGCCCACTACAGAATAAACCCTACTTCCGCTACCTGTGAAGCTCTGTGCATGTCTACACACAGGTGGGTGCACATACACATGATCTTTCTCAGGGGACTATGAGCTTCAGAACTAAACAGATGCAAATTTCATCACTTGGTAGCAGAGCCTGTTTCCCCACATGTATAACTTCTCAAAGCAAAGAAAGCTATTACAATGGGAGCCAGTATTTGGACTCAATTGGTCTGACCGCAACGTTTCCCGTCTTACTATCCCAGCCTAAATGGCAAATGCAGTCTATTTCATTGACGGTCATTTCTTAGGATTGTATAATTCTTACACACACCAATATGACATTGTTGTTTCTGTATTAGGAAACAAAATATTCTCCTTAATTATGAAGCACCTATCCAAAGACCCTGTGGGGATAGCTAAGAGAAAATAGAAGAAATGTACAGCTTCAGATAATACTCATCATGGAGGGAGATTATAATTAATATGTTATGCAATGTCCAACTTATTGCCTACTATCACACAAAAGAAAGTCTAATATCTGGTAGTTATTATTCTTTCAATTTTCCTAAATTGAAATATTTCAGAGATGCTAAAGGAGTTCCAGAAAGAAAAGACGTTGGAGAGATGCATGTGAAATTCAGATTTACTCAGTCTTCCTACCCTGACATTGGAGGACGTGCCTTTAACTGTCCAAATCCCTACTTTCATGCACACAAAAGTCTAAAACTGTTCAGTTTCATATTCACAACTATATGACTAAATAATAGGAGTCATACAGCGCATAGTAGACATCCAGCAAGTATTAGTTAACATCTCTCTCTTCTGTGAAGCCAGTTCCAAAAATAAAAATTCAGTTCACAAAGAAAAGGTGCTTTCTGCTGTCCTTTCCCCAATTTTTTCCAAGGGGTTCCTTGGTGTGAAAGATGTTAATCTTGTTTTAAAAAGTGAGCTTTGTTAGTGCATTTAAAATGCAGCTCCTTCATTTACAAATGCAGATGCTGTTTTATGGGCAATTTTCAAATTAAATATAATAGTACAAATTAGGACAGAAACTAAGCGGCAGAAAAAGCAGAAGTCATGAGTTGGCCTGTGTCACAACAGATAGGACTAAGACAGAGAGCTACTGATGAAAAGCAGTCTCCACCATCTCACAAAAATGACTGCGTCACTCACAGTGCCTGCATGGCCTACTCTCCCACCTCCACCAGGAAATCGGGCAGGGGTTGCCCTGCTGTCCTTCCTAGAAGGAGCTCTGCATAATATGTGTAACACAAAGGTTTTTCTTTCTCCCTTTATGTCACCAAGCCTGGAGTGCAGCAGTACAATCTCAGCTCACTGCAACCCTCACCTCCCAGGGTCTAGTGATTCTCATGCCTCAGCCTCCCAAGCAGCTGGGACTACAAACATGAACCACCATACAGGCTAACTTTTAATAAATACCTATTTTTAGTAGAGATGGGGTTTCACCACATTGGCCAGGCTGGTCCTGAACTCCTGGCCTCAAGAGATCTGCCCTCCTTGGCCTCCCAAAGGGCTGAGCTTACAGGCATGAGCCACCATGCCTGGCCAGATTTTTTGATAACAAAGGCATTTATTGTCTCATATACAGTGTGCTGACTCTTTGACAAAGAAATCTGAGAATTATCACAGCACTTAATATTTCACATGGGCTATCCTGCCCAGCCCACAATTATACTTGCCCACATCTTGCAGGTGCCAAAACCAAGCTCAGAGCGGTTGTGTAACTTCCCAAGGTGTAGTCCAGCACTGGGACTCAGGCAGTGTGACTCTAAAGTCTCCCATCACAGCCACTGTACTAACCTGAAGGTGCAAATGCATGCTCTATTTTAGCGCTCATTCCATAGAACTGTACAATTCTTGGCATGTCAGACACACTTGCCAATATAACACAGCTGTCCCTGCATTATGAAACAAAACAGTCTCCCTAATTCTCAAACACCCACCCAACACCCTTCAGGAGTAGCTAAGAGGAAGTTGAGGGAATGTATGTCGATACGCACCCTCCTCCCATTTTCTAGAAAGATTCCTAGTACACATGTAAATATCCTCTGAATGCAGGGACGAAGAGGCCTCCAGCTAGGCACCATAAAGCCAATTTAGCTTCTTAAGCTGAGAACTGCTTTGTGAAATAATCCTGTAGAACTCTCACTAAATGAGTTACAAACTAGTCGCATGGGGCTTTCATTGAATTTACTCCTGAAAGCTATAAAGGACAATTGTCTCTGAACCAGGTACATCAAATACAGGCCTGCTACTGTGTAAAAGCATGGAATTCTATACCACCTACACACACGAAGAAAATTAGCTTTTGACTGAAAGGAAGCACTATTGAAAAACCCCAGGGAGGTGGGGAAGAACAACAAAAATGAATGACACCTACAGGCAGATCCAATGGTTGGGGCCATTTGGCTAAGGACTTTCTGAGTCTGAAAGGGGGAGAAAAGTACAATTTCTGAGGATCATGGAAGATAATCGAACTGGATCAAAGAAAAGTGTAGCTCTTGAAATTCTAAACAAGGAGAATTTAAATATGCCAGGCGAACATAAAAGTTCTCCGAACTCCATTCTGGGTATTTAACGCTGAAAAAACAGCAATGCACGTAAAACGCTATCGCTCTTCTCTCAATTGTCACTGTTTCAATTACCTTTTTTCTCTTTCCTTCTCTTTTCTACCTTTGGATCCCCAACCAAGTCTTAGAGCTACTGCTTAGGCTTTCTATCAGAAGAGGAATGACTTGAAATCTCGGACATTATGGATTTTTTTCCTTCAAGTCCATGAAGTAGCTATGGGTGGAGCTGAAACTACCTTTGTAAAAATTATAACTGAGAAAATGTTAACAGCGAAAGACAGATAAGACCTAGCTGGCTCCATCTTGCTTCTAACCTCCAAGCTGTCCTTGTTCACTTCTGGGCATAGGCTGAAATAACTTTGGAAGGAATTTTATAGTTTATAGTTTAACTCTGAAACAAAGATGAGAGGAGTCCTTTCCCAAAACAAGCTCCCTTTGTGCCTGGGAACTAGACTGCCTTTGCAGGACTAACAGATCAGCTATAAGATTAGAAATTATGGTTTAGGAGTCAAGCAGCTACGAGCTGCAAGATTTTGAACCTCCTCAAATTGCTCCTGGGATAAGATCACTATTGTAAAACCTACAGACTCTGCACTTGATGGATTAGCTGGCACCATTCATATCGATCAACTGGCTCATCTGGTCATGTGGCCCCCACCCAGGAACTGACTCGGTGCAAGAGGACAACTTGGACTCCCTACAATTTCATCTCTGACCTGGCCAGTCAGCACTCCTGCTTTCTGACCCTCTGCCCACCCAACAATCCCTAAAAACCCCAATCCCTGCTGGGCATGGTGGCTCATGCCAGTAATTCCAGCACTCTGGGAGGTTGATGCAGGCAGATCACGAGGTCAGGAGTTTGAGACCAGCTTGAGGAACACGGTGAAACCAGGTCTCTACTAAAAATTAAATGATAATAATTGGGCATGGTGGTGCACACCTGTGATCCCAGCTACTCAGGAGGCTGAGGCCAGAGAATCGCTTGAACCTGGGAGGTGGAGGTTGCAATGAGCCGAGATCAAACCACTGTACTCCAGCCTGGGCGACAGAGCAAGACTCTGCTCAGAAAAACAACCACCAAAAAAAAAAAAAAATCCCTGAGTTTTCCGGGAGACGGATTTGAGTGATAATAACACTCTGGTCTCCCATACAGCTGGCTCTGAGTGAATTAAACCTTTTTTTCTATTGTAACTTCCCCGTCTTGATAAATCAGCTCTGTCTAGGCAGCAGGCAAATAGAACCCAATGGGTGGTTAGAGAGTTCTGTCGCTTTTGCCAAATAGTTTCAAAATAGTTTCTTTTCTGGCAGTGGTATTCTGCTAAAGTTGGTACAGCCAATATTTAGTTTAATTTTTCTTTTTTTTTAAAAAAAAGTAGGTGGAATAAAATTAGAAAAGCACGATTTCACTACTATCAGTGTAATAACCAATTCTGACAAGGGTCCTCCATGCGGAAAGGATGATGGAAAAAGGATACTTAGGTAGTATCAAAGTACAGACCCACAGGGGATTCCCTAAGTACCAGGCTAGTTTATACTGGGGAAATCTGTCAGTTACCCAGTGACCAAATTTGCTGCCACAAATAATGGGACAGACGGACATGAAGTGCCCTCAGCTAAGGGGGCAGTGAGACGGTCAGCATGGCCTGGGTACTACTCTCCACAAAATGCTGAATTTAAATGAGCTACAAGGAAATAATCAAATAAGTCCCGATTTTAAAATGTTACACATAGGAGGCTGAGGCAGGAGAACTGCCTGAACCCAGGAGGCGGAGGTTGCGGTGAGCAGAGATTGCGCCATTGCACTCCAGCCGGGGTAACAAGAGCGAAACTCCGTCTCAAAAAAAAAGACTCGAACCCACAGATGCAGAGAACAGAATGGTTGTTACCAGTGGGGAGAGAGGGGAGTTGGGGGGATATTAGTCAAAGGATAATGACAGTTAGATAAGAGGAACGAAATCAAGAGATCTATTGTACATCATGGTAAGTACAGTTAGTAATAAGGTATTATATACTAGGAAATTGCTAAGAAAATCGATTTTAAGTGTTCTCAACACACACATACAATAAATAGGTGACATAATGCATGTATTAATTTGACCTATTTAAACTCAATTTAACATTCCACTATACATATATATTTCAAAACATCATATTTTCCATAATACTTACACACAATTTTTAATCAGTCAACCTGTTATTGTTAAGTTTTTAAAAGACTCGTTGATGAAATCTTTGCCCTTCCTGCAATCAGTTTATATGGTAATAGTGCAGTTAATACAAACCCTGCCTCTCAGGATGGGTGAACAACTGAGGTCTGGCCAGGACTTACCCTGAATCACTAAAAAGAAGGTTCTCTTTGCCGTCAGTCTCCTGAGCTGGAAGGATGTAAGCTTATCCCTGTTGGAACCCATCTGGCCATGTTAAGGGAACAGCCTGAAAATATGTGGTGTACCAGAGTGTGTAATGTGGGAAGAAGTATTCCTGGCAACATCATCTGACCAGTTTGATTCAGCTTTGTCCCAAACCAGCTATATACGTAGGTGTTTCAATCACATGAGACAATACTTTTTCTTCCTTAACCCCATTCAAGTCCGGTACACGGCACTTGCCACTGAAAAGATCTCTGATTAATAGAACAAAAGAAAGTCACAAATATCGGATGCGCACAATTGAGACACACTGGAGATAGATTACTACTGGGTCTGTGTATGCTGCTGGCTTTGCTCATTTTGTAGGTATCTTAGGAATGAGTGTTTCTTCCACCATCTATCCACAATGTAGAATACTCTGAGGTTGTAACATGGGTAGTTGAAAGAAACTGCTGAGGCCGGGTGCAGTGGCTTACGCCTGTAATCCCAGCACTTTGGGAGGCCGAGGCGGGTGGATCACAAGGTCAAGAGATCGAGACCATCCTGGTCAACATGGTGAAACCCCATCTCTACTAAAAATACAAAAAATTAGCTGGGCATGGTGGCACATGCCTGTAATCCCAGCTACTCAGGAGGCTGAGGCAGGAGAATTGCCTGAACCCAGGAGGCGGAGGTTGCGGTGAGCCGAGATTGCGCCATTGCACGCCAGCCTGGGTAACAAGAACGAAACTCCGTCTCAAAAAAAAAAAAAAAAACAAAGAAGAAAGAAAGAAACTGCTGGTTCTCACATCTACCTATCTGAGCAAATTGGGATTTTCTCAATACTGTGTAGTCTGAACACAGAAACCACTGCTTATGGGTGCCACCCGGACCTCCAGATTCTAAACGTCTGAATTAATCCTAACCAACATTGCTTCTGATGATAGGTTTGTAAGCAAATGTGATGCATTTCAAATTAAGCATGACTTTAGTATGAAATGAAATACAGCTAATACCTGTTTTACACATTGTGGTATACATTATTTCACTTAGGGGAACATGTACTTCACTGTTTTAAAAGTTTCAAACTGCTGTCTGGACACACTTGAATTACTGCAGAAAGAATTGTGTATGATTGCTCCTAAATGACACTTCTACAAAACTCACGCATACCCACTTTACAGAATGTCCTTAAAACTATGCATTTCAATGCACAGATCTTTATCCAAAGGATCAGAGCAGGAGAGGAAGAAGAAGAAAAAAACTAAATGAGTTTTGCTGTGATGGCCAGCCAAGGACATGTGTTTTACCCCCTTTGCTCTGCAGCAAACAGATGCATGATTACAGAACAAACAATTATCATTCTGAGCATTCACGATTGTTTACTGCATTATTCTCATGCAGAAAGACTCTGTTCTTGATCTAACCAACAACACAGCACCACCACAAGAGTGCAAGAACCCCACACAGCCCAATGCGGGAATTAAACAGATCTCAAAGTCACAGAGGCAAAGACCTTGCAAAACATGTCAAGATGAAAAATGGTACTTGCAACATTTCTTTTGAATGTAACATGGGGGATCTATGGTTCTATTCAAAAGGGACCAAGAATGCAAGTCAACCTTAGAATTAAAACTGAAAATACAGTTGAAGTAAAAGGCAAGAAGGGATGGTTCCAAATCTTTTGAGACCGTAACAGCACCTCCTCACACCAGAAATGTGTGTATTACAAAGCTTCATGATTGCCCTGCAAGTGTACCTCTTATTTCACACATACATGACAATAAAGGTTTCCTCTTCTCTAACATAATGGTTATCTATTAAGGCATCATTTTTGGAAAAATAGCGTGGAGGACATTAGGATTGCTGGCACTGCCTTGGAATAATTTTTTTCTTTGTATGAGACTGGCAGAGATGAAAGTTCTAAGCATTGTGTATTATTAAAGCGCACAGAGGCCAACCTCTCTGTATCTCAGAGAAAAAGTGACACCTGCAAAGCCCTGACCAGCTGTCTCTCTGCCTGGAAATCCGGCTTGTCTGCATTGCTGGTTGAGAATCCTTGAGGCCGATTCCCATTATCTTAACAAGAGGAAAAGAAGTTGGCACTGGTTTTTAATACAGATTCCTAATCTGTGTTGAACATGACCAGAGAGAGAACATGAAAGGGAGAGAGAGAACATGACCAGACATCCTCATTTTCTGTTGAAACTATAGCTCAGTATGAGACATCGGCTGGAGGGTGCTGGCAAAACCATCTAACATCACCTCAATCCCTCAGTGATCAGTGCCAGGCTGACCCTGCCTGGGTGGGTGGCAATTCCCATCTTCTGGCTGAGGGTGCAAGGACTGGAAGTAGCTAGGGGTCATTTCCGGGGTACTGTGTTTTAACTGTTAACACAGGCTGGGCACAGTGACTCATGCCTGTAATCCCAGCACTTTGAGAGGCCACAACAGGTGAATCACTTGAGGAAAGAAATTCAAGACCAGCCTGGAAACATGACAAAACCCCTTCTGTGCTAATAATACAAAAAAATATGCTGGTGTGGTGGTGTAGGCTTGTAATCCCAGCAACTCAGGAGGCTGAGGCAAGAGAATTGCTTGAACCCAGGAGGCAGAGGTTGCAGTGAGCTGAGGTGGTGCTAGGGCACTGCAGCCTGGATGACAGAGCAAGACTATGTCTCAAAAAAAAAAAAGGAAGGGAAATAAAACACAGCTTTTCTGCTGTTCTCTTCTTTTCCTAACTCACTGACCTCCAAATGACGACAGTGTGGTTTGTTCACACTCACAGCGCCACCTTTGCTGGGCCGTCAACCTTCATCTCACAAGAGTTCTCTTTGGTTTACCGAGAAAAACAGATATAATTACGCCAGGGACAATGCTTACCACAAATTAGGAACACAGAATACATTAGGGGACTCTGAGTTCTGTTCCTTTCTGAATGGCCTTTCAGTATTTGCAGTTGACTTTTTTTTTTTGTTAAAAGAACCTTCTACATTGTTGAGTTTTAAACAAAACCACGCTTGTTGTTGTTGTTTATTTGTTCTGCAGTTTTGTCAGCTACCAAACTGGACCGATGAGGATACGATCGTCTTTCTTTACAGACAAGTGCAGCCGAACTGATTAGCTCCTAACATCTTCCAATCCTATTATTTGTAGATTCCCCTACTTTTCAATGAGTAAATAAAACAAGCTGGGGATGAAACATTTATTTTGGCATCACGCCAACCTAATTAAACTGCAGTTTCATTCGGCTGCAGCAGGCTGCGAAAAAATAATGTAATTGACCTATTAAAAGTTACTACTTCAGTTCAGTTTTCTGAGCTACAAGAAATTGCACTGTGATTTAAAATACCTAGTTACCTTGACAAAACCAGCCAGAAAGCGAAGAACTAAGAGTCACAGAGAATGGAGAGAATCCAATTAAAAAGAAGACAGGTAACAAGATGCTCTCCCCAATCCCAATTACTTGGAGGGAAGCAATAAAACGTAAAAATGGAAGCTAATAAAGTTCTAGTTATTTCCTCCATTGACTGAGCACTGTTCATACACGGGGCTAGCGTGAGATGTTCCCCCAAAACTTAACACTGTGGTTGTGTGAGGGGCATTTGTTGGTGCCGCCTATCATTTCTCGACTTTGCCACCAGCGGGTCCATTGCTCTGCAACCCATCCGTGTCCCTCTCTCAGACCAGGTGGTACAGGGAAAGGTAGTGCCCAGTCCTGAAGCTGCACATGTGTTCCAAACTGGTCAATCAGTGCCCCGTGCCCCTGACCACAGTGATTTATTTATTCTAGGACCCATTAGAACTACTCCCGGGACTTTCACTGAAGCAATCAGGAAATAAGATCTCTGTCTTCCAGCTGGTTTTCTGAGTGGACACACCTGGCTCCGATACTATCCATCCTCTTCCTTATGGGGAACACTAACCTGAGAGTGGAATCAACTCCAAAGAGAGGGGTGAGGTGAGGGTGAGAGGGAGACACACAGAGCAAGAGACAAGAGAGGAGAGTGAGGTCCAGAATTAATAGATTCAAGGAAAGGAGAAATCAGGACGGGAGGAGAGAGAAACTGCAAAAACAAAAACCAGTAACAGAACTGTGGCTTAGAGAACCAGCGGCAACTGAAGCTCAGTTCAGTTTTCATTGAAATGAACAGTAACATTTCAAAAAGGAGTGGGGAGGGGAGGCTAGGGGAGGGGTGGGAAAGGGAGGGGAGGAATGAAGAGAAAGGAAGGGAGCAGTGAACAGGAGAGGAAGAAGATAAGAAATGGAGTGAGAAAAGAGAAATGGTGAAGGAAAAGAGAAAAGAGAGAAAAAAAGACTAAATCCCGATTTTATTGTTCGACCTCTTTGATCTCTGATGTCATCATTTAAGTATTTAAAATGAATTTAACCTTTGATTGTGGAGGTCCAGAATTAACAGATTCAAGGGTATTTTATGCACCTGACTCCATATGCAGTGTTAGGGCCTTTGAGGTCCAAGGGCACCTAATAATATTTGAAAATAAAAAAAAAAATAGTGGCTCTAACATTTCAAGGAGCAAAGACAAAATTAATAACTGCTTAATTTATTTCTCCAAAACGCAACATTATGTCAGCATCATTAATTGTTAAATTTAGTGTTCATAAATATTTTATTATATTGGAAGACAAGTTGTCCATTATTTTTCTCTCATAATAATTTTCAAGTTTAGGCAATGATTACTGAGAAACAGTAGCTAATCATAAATTCAATGAGCTATTAAGAGTTAGTTCACTTCAATAGCAAAGTGATAAAAATTCTTTTGAAACTTTTACTATCAAAAAATTGTGTTATATATTAAAATGGGGTACATTTTAATATGGCTTAAATCAGCTTTCTCAGCCTCCCTGCTACTGAAACTTAGAAACAAATAATTCTTTGCTGAGGGGAAGAGAGCTGGTCTGTGCCTCGCAGGACAGCATCTCTGGCTTCCCCCATTAAATCCTGGTGGCATCCTTTCAAGATTGGCAGTATCCTTTGGTGGGGGGGAAATACCCCGGTTTGATAATGATTGGTTTATATGAATATCTAGGGCAAAAGAAAACCCTGAAATGTTGAAATGTCTCTGATTCTCTTTGACATATAACCTCACTGGCTTCCTTGAGGGACATAACACCAAAGCTAAGAATCTGGGACACACATCCAATTTCACGAAGCTTGAGTCCCCAGTCAAACCTGCCTCTACTTCCAGGTGACCTACCTCCATGAACACAGCTCTGAGTCCCTCATTAAGAAGCCAAGCAGGACCCACGAGGGAAGCCCCCTAAGCAGCCTGGGGAATCAACAGATCACCTGTTTCTGAGAAGGTCATGGAGTATTTTCATAGAGAGGCAGCATTACTGAAATGAGATCGAACTCTGCCTTCTGCACAGGAAGGGACCATTGCCAGTCAGCACTCACCCGTGGATTGCTTCACCTCAGCTAGACCATCAGAGCCCAGGGCAGAGGTCTGCATGGTAAAGAGTGAGACTTGTTTCCCAAAGCAGTCAACACGGCTGGGGGAAGGAACCCCATACCAGCCGCCAAGAGCAAAACCACCACAATAAAGAATTTTTAAAGACTCAATCAAATAACCACCATCTCCAATGTAGAGGAAGCAAGGGTGCTGGGTTTGTGCTTTACGGGGATCACCACAAAAGCAAAGAGACGAAACTCTGTGTAGGATATAAATTTTGAAGTAGCCAGACCAAAGGGGAAGCTTCCCTCGCTCTCAGGAAATCCTACTTGAGGAGGCTTCATTAGGGATGGGCATGGTATAGGAACTCATTAGACTCTGGTCTGCCCACACAGACCTACCTGTCCCTTCAACTGTATAGGGATAACTCAACAGGCACAGCAGGGAAAATGGAGAAGGGAAAAGAAAATGATGTTGGAGAAATATTTATGCCATTCTTCTAAAATCAATTGTTATTATTGGAGAATCTCACTCTGTTGCTAGGCTGGAGTGCAGTGGTGTGATCTCAGCTCACTGCAACTTCCACCTCACAGGTTCAAGCAATTCTCATGCTTCAGCCTCCCAAGTAGCTGGGATTATAGGTATGTGACACCACACCCAGCTAATTTTTGTATTTTTAGCAGAGACAGGGTTTCACCATGTTGGCCAAGATGGTCTTCATCTCCTGCCTTGGCCTCCCAAACTACTAGGATTACAGGCGTGAGCCATAGTGCCTGGCCTAAAATAACATTATTTTTGACACACTTCATCGAAAGCAAAATCTATTCTTGAAAATGCTTCAGAAGCTTGTCTTTACAATTACGATTTTGGAGAAGGAAAAGCAAAGAAGAACGAAAAGCCCAAAGAGATATCCAGGGGGCTGTGACAATGCTCACCTGCTCTTTCTGGAAAACTTAAGTTCCATTTAGGCATCGGTTAAGACTAGGCATGTTTTGAGGGTCCTCGTCTTTGTGATAACAAGATCTGAGCCTGAATCTAAACCCCAGTGATTCATCAGCTGTGTGGGGCCAGGGAGCGAAGTTTTCTGAGTCTCAAATAGTGTCATCTCTAGAATGGTAAGGAGAAAAATGATTCTAACCTTGCAGATTCGTGACTGGGTTTACTTTATATGCCCCACAAAAGAATCTATCCAAGATTGGTCCCTCGATACGGTTATTATTATTCACCCCCCTGTGACATTTCTAGTTTTGCAGAATTGAGCAAACATGTATTTATTTTTCCATTATTTGTATGTTTATGAAGAAGACCATAAGGGATGTCTTAGGGAGCTTTTAATCTTTCCTGGTGTTTATTATTGTGGCTTTGCATATCAGTGTAGCTTAATGATCAACTGGCTCTTCATTGACCACATAATTAGGAAGCAGTGCTCCTCTCCAGATAATTGGCAAATCTGTGTTATGACTCCAGTTTACCTGGAAATAGTTATCAGCACACTGAGGTGAATCAAAATTTGTGATGGAAAAAGTCAACGATAATAATCCCTTCAAAGATAAACAGGTCTGGCAGAGCACAGTAGCTCATGCCTGTAATCCCAGCACTTTGGGAGGTTGAGGTGGGCAGTTCATGAGGTCAGGACTTTGAGACCAGCCTGGCCAACATGGTGAAACCCCATCTCTATTAAAAATTAAAAAAAACTAGTGGGAAACAGTGGTGGGCACCTGTAATCCCAGCTACTTGGGAGGCTGAGGCAGGTGAATCGCTTGAACCCAGGAGGCACAGGTTGCAGTGAGCCGAGATCGCACCACAGCACTTCAACGTGGGTGGCAGAGCCAGACTCCATCTCAGAAATGAAAAAAAAAAAAAAAAGAGATGAACAGGTTCGTGAACCTATACATAGTATCTGTATACTACTTTAAAAAGGACTAAGGACTGAGGGCTGGAGGCAGTGGCTCACAGCTGTAACCCCAGGACTTTAGGACGCTGGTATGAGAGGAGAGCTTGAGGCCAGAAGTTTGAGACCACCCTGGGCAACACAGTGAGACCCTGTCTCTAAAAAAAAATTGTTTTTTAATTAGCAAGGTGTATTTGTCTGTTCCCATGCTGCTAATAAAGATATACCTGAGATGTGGTATTTATAAATGCAAGAGGTATCATTGAGTTACCGTTTAGCATGGCATGGGAGGCCTCAGAAAACTTCTAATCATGGCGGAAGGGTAAGCAAACAGGCTCTTCCTCACATAGCAGCAGCAAAGAGCAGAGCAGAGCAAAGGAGGAAAAGCCCCTTATGAAGCCCTCAAGTCTTGGGAGAACTCACTGGCGACCACGAGAACAGCGTGGAGGTAACCACTCTGATGATTCAATTACCGTCCACCAGGTTCTCCCTATGACACATGGGGATCATGGGAACTACAATTCAAGATGGTATTTGGGCGGAGACACAAAGCCAAACCATACCAGCAGGTGTGGTGGCGCACGCACACAGTCCCAGCTGCTCAGGAGGCTGAGGTGGGAGGACTGCTCGAGCCCAGGAGGTCAAGGCTACAGTGAGCAGTAACTGCACCACGACACTCCAGCCTGGGTAACAGAGCAAGACCTTTTCTCAAAAACACCAAAACAAAACAAAAACTGGACTGAGCATGAACAGTTTGACATAAAACATTAAAACAGATTTAAGTAAAACCAAAATAGAAGAAAAGATAGCATCATTTCAATAGCCTCATTTTTGAGCGAAGATTTTTCAATTTTTTAAAAATATTTTTATAGGTTTTTGGAAAACAGGTGGTGCTTCGTTACATGAATAAGTGCTTTAGTGGTGATTTCTGGTATTTTGGTGCACCCATCATCTGAGCCATAATTTGTACACTGCACCCAATTTGTAGTCTTTTATCCCTCACCCCACTCCCACCCTTTCCCCCAAGTCCCCAAAGTCCATTGTATCATTCTTAGGCATTGAGAAAATTTTTTTTTAGCAACAAGGAAATATACTTTAAAAATCTGTATTTTATTTAATAAATATATTTTTATCTATCTTGCTTTGATCCTAATAAAACTTGAGAGAACTGACTTGAAATAAATGGAAAATTTTCTGTTTCTCCTTCACTCTGTTTCTCTCTCTCTAGATTCCTCTCTCCCTGTTTCTCTCTCTCTCTTTCTTCCTATGTCTGTTTTTCCAGTACTCCCGCAAACACACACACACACACACACACACACACACACACACACACACACCCCGCTAGCAGACATCCCCTACTGGGCACATTGTTTGGAGTTTAGGAGAGAATGTTTCTGCTGAGTGAAATGCAGAACAGAGCTTCATTTTACCATGGATTTTTATTTCTCCCAAATACCCTTAGAAGCACATCAGTGTTCCATCAACTACCCAGCCAAGGACAAACGGAAGAGGACACCGTCCATCCATAAGGTCATGAATCACAACACACTTTCACCCACTGCTGTGTCCCAAGGACATTCCTTTACTACCTTCCCACTACCCTGCTCTCAGACTCTCCCATGATGATCCATTTTAGGCCAGGATTCTTATGCACTTGAGAAAAGTGTTTTGTGATGACATGCAAAAGTTTTTTTTACATTCCCCTATCACTACTTAAGACATAAGGTAGGCTGGGCGCGGTGGCTCAAGCCTGTAATCCCAGCATTTTGGGAGGCCGAGGCGGGTGGATCATGAGGTCAAGAGATCGAGACCATCCTGGTCAACATGGTGAAACCCTGTCTCTACTAAAAATACAAAAAATCAGCTGGGCACGGTGGTGTGTGCCTGTAATCCCAGCTACTCAGGAGGCTGAGGCGGGAGAATTGCCTGAACCCAGGAGGCGGAGGTTGCAGTGAGCTGAGATTGTGCCATTGCACTCCAGCCTGGGTAACAAGAGCGAAACTCCATCTCAGAAAAAAAAAAAAAAGCCATAAGGTAATGATATGTAAAGTGCTATCTGATGTCTAGTACTAGTCAGAATTCAGGTAACTGATCATTTTACTTGACTGTTTGCAACATTGAGCTGCAAGATTGTTGAGGACTAGGTCATTATTTTATGCTATAACACAGAAAATTAATTTTAGAAATAACTCTTCAATGAAATAAGCACTGTTGGGTGACACCCTTCATTACAAAACCTGCGCCTTCCTCACTGGGTAACCTTGTCCAAGTGACTGAAGCTCTCTGAACCCCAGCCTTCTCATTTGTATTACATTGCTTTTGTTTAATGAAGAAAATATCCTTCCACATAGTTCTTCCTGCTTCACCATCTGTTTTTGTCTTGTTTTGTTTTTCTGAGTACATAGCAGGGATACAGGAGGGAAAAGGAGACCATGTGACTACTTCTGGCCAATGGGATTTGGTGGAAGTAGAATGTGTCACTTTCTGGACAAAGCACTTGACTACCACTGTGAGACATCCAGGTGGAATTCCTCTGGGACAATGTGAAACTACTTATTGATATGGCTGGTTCCTAAAACTAAAACCACTGTGAATGATCAGCCAATACATCCTGAAGAGCTTCTCTGGAAAGTGTCCCAGCACCTCAATGAACTTTCATAAATAAGAAATAAATCTTTCTTGTGTTATACCAGAGATTTCAGAGCTATTTGTTACTACAGCACAACTTGGTGTTCCCTGACTGATACAAACTAGAGAGTTGGAAAGAAAATAAAAAGAGATAGCACATAAAATGTTCTAAGCATTGGAATTGGTACTTATATTTAATTAGCTCTTATTGACAAAATTTAAGGGTTATTGCTCCCAAATCTAAATATTTGCATTCAGTTGAAACTCCATTGATGAAAATATGCAGTATTCCATTAGAATGATGTTAAGCAGTGTAGATGCTAATACAGACACCCTCCACATTACAGAGGCTAGTCCAGTCATAGCAGGGAAGAGTGGGGAGCTTCTTGATCCACCCAGCCATTCAGGGACCCAGGTAGATGATGAAGACTCCATTTTTCACATGTAGCATACAAGGTCAAGTGGGTGTTCATCAGAGGATGGGGGAAAAAAGAAGTTTGGAGCATCCCAGAGAGAGCTTTTGGGGGCCAGTCCTGAAAGAGGCATTTCTTCCCACCTGTCACTGGGCAGAATTCAGTCACAGGTCACTGCTTAGATAAAAGGTGGGGTGGAAATGTATCCCTAGATGGGCAGTTCTTGATTGGTTATTTATCTTTGCTGGGGAGAGGAACATAAATTATTAGCAGATGGCCAGCGACCTTGGCACTGTATCTTTTAGTATTTGCAGAAAGCAATTTCCCAACAGCTGTGAAATCTTTGCCTTGGCTTAACGCCCCTCCCCCAGGATTGTGGGAACTTACTTTTATTTAGCATAAATCCCTAATGTTGCAGTAAAAAATTATTGCCTCTTTTGTTTTAGTAAATAAAATATCCTTCCATATGGTTTGAGCTCAGCCACCACCTCCCTCACCCTGCCAACAAAAATAGGAACAATCCCCCATTAGCTGTTATTTCCTCCCAGTTTAGGTTCTAAGACGCTTCGGAGGACTCAATAAAAACGTACCTAAGCCCTAAACCAGGAGGGTGAGCCATATCATTTTGAGGTCCTCAAGTTTTTAAGACCCTTCAGAGAATGAAGAACTCAGAGTACAGCAGGTCTTTACCATTTGGTTATAATGTTAAGAAAAAAAAAAATCGACTCCCAGCTGGGTCCACTGTCTGTGTGGAGTTGGCATGCTTCGCCATGTACGTGTGGGTTTTCTCTAGGTGCTCTGGTTTCCTCCCACATCCCAAAGATGTATGTGTTTGGGGAACTGGCACGTCTATAACATCTCAGCATGAGTGAGTGTGGGTGTGCACACATCCTGGCCAGGGTGGTGCCTACCTTGTGCCCTGAGATGCTAGAATAGGATCCAGCCACTTGAAAGCCTGAACTGGAGTAAGCCAGATGCAGAATGCATGAAAGAATGAATACTCATGACTGTCAAAAATGGATAAAGTAGATGATAATCATAAAAATGCACAACAAGAAACAAAGCATTATGAAAGCGCCCAGTGAGCCTGCCGTGATAGTCATTGTTTTTGTACTGTGATGGGGGACGTACTCCTGACAATTTACGCTTTGAAAAAAAAAATATATATATATATATATATTTTATGTAACTCATCAGGCCTACTGCCACCATCACTCAGTGATTCATCAAAAACTGGGTAGATCATTATGTTGCTTGTTTTTATTCATCTTTTCATTTTTTTATTCTTCTATTGAAATGGAGTCTCACTCTGCCTCTCACGCTCCAGTGCAGTGGTGTGATCTTGGCTCACTGCAACTTTTACCTCCCGGGTTCAAGTGATTCCCCTGCCTCAGTCTCACAAGTAGCTGGGATTACCGGCATCTGCTACTGTGCCCAGCAAATTTCTGTACTTTTAGTAGAGACGGGGTTTTACCATTTTGACCAGATTGCACTCAAACTCCCAAACTCAGGTGATCCACCAACCTCCGCCTTCCAAAGTGCTGGGATTACAGGCATAAGCCACCACACCCAGCTCTTTATTTATTTTTTTTAATGTGTATATGATTCACACGTGTTTTCATGTTTAATGTTAGAAGTGTTTTGGGTCTTTACAAGATCAGTGATGTTTTTATGACCAGAAAAGTTATATCAATCATCCCACAGTAAAGTATCTTCTGTTACATGTCATTTTGCTTAAAGTCGCAATTTCCAATAATCTACCAACAATGCTGAGAGCACTTAGTGAACATTTAAATTAGAGGAAAATATAAATACACGAGGACCAAACGATGTGCATATACTTCATCAAGCACATCACTGCATGTAGACACCAGCATGTAATTATCTTTATCAGAATTATGGTATGACACACCCCAAAAAATGACTCACAGACATAAAATCAGGCTGTGCATTTTTCTAAAGGCAGATTTTAAAGACTGTGTAGAATTCTGTCCTGTCACATTGCGGGTGGACCCCAGGCCATGTCTCAAAGAGACTACCAGATGTGATTCCTAGTTGCTTTTTCTTAATAAAAGATATACACAGAAATGTTTATTATACTGAGAGCCACCTGCCCTGGCAGATGACATTTTTTTTTTGCGATGGAGTTTTGCTCTGTCGCCCAGGCTGGAGTTCAATGGTGCAATCCCAGCTTGCCGCAACCTCCGCCTCCTTGGTTCAAGCGAATCTCCTGCCTCAGCCTCTGGAGTAGCTGGGATTACAGGCATGTGCCACCATGCCTGGCTAATTTTGTATTTTTAGTAGAGACGGGGTTTCTCCAAGTTGGTCAGGCTGGTCTTGAACTCCCCAGCCTCAGGTGATCTCTCCACCTCAGTCTTCCAAAGTGCTGTGATTACAGGCATCAGCCACCACATCTGGCCTTTTTTTTTTTTGACACTGAGTCTCACTTTGTCACCCAGGTTGGAGTACAGTGGCACAATCTCAGCTCACTGCAACCTCCACCTCCTGGGTTCAAGAGATTATCCTGCCTCAGTCTTCTGAGTAGCTGGGATTACAGGCATGTGTCATGATACCCAGCTAATTTTTGTATTTTTAGTGGAGACGGGGTTTTACCACGTTGGTCAGACTAGTCTCAAACTCCTAGGCTTGTGATCAATATGCCTCAGTCTCCCAAAGTGCTGGGATTACAGGTGTCAGCCACTGCGCCCAGCCAGATGGATGTTTTTATTGCTTCGTATGGCATTCTCACTCTGGTGAAAAAAATGACACACAGGGAGAGAGCTCCTATCATGTTGCCATGGACAGACCTGGGCAGAACTGGCATGAAAGAATGTGTGTTATCTCAGTCAAACCACATGCTTGAGCCCACTTTACAGATAAGAAAACTGAGGTCTTACACTGTTGGTGAAAGAGTAAATTAGTTCAACCATTGTGGAAGACAGTGTGGCAATTCCTCAAGAATCTAGAACTAGAAATACCATTTGACCCAGCAATCTCATTACTAGGTATGTACCAAAAGGATTATAAATCACTGTACTATAAAGACACATGCATGGGTATGTTTACTGTGGCAGTGTTCATAATAGCAAAGGCTCGAAACCAACCCAGATGCCCATCAATGACAGACTGGATAAAGAAAATGTGGCACATATGCACCATGGAATACTACGCAGCCATAACAAAGGATGAGTTCATGTCCTTTGCAGGGACATGGATGAAGCTGGAAACCATCATTCTCAGAAAACTAACACAGGAACAGAAAACCAAACACTGCATGTTCTCACCCATAGATGGGAGTTGAATAATGAGAATTCATGGACACAGGGAGAGGAACATCACACACCAGAGCCTGTTGGGGGGGTGGGAGGCAGGGGAGGGATAGCATTAGGAGAAATACCTAATGTAGATGACGGGGTGAGGGATGCCGCAAGCCACCATGGCACATGTATACCTGTGTAACAAACCTGCACTTTTTAGACACGTACCCTAGAATTCAAAGTATAATAAAAACAAAAAAGAAAACCGAGGCTTAGAGAAGGGACTTAGTCATGATCCCACCAATAGCGTATCACGAGGCCGGAAGTGAAACCCACGTTTTTCTGAGTGTGCAGCTCACCATTTGTATGTGCCCGCTGAAGAGCTTGAACATTCCAGAGAGGGGAACAAGATTCGCAAAGTGAGACAGGAATCGCCTTGCTGACCATGAAGCCGGCTGCCTCAGCACCCATGGAAGGTGTCTGTTGGAAGCCACGTAGCCTAAGTCAGAGTGCACCCAGGAGGGAGGCCGGGGTGTCTGGCCTGTCTTCCTCTAACTGTCCTCCGGGACGCACTTTTATCACGTCCAGGCTGGAGAAAAGGACAGCTGCTGGAGTGTCACTGTGAGGCCAGCTGGTGTCACTGCCTCCCCATGGTGCTCAGAGGCAACCCGCGGTGAACAGCAGCGTGTGACACTCGGGCTCCCAGCTCTCCCGCAGCCCCACTTTACACCCATGCCTTCTCTAACAAGTGTCCCTTTCTTTCAGGAGGGTGCATCATCCCTGAGCATGGCACAGAGCACAGAACAGCCCTGCGCTCATGACCATCACCATCAGCCTTGTTTTCCAGTGTTTCCCTCCCCCTCCAAAAAACACCACTTCCTTTCCAAATCACACGGTGTGTACGATCAAAATGAGATGGATGAGGACAGGCAGGAATACCAGGGACATGCACTCACAGCAAATGAGATGAATTTTTAAAGCCTTTCCCAAGTGACAGCAGGCTCCCTGATTATCACCTGAGAGGACGGCAGACTCTCCCCAGCAGTGAGAGACAGGCTGGGGTAGGGTAACATCTGAAAAGAAATTTCTCAGAGCTGAGAGACACACAGTCGGAGCGGGAGACTTCGCCTTCCCTATTTCTTACTTTCTAGGGGACGGTACGGTGTCTCCTGGCGGACTTCGACGAGGAATGTTTGTGACAGTCGGGACCACCCCACCAGGATCCACGTCTATTGGCTACTTTAATGTCATCTACTGAAAAGGCACTGCTTCCCTTCACACAGCAACGATGGGAAAGCCTCTGCTAACGGGTCTCTATCTACAGTGCCTGTGGTCTAGGTGTCCGGGGAGCAGATCAAGGAGAAATTGAAATACTATCCTATCTGTGTCTGTAAGAGTTGAATGTCGACTTGATCTCTTAATAGAGTGACCCCCCGCTAGACTTGAGTTCAAGGTCCCTGGGGGATGGTATTTATTTTGTTCACTGCTAAATTCTCAGCACACAGAAGAGTGCCGGGAACAAAGCAGACACTTAATAAGTATTAACTGATAGCCGGGCATGGCAGCTGATGCCTGTAATCTCAACACTTTGGGAGGCTGAGCTGGGTGGATCGCTTGAGGTAAGGACTTGGAGGCCAGCCTGGCCAACATGGCGAAACCCCGTCTCTACTAAAAGGAAAATACAAAAATTAGCCAGGTGTGGTGGCGCACATCTGTAATTCTAGGTACTGGAGAAGCTGAGGCATAAGAATTCCTTGATCCCAGGAGGCAAAAGGTGCAGTGAGCCAAGATAGTGCCACTACACTCCAGCCTGGGTGACAGAATAAGACTCCGTCTCAAACTAAATAAATAAGTAAATATTGAATAAACATCCATGGAAGGAAAGGCAGGAAGATGTGAAAACACAGCTGTCCATCTAGGGAAGAGTCAGCAATCTTGCCTGGCTATGCTATGGTGCACGCTTAATAATGGAAAGGATGCTAATGAGTTTATCTATATTTGTATATACACACACGCTTAATATAGCGTCTCTTAGACAAGAGCCCAATACAGGTTAGACATTCTTCTTTTCACGTGCATAGTGTTGATCCTACAAGTAGATTTAAAACTTTCTTCAACCTTTAGTGTTTTAAAAGCAGCACATACTCATTGGAGAAAATGTGCAAACATCATAACTAGATCTCAGACAACTGGGGAGTGCCATGGGTTTATTCTTTATGTCTTATAGAATTTGATAGAGATGAGTCACTTTAAAACATACATTATGAAATCAAATATAGGCAAAAAATATTTAAATCAATGATATTACACCCCCACTATGGGATATCAAGTAACGTTTTAGAAAGAATGAGATTAGGTTCTACTAAATAAAGAGCCCCAGAACGCTTGCTAAGTGTGTATTTGCAGAAAAAATGCACTTTATATTATTGCATGTATATCAGAATGAAACTATACTTACACAAGCAATGTAAAGGTTTAAAAACGGGAAAGGCCATCACCATATTGTTAACAGAGGCAGGGAGAAATGTATATAAAATGATGATGATAATTCTAATTGTAAGAAAAGTAATCAACAATCACCAACAGTTACAAAAACTAAGAAAAGAAAAATCTCGGAAGCTAAGCAGGGTCGGGCCTGGTTAGTATTTGGATGGGAGACCGCCCGGAAATACCGGGTGCTGTAGGAAAGAAAGAAAAGAAAAATCATCCTCAATCAGACCTCTCAAGATAATGACTCCTGTTTTTACATATCCGTTTTTATAAATAAATTCATTCAAATAACATTTGCTGAATGGCTGCAGCGGGCCCAGAACTCTGCCGGTGCATTCCTCTTTCTTCTGTGTAATAAATATTTCCTGACCGATCCCTTCGCTCTACACAATCTCAGGAGGCCCGCCTTCCGCAGCCTCAAGAGAACCCCAAGAGTCTCTGTAATGAGCCGATTATGGGTAAGGATTCCTAGAAAACAGGCAAGCAATAGGTCCTTAATGTTCTCCATCAAATCCCCTCTCCCTCTTCCACCACCCCAGCACACATACCCCTTGCCTCTTATTTCATCTAAGTAGAACGTCTCAAGTCAGGAAATAAAATGCATTTGAAGCATACACAACATAAAAATTACTCCAAGCACTGGGTCTCTGCTATAGATCATGCTCGCGTGATATTGATTCCTGATAGGAAGGGGCTCCCAAGGTTAGCATGTGCTCCTCTCTCTGGAGAGATGCCTGCCTTCCATCACCTCCTGCAGCTTCCTTGCTCTTCTCACTAGATCCCAGGCCTGCTGTGATGCTGAGGTCCTCAGCCCTGGGAGCAGCAGCTCCCATTATCAAGGGGAAGAGCCCCTGCCAATTTTTGAAGAAGCCTTTCAGCAGACCTCTTTTGTTTGTAGTTATCAAAACAAATTATGCGCTACATGCTTGAAATGATGCTGACTCCAAGATGTTCTCCCTGGGGACCCGTAAACTTGCAAATGTGAAACCCAGTCCTTTGTAGTTGAAAGACCAATCTATAGTGCCTGCTGCTCTCAATAGGACCTTCTCCTTAACAATTCCAGAGGAATCTATATTTAGGACACAATGATGCTATTTTGAAAACAGGGAGCTTGGAGCCCCTGATTAATGAGCTACATAACACTTACTCAATCAAAGGGCCTGCAAGATTTCAAATTTCTCTTCATTCTCCCCATCCCACCCTTCACTGAGGCACCCATCAAAAATGGTATTTCAAAGTTAATTGACCCTTTAAAAGAAAAATAGTTATAATGATCGAGGAAAAAATATTAGCTATTTCCACACTTAAACAAATGCCACATGGCACATAAATTCCGCCATCTGCTATAACTTTCCCTGAGTAGGAAGTTGGCAGATATTGCATAATCATCTACATATGACTGATAATTTTTAGCCAAGTCTAAATAAAAAGGTGCTTTGTCTTCACGGGCTGTTTAAAAAAGTGAGAGATACAGATAAACAATAAAACATGCTCTTGATGTTTATTTTTCCAATTAAGCATACATATATAAATTATATTTTATATGTGTGTGTGTGTGTGTGTCTGTAATATGTATAGACAAAGTGCATCTTTTCTATCTTCTGAGTCTCATTAGAGTATATTCACTCAGTATTAAGCTGAGTCAGTAATACTATACTTTTCTATCTTTCATATAGAAAAAGACTCGATTTTACTTTACCTGCTCCAGGAGGGGCCTGGAGCACAATCCTTTGCTTACACAGGGTACACTGAGAGATAAAACAATGAAAACACTGATTTTCAAAAAGCAAGAGTATTTTACAGTGAAGGGGGAGCCATCCACAGTGGATATAATTTGTACAAACTGCAAATATAAATCCACGGTCAATGAAATCGTGTCCTTGCAGAACACTTGAAGTTTCCTAATAGGCAAGGACATCAGTGTAGTCAGATTTCATTTAAGCACATGGTTGTGGAGTCCATTATTTAAACAGCACCCTCAGTCGTGAAAGAATACTTCAAGTGCATGACAACAAAATGCTATCAATACTGAAGGTTGTCCTCTAAATCAGAAGAGAATCCAAGGGTTTCCTAACGACTTCTTCTCAAACAAATTACCGGCAGGCTGCACCGAAATGAATTTTATTATTGAGGACAAGTGAATTGTACAGTACTTATAGCAAACACATTAGGGGATTAAAACTGATTGAAGTAGATTGGATTTGAAAAGATATAAATAGGGAAGACATGAAAAATCTGCTTAAAGAGAACTTATCGAAACAGCCGTGGGATTCAGCGACTGACCAACAACTCAGGAAGGTTGGCTTGTGTTTTTCCTAGAAAACAAAGGGAGAATACTAACTTCTGGATGGTGGGTAAGCTGTTTTTGTGAAGGTACTCACAGGATGCGTTCCCACAGAAAAGCAACCATGAACAGAAAGGTTGACACAGCCCACGAAACCTCTGCAGCAGCGGCAAGAAAATAGGTTTCTCCACGCGGCAAGTAGTTGACCCAATTGCAGCTTGCAGCTGGCCAGGAAAATTGGACTGACGTCGCCTCAGAGGTCTGTCCAGGACACGTCCACCTATTCAAGGATAAGCTATGGAAAGCACCAATGACTTCGGCATTGATTAGCTATGGGATAATCTGAACAATGAAAGTCAACACTTTCTGAGAGCTCTATGTCCAGGAAACATTCTTCTATGAGGATCAACATCAAGTAACTTACTGAATCCTCACAACTCCATGAGATAAGTACTATTACAATCCCATTCTACAGAGGAGGACACTGGAAGGAGGAAAGCTTCAAAACATCCTCACTTTACATGGCTATCAAGAGACAGAGACAGTATTCAAAGTTGGACTGCTGGTGCCAGAGTCTGCATTCTTAATTATTAGATTATCTAAGAGTTATCTGTAATCCCAGTACTGTGGGAGGCTGAGGCAGGCAGATCTTTTAAGGTTGGGAGTTTGAGACCAGCCTGGCCAACATGGTGAAACCCTGTCTCTACTAAAAATACAAAACTTAGCTGGGCATAATGGCAGGCACCTGCAATCCCAGCTACTTTGGAGGCTGAGGCTGGAGAATCGCTTGAACCTGGGAGGTGGGAGTTGCAGTGAGCCGAGATCGCACCACTGCACTCCAGCCTGGGTGACAGAGTGAAACTCCATCTCCAAAAATACATAAAAAGAGTTATAAGCACACTGGTAATCAAACTTTCCACCCAGTGGGCCCCTGAAATGGAAGAATACATCAGGAAATAATTACTGGAATACAGAGTTTCATGATCCATCCACGGCTCTGAGAATCGGAAACAGGTACATGAGAATCAGCCCCCAAGATGGCCCTGAGATAATTGCCACCTTCTAGTGTTTGTGCCTTTGAGCCCTCTCCTCCCATGCTGTACCAGAGTTCCAATGGAACACAGCAGAAGTGACGGTATGTCAAGCTGAGGTTAGGTCATAAAGGACTGTGGCTTCCATCTTACCATCTGTCTCCTCTTTCTCCCTTTGCTTTCTCTCTCTCTGTCTCACACCTCACTTTGGTGGAGAGCCATCTGCCATGTCTCCAGGACACTCCAGCAGCTGCTTATGAGGCCCATGTGGGAAGGACTGAGGCCTGCCAACATCCACATGAGTGAGTCTAGAAGCGTTACTTCCAAGCTTCACTGACTGCTGCCCCATCTGATGGGCTGAGCTACTACCTCACCAGGAAACCAGAGCTAGAGCCACCCAGCCAAGCCACTCCCAAATTCCTGAACCTTAGGAACTCTATGAGATGAAAAAAAAAAAGTTTGTTGTTTTGAAATGCAAACGTTGGGAGTAATTTCTTGCACAGTATTAAAAAAATACATGTTGTTACCGGTAAAGCTGCGTTACTGAAGATCTTAAAGAGTGGATCACTTCAGGCTAGAAGTCTGAGACCCGCCTGGCCAACAGAGTGAGAGGCGGGTAGATCACGAGGTCAAGAGATCGAGACCATCCTGGTCAGCATGGTGAAACCCCGTCTCTACTAAAGATACAAAAAATTAGCTGGGCATGGTGGTGCGTGCCTGTAATCCCAGCTACTCAGGAGGCTGAGGCGGGAGAATTGTCTGAACCCAGGAGGTGGAGGTTGCAGTGAGCCGAGATCGCGCCATTGCACTCCAGCCTGGGTAACAAGAGTGAAACTCTGTCTCAAAACAAAACAAAAAAATTTAGTGTCGGGCTACAGGCACATGCCGCACTTAGCCTGGTGTGGTGGCATGTGCCTGCAGTCCCACCTATTCAGGAGGCTGAGGAGGGAGGATTGCTTGATCCTGGGAGTTCAAGGCTGTAGCAAACTGTGCTCTCTCCACATTCCAGCCAGGGTGACAGACAGACCCTGTTTCCAAAATAAATTTCTTTAAAAAAAGTAGTGGGGTTTGTCCATGAAGCCCTAAACGTTTAATTTGTTGCTTTGCATGAAGCAACTCAATTATGTGGCCCTGAGGGAGAAAAAAAGCACAGTACATAAATGGGCATCCATCCACTGAAACTTCAGAACATCTACTGGGTGCCAGGCACTGCTATAGTGCTGGGATGTGCCACTGAAACCAAAGAGACAAGGTCCTCTCCTTTGTACTCAAGTGGACAGAGAGCGAAAACAGGTGGACACATAAGAAACACAATGAAATAATACTAAGTGCTATGAACGTGACAGAGCAGAGAACCAGGGTGACTGTCTCCATGGCTGGAAGTCGAGAAAGGCCTCTCTCATGAGAGATGTCTGAGAAGAGCCCTGAATCATGAGAACTGCCAGCCAAGAAGAGATCTAGGGAGAGAAAGGCCAAACAAACCCAGGCTACTTAGCCTTAAAGGATAATCTTTAGCACACAGAGTAACATTCATGCCTCAGTTTCCCCATCTCTGCATTCAGGACAATGATAGTTTGCCTCAGAGGATAAAGGGGATGAAACAAGATACTGTATCTGAAAGCTGGAGATTAGGAAGCTGCTTCTCACCATTCCCCATTTAAAACAGTGTGACTACTAGGTACCACTTTGAAATTGCCAAGACTGGGTCAACATGATGCAGGGAGATCTGGACAGCCTGCTGATTTAATACAGCATCAGTCTCACGGGAAACTAACTCCGTTATGGAACAGTCTGACCATTAATTTCAATGATTTGACTGTGTAATATAATGTTTCAATCCTAGAACACAATTTAAACTGGGACAGGTAGTCATTAGTTAACTCAGAGTCTGCAAATTCATCTCCAACATGTCAATTTTTTGTGGTCTATGTTCAAAGACTTGACAAAAAAAGATATGGGGAAAATATTTCAAAGTCCATGAAATCTAGCATCTCAATATCAAATAGTGCCTCGACTGCTACTGTAGATAAAAATGCTGATAGAAATTTTTATTAAAACAGTAAGCAAAGGGTAAGCATGCTTGTCAAACACAGATCCTGTTTCTCATATAGATGAGAGTGCCACAAACAGTAAGGATGAGGAGTGGGATGGAATACTGATTTTGCCTGCAGAGGACGCAGAGTTGAGCAGTGTGTATAAAGGGGTCAAAATGAATACCTATCAGTAATGGCTTCTAAAGATAACAAGAAATGAAATAAAGAAGTATTTTGGCAAACAGAAGTCTCCACAAATACTCAAGGAATTAGTAAGTAGCCCATGGTTTGAAACTGGACATTCACTGTGCATCAATGACAAAGTCTTTGTTGATTAAGAGAGCCAACATTTCAAACTAGGCTAAGAAGAGAAGAAAAGAAAAATCAAATGGAGGTCCCTATCTTTAGCCAGAAAATTCCTAAAAGTGACATAGAGGAGAATGAAGACACTATGACCACACATCTTAGAGGTATTGCTCCTGCAGGATCACACTTGGAATCGCAGTGCAGTTAGGCATAGCCGTTCCCCACGATGTTGTTGAGACTGACCTGCGGCTCTTTTTCTCATGGTGGTGGATCTTGGTTGCTTTTCTCCAAAAAATTCTGTTTCTCCTTCAGAGCAAAGGAAGTGATTGTGTGTCCTTGCCTACATGGACTTAGGCACCGCTGAATGTCTTGTCTTAGCTAATGAAATGTGAACGACAGTGGCACACGTCACTTTGGGATAACACCTTGGAGGACCAGTGTGCAATTAACTCTGTTTGTTCTGTCCTGGTAATTGCAGAAAAGGTGTAACCTGTGACTCTGTGTATAGAAGAAATAGAGCATCACTTCCAGCCAGTCCAGGATGGACAGAAAGAAATATCTGAGAAAAAAAAAACAAAAACAAAAACAAAGCACCATGGTTCTGTTAAGCCATGGACATTGGGAGTTACATGTTACTACAGCATAGATTGTCTTAACCTGACTGATACCCTCGCAAGTGGCTAATGCTTCCAGCCCTCTTTTCATCAGGGGAGCTTATAGCAAAAATTAAAAGAAAAAGTCATTTTACATTTGGTGGCCTCTGACTATCTATACTATGTCTTTTCTATAATGAGTAGTGTTTTGTTATCACTGTAGTTTACCTTCACTTTTGCAAATGCTTTAATTTTTTTTTTTTTTTTTTGAGACAGAGTCTGCACCCAGGCTGGAGTACACTGGCACAATTTCTGCTCACTGCAATCTCTGCCTCCCAGGTCCAAGGAGATTCTCCTCCCTCAGCCCCCCAAGTAGCTAAGATTATACATGTATACCAGCATGCTCAACTAATTTATGTACTTTTAGTACACATGTGGTTTCACCATGTTGGCCAAGCTGGTCTCGAACTCGACCTCAAGTGATCCTCCCACTTCAGCCTCTCAAAGTGCTGGGATTATAGACATGAGGCACCACACCTAGCTGCAAATGCTTTAATTTAAAAAAAATTTTAAATAAAGATTAAAGAGATTCAAGGTGTACAATATGATGATTTATGTATGCATTGTGTAATGATTATCCCAATCAAATTAGTTAACACATCCATCACCACTGTGGGGAACAAGAGACTGAGAACGTGTTCATCTCTTCACTGAAATTTTCTACCTTTTGACCAGCATCTCTCCAATTCTCCCACTCCTAACCCCTGCCAACCACCTTTCTACTCTCTGCTTCCAGGAGTTCAGTTTTTCAGATTCCATATATAAGTGAGATCAAGCAAAATTTGTCTTTCCGTGTCTGCCTTATTTCACTTAGCACGATGTCCTCCAGGTTTATCGATGTTTTTACACAGTATTTCTTTTTATAGATGAATCATATTCCCTTGTATGCACTGCAGCCCAGCCAATTACTGCCAAATATTTTTATTAAAAACTACAGAGCATTTTCCATCTGTACATGATGCTCTAGAGTTTCCGCATCATTCCATCCATTCATTTGTTCACAATAAGGGTAAGCAAGGCAATCATGGTTTTTGATTCATCAAGCTTACAGACTTCAAGTTTACAGACAAGTTTTTTATTCATCAAGCTTTGAATCAGCAAGCTTACAGACTTCGGTGGAAAACAGAAAATTAAGGAGGCTAGAACAATCCACAATGGACGCTACACGAACATCCAGAAGTGATTCTGAGGTTAAGGTTGGTGGAGGTGAAGGGTGGCTACAAATGGCCTGCTGGGAACAAGCAGAAACAACACGAGTGCTGCAGTTCAGACATTTGTCCCCTCCAAATCTCACGTTGAAGACCGATCCCCACGGTGACAGGCAGACCTAATGGGAGGTCTTTGGGTCATGGGGGTGCCTCTCTCATGAATAGATTCATGCTTTCCATGCAAGTGGGGTGAGTAGTCTCACTCTATTAGTTCCCAAGAGAGCTGGTTGTTGAAAAGAGCCTGGTGCCTCCCCTCTCTCTTATTTCTTCTTCTCTTGCCATGTGATCTCTGCACACACCAGCTCCCCTTCACCTTCCACCATGAGTGGAAGCAGCCTAAAGCACTCACCAGCAGCAGATGCCGGTACCATGCTTCTTGTACCATCTGCAAAACTGTGAGATAAATAAACCTTTTTTCTTTATAAGGTACCTGGCCTTAAGTATTCCTTTAGGGAACACCAAATAGAGTAAGTGAACAGGCAAAGCAAAGATGAGGAGAGAGTGTTCCAGGCAGCGGTTTCAATGACCTGGAGGTGAGAGAGAGCAAGGTACTCAGGGTCACTGAATGTAGCCATGTGTGGCTGTATTGTGGGTGGAGTGGAGAACAAAGAGCCTGTAAAGAAGGCAGGGGCTGCCTCCTGAAAGGCTTTGAAATCATGTTATGCATGTGGGATTGTATCCAAAGGCTAACACAGAGCTTTTGTAGGTGGGGTACCATGGTTAGGTTTCTTTCTTAAAGAGCATTTTAGGTGCACTAAAGGAGCGTCTCGGAGGGGATTTTAAATAAAGGAGACAGAGAAGTCAGTTACCAGGATATTGCAGCAAAAGGTGGTGGTGGCCTATGTAAGATGCTGGACATAAAGACAGAAGATCATGGAAGAAGACTGAAGGACTGGAATACGTATTCCAAAGACCATTTTGGAGAAGTGCTATTTAAACTGCTCCTGCCTGCAGTGGGCTTACCTTTTTGGTGATAATAATTGTAGATTCTCCACTCTGAGTTAAAATCCAGGTAATCATTTCATGAGAGTTCTTTTATATAAACGTAGGATTCCAGCCATGCTGAAACACAGGGCTAGGTTCTGTATTAGAACGATGATTCCATTTAGGGTTGTGTTTATTTCAACAAGACTGACTTCTTTGCATACTGCATCTGATCTAAACTCCCTTGGTACAGAGCATTATCTACGGAAACCACTGTCATGTGACTTCTGTATAGTACGCAGAGTTTTAGACTGGTTCACAGAAATGTACATGACACCTATTAGTCCGTTTTTACACTGCTATAAAGAACTTCCCTGAGCCTGGGTAATTTTTAAAGAAAAGAGATTTAATTGACTCACAGTTCACATGGCTAAGGAGGCCTCAGGAAACTCACGATCATGGTGGAATGGGAAGCAGGCAACATCTTCACAAGGCGGCAGGAGAGAAGTGAGCATGTGTAGGAGGGACCGTTACAACACTTATCAAACCATCAAATGTCATGAGAACTCACCAGCACAAGAACAGCCACCACCCACCAGTTCCCTCCCTCAACACGTGGGGGATTATGGGGATTACAATTCAAGATGAGATTTGTGTGGGGACACAGAGCCACACCATATCAAATAAATCTAAGTCCTACCTACCATTTGTTTTTTGATGATATATGTGTGTACACACACACACACATTTTTTTTTTTTTTTTGAGAAAGGATCTTACTCTATCGCCCAGGCTGGATTACAGTGGCGCAGTCTCAGCCTACTGCAACCTCCACCTCCCAGACCCTACTGATCCTCCCACCTCAGCTACTCAGCCCCCTGAGTAGCTGGGAGAACAGGGGTGTGCCGCCACGCTTGGCTAATTTTTTGTATTTTTGTAGAGATGGGGTTTTGCCAAGTTGCCCATAATGGTCGTGAACTCCTGAGCTCAAAGGATTTGCCCACCTTGGCCTCGCAAACTGCTAAAATCACAGGTGTGAGCCACCATACCCAGCCATCTTTTTATCTGTTTACCCAACTCCTGGCCATAGCATTTTCCTTGGGAGACAAGGTAGAATAGATGTTAGGAACTCTGAGCTCTAGGGTTGCAGTGCATTTTTTGACTCACAGCTCCAACACATACATCTAATCTACGAGGGACCCTAGTTTCTCATCTGATAAATAAGGGTATTATTAAGATTGACTTAAATGGATTGCTATGAAATAATGATGTGAAATGCTTAGAATAGTGCCTGGCCCATAGTAAGCTCTCAGTAAATGTTCATAAAGAAGGTCAATAGACAGTGCTTCTAAATCTCATGCATGTTGCACAGGATGCTAAAATTCTCTTGGAAGTCATGCAGTGCCACAGACTAGAATTAATTCAGAGGGACAGAGTCACAAAAGAAGACAACAGAACCACCACTGAAGTATTCATTTTGCACCAGGTATTGTCTGGGGAAACAGCACTTTGAAGGAATAGGTACACTCCATAGCCCTCTGCCTCTGCAGCATCTGAGTCTAACTGTGCACATGACATGGAACACACGATAAAACATACTGGTAAGCTTCATGGAAGGTACATCACACAGAAGGACACACCCAGGCAAGGGTCATGGGACTCACCCTATGGCTCTCTGCCCAAGGAAACAGTAACAACTGTGCAAATAATAAAAAAAAAAAAATCAAGGCCTGCAGTCATTTATGCAGACTCAAAATATAGCAGCTTTCTCAATTAGACAGAAAAAAAGCAACTTGTGCAGAATATGAACCTCTGAGGAGTTTTAAAGGGCATTTCATAAATCACTGTTTCACATGGTTCCAAGTGAGAGATGCAGATTCATGGCGGCCTTCTCATTTGTCAACTAGAAGTATTTATTAGAACATGCAAGGGGTTTAGAAACTTGCATGACCACTTACAACCTATTAGTGAAAGACACAATTACATGCCTCATCTCTTCATTTACTTCCAAACCAAATACTTGGAGACCCGGACTGCATCACCCTTGCTAATCCTAGTACATATACCTCCTGTATCCCGGTATAGCTGAATTTCTTCAGTGATTATAGACAACAGTTGATGACACCTATTAAATATTCAATCTGGGCTCTGAAGAGTGATACACAGTTAATGGGTACTAGTTCACTTACAAGCATGTTACGAAGCAAATACTACTTTTGCCTCGTCTGCACAATTAGTGTTCACTAATTGCATAGATAAGGCAATCTTGAATTGTACAGATGAGGTAATCAGGTCTTAAAGGAGTTTAATCACTGAGAGAAGTTCAGAGAGCTGGCGTCCAAGTCATCTGATGCCAGAGCCTCAAACTCTTGACTACGATGTTACTTAACCATGAGCTATCTTGAACTAGGGAGTCTAATTCTCTACCAGTACAACCAGCGTCAGTAGAAAAGCAGCTGAACATCGGTTATGATGGAAATTGGTAATATCCCACTGAAAACTTGATGGCTGAAAGCAAATTTGTTTCTGGGTAATGTATCTCGATGGCTGGTGTGAATATGGTTAGCTTCTGCTTGACTTACCCAGGCCAGAGTGATAGGTACTCACTAGCCAAAGCGCTGCTGGTATCGTCACAAAATCATTCACCAAAATCCACCTTGTGGATGCCTCCAAGGCCATGAGATAAACCACTAAAAAACTAACCCCTAGACATGTTTAGCAATATGTCTGTTAATCACTTATAAGGCCGTATTGTTACCAATAATTAAGTTACAATATTTAAAAATTCACCCTGTGTCATTAGCAATCTTCCAGAAACTCGCAAAAAAAGAAAAAAAAGAGAAAATAATTTTTTTTAAAAAAGAAAAGAATAGCAGGAACAGAATCTGCAAATAAATTGAATTTTCCTCCTAAAATTGGTTTGTTCTACATGACAACCCCTCACCCTTCTAAAAACTGCACATCTTCCTGTACGCTGTATTCATATTCAAAACAACATTAAACCCACGTCCATAAGTCAGCCTGATAGACTAACAACAGGGAAGGTTTCTTCGGAACTGTTACAGCCTATTGGGTAAATACATATTTGGTACACATTCTAATTTTGAAAAACACGTTATTTACTTACTAGACTGTAACAGTTCTACTGAATGGTTACAGAGTACCAGGTAAATATGTATTGTGGAATGCATGCATACTAATTCTGAAACCATGGATCATTTGCCCAGCAGACTGTAACATTCTGGTCTGTTCTGGACAGCCCCTGCCCCCAGGAATCATTTCCCTAGCGGACAACAGGGAACCTTTCCAGTCATTTGCTTGGGCGTGAAGCATATTCATTTTAAGGAAGGAAGCCTTCCAGACTAGTGTCCAATTTCTTTTTGTTAGAAATATCAAAGTTCACAGACTGCAAATTAAAACAGCACTAATGAAAACCAGCTGCATATAGCAACAATTAGGTAGGTAATTCCACTTAAGGCTCTGGTCGGAGGTTGCGTTTGAAGTCATCTTTAAATGGATGGATACAAGTTGAAATTTGCACACTGACTATCTACAGCACATGCCTCTGAGGGATGAACGCCAACTAGCATCATCCTGATGGGGGCTGCATTCATTTTATCCCTTCACATTAAATATTTATTGGACAGTGACATGCCAAGCACTGGGCTTGATCCTGGAGATTCAGTGAAGAGCAAGACAGATAGGACCCCAGCCCTCCTAGAGACTACAGTCTATGGGAGAGACAGTCATCAACCATATAATCACACAAGTAAGTACATGGCTATAAGCTGCATTAAGTGCCCTTAAAATCAATTTGCAACGCAGAAGTTCAAATTATCCATTTGAAATATAAGTCAAGACCCTATTTTGCTCGAGTAAAAGCCAAAGGCCCTGAATGTCTATAAGCCCTATGTGACTTGTACCTCCTCCTCACCTTGCTTCCTCCCTCAACTCATTCTTTGCTATTTTCCACCCCACTCCCTCCAGCTCTTCTGTTCTTCCTGAACAAAGGGCTACTCTCGAGGCTTAGCTGGACTGTTCTTCTTCCAAAGTCCATGCAGCTGGTTTTGTGCTGAAATGTTGCCTTCAGAGTGACGCCTATCCTGGCCCCCTCCTCCTCGTTTAAACTTGCAACCGATTCTTCCACCCCTGCTCTCCTGCCCTCCTCATCCTTCTCTTTTTTGGCTTTCTTTTTTCCATAGCACTGCTTACATTTCAACACAACGTGCTCAGGCATCGCGCACACTGTTTACTGTTTTTCTCCCCAACGAGAATAGTTTTTCTCCCCTTCAACAGGGCTTGTCTTTATGTTTTGTGGATAAATGATAAACAAATTTATGACCAGGAATGACGGAGAATAGCAGAGCGACTACCCCACCACACAATGTGACACAGATGATTCTGTATCCTCCTTCTTAGCGGAAAGGGAGATGGGAAAGTGTGGATGACTTTCCCATGTGTAGTAAGTGAATTTTAAGGGAACTCAATGGGCTTGAAGAATATACAATGACCTGTGACAAACGTCTGTTCAGGTGTGTCGGAAGATATCAGTCTTCCTTCCTGCAATATGAGTTCAATACATGAGAATTCAGAAAAGGGACCAGAGGTTCCTGTCTTCTTTTTTGGTGTGTCCAGACTTGAGGCAGGTAAGGGAGCTTCAGGGAACAACTTCAGCTTGTCTTCCTTACACCAACAAATCCCAAATGCAGGAAGAGCACCTGGCACATGGTAGCTGTTCAATATATGGATACAGAAAGATATGTAGACACACAGAGATTAGCAAAGGAATATATACACACAGAGAGATATATGCATACGTGCATATTTGTGTATGTGGGTATATATACACATATATGTGTGTATACATGTGTGTATGTATCTGTACATATATATGTCCTATTTTCCAGTGTCCTTCCAATATGACAGGTGACTCAAGTCATACAGTTCAAAAAGCTTCCCATTTCCTGAACAGGAAATCCATGTTTTCTCAAAACAAGGATAGTTCTGGCTGGGCACAGTGGTGCATGCCTGTAATCCCAGCACTTTGGGAGGCCAAGGCAGGCAGATCATGAGATCAAGAGATTGAGACTATCCTGACCGACATAGTGAAACGTCATCTCTATCAAAAATCCATATAGTAGGTGGGCGTGGTGGTGCACACCTGTAGTCCCAGCTACTTGGGAGGCTGAGGCAGGAGAATGACTTCAACCTGGGAAGCAGAGTTTGCAGTGTGCTGAGATTGTGCCACTGCATTCCAGTCTGGCAACAGAGTGAGATTCCATCTCAAAAAAAAAAAAAAAAAAAGCATAGTTCAGAATAAACTCTTCTCCTCTCTCTATAGGAGCAGATGGCAATGAGATGATCTCAGCAGGGGGTGCCAGCAGCTGTGTGAATACACCTATATATATATATGCATACATGTGTGTGTATACACACATTTACATATACACACATACACATACATGTTCTTCATATATGTGAGAGCAACAGACTGAGAATAAATAAGCCCCTATTTAGGTGTTTTATTTAATTAGCCACTTTTGGTTATAAGGCACAATTTATCTAGACATTAACATGACATGTGACTGTGTGTGTGTATATGCAAACAGTCATATATATGTAAACATACATATAGTTACACACACAAATACATGTATATATAAACTGGAGGAAAAGGACGAGGAACTATGAGATCAAACACGAACATCTTCTCATCTATCCTAGAGCGTCGGAGTTGCGTTAGAAGTGGGAATTCCAGGAAAGGCTTTCCTGGGGAAAGCCGCATTTTTGAGTTGAGATTGAAAGGAAAAGTAAAAGCGAACTCAGAAAAGGTTGTGGTGAGGCAGGAGGGGCACATTCCAGACAGAGGGAGGAGAATGCTCACAACACCCCACTCAGGAGGAGCTGGGTATGACTGGGGAAATAAAAGACAGTCAGCATGGCTATAAGGCCAAGAGCCAGTGGGCTTGAGGATGGAAGACACAGGGGTGAGTCATGTTAATCATCTTAACTGAAACATGTTCTTCACCTGTGTAAGACAGCAACAGGCTGAGGAAATGAATAAGCCCCGTTTGCATGCTTTGTTTTGTTTAACCATGTTTTGTTTAAGATGGTTATCTTTGGTTATAAGGCACGATTTATCTAGACATTGACATGACAGCTGCCACAACCCCCAGGACATAAGCTGAAAGCCCCATGTGTCAATTTGTAGGGAAAACTTTTGAAAGTCATGACCAAGTTCTACATAAGGTGGCTGATTTTCCAATGTCCTTCCAACATGGCAGATGACTCAAGTCATACAGTTCAAAAGCTTCGCGCTTCTGGTCAGGAAATCCATGTTTTCTCAAAAAAGTATAAATGCACAGTTCAGGGTATTCTCTTCTCCTCTTTCTAAAAGAGAAGATGGCCCTGAGCTGATCTCAGCAGGGGTGCCAGCAGCAGCAGCCACAGCAGTAACATGCTCTGCAAGGCCTCTTTCTTATTCTCGATTTGCAAAATGCTTTCTTTGATTGCCTCTGACAATGGGAGGTGGGGACAAGCCACATAAAGTCATTTCACCCATCACTAACCTAACACACCTGCACGTTACCCTCCAGCTCTATCACACTCCTCCCAGGCTTCCGGGCAACAGACATTTTTTTGAAAGACTTGTAAAGCACTGATTTGGAGTACATAATAAGTTAATATTAATTTAAGTGACTAATATTTAGAGCCTTAAAAAAAAGCTTAATTTATGAGAAATATATCTCAATTTTCCTAGAAAATGTCTCACAGTGACAGCTACGTATCCCATGAGCAAAAATAAGGTGATCACAAGAAAGAATTTAATTAAGATGAGTTGGGCATGCCATAAGCAGCACATAGCTGAAGAAGCATTGGTGAAGTACCTAACACCCCGAAGTGGAGAAGGCACAATATTAAAACGACCAATAAATTAGCCGACAAATCTACTTAGCTCTACATTTGTCCTGCACTGCCAAATAAAACACTGCCTTGAAATGGAACCATCCGAGATTTTTCACAGCAAATCAATTTACACCGAAGAAGGAAAATGCTTATGCAACTTCTGAGCTGCAGTCTGCAACGAGATACACTTGGTCGAAAGGAGCATTTTGCCCTTCTCCATTTCATCAGAGATAGAAAGGGAATTAATCAGCGACACTTAGCCACCCCTTCAACAGGAGTTCGGCAACACCCCCAGAAATACTTCATTTCTTTCAACATTTCTGCACAACAGACAGCAGCCAACTTTTACTAATCCCATGTATTACTGCAGACCGTGAAAAATGATGCTAAATCACAAGACGGATGACAATGTAATAAATGAGAGAAACTGTGGCTGGTATTCTGGAATCTTACCATCCCAGTCTGGTTCACATCTCCATTTCTTGATGTAATACGATTTGAGTATAATTAATAGCAATTATTTTCAAAGCATTCATAAGTTTTTCCCCCACTGTGAAAGCAAGATTCAGCTTTATATCCCTCTTTGTAATCTGAATTCACGGGTGTCATGCATCACCCACAAAAGAAGGGCATGGTGATTCCAAAATGTCTGTTTTGACAGATGGTTCTTTTCTACTTTTTAATATTATAAATATTTAATACATGGCTCAGCAATGGATGATAAAACCTCAGCTCTGTGATCATCCAGTTAAGTGAAATCCCCTCTACTCCTCCTCAAAAGACAGTCACCAGTCTTGCCGTGATAGCAAACAAGGGTCAAAATGTAACACCTGCATTCCTGTGAGATCCTTCAGGTATAAGTCATAAGAAAACTACCATTAATTTATTTTCCTCCACTTTTTCTTTTAAATGCAAAATTCCAGGGAAGCTCACCACAATACATTTAATTGTCTATATCATATGATTATAACAAAACAATTTGGCCACGGCACTGTGGCATCATCTCAGTACATGTCACCTTATCTCATGCTATATATTAATCTAAAATGCAATCTGGAAAATGACAAGAATGTCTCATAATGGAACACCCAGTGAATGGCTGATTCGCCTTTCATTGTCTGTTGGCCTCAATGCGCCGTGGACTTCCCAAGAACAAATGAGACCTCAGAGGCGACATGTTTTCATTTTATCACATTTATTTAAGATGACCGAGGACAGGGCCCGATATTTATTCACCACATTCATTTGCCTTCATCAGAATAAAAGGAGAGCCAGTACAGTTTGAACAACATCTGGTAATTCCAAAGAGATAGTGTCACTTGAAGAACAAATGAACCTTTAGTTAATAAAATCTCCCTCTGACTGACAAAGATGGCTTTTTGTACACATGCAGGATCCCTGATAAGTAGATGGAGAGACGTTGATAAAGAACACCCAATTCCTACAGCGGGAAGTCAATGCCGCCCACGTTTAAATAAAGACAGGGTTTATTACTGGTCTTTTATGAATCATGATAAATTAAATGTCCTGAGTTCTGGAGGGATAAAAGATTTAAATTATAATTCTGAAGGCCAGGGGAGTTTCACTAGTCTCAAAATACTCTGGTGCCTCAAAGACAGACTAATATTAAGAAGGACAAAAAAATGTAGTTGGTTCCAATAAAGAACCTGTTTCATCCGGTAATGCCTTTTTTTTTTTTTTTTTGAAACTATGGCTTTTTATTTTCATGTGGATAATTCAAACAAAGTCACTAGTAGCCTTTGTTTAATTTTTTTTTTTTTAAAAAGAAACCCTCAAAAAAAATCTTGAGCTTAAACGAAATCTAAGTCTGCTACAGGAGCCTGGCTGGAGGATTCCTATTTTTATAGATGAGAAATACAATGCAGATTTCGCTTCAGAGTGTTAAAAGAAGGAATGTTAGTTTAGGGGGCTAATTTCCCAGGCTCCAAGTGATTTAGGGGTGGTGTCACAATGCTAGGTATAGGGTGATAGGACAGTGATCACTGCCGAGAGCCTTGGAATGGATCTTGCTGTCACACAATACAGGTAACAGAGTGGGACAACAGAAAATAATCAAGGCGCCAATCAACATTCTTGGATCGTTCATCCTGTAAGTCCAAAAGGTGTTGGGGTAGAGGTGCCTCAAGCTGTCAGCCAGTGGCACAGCCTGCAGGAATTCCCCAAAGCCTTGGTACTCTTGTGGTGTGAAGTCACTCCTCCTATATTCCAAATGCCTGTGACCCCAATCCCTTATGCAGCCAATATTTAACGAGAATTGACCAATAACCCGACACTGTGCTAGCCATGTGCATTTAATAGTGAGAAAATGTCTAGAATGGGCAAGTCTGCCTAAATGTCAGTGCAACTACATGCAAGTGTCTACCTAAATAAACACAAACACACAATGGATGGAATGGTGTCTTTCAATACACGACGAATTAGACTTCTGACTACTGTACAGTCCAAAGCCACATTTCATCAAGCTTTCTCATGACCATACTCCCTGAATTGATGGGTTTCATAACTACAGATTATGTCCAATGGATAGGATTTGGGTAAAAGGAAATTAACGAAAGAGAAGACCTTAGTATGCTTTGATCTCACTTGATATGGAATGCAGGGAATATTCTCTTGTCTAGGACTTCCAAATCTGGAAACTGTAATTCTCAGCAAACTGACACAAGAACAGAAAATCAAACACCGCATATTCTCACTCACAGTTGGGTGTTGAACAACAAGAACACATGGACACAGGGAGCGGAGCATCACACACTTGGGTCTGTTGGGGGGGCAAAGGAGGGACAGTGGGTGGGGGGGAGGTCGGGGAGGGATAACATGGGGAGAAATGCCACCTGTAGGTGAAGGGGGATGGAGGTAGCAAACCACATTGCCATGTGTGTACCTATGCAACAATCCTGCATGATCTGCACATGTACCCCAGAACCTAAAGTACAATAAAAAAAAGAGCATTTTTGATAGAAACACAGACACAACTGGACATAAAATGTATGTGACACAAGAATAGAGGCACCCACTTATCCTCCTGCCCTGTGTTTCCATGTGCAAGAATTTTTCTAGCATAATATTCTGGGCCTCTCCTGAGCTTCTCATTCCTCCATGCACAAGAAGGAACAGTTTATCAAATTGGTGACCTTGGGAAAAGAACCTGGACATACTCAGGCTAGTCCCTTAGTCCTATGTCAAATTAACCCATTAGCGGAAAATGCACAATTCCTGAGCGTGTGTGTGTGTGTGTGTGTGTGTGTGTGTGTGTGGACTGGAGGCCAGGGGATTGCCTGAAGGTTTCCACAGTGTCAGTGACTGATGGGCAAGTCGGCACAGATCAGGAGAGCATAAGCAAGCCCACTTGGCCATATCTTTAAATTTCAGTTTATTTGATTAATATGCAGATACCTTTTTGTTTTAAGTTTTATTGACATAGAGTTCAGAAACCATAAAATTCACCAATTCAAGGTATACAACTCAGTAGTTTTTAGTATATTCACACAGTGGTGCCATTATCCTCACAATTTAATTTTAGAACATTTTTTGTTACCCCAGGAGAAAACCCTGGTGCACATCCGCAGCTCACTCTCCATCTCTAGGTGGTGACTAATCTACTTTGCATCTATATAGATTTGCCTGTTCCAAACACTTCAGGGGGATGGGATCAGAAAGTTAAAAACACTGGGCTAAATGAAAGAAGATTGTTTACTTCCTTTTGCCTTCCTGTCCAGCTTCTTTCTCAGTTGGTTCTTACTCAATAGGGACATAAAGGGATACTATTTCTTAATCCCCTAGAGCTACCATGTATCTAAAATGATTTCTTGTGCCCCATTTTGCCAATTTCTAATTATTTAACACTTTGGTATTTTCACTTTGTACGGATATTAAACTGTTATGAAGGTCAGCACTTATTTATCCATTCATTCATTCCTTTATACTTTCAAAACACATTTATTCATCCCTAATATGTCTGCCAGATCCTGGGGCTTTCATAATGAATAAACCCTGGTACCTGCTCTCTGGGAACTCACACTTAATTGTGGGGAATGATTTAGGTAAAAAGTTGGGCAAAACATAAAAAAACTGACTCACTGGAAGATAAATCCAATGACTCTTGTTCAGCCTCAAATTCATTACAGGATGTGGCACCATCCATGGTTGCTGTCTCTGTGAAATTCCTTCTACCCTTTAGGAAACTGTCCCTGCCTGGTTCACCTGCCACTTCTCCTGTCACTTTTTGCTGTCCTTCTCTCCTCCATTCTCCCAACCATTCTCAAAAGCGGCCCTTCCTTAAAACAAATCCACCTTCCTTTTCTACCATCCGGTCCTTGGAGACATCATTCATTCCCACCGTGTCTACTCTCACCCCCGTGGCAACTTAAGAGTAGCACAAAGATGAGTAAAATGTGATTAGACAGACTTAGTGACACATTGGATGTTGGAATGGTAGGTTTGAGGTGCAGGTACTTGTGTGGATTGCTGTGGCCGCATCAATTTCCACCAAGTATTTCCATGTTTCCCTTGCCAATTATCGATTAGCTAAATTATCTCCAAAAGAGCACTCTCCTTCCTATCAATCCTTGATAAACATTCACTCGATAGTCCCATAAACTCCACACATTATCCCCAGCATTTGCTGCCTACGTCTGCACTTCGTGATCTTTATTTCAACCCAAAAGCTGCTGTCTGCTCTAAATCGGTGGTGACTTCATGGAAACTGCTGATTTATAGTGTTGACCCTTCTTGCCTATTCACATTTCAAATCCATAGAGTGAGAAGAGACCCAGAAATATTTATTCAGACAGATAAAATCCTCCCTATTTAACAGAACTGACTTCCATGAGCAGTGGGCACATCCTGTTACCTAGGGACATTTCCACGGGATTACGCACTAAGACTCTGGCTGTAACTGGAAGTTGCTGCCACTCAAGTGTCAAAACAAATAATGATAAAAACCAACCCTCCGAGAACTTGCAGGGGGTAGCTGATGCTTCTTCTTTAGATAAATACATTTTTAAAAAATTAGAAATGATTGTAACATAGATACCGGGAATATATGTAATCTAATAAGAGACAATATATTTTATATTATGTATATCACACAACAGAATATACTACCAGACATACTCTATACTATATATTTATAATATATATCTCACACATAATACAGTGATACATACTACAAAGAGTTGTATGTGTATCCATATACATATACATGTACATGTTCTATATAATTTTTTGTATAAAATGTACACACATATGTATATGTATATATCACATAATTACACATTTCTGCAACAAAAGGAAGGTAAAAATTGTGTTTATTTTTCCCCTTTCCAAGGGCTCCAAAATTCAGAAGGTAAAAGAATGACGAATGAAATCTCCTCAAGCATTCTTGTTTACCATCGTCATCAACGCACACAACACTGGGGTGATGGCTCACATTTATTCAGCAGTTAACACACTCTAGGTAAACATCTGAATACTTTGCAGCTAGTATCTTCTTCAGTCTTCAGTACAAATCCATGAATCAGGCATTATTATTCCATTTTGTAGATGATATTACTCAGTTTTCAACAACTAGAGAGACTAGCTCAAGGTCTCCTAGCAATTCCACCCTGAGTCTCTCAGACCCCAAAACTGGGCTCTGATTCACTAGTCTGATTGGTTCCCTGATATTATTCTCTCTCTTTTTTAAAGACAAAGGGCTTCCTTCCTTCAAATACTTTAATTATTTCTTCATTCACTTGTCTAATTCAACTTAAAGTAGAACTTTCAAAGGTGTGGCTATTTACTCGGTATGTTCCAACTATTAAAAATGTGGGCACAACTTAGCCACATACAGGAACATGATCGTGCCAGCAAGAAGCAGGAAGTCACAGAGCGATTTCTAAAGCATAATCTGTTACCAAGCAAAGGTGGAAGCCATGAAAATCCATCCTTTCCTCTCTTGCTGAACTGGTGGATGTTCTGAATTGACTGGTAATAGGATCTGACTGGAAGATGAGAGGCAAATCCTTCTGAAATCCAAATGACTCTCAGAAATGTAAAGAGCAGACTGCATCCTGAAGGACACTGAGCTGAAGGCTTTTCCCACTCTGAAATAACCAACTCATTGAGAGGGAAGAACCATCTTGGCAAATGAAATGTAACTCATGTAATAATCACAGTAGCTTTGACATCCTGGTCGGAAAAGGACCATCTCAGCTGTCCACAACTGCTGTCTTATTATCAATCATCGAAATTGGTTACATTATTGGTTTTGGCTCTAATCTATGAATGGTCTTATCTGTAGCTATATTAGTCATGTATTACCAGGAAAACTTTTACAGAATTCCACATTTTAAGTGTACTTAACACCAAGCACCTCCTCTTCAGATCAATTATATCATAATTTACATTTTAAATATGATCATTTGATGAATGTGTGTACTACCAGCCTGCAGTCTTCATCTGCCAACAGCTACAAGGAACAGCTATCATTTGCTAAATGGTTACTTGTGCTAGGCATGTAAAATCATTTAGTCTTCACAACAGCTCTGTGAAGTAGCTGTTTATTCCCATTTTACAGGGAGGAAAATTTAGGCATAGAGTTGTTAAACAACTAGTCTGAGATCCCCCTGGTAGTAAAAGGCAGCCTCAGACTGGACCATCCCAGCAGCAAAGCTCCAGCCATGAGGGCAGCAGTCACATACATACTCACTGATTCCGTGTGTCCAACACTTAACAGATGCTACAGAACATTTGTGGCATTAATGAGAAACTGCTTATCCTGAGTTGGGCTAGTTCTGTGTGATGTACAGGGAAGTCCCTTGCTTTGTGTTAATCTCAGAGAGTTGAGCTCTGTAACCCAAAACTTGGAGGCATTATCATGTAAAATGGGTCCAGGTGTGGGTAGAATTCCTAGGGCCCCCAAGAGAAACAAAATCCATCTCTGCCTCTGCAAACCACCCTTGCTGATTCTACATCTGTATATTCCATTCATTTATTTATTTTTATTGCATTTTAAGTTTTGGGGTACATGTGAAGAACATGCAAAATCGTTCCATAGGTACACATGTGGCTGTGTGATTTGTTAGTTAGAGCTGTATTCCCTTCATTCCCACCTTACTCCATAGGTGATGAGACTGTTTTCCTGTGCTCCTCCAAACCATTAATGTCCACACTCATATTCCCATAAGTGAACACAGCCAGACCCAAAGGATAACCTGAGTCACCCAAGTATTCACTCCTTCCTTTAGTCTTGTCTGGGAAGAACTCACCAGAATGAAATATCTATTTAGTGCCAGGCATTGTTCTCATGAATGTAAAGTGCTGAAGAAAGAATCACAGAACAGTACTCTGTGTCTCAGGAAAGGCATGAATTCTTACAAACTAAAATTCACGTAGGTACATCCTAAGTATTGTAAGAAGAAAAAACAATTTCAATTGGGATGCAGAATAATACACTGATTTTTGCTCATGCTGGGAAAAGTTTAGGAAGAAGCCCAGAATTAGAACTGTACGGCGAAGGCCAGGCACAGTGGCTCATGCCTATAATTCCAGAAATTTGGGAGGCTGACGCAGGTGGATCACTTGAGGTCAGGAGTTCAAGACCAGCCTGGGCAACATGATGAAATCCCATCTCTACTGAAAACACAAAAATTAGCTGGGCATGGTGGCAGGCACCTATAATCCCAGCACTTTGGGAGCCTAGATGGGCAGGTTGCTTGAGGCCACGAGTTGGAGACCAGCATGGCCAACGCGCTGAAACCTTGTCTCTACTGAAAATACAAAAATTAGCCGGGCCTAGTGCCTTACACCTGTAGTCCCAGCTATTTGGGAAGCCAAGGCAGGAGAATTTTTGAACTCGGGAGGCAGAGGTTGCAGGAACTGAGATCATGCTACTGCACTGCAGCCTGGGTGACAGAGTGAGACCTCTGTCCCCCTCACCCAAAAAGAGAAGTGTACCATGGAGAACAGGGAGGGGTGGGAGGATGGAGAGGGACTCCAGGAAGAATGAAAAGAAAAATGTTTCAGCTGGAAGCACAAGTGAACAGCATTTCAGATTTAGTCATGAAGTATGGAATGGTGTCCACTTCTCCAATGGGTGGACTTGAAACTGTCGCCCCTCTTAGACAATGCTCAAAAAGTGTTACAAAATCCAGTGCAAAAGCAAAACCAGCCAAGGAAAGCATTTGTGAACCGGTAGCAGAGCAAACCGAGCTGGACAGTGGTTAAACTATGCAAGGGTCTATGAGACGGTCTGTCTACTAGTGAGCTTGTGTTTTCTTTTGTTTTTGGCTTCATCTAAAATATTTTACTTTGGAGAACCACCCTTGCCCCATTCTACATCTGTATATTTCATGTAGCTAGAGCTGTATTCCCTTCACCCCCAACTTACTCCATAGGTGATGAGGTTCAAGACCAGCCACTCAGAAAACTCCAGCCTTATCATCTAGGGATTTACTGAGAAGTATGCACATGACTGAAATTAGCCAATCAGAGCCTTCCCTAGAATTTTTGGCAGTATCCCCAGCAGGATACCAACTTCTTGTTTTTTCTTCTTGAGACAGAGTCGTGCTCTGCTGCCCAGGCTTGAGTGCAGTGGCATGATCTCAGCTCACTGCAAACTTCACCTCCTAGGTTCAAGTGAATCTCCTGCCTCAGCCTCCTGACTAAGTGGGATTACAGGCACCACCACCATGCCTAGTTCATTCTTGTACTTTTAGGGGAGACGGGGTTTCACCGTGTTGGCCAGGCTGGTCTCGAACTCCTGACTTCAAGTGATCTGCCCACATGGGCCTTCCAAAGTGCTAGGATTACAGGTGTGAGCCACTGCACCAGCCAAGGATGCTAACTTCTCAGAGACTATGTGTGTAAGAACTTTTAGTGGTGCCTGGTACCAAGAGGGGAGGCACATCTGGGAGAATCACAGTTCTCGTGACATTGTGAAATCTTCTGACTGGGTTGAACCTGAAGTCTACCCTTTGTGCTTCCTGGTTCTATAATCTAATTCTTTTTATTTTCTTAATTTTAATTGAAACTTTATTTATGTTTTATTTGTATCTTTCTCATCTCTGTGACTACCTGGAGAGCTTATTTGAAACTTACTTTTTTTTTTTTAACTTGGAACTAAAGAAATTTTGATGAAATCAGTTGTAAAAATCCTTGTAAGTTCATACATTCTAACTCTATGCTGGCTGTAGCTTCGTTTCTCATAACAAAACCTAGAAAGTCCAAAGGGACACTACATACCCCCAAACAATTTGGTATTGAGACCCCGGCCTTTGGAATTCTCATTTCTGTTCTTTTTTTTTTTTTTTTTGAGACGGAGTTTCGCTCTTGTTACCCAGGTGGGAGTGCAATGGCCCGATCGCGGCTCACTGCAACCTCCACATCCTGGGTTCAGGCAATTCTCCTGCCTCAGCCTCCTGAGTAGCTGGGATTACAGGGACGCGCCACCGTGCCCAGCTAATTTTTTGTATTTTTAGTAGAGACGGGGTTTCACCATGTTGACCAGGATGGTCTCGATCTCTTGACCTTGTGATCCACCCGCCTCGGCCTCCCAAAGTGCTGGGATTACAGACGTGAGCCACCGCGCCCGGCCGTCATTTCTGTTCTTTTAAGCACCACATTATTTTCTAAGCTGCCTAAATTATTCAAATGATCTCGGACACCATAGCTTGTATGACAGTTGCTGACATCTAGCAAAACAAAGCCAAAGTTTACAAGACGGATGGAGATTATGAATAAAGGACTGCAGCATCCAAGACTCTCAATATTCAAGGCATGTCAGTAAAGTGACACATTTAACTGGGTTAAATGTGAACCGCTCTTTACTATGTAAAATATGTGTACCCTTCACAGAACTGAAGTTACTACTAAGTCCTGTAATTTTTACTCCAGTGAATAGTCTGAGCTTGCCAATAAGAAAACAGAATAAGGGCTATGATTAAAGAGACTTTCAGGGTACATGCCTTGCCATAGCTCTTCTCTTTCTTTCCCAGCTAAGGGTCTTGCTTGCAGTCTGGGGTTTAATCAGCATCCTAACTGTGAGGAACCCTGTAAATTGAATACCATTCCTTTCCAGAGTTCAAACAAGTCCCATTTGAAGGCCAAGGTTTAGATGCAAATATGAAAGACATGATTTTGAGGGAAAAAAAAATCAAACATGACCAGAAAGGACCCCGGTCTAAATGAAATGTATCTCAGAGCAGATTTTCTCTGATCTCTGCTTTAGAAAGATCAGCTTTCTTATTTGAAACTTCAAAAAGTGGTCACATTTATTATATTTCTAGAAGTCTGTAAATCATGACTATTTCTTCCTTTTCCCCTCCCTCAGGAGAGAGAGAGAAAAAAAGGTCTCATTCTGCCTGACTTCCAGGAAGAAGATTTCATGACTATCTCAATAACAACAACAAAAAAAAAACAGAAAAGAAAAAAATAACCACAATTTGTCTGTTCTGTTATCAGCAATTAAAGATACTTTATCTAGTTACTATGGAAGATGGCACCAGTTGACAATCATCTCTGACGAACTGATCATTATCAGTAATTTATGACCAGTTTCTTAGTTAATTATCCTCAGGAAGGAGAGCAAAAATCATTTGTATAGAAAATAAGTAGTCATTAACAACAGTGGAATTCGCTGGGAATGTGGTTATAAATCATCAGCCAGCGCTGGTAATGATTCCTGGGAAGAAAGAGGAGGGAGAAAAAACAGACACTCTATCCAACTTTAGGGAACTATTCTGGGGGAAAAGTACTTTATAATAAACTTTTTCCCACCAATTAAATTGAAGAATGGCTTGCCTCTTAAGTAAAAGAATACCAGATACTTTATTCTCAATGCGGCATAGTCGGGCAGGAGAAGAACACATTTCTGCTTCAGCAGGCAAAGCCAGTGATGATACAGCACTCAGGCACTTTAAAATTCTGCCTCCAGTGTCTAAGCTCACTTTGAGTCAAGAAAAAGGGTCCCACTTCACTTTTTGAAAGTTAATTTAATCTACAGACCAAGCTTTGATTTAAGAGTCTGAAAACTGTCTGGTCTACAAACCAAGCATGGACTTAGGAGGCATGATCTGTATTTGAGCTTGTCATTGCCAATTGCAAGTTGAGAATCTTTGGGCATGTTATGGAACCTGTGACCCGCCCCCAACTTTTTTTTTCTTTTTTTTTTTTTTTTTGAGATGAGGTCTCTCTCTGTCACTGGGGCTGGAGTGCAATGGTGCAATCTTGGCTCACTGCAACCTCCGCCTCCCAGGTTTACACGTTTCTCCTGCTTCAGCCTCCTGAATAACTGGGATTACAGGTGACTGCCCAGCTAATTTTTTGTACTTTTAGTAGAGACAGGGTTTCTCTATGTTGGCAGACTGGTCTCAATCTCTCGACCTGGTAATCTGCCCTCCTTGGCCTCCCAAAGTGCTGGGATTCAGGCGTAAGCCCCTGCACCCAGCCGACCCCGTTTGTAAAAATGGAGGATGGGTATCTGCTATGGGTTAAGTCATGTCCCCTCCAAAAGATAGATAAACCCCTAACCTCAGGTACCCGGTCATGCCACCTTATTTGCAAATACAGTCTACAAAAAGTAATCAAAGATGAGGTCAATAGGGTGGGCCTGTCCTTATAAGGAGGAGAAATGTGTACACAGAGACAGACGCAGACATGAAGATGATGTGAAAAATCCCCAAAGAGAATGCCACATGACAATGGCCACAGACGGAGGTGCTACAGAGCTGCCAATCACAGTATGAAAGAGATTACCACCAAACCAGAAGTCAAAAGAAGCAAGGCAGAATTCCCCTCCGGGTTTCAGAGGGAGCAAGACCCAGGTGACACCTTAATTTTGGGCTCCTTGCCCCAGAAGAGTAACGACATACACTTCTGTCATTGTTTTTAACCACCCAGTTTGTGATACTAACTAATACACTACCTTACAAGGTCTTTGTACAGCTTAGACGAGAAAAGGCTTAGAACATCCTTGGGACAAACTCTGGCAGGTGATATGTGTGCCATAAGAATACTTCTTCAAAAGCTTCCTGAGTGATGACCCTACTTCGACAAATAATAATTAATAGGATTTTAGACCAAGCTTGTTCAACCCACAGCACATAGTTCACATGTAACCCAGGATGCCTTTGAATGCAGCCTAACACAAATCCATAAACTTTCTTAAAACATTAAAATATTTTTCTGTGAATTTATTTATTGCTCATCAGCTATTGTCAGTGTTAGTGAATTTTACGTAGACCCCGAGACAATTCTTCTTCTCCCAACATGGCCCAGAGAAGGCAAAACACTGGATATCTCTGTTTTAGACAACAGTATGCAGATGCTGTCTAGCATGTACAGCACTCAAGCTGAAAGAGCTTTAGGCTCGGCATCAGAACCCTGGGATTCAGCCCCTATTCTTCCATTTCCAAGTTTTTGCCACAGCAGGCTTTAGACTCCTCTCCCACAACTTTGAGGCTGTCCAGTAACGCCTTCCTCACAAAGATGCCATGAGCCCCAAGCGGGAAAATGCACATCATAAGCCCTTTGTAGTTTGAGGCACATTTCATTCAGCAGTGCCACTAAGGTGGGTTCTGGGGACTCCACGGTGAGCAACTCAGCAAACGCCACTCCAATAAATCTGCAGTTAGCACAGTGAGATCTTTCGGGTGGCAAGTAGTTACTGGAGGGTTTGAAATTGCCTCTCTTTCGAGTCTAAACTGAGATGTGACACAAGAGCAGACCTTGCCAAATGATCGTGACAGGAGGCACCCTCTGGCAGAAGAAGAGGCACACGTCTCCAAGGCTGCAACAAAACAGCCATGGAGGCCAGTGTGTTGAGAGCCCTAGGAATAAAGGCCTGGAGAGAAAGAGAGGGAGAGAGGGGTCAGAGAGAAAGGCAAGAGGCCAGATGAAACTGGGATGACAGGCCAAGCTATCCATTTTTATTTTACATTTGGGTTTTTTTGGTAAATGTTTCTTTTTTCCCCCTTTTCTTTTTATTTCTTTCGTTTATTTTAGGTGCATATGTTATCTGGCATTTCTCCCCGTGTTATCCCACCCTCTCCCCTTTCCCCCACCCCCCACTGTCTCTCCCCTAACCCCCGCCAACTGCCCCAGTGTGTGATGCTCCTCTCCCTCAGTCCACGTGTTCTCTTGTTCAACACCCACCTATGAGTGAGAACATACGGTGTTTGGCTTCCTGTTCTTGTGTCAGTATTCAAGGCTAGGAAGTGGGGAAAGTTGGGGAACGATAACCTGATTTGAATATTAAAAGGACCAATCTATTACAAAAAGACTGGATCTGAAGACAAAGGATAGAGGGAGACCAGTTAGGAAGCTTGCGGTCCAGATGCAGGTAGCTTGGATTAACGTGGCAAAAATGGCACTGGGAAAACTGTGCAGATTTTTAGAATCATTTGGAGGCAAGCCATTATTATTACTTTTATCTCTTAATTTAATTCCACTCAGTCCTATTGCAATGCCTTCTGCCACTTCCCTGACAGATGGTCAGCCTACTAAAAAAAAAGATTCATTAGTTTAAACCAAATAACCTATGCTTAATCACCCTTTCCCTCATCCTCCATAAAAAAATAAACTCTTAATAATCATAAAAAGCAGACACATGCAAACAATGCTACTGGGCATAGGTAACAGATTCCAAGTTGGATCAAGTCCCATCATAATATCATTGGTAGTGGGTGCCCTGTGCTGACAAATCTATGTGCTCAGGATCACTCAATTCTCACAGTATCTGTGAGAGAGGAGTATTATCATTTCTAAAATCTCTTATATAGAACCATGAAGTTAATAAAAAGAGTGTTTGGATCCACAAGATCGAAGGCCAAGAGAAAACAATATGAAGAGTTGCTTATCATTGATCATGAAAAGTTCAGAGCTGAATTCACACGAAAAAACTCCTATGAGATCCTACGAAACAGTAAATTACAGTGTCTCCCAGAATACCCATTCACCAAAGCTAGACAGGGAAGCTGAGGATATAGGTGCAAATGTTTGCCAGGTGTTCCCTGGAAGAGGGGGAAAAGATGTTGTTCTACCACTGGTGATGCTTCTGCTATGATCTAGATATGCTTGATTTGAATCCATTCTAAGTTCTGAGGTTAGTTTCTTGCAACCACACCTGTGGTGGCCCAGAAGTACTTCTTTCCCGGAAAAGTGTGGTCCAAGTACCATAAAACGAATGCCTGTTCAAAGGGCCTTTTGTCCCCAGAATGAGCACCATCATGGTTATGGGGCTGAATCAAATACTCTACGATGCCCAGAAGAACATCTCAGGTACTTGTTTGTATTGGGCAAAGATGAGAAATCAGAGACAAGGTGCTTTTCAACATCTCTCCTCTTTATACTTTCTTGGATTTAAAAGAAAAATGTCCTTGTATTTTTTTGTCCCCCAAATATCAAGATGGACTTTCTATCTTCTGTTATCCTTCCTGGGTTCTTTTTTATTTTCTTTCCCAATGCAGGGTAGCTGGAAAGATGTTACTTCTTATCCCAGTGTACACTCTGTGGTGACATTTCAGAACACTTGTCTTATAAAGATTTGAGAAAGAGATTCTAACTCCCTCTAAGATGCTTCTGTGTGAACCTCAGCGAAAGATTTTCACATAATCCTGCAGGTTCTCCTCTCTCTTCACCTGCCAAGGTGTCTCCTTCCAGCCAGGCGAAAATCATCCAGGCCAGATGGGCATCTAAGTGGAAAACAACACAACAACAACAAAACCCAAAGCAGCAGTAAAGGCCTTGTCAGAGCCACAGTAAGGTATAAAAAGTACAAAGCCCAACACGCAAGAGGAAAGGTCTCAGAGAGGAAAGAAATGGGTTCCCACGCCGAGCCAGAAGTCAAAGTCAAGAAAGAAAATGTCTCTTCTGGCAGGCTTGGCTCATGCCAACCCAACAAAGGTTCACAGAGTCTTAGGGGTCCCTGCCCTTCCATTGTGTCAAGTCACAGGCAGTAACGAATCTTAAGGAGGGGCAGCTGTTCAAATTTTCAGAGTCACTGACGTTATACGTAAACTCGAGTAATAGTACTCGAGTAGTAGTCAAATGTAAATTTTCTCAGCAAGGCAATTTACCTCTGTAGAAGGGTGCATCTCACAGATGGAGCAACAGTGAGCAGACACGTGGACAAGGGAGGGGAAGGGCTTTTTATTCCTGACACAGGTAGCCCCTGCTGCTGTGTTGTTCCCCTACTGGCTAGTGTTGAACCACGCAGTCTAAGCTAATTCTGATTGGCTATTGTAAAGAGGGCAGAGGTACCAGCCAGACTGGTGGGGTGGGTAGTTTGGCAGGAAGGACAGTTATGGAACAGGTCAGAGCAGGTGACCAGGGGTGACTCATGTCAAAGCAGGTGACCAGGGGAACAGATGTGAACTACTGATTAGAACTGGTGGGAAAGTTGTTTACCAAAACTAGAGGCAAAGGGGGCAAAGAGAACCAGGAAGTTGAATTTTAAAGTGGAGAATTAAAGAATAAGAGAGTGGAGCACATTGACACACTGATTCTTTGAAGAGAAACTTGGAGTTCACGATATATAACACTGAGTTCACAGCTACAGGTGGCCTGGAGGAGATGCCATCCTAACGATTTTAAACATTAAGCTTAGGGCATCTTCTCCCCTCCTCAAGAATACTTACATGTTCGACCTAAGGGAGGGGGTACAAATATGCCACATTTTGAGTGAAACTCTCATCATCTGCTAAACGCGGAGCTTATTTCCATTTGAAATGTACAAAACTATTGATTGAAATTGGCTTGGATGTGATCGCTGCCAAAGAAGACCGTGGCCCTGGGGAGGGAGAGGGAGACAGGAGGGATGATAAACAGCAGGGTGCCTGGGAGCAGAGTGATACTGCCCTGTGATGACAGACACCCCTTGTAACTGTGACTCAGCATTGTGTGGTTCCCACTATTGTATGCAGAGGAAGTCAAGGCCAGGCTGATGAAGTTTACAGTCTTACAAAAGAAGACAACTGGGGCACCCACGAAGGCATAACAGGCATCTTAAGACTGTGGTCCCACGCAGGGCAGTGGATCACGCAATTACCCATCGAGACATTTTTTCTCAGCTGCAGTCCTTGGGCTCAGAGGAAAGCACACGTAGGGTGAAACTGTCCAGTACACCTGCACTTATCCCTGCATTCAGTCCACCCCACAATTCAGCCCTATGTGAGGTGCTACTCAAGAAATACGAGAAATAGGTAAGTATCCACCCTCTGGTCAGGCGTGGCTTACAGATCTCAACGTTATTTTTTAAATAGCTGTTGGGAGGACAAGCTAGCTCACACCTGTAATCCCAGGACGTTGAGAGGCAGATGCAGGAAGGTTACTTGAGGCCAGGAGTTTGAGACCAGAGTGGGCAACATAGCAAGACCCTGTCTCTAAAAAAAAAAAAATTATCTGGGTATGGTGGTGCACACCTGTAGTCCCAGCTACTCAAAAGGCTGAGGTGGGAGGAATGCTGGAGCCTGGAGTTTGGGGCTGCAGTGAGCTACAATCATTCTATTGCACTCCAGCATCAGTGACAGAGAGAGACCTGATATCTTTAATTAAAAAAATTAAATTAAATTTTAAAAAGGTGTAAATCAAAATGAACTCTAGCTGCTGCACAGAGCCTGATGCAAACTTCTCTTTGGGTACATCTCTTCGGATGCTCACGCTGAACGGTTAAAGTTGTTGGTAAGTCTTTTTCGCTTACCTCTCCCACTGACTCTAGGGTCCAGACTTCACCTTTATGTCCAGCATCCATCCTCCATCCACGTAGCTGTACCAGCTAAGTGGATACCATGGCTACCATCTTAGCAGCTTCCATCATCTTTTCTCTGACCTACAGCATTTGCCTAGAAGTGATATTCTTGCTCTTTACACAATTAAATTTCCATCTAGGCGTCAGACAGGTTTTTAAGACATAAAGCATATCCTAGCCCTCCTCTATTTAAAACTCTACAATGACTTTCCATTGCACTTAGAAAAAATGTTCCATTCACTGTGCCCTATCTCAGGTACCACTACGTCACCCTGACATAACACTGATGTCATCTTTCTCAGCAGATAACTGACTCACCTATTCACTGTCTGCTCTCTGCACTGTGACCAACTCCCTGTGAGCAGGGAACGGTTCAGTGTTGGTCACTGCCATAACTTGTTTAGGAGAGTGTCTGGCATTGGTGAAGGGCTCCATAAACACCTGTTAGATGAATGACGAATGCCAGAGCCCCCTATCTCTACAAGTAGGAGGTTGAATATCTTGATGTCAAAGTTCCCTCCCAGGTTATTTCAGGAGAGACTGCAGTCTGTTTCCCTTCAGAGCCTAAGACAGGAAGACCTAGAGCCCTTACTGAGCAGAGTTTAAGAGTTCTCACCTGTGTCCTACTCCCAACTCAGTGTGAAAACTTAGGTTATTTTCCACCTCTGAAAGAGAGGTTTCTTTTACTTGGCAATATCTTAGAGCTTTTCCATCTCTAAAAGGAACATTGTCCTAGGATCCCTCTTTATAGAACTTGATTCACTCATGCTTCCTCTTGGTGCTGCTTTACAATGTAGAAATGTCTTGTGGGGGGGCTCTGGGCAGGAATTTCCTCCAAGGAGTCAGAGAAACGACCCTTCAATGGATTTACAATATAGAAATAGAATGAATGTAATCTGAGATACAGTAATCCACTGGTCGTTTCACTAGCAAAAAAAAACTACAGCTAGGGTAAGACAAGCCGGGCTTTTGAAAGAGTTATTTTAAATGAGTAGTTAGGTAACTTAATACATTTTAAAATCTGAGTCTGTTTAAAGCATTGTATAAGAATTTATCAATGCAGACATCACAGATTTGGCATTCTTGAAATTTCCGGATAGAGACTGAGTTTTTTTTATAGCCAGCCAGCTGATCTCACGGTTATCTACAAATAAAGAACAACAACTGAGGGAGAATTTCACAGATTCTAAGGCCAAAACCTACTTTCGAGAATGTTAAAGTGGTGAAGCATCATTAACAAAACAGACCTCAGAGTCATAGGCAGGATTCCCCAAGCCACATATGACATCAGGGCATTATGCTGAAAACATGGGTTCTTCAACTGACAGAGGGCAACCTGCTTCTCTGTGTCATCAAAAGCAAGTCACCTGAGGCCCTGCACAGGACAGAGACTGTTGAACTGTGGCTGTGGCTGTGTACGCCTGAGAGTAATAAAGTTTCCGTTCTCTTAAGACATTATTCATTTTTTCAAAATCTCGTGGTTCTGAATTGCATTTTTCTCTCTTTTTCTTTTCTTTTCTTTCTTTCTTTTTTTGAGATAGGGTCTTGCTCCGTTGCCCAGGCTAGAGTGCAGTGGCGCAATCACCACACACTGCAGCCTCAGCCTCCCAGGCTCAAGTGGTCCTCCCACCTCAGCCTCCCAAGTAGCTGGGACTACAGATGTGGGCTACCACCCTCAGCTAATTTATGTTCATCCTTAGGCTAGTTCTCTGTGAAGAAAACCATTTAAAGTTCCCTTGTCTTAGTGGAGAAGGTTTAAAAGTTCATGCAGAAGGAAAAAGACAGCTTGTAGGAAGACAACGAGATAATTCTCAAGAGTATGTGTGTGTTTTAAAGAAGTGTAGTGTGCAAACAGACCCAAACTATGCAGTAGAGTGAAAACTAGGACGGAGGTAGCAGTGATAATAATACGGTGACAGCCAGGGTTGATGTGGAGTGCTGCTGTGTGCCAGATGCTACCCTAAATGCTTTCCTGCTTACCTTACTTCATCATTATCCGCTCCTATAAGTGCTACTCCATGATTTATTTGGGAAACAGACTCACTGGGAAGCTGAAAGACTGACCCACACTTATACACACCACCAAGTGGTGGAATTAAGGTTTAAACCTCCATCTGCCTCTATTATTCTGCCCAGTGATTCAAGTGAGACTTTCCTGCCAAGGAGAAGAAGAGTCACAGAATAGGTTTTTCTTGTTTTTTGTTTTTTTCACCAAATATCATCAACTGTTCTTTCTGCTGGGGTCAAAGGAGTTAGCCTTGTAGAGACAGCAATGTAGAGGGACTTTACCCCACACGAGACAGTAAAAATAATACTGGAATGACATAGGATCTGGACGTAAAAACACCAACAAGCCAACCAACCAACCAATCACCCTTCCACTTTACAACCTGGTACCAGCTAAGAATAGACAACAGTCAAATCATTGGAATGAGGAGATAATCCCTGGCATCTAAAGTAGTAAGTATGGCACCATTTCACAGTGGCTGCTAAATGGATACAGGACGAAGAACCACCGATTAGCAATCAAGACAGAGGCCCTGGAAGAAGCCGTGAGAAAAAACAGGAGCTGGAAAAGGGCAAATGCATTCAGTGGTCAAGAGTGAGTGAGAATTCTGTGTTTATCTTGGTTTAACTTCCAAAGTGTTTTCTACAGCTACCGTGCCATTTTGCACTCCAACCAGCAAGGCCTGAGAGTTTCTGTTTCTCCACGCCCTGGACAACATCTGTTACCTTCTGTTATTAATATCAGCTGCCCTCCTAGTGGGTGTGACATGTCGTCTCCTCGCGGCTTTGATTTGCAATGCACGCTCTCTCTCTCTCTGTCTGTCTCTCTCTCTCTCTCTCTCTCTCTCTCTCTCTCTCTCTCTCTCTCGTGTGCTCTCTCTCTCTTTGAGATAGTGTCTTTCTTGTTGCCCAGGCTAGAGGGGAGTGGTGCAATCACCACTCACTGCAGCCTCAGCCTCTGAGGCTCAAATGATCCTCCCACCTCACCTCCTAAGTAGCTGGGACCACAGATGTGTCCCATCACTCTCAGCTCATTTATTTTTATTTTTTGTAGAGATGAGGTCTCCCTGTGTTGTCCAGGCAGGTATAAAACTCTGGTGTTCAAGAGTTTTGGCCTCCCAAAGTGGTGGGATTTCAGGTGTGAGCCACCATGCCTGGCCTGATTTGCATTTCTCTAATGATGAATGGCGTTGAGCATCTTTCTCTGTGCTTATCGCAGGTGATGACTGCACAGCACTGTGAATCTACTGAATGGCCTTGAATTGCACTCTTTAAAACTCACATTTCATATTATGTGAATGTTACCTGTATAAAAAAAAGTTTGAAAGTATAAATATAAACAAAGAACTAACCTGCAAGTCACTATAGTGTTCCTAACATATCCTTTTTACAAAAGAAAAGAAAAGAAAGAAAGAAAATACTGCTCTTTAGGCCAGTTCTTCCATTCAGCTAATTACTATAGATAATGATTTAAATGTATATTTTTTTCTATACATAAAGAAAATCACCCCTTCTGGATGTGTAAGTACTTTCCTGAATTTCAGCTATCGGTGAGTGCTATGCGGTGGTCTTCAGTTGGAACCACAGTATCTTCTCTTATCTGCTACAAAACATATTGCAGCACTGTGCACAACAGCAAAGACTTGGAACCAACCCAAATGCCCATCAATGGTAGACTCCATAAAGAAAATGTGGCACATATACACCATGGAATACTATGCAGCCATTAAAAAGGATGAGTTCACCTCCTTTGCAGGGACATGGGTGAAGCTGGAAACCACCTTTGTCAGCTAACTAACACAAGAACAGAAAACCAAATATCCCAAGTTCTCACTCATAAGTGGGAGCTGAACAATGAGAACACATGGACTCATGGAGGGGAACATCTCACAGTGGGACCTGTCGTGGGGTGGGGGTCTAGGGAAGGGATCGCATTAGGAGAAATACCCAATGTACATCATGGGTAGGCAGGTGCAGCAAACCACCAAGGCACATGTATAGCTATGGAACAAACCTGTACGTTCTGCATATATACCCCGGAATTTAAAGTATAATAAAATAAAAGAAGAGAAAACCCTTAAGGAGTGGCCTTAGGTACTCAATTAATATTTGCGAGAGGTTTATAATGATGAAAATGCAAAAACCTCCAGACATTACACCCCAGACAAATAAACTGCATTTCAGGGTAACAGTCCACGAGCAGTACAGGCATTTCAGCGTGGACTCTGAAATCAAACTGCCTGGGTTCAAATTCCACTGGATGTTAGCTCTGCAACTCGATCACATCCCTAAACGTCTGTAAGCTTACAGCCCCTCAGCTGTGGAACAGAGATAAGCATCGGTGCCTCTCTGTACTGTCGTTAGTGTTAAATAATACAGGCAGGGCTCAATTTATGGTAGCTATTCTAGAAGAATACCTACCCAATTCACCCAGAATTGTAAGCTGTTTTATTTCTCCTCTCGATGCAATTCTAGTGCAGAGACATCCACATGCAAATACACTTCTGCTGCTTAACACCCTCTAAAATCTTGCTGTTCATCGTATGGACCAAGAACCAGCGGCAGGAGCATCACCGGGAAGCTTGTTAGAAGTGCCTCAACTCAGGCTCCACCCCAGACCTACTAAACAGAATATGCATTGTAGGAAGATTCCTAGAATGATCCCTGTGCTCACTGAAAGCGTGAGAAGCCCTGGTATGGAGAAGGAGAAGGAGAAGGAAAGTTCATGAGAGCGTGTTTCCTAAACCAGAGCCGAAAGGAGCTGTAGCTGTTCTTCCTATAGTACGTACGACTATACATTTGGTTTCTTCCCCCCAGAAAAGACAACGGACAGGGAGGAATCCCCTTAGATTAGCAGAGTATTAGAAGAAACAAAAATTATCTTGTATACACATAATTTAGGTATGTCATATGCTCTTCTCCAAATTATTCTAATATTCTGAAAATGTTATTGTTAATTAACTCCCATGAGCAAAATAAGCCACAAGAATGCATCACTGTACTTGGCCATGACAGATCAATGTCACTGACTTCCTGCGTTGTTCATCTCTCTTTAATCTTTTAGAACTCCTCCCACTTGGGAGCCATCTTGAGTTGTTGGGTCTAAGAAACTACTATACAAATCTGAAGCTATCATAGCAATCCAACAGCCCTCACAAGCCATACTAGCTGAAGAAACACGGCTGTTTGCTGCCAACTATAATTAGACTTATCACACTTCAAGAACAGAAGGAAAATTAAAAAAAAAAAAAAAAACAAAACCTCCTGGGCCCCCCATCGTCCTTTTGCGACAGAGCTAATTTAAAAGCCACATTACTCTGATGATATGGAATTTATGAGGGATGTCCCACGTCATATTATGCATTAACTGGAAGTCAACAGGGGAGGACAATAGGGGACACAAATTAGCATGTGCAAAACATTTGGCGTCAATTGAATCTACTCAACTGCATGCTGGTAGAAACATAAATTGCAAAGCGATATCTATTTTTTTCCTTCCTACAAGATTTGCTGGAGACAGTGCAAGTTTTGAAAGACTCTTGAGGATACTACAGATTTATCTGAAGTCCAAAGAAGGAAGTACTTTTATAATCCAAGATTTTTGGGCTGCATTTATACAAAAGGTAGATTGTAGTCTTGTGATGATTGTGGTCCTGTGATAATTTGTGTAAATCATCTGCGTATCAATATTTACTAAGCATTTGGTGATTAATATTCTGGTATCACCTCTGCTATGAATAGGATACCCATTCCTACTAACATGAAAAGTATGAATCACACATATCTGTTTTGTGGTTAGCCTAGAGATAAATATATACGGAGTCTTTGGTTAGAAACTGAAGAGGCATCTTGGTGGGTGAAAGTTTAAGGTAACTGTCATCTCTAGAGGGAGACTACAGGAAAAGGGAAGAAATAGAAAAATAAGTAATAAACTTAAATATCCATATTGCCACCACTGAGGAAAAGAGAATGGAGGGGGAGAAACTGAGCTTGTGTAACATAAAAATAGGCAGTGAATAATTAAATACATGTGCACTGGTTGCTGTAGCCCCTGAGAAAGATGAAAGTGTCTTTCTGGAAGGGTTTTGCTTAAAGGACTGTGGCTTAAATCCTCAAAAATGTCCATGTGTCATGATCCTGGCCTTCAAAGGAAGCCTACAGCAATGTTTGATGGATTGGATCATTAACAAAATCATTCAATCATTCATTTAAGCATTTGTGACAGCCATTTACATGTGCTACAGATACACTGATGAATAAACCTGACATGAGGACAACCATCATGGGGCTTATAGGGAATGGGAGTGAAAACACAGAGATGATGGTTTTAGGAGGTTGAGTGGTATGAAAAGAAAAATGGATCACAGTTTATGAAAGAATACGCATAAGGTTCTCATGTGGTTTAGGATGGTGGGGCTTGGGAGACCTCCAGTGAATCTCTATCCATGAAAATTATTGCACACTGACCTCATACCCACAGGAGCTTCGAAGCTGATCTCTGCTGGGTTAGCTTTCTCCAGTGTGATCCCTCAATGTCTCCCTCAGACTTAACTGGAGACAGAGCTTTGGCTGGAAGGAAAGTGACCAACTATTCCAGTGGGTTTGGAATGGAGGATTTTTCAGAATGCAAGACTTCGAGTGCTCACACAGAAAAAATCCCGGACAAACCGGGACACGTCTTCCACTCTAACTGGAATCGTTCACTCCTGGTTTCTTCCCGTGGAATCTCCTTTCGACCATGGTCCTCACTTGATTTTTGCTGCAGGAGGTGGAATCCAATGGTATAGCGGACCTGTGCCATGAATGACTGCTCTTCCTTCAAACACCCTTTGTATTTGCAGATGGCCGCTACCTCCCGCTACAGAAACCAAAGAAGTTTTCTAATAGTTGAATGCAAGCATATGACCAGGCTTGCCCATTAGGATATGTCTCCCTGTGCTTTTTATTTTCATTCATGTATAACTACCTGAACCGCACAGATATTAAGTATAGAGCTCTATGGTGTTTTGCCAACACATACACACACGAACCAGTACCCCAGTCAAGGTGCAGAGAAATGCCATCTCCCTAGAAAATTCCCTTCTCCCTCTTTGCATTCTCTGCTCGTCCCCCAGCAAAGAATGCAAAAGCAGCAAGTACTTTTATAATCCCAGACTCTGGGGTTGCATTTATACAAAAGGTAGACTGTAGTCTTGTGATGACTGTGGTCTTGTGATGATTTGTGTAAATCATCTGGCTAACAGTCTTTACTAAGCATTTGGTGACTAACACTCCTGTATTACCCCTGCTATGAAGAGGATGTCCATTCCCAATGGCATGAAAAGCATGAATCATGCATCTCTGTTTTGTGGATAGCCTGGAGATAAATATATATGTAGCCTTTGGGTAGAAACTGAAGAGGCATCTTAGCGGGTGAAAGGCAATCACAAACCAGACTTCTATCCGCATAGGCCAACTGCTCCTGTTCATCAACTTCATAAAACTAGAACCATAAAGCATGGACTCTTGTGGATAATTTCTGTTGCTGAGTATAATGTTGTGTGTGTGTGTGTGTGTGTGTGTGTGTGTGTGTGTACACACTATGTATACACACACACACACACACATTGATGTGCTCGTCAGCAATTCATTTCTTTTTATTGCTGGATAGCATTCCACTGAGTGACTACACAACTTCCTATGCATTCACTTGTTGATGGACGTTTGGGTAATTTCCCTTTTTTCTTCTTTTGCCTTTACAAATAAACACGCCATGAGCATCCGTGAAGAAGTCTTTGTGTGCAGATATGTTTTCATTTCTCTTGATAAAATATTTAAGTCCAGAGCCACATCTCTGTGTATGTGTGTAGACGTATACGTGTGTGTGTGTGTGTGTGTGTGTGTGTGTGTGTGTGTGTGTGTGGCTAGTTAGTATATTTTCTCCCAGTGGTTTGACTTTTCAATCTCTTAAGGTCTTTTTATGGAACAAAGTTTTTTATTTTGAGGAAGCAAAGTCAAACTTCTCTTTCAGGCTTAGCACTTATTGTATTTCATCTGGGAAAATGTTGACCATGCTCAGTTTTCAAAGATAGATGTGTGTGTTTTCTTCCAGGGACTTTCAAGTGCCTGCTTTTGTAGTCAGGTCTGCAACCTATCTTCAGTTAATTTTTGTCTATGATGGAAAATACGGATCTGAGTTACATTTTTCCATCCCAGCATCCAGTTGGTCCGGGATTATTTGTTGAAAAGACTGGCTTTTCCTCCTCAAAATGTACTGTTACTTTTTTAAGGAAAATAAAAAATCCCTGCACTCTGTATGTTACCATCGGTCTTGGGTCTCAAGGGGCTAGGTGAAAGCACAGGCTACATCAAGCACCGTCACTGGAGGCTGTGTCCAGGGTAGAATCTGGAACCACGGCTCTGCGTTCACGAGTATGGATGCTGGTGGTGTCACGTGGCAGTGATCACAGTGCTGGCGGCAGCATCCACAGCGGGCAGTTGCTATGCAGGAATCCTAATGGGACCTTCAGCACCTGCATCTGTTTTCTGAGCCAGGTTCTCAAGTTTTCCTGATGATTCTGCATTCTCCCCAAAAGCATTCCAATCAAATTATCATTTGCATAGGTTACCTAAAAATGTTCTCTGTTGCAGACAATCAAGAATCCTGCACCGGTACAGTCGATCTGCCCACACACTTAGTATCAGTGTCTCATCCAGTTCCATGGTTTGGCTTTACTGCTCCTGTATTGGTGTTGACAGTTCTCAATGCCTGCCATCTAGCACTCGGCCAACCTAGGATGCTCCTGGCTATGCCAAGTGTGCTTTACAACAGAGCAGAGCATGGGATGCATCAGAAGTAGGATGAGTCTTCTTGCAACTCATTCCCACGTAGCCAGCACAATTTCTAGTAACCCACAATGGTTCCTCAGGGACACTGGGAGACTGTCCTTTATACAGGCAGAAAGTGGGAGGAAGGGGACCAGTGGTGTCGGTGACACAAGCAGTCAAGGGGCCAGAGAAAGGTCTTCGATTTACATAGAAACTCGGAGAACTTCACCTTCTCACATTCCACAATGTGTACATGCTAGGAGCAGAGACAGGCAACGTGGGAGTGGGACGGTAACTGCACCAAAAAGAAAAAAAATATTTAAGCTCAGACAAGTGGGAATGGAGTCCAATGCAACTGTCCAGGAGAGGAATCCGGAGTGGAAAAGTGCACAGTCCAGAGTGTACATGTGCAGGGAGAAATCTGCAGAGGAAACGGTGACCAGGAAGTAGAGCAAACTGCACACCTGCTCTGCGGCAGCGAACTCCATAAAGGGACAGGAGAATGAGGGAGATGAACGTTTAGAGGGTACAGAGAAAGCAGCCCCAACACAACAACGGTGAATACACACTGCCTCACAGCAGAAGGTAACTGTAGGGTCCTCCACACATTCAAGAAACAGGGACACAGTAATGCTCTCTCAGGGCCACCCTGGAGTGCAGATGAGGGCAGCTCTGAAACCCTCCATGCAAGAGGACAGACATCAACCTTCTCCATGGAAACAGACTGAAGATCACTCCTCGTCTGATTGGTAACTGCTTCCTTTTCCTAAGAGCACCCAAGAGAAGTTACAGTTCTCCCATTCTATGCAGCCTTTGGAAGACCATACATTGAGTAGGTTCCCTTTCCACTCTGGAAGATGAAGAGTTTCCAAAAGGCAGTTTCTTTCACATCCTAGCTCTCCCTGCCAGGGTGGATTCAAGAAGGGAGGTGTTGCCTAAGTCTGGCCATTGTGATGTGTTCTTCAGGGATCCCGAAGTGGAGCACAATGAAACATGGACAGAAGACTTAGCGGGAATTCATTTCTTCCCACGGAGGAGACCTCACAGTGGCTTGGTGCCTGCCAGGCTACCAACACTGCTTTTCCAGACACCTCTAAATTTTGTAAGCTTGTTGACTACTGCTAATAAGTATTCTTTTTGCTTAATTTAGGGGGGGAATTGGTTTCTATTGCTTGCAACCAGTGAGCCCTACTTGGTCCACAAAGTTGAGACTGCCGCTGTAATTAACTGCAATGTTTAATTTCACTCCTTTGTAAATTGGGTTGATATTCATACACAAAGGATAATTACTTTGTTCTCATGTAATTCCTTTTGATGTTATAAATCTCCAACAAGAAGCCCTGTTTGGGTCCATGAGAAACTAGATCTCCACCTCCTAGAAAGGCAGGACACAGGCTATGCAGGGAGCTGTGATCATGCCTCTGCACACCGGCCCGCGTGTCAAACAACAACCATTCCCAAAACAAAACAAAGCAAAGCAACCCTGAAGCCCTGTATTTTCATGTTGCACTGAAGCCTACAAATTATGCAGCTGATGCTGATGCCGGATGCTAGGTGTAGAATCCAGAGCCGAGCAAAAGCCAGTCACTGTCCTGGCCCTAGCATAGAAGCCAGTTTGTATGACCACATACAAACTAAGAATGGGTCATTCATAACCGTAACATATGGAAAATTAAGGACACTTTTATTGAAACCCTAGTGAGCTATTTTGAAACAACAGTTATTTGCTGAAAGTCAATTAAAATTAAAATTTAAAATTATTTTAAATTCAAATTGAGAACTATAAAAACAAAAATTAAAAACTATGAAAATTAAAAATTAAACATTTTAATTTTAGCAGTTTTAATTATTTATTTATGTATTTATTTATTTTGAGACAGAGGCTTGCTGTGCCACCCAGGCTGGAGTGCAGTGGTACAATCTCAGCTCACTGCAACCTCCCTCTCTGGAATTCAACCAACTGCCTTGCCTCAGCCTCCCGAGTAGCTGGGATTACAGGTGCATGCCACCACACCCTACTTACTTTTGTATTTTTAGTACAGATGGGGTTTCACCATGCTGATCAGGCTGGTCTCAAACTCCTGACCTCATGATCCACCAACCTTGGCCTCCCAAGGTGCTGGGATTACAGGTGTGAGCCACCACACCCGGCCACAAAGCTTTTAGTTTTATCAAAATTGTATTAAAATTAAAAACTATAAAATTGTATTAAAGTTTAAAACTGTGAACAGTAAAAATTTTCACCATGTTCCCATGTTCATAAGAGCCTGTCCTAAATCTAATTCTAATCAGGACAGCTGTAGGTCTTAAGACAAATCTAGCAATGAGTAAGATGTTTTAAGAAAACTGATCTGATGTCTGAGAGCCCTAGTACTTGCTCCTGAGCTCACCCAAAAAGCCACGTGTCCATGCTAAGCGAAGCACTTGCAAATACCAGAGGCTCCTGCAACAAGAGGAGGTTGAAATGTCATTCCCCAGTTAGAAGTCTCCTGACACAGTAAACCTGATAGGCATCTCAGAGATGTCCCTGAGCACCAGCGGAAAATAGAATTTAGGAAAAACTGGGGGCACAGTGGGAATAAAGGAAGCAGTGGAACAACCTGCATCGTACTCCTGGGCATGGTATGAGTGAGATTCCTGTGGCTCATGCAGTTCCAGCAGAAACAGCTGAGCTCCAGCCAGTACATTCCAAAAGGCTCACCTGCAAGGTGGGGGGACAACGGCCTGTGAGATGCACGGTTGGAACAGACACCAGGAAGGGAGGTGACTAGGGTTTTGCTGGGGCTGGAGCTGCCTGATCAAGAAACAAGAGTGATGGTTTGGCTATGAACATACCCAAATCTCATCTTGAATCGTAGCTCCCACAATTCCCACGTGTTGTAGGAGGGATCCAGTGGAAGGTAAGTGAATCATGGGGGTGGGTCTTTCCCGTGCTGTTTTAGTGATAGAGAGTAACTCGCATGAGATCTGATGATTTATAAAAGGGAGTTTCCCAGCACGCGTTCTCTCTTCGCCCGCCACCATCCATGTAAGACATCACGTACTCATCCTTCCACCATGATTCCGAGGCCTCCTCAGCCATGTGGAACTGTGAGTCCATTAAACCTCTTTTTCTTTGTAAATTTCCCAGTCTCGGGTATGTCTTTATCAGCAGCCTGAAAACAGCCTAATACAGGAGCAAAGAAGCCCCTGTGTGTTTGAGGTATCTGCGACACTTACGCATCATGAGAAAGAAAAAAACTTGAATATTTTCAACAAAGAAAGTAGACAAGTAGCAGCAACGTGGCTACAGCCTCCCGTCTTGCCACCTCCAGATAAGCTTTTGGAATACACCAGCAAACCGGCTGGAGCTCAGCTCTTTCTGCCGGAGCCACATGAGTGACAGTAAACTCACTCATGCTTGCCATGCAAATAACAGGAATGCAACCACACTGTTGAACTCGAGAGCTGTGACTCTTTGCCCCTTCTTTCCTGCCCCCAAACTTGAGCAGATCTAGAGGGCCAGAAGATGAAAGGAAAGAATGCCTCAAAGTCATACAAAGTCCCTCCCTCTTCATTCCAAGATAAAAGAAGGGGAGGAATGAAAAACACCATACACCCTCTCCTTTTTGGAAGCTACGCGACTGGCAAGGGGAGAAAAGAAACTTTAAACACGTTGTAAAATAGTTACTTTGAAAAAGAAAATGACGGGGGCATAAATGCCCACAGAGACTAAACACTAATAACCAAAAGGGATCAGAAAGTTGAAAAATCTGTCTGAGATATTATCAGGGGAAGGGGAAGAACAGGCAACTCTGTGAACCTGGGAACAGGGAGTGGAGAAAAAGTCATGTCATGTTTATATCTCACTGAGCTGAGACTGTTCGGTAAACTAGTGTTTAATAAGAATGTTAAAGAAATACCAACAAGACATCAGTTCAGATTCCTGAGTGTTAACACAACTGGGTGCTTTGTAGAACTTTACACACTTTCTTCCATACATGTTGTGGAGTCCATGAAGTTATTTAGGAATAAATCCTTAGCGGTTCTTGTTTCAGGATACGTGGATCTTACTTCATGCCATAGCTGCACTACCAGTGAGAACGGCTGGCTCAGTGTTATGTTTAAGATAAATTATTATTATTTGAGATGGAGTCTTGCTCTGTCAGCCAGGCTGGGGTGCGGTGGTAAAATGCAGGTTCACTATACCTTCTGCCTTCTGGGTTTGAGCGATAATCCTGCCTTAGTCTCTCAAGTAGCTGGGATTACAGGTGTGTGCCTCCATACCCGACTATTTTTTTTTTTTTTTTGTATTTTTAGTAGAGATGGAGTTTCACTGAGTTGACCAGGCTGCTCTCAAACTCCTGAACTAGATCTGCCTGCCTTGGCTTCTCAAAGTGCTGGGACTACAGGCGTGAGCCACCACGCCTGGCCAGGATAAATTATTTTTTATACATAGTAGAGCTTACAATCAATGCGATATGCTTTTATTTGAAAAGCAGTCCACAATGAAAACAACCCTATTTTATAGGGTACTTCTTAGAAAATGTCAGGTTACATAGATTGGGTACAAATTCACCATATTTTAAAGCATAACGAGGTGGCAGCTAGAATTTGGGGGTGGTTTACAGCAAACTGGTTTTTTATTTTCTCTTAACCAATTAACTAGATATTGAGTAAAATTAATTGGGTATTGAGTAAAGGTGTTTCTCTTGCAAACCTGCCAAGTTGGATGGTTCTTCATGTGGAGAAATGGAAAGGAAAGTGATAATGTTCAAACATTGATAATCTTACAGGTTCATTCAATAGTCTTCGAGCCCCTACACCAATTTCTTCCACCTGGAGACATTTTTGTTTGGCACAGCATAGCCTGGGATGGGAAGTGGGGTGTGGCATGCTCTGTCACCTAGCGGGCTGATGGCAAGGTGAGGTAAACATTCTATAGTGCACAGGGTAACTCCCCTGGACCAAGAAGTAGCTGGTCCCAAATATCAGTAGTGGTGGTGTGGTTGAGAAACCGCCCTACTCAATGCCTAGCGCAAGTGCTATCAAGATGAGACCCTGCCCACGGGGGGCTCACAATGAAGATATATTTTAGAAATCTTATCTGTCCTGTTAAACAGACATGGAAGCATACCGGCTATTTCCACCAGTTCCAAGTATAGGATGTGTGAAGGGCACTCCCTTTGCCCAGCTGTTCGCCATTTGCTCCTGTTGCCTTTGGAGATGATGCTTTAGGGTGTACAAAGAGGAGAAAGTCAAGGTCACATTTTATTGGCTCTGCGATGACTATGCACTGATGGCAGATTTATCCAAATATTTATAATGCGCTGGAGACTGTTCAAACAGTTAGGCAGCTTGTCAATTCTCTAATGACTGAGGCATCCTAAGTGTGGGAAGTGGAAGTCTAGTTGTCTCTGAGAGCTGAAGGGCAAGCACACACATGTTGGTATTTCCATGGGATTGGTACCAAATATTTATTGAGCAACTACTACAAGCAGGACAATTTATGGGGGGAGGGTAAAGGTGATAAAGATAACAGAATCAAGGTTTAGGTAAAAGAAAGGGAAGGATTCCAGCTGGGTGAATTAGGAAAGGGTTTCTGAAGGCAACAAGATTCTGTTGATCTTTGAGGATGGAAAGGATGTCACGTGGAGTGCAAGGAGATTCAATGCAGAGAAATCCACGTAAACAAAAGTACAGGATGAGGAGAACATGAAACGTGAACTGGAAATGACAGTTCAGCTAAGGCATAGGAAAGGGGACAAAAAAGGGAGAAGAAGGTGGACCAAGTGTGGAATCCTGACTGAGTGGTGTGGCCACTCTTCTGAACTGTGCATAAAGAAACCTGTATCCTTATGAGAGCCTCTGCTGTTTGCATCCACACATCCCTACCCCACAGAGGCAGCAGCTCTGAGCAGCCACCATCAACTCGCCTGCAAGGCTCTGAGCTCAGGGTCACTGACTCCCGACTCTGACTTGGGAGGATAAACCACGGGCTCTCCAGTCTCTAATATGTGGCTTCCAATACACTGAAGACCAGTTCTCAAGAGAAGGGGTGGGGGGGTCTCCATATCATTGCAGGTGCACGTCCTTATAGTTGAGAGGGTCCTGAATCATAAAACAAAAATGTGTTTCAAGTGGTGTAATGAGGCCGTGAGCAGACAGAAACATAACCAAAAATCCATAAAAATGATACATTCGGCTTGAAGATTTATCCATGTGTTTCACAGGCTGGCAAAACAGACACCCCCAAACCCCAAAAATACATTCAGTGAAGGCCAAAGTAGCCTGTAAAGAAATCACTTTGTTGGGGAAGAGGGAAAGGAGAGGATACATGTGCGTGTGCACACACGCACACACATGTGCACACGCACACACATGCGCACACACGTGCACACACGTGCACACACGCACACATGCACGCACACACATGTGCACACACGCGCGCACACACTCACAATGTGTGCACACGCACACATGCACGCGCACACACGCACACGCACACACACACACTCGCCTTAGTATATACCTAAGATATCATATTTCTGAAAATACACATGAAATACAAAAAATTCAAAAGAAACTAGCAAAGTGTTGTTACTTCTGGAAAGGGAAACAGACTCAGAGATCATCAGCTGAAGGGAGACTCACTTTTCTTCTATACGCCTTTTCATACTTTTGAATGTTTTAAAAGGTTTCTTAACATATTGAATAATAAATAAAATAAAAAGAAAGGTCAGAAGTACAAAGAGACTAATGGAAACACATAGTCAAACTGCTTTGGGAAGCGGTTAATGACAACATTTAAGAGCACAGATTTAAGTAGCACTTCCAGATTTGAATTTTCCTTCTGTCAATGGACAGGCATGTGATCTTGGACAATATACTGAATCTCTCTGCGATTATACCTTTTATGTACAATGGGGATAGTAACACCACCTCCCTCGTAGGGTATTTCATTAGGAATTAAATGAGATATTGCGTATAAAGCATCCAGCTTGAGACCTGATATACAAGTATTGCTGTAGCATGAACGACTGCCTTCTACAATGATGTGGTGTGACTGGTGCCTATACTTGTAGAATCTCTTGATTGATGATTCAACTCAGACTAATTACAACAGAGCCTTTCACAACATAACTGGATGTGCCTGATATTAACATCTCTCCCATGTAGGAGAAGACAAATGGTTCCGTTTGTCCCAATCATAATAGCACGATAGGAAATCCAATACTCTGTTACTCAATGGTGGCAGTAACACTGAGGGGACCCCCTCTTTTTTAAACACAGGAATTAATTCATTCAACCCCAAACTAAAGAACGGTATGGTGAGGTGGATGTTTATTGAATTCCATTTCAAATAAACACGGCCCTTACCACACATCCAAGGGACGTAGCAACCATGGTCATATAAGTGATGAGAACAGCATTTCCAAGTGTTTAATTCCATGTTTCCCAATCTCATACTGGATGTCTCTGGGTCGTTCTTACAACGTACCTTTAGTTCCTGCATGCAACCACTGACAGTTCCATCGCTTCTTCTCTGCTCGTAGCAGACATCGGCATTTCCTGTGTGCTAGGGTCTGAACATTTGTGTCCACTCCAAAATTCATGTGTTGAAACTTGGTTGTGAATTACCTTTATGAAATGTTTAAGTTACGGGACAGAAGCTCTCATGAATGGGATTCACAACCTCATAATATGGCTGGTCAGATCCTTTTTCAGCCCTTCCATCCCTTCCTCCACCTAAAGGCACAGCGTTCCTCCCACCCACGGACACAGCAACAAAGCATCATCTTGGAAGTAGAGAGGGGGTTCTCTCCAGACACATGCTGGTGCCTTCATCTGATACTTCCCAAGTCCGAACTTCCCAGCCTCCAGAAAAGTGAAAAACAAGTTACTGCTCTTTATGAATGACCTGGTCTGGGGTATTTTGTTATAGCAGCACACACCAACAACGTGAAACAGGCCTTTGCTCCCGACGTAAGCACAAACATCCTCACTGACTTTTGAGACACCTTACAGCGTCACTTCTCAGTGTCTTCATGGCCCTACCAGTATTTCATTGCTCAGCTCACACTCTCCTTCCAGGGAATTGTACTCAACTATGCCAGCCCAAATTCATCAAGTGCGTCTCCAAACTCTAACATCACGTACTCCCTGGTAAGTTTAGGATCTGATAATTCTGCGATGGTTCCATGCGTGTCACTCCGCTCCTCGGTGACACCACACAGTCCTGAAAACTAGAACTGCTCTTATCTTCTTGTTTGCCTTCTAACACTTACTACAGTTCCAGATGCTTTGCAAGGAATTCCCATTAAATACAGGTTGACCAAGTATCTGCGTGTTACAGTTTTGTGTTGGTAACTCAGGTGGAGGGAGGGAATGTCCTATGCAAACAGTAACCCTGCTTATTCCCACCAACTTGAAGATTGCTGTATTGAGTTAAGAGTGTTCTCTGAAAATTTATGTTTACCAGATACTCAGAAGTGGCCTTATCTGGAAATAGGGCCCTTGCAGATAGAATGAGTTAAGAGGAGGACATATGGATTAGGGTGGGTCCTAAATCCAGTGACCAGTATCCCGACAAAGACAGGGATATGTAGAGATATGCTAGGAAGTAGCCAGCTGATGGAGGAAGAAGGTTGAGCAATGCCAACATACACCAAGGAGTGCCAAGGATGCAGGCAACCACTGGACGCTGTGGAAAAGCCAGGGAGGATTCTTTCTTCGAGTCCTCAGAGGGAGCGGACCTGACAGGCACCTTGATTTCAGATTTACGCCTCTGGAAGGGTGAGAGAAGTCTGTGCTACCTTGTGACGGCAGTCCCAGAACACAGATACGATCCTCCACAAGCTTTTCTCAGCACAAAACAAACTCCAAGAACTGTGCTCACAACCTGGCGGTACCCTTCCCTCATCCTATCTGTTTACTAGGAACCTGATGTGTAACAAGGTCAAACTGAAGACAGACATGCTTTGAAAGTGGCTTTGTGGAACAACTGTAAACAGTGCTGCCATCAAAACATTTGTAAATAACCTAAGTGCCCATCAACAGATAAATGGATACAGAAAGTGTGGTAGACACACCATGGAGTATTATTCAGCCGTAAAAAGGAATGAGAGCCAATCATTCGCAACAACACAAACTGAACTGGAAATCAGTGTGTCAAGTGAAGTAAATCAGGCACAGAAATTCAAACACTGCATGTTCTCACGTGTGGAATCAGCGTAAATTAGTTCAACCATTGTGGAAGACAGTGTGTCAATTCCTCAAGGATCTAGAAATAGAAATTCCATTTGACCCAGCAATCCCATTACTGGGTATATGCCCAAAGGATTATAAATCATTTTATCATAAGGACACATGCACACAAATGTTCATCGTGGCACTGTTTACGATAGCAAAGACCTGGAACCAACCCAAATGCCCATCAATGATAGACTGGACAAGGAAAATGTGGCACATATACACCATGGAATACTATTTAGCCATAATAAACAATGAGTTTGTGTCCTTTGTAGGGACATGGATGAACCTGGAGAACATCATTCTCAGCAAACTGACACAAGAACAGAAAACCAAATACCGCACGTTACCATTCATAGGTGGGTGTTGAACAATGAGAACACATGGACACAGGGAGCGGAGCCTCACATACTGAGGTCTGTTGTGGGTGACTAGGGGAGGGACAGCAGGGGGCAGGGAGGTTGGGGAAGGATAACATGGAAAGAAATGCCAGGTATAGGTGATGGGGGGATGGAGGCGGAAAACATACATTGCCATGTATGAACCTATGCAATAATCCTGCATTTTCTGCACATGTTCCCCAGAAGTTAAAGTGCAATAATACACACACACACACACACACACACGAAGGCTAATTTAAAAAAAAAAAAGAAATAGAAGAAAGAAAAACGACTGAACTCATGGAGGTAGAGAGTACAAAGATGACTACCAGTGGCTGGGAAGGGTAGAGTGGCGGGAGGCAGTGAGGATGGCAAGTGGGTATATTAAAAAGAAAGGATGAATAAGACCTAGTATTCGATAGCCCAACAGGTGACTACAGTCAATAACAACTTACCTGTACATTTTATTTATTTATGAGATGGGGTCTCACTTCGTGGCCCAGGCTGGAGCGCAATGGCACAATCTCAGCTCATTGCAACCTCTGCCTCCTGGGTTCAAGCGAGTCTCCTGCCTCAGCCTCCCGAGTAGGTGAAATTACAGGAGTGCACCACCACGCTTGGATAATTTTTGTATTTTTAGTAGAGACGTGGTTTCACCGTGTTGGTCAGGTTGGTTTAGAATTTCTGACCTCACGATCTGCCTGCCTCGGCCTCCCAAAGTGCTGGGATTACAGGCTTGAGCCACTGTACCCAGCCACGTATACATTTTAAAATAAAGAATGTAAATAGATTGTTTGTAACTCAAAGGATACATGCTGGAGGGGTGGAGACCCCATCCTTCATGATGTGTGTTTTTCACATTGTATGCCTTTATCAAAATGACTCATGTATCCCATAAATATCTACACCTACTATGTGCCCACAAAAATTAGATATAAAAAGCTGTTGTAGCAAGGGTACACTTTTTCAGACAAAACCTTATACGTACCTTCGAAGTGTAACTAAGTAAGTGTCATGTCATGAGAATGTAGCAGTTGCTTTTTGGAGTCAACCCAATGAGGCCATGTAGCTGTTCTGATGAATGTATAATTCTGAAGTTCTTTAACAGACTTGAACAATTCATGGCATTAAAATAAAAGTATTTATGAGAACTCTGAAGATTTGCGAAAATCTTGAGAACTTCTAAATCTCCGATTTGGCAGATGTACTTATTATAGGGACTGAAAGGCAAGGTCCAGAAGTGTAAGTAAAATTCCAGACTCATCCGGGGTGGTGGTGACCAAGCACAGACACACCCACTGAAAGACTGGAGATGATTTTGGAGTTCCTCACTGCACTGGACCAAACGTGTGCCCATCTTCAATGGCCATTAACATTGCAGTGTTCATACCCACGATCCAAATCACAGCTTCCAACACCACCGTCACTTCCACACCAAACCATCCAAAAATGTGTCATCCAAATGGCCAGTAGCTTTATCAACTTATTGGCAATACTAACCCTGTCTCTCTCACCCTCTTCCTTCTTTCCTTCCTTCCCTCCTCAGATATTTCCCAAGTAGCTGCTTTTTATCAGATATTCCTCTACATGCTGAGCAAAGAGAGATGAGTAAGAAGGACAAAGATACTCATCCCATGGTATGTTCCGGTTGGCAGAAAAAGACAATTGAACAATTCAAACAAATACATAAGATTTTTAAAAGAGCAGTAAATATGAATACATGTATTAAATGCTAGTGACTCCCAGGAAGGCGTTTTCTCACATAGGATGGTCAATGGCTTCTTAGATGGCTGAAAGATAAGGAGCTGGTTCTTTAAAGAACCAGAAGAGCATTGTCTCAAAGTCAGGAGTCACGCAAAGTCCCTGAGTCCAAAATGAACGTAGCTGGGATCAATTAACAGAAAGAAAGAGGTTGTGGCTACAAAGAGCAGAACGTTATAAGCAGGAAGGGGCTACACCCACAACACCTACAGGTCAAGGCAAGGCTTTGGACTGCATTATAAGTGCAGATGGAATGGGTTAAGCCAAAGAAGACGACACAATCCGATCTCCTTTATCAAAATATCCCTTCTTATGGTTTGCTGTTTGTTAGCTGCCGTAGCTAAGTATGAACCTGGTTATTAATATGAATCCCATTACTGAATGCCAACCCAAGTTATGGTTTCGAACAGGTCATATTCAACTTTACAAGCCACCCTCACACCTTCCTGCCAGCTAAATTAATAGAAACAGCTTCATCCAGAATTGCTTTCCTCATGCTAAGCCAAAGCATATTTTGCAGTCTTTTAACTGTCTTATTTCATTGACTGAAGGTGATGTCTTCATAAATATCTTTTTAAAAACATCTTCCCAATACTAATAGTATTATGCATCTTCTGATGAATGGCCAGCTTGGGTCAAAATTATTCCAAGATGGGAAGGTGGTAAGGCAGCAATATTTTAACAAATTATCATCTCTGAAAGTATGGCATTCCCTCCCATCACTTCAGAATTAATAACTCCTTGCATTACGATCTCTTCACTGGGGCTAGGGCAGAGGTTTGTCTACTTGGGAGTCATAAGATGTTGATCCTCATTTTTAAGACACACACACACTGCACGTCCCCTGAGTGCCATTAAAATGTACCGCATAATCTTTGGAAATTGATTCAAAGAAAACAGACGCCAGTTTTTCTAGATGCAAGGACATTTTTACTCTGCCAAATATCCTAACGCTTTCATTAGAAAACAAATATTTGGCTTTATAGAAGCTGGTCGATAACCTTGGTGAGAAAAGTGAGAGCTGAACTTTTAATTCCTCAGCCCTGCAAAAGAAGTATTCCCCTTCCCTTAGCTCAAATTCAACAAGACCTAAACAAGGATCAAAATGGGCCAGTGACAAGGACTTCATTTGTTAGTCCTAACTCTAAGCCTTCCATTTTTAGACATGAGGATGTCTCACGATTTAGCTTTCAGAATCACAATTCTACAGGAGATAGAAATCATGCTTACACAGTGTATCTAAAGTCAAGTCCCAGAACTTCTGCATTTTTTAAAATTGTTTTCTGGCTATCCAACAAGGCTATAATCAGCCAGAGAGTTCCTAAGGGAGCCTACAAGTATTTCTTTGAAACAGAATAGGGCCTTAACATGTGTGAATGCTGGTGTTTTAAGGAAAAAAGATTAAAGAGAGAGACAAAGAGGGGAAACAAAGGAAAAGATTAAGGAAAGAAAAGAGGAAGGGGTGGAGAAGGACAAGGGAAAGGGAAAGGAAGGGAAACAAGGGAAGGAGAAGGGAAGGGAAGGAGAAGGGAAGGGCAGGAGAAGGGAAGGGAAGGAGAAGGAAAGAAGAGAAGGGGAGGAGAAGGAAAGGAGAAGGGATGAGGAGGAGAAGGAAAGGAGAAGGGAAGGGCAGGAGAAGGGGGAGGAGAAGGAGAGGAGAAGGGGAGGAGAAGGGGAGGAGAAGGGAAGGAAAAGGGTAGGGTAGGGTAGGGGAGGGGACAGTAGGGGAGGGTAGGGGAGGGGACAGTAGGGGAGGGTAGGGGAGGGGAGGGGAGGGGAGGGGAGAAAGGAAGGAGGCAGGTAGAAGAGAAAGGGAGGGGAGGAGAAATGAGAGAGAAGGGAAGGAAAAGAAAAAACAAAAGAGGAAGGGAGGGAGGGAAGGAAATGTTTAATTATTATTAAATGGAAGGAGAAATGCAATTATTAGTGGAATGTTAGAAAGGGATATTTGGGCTTTAGAAATTAACACATCCATTGTTTAAAAAAGTACATGTGGCCGGGCACGGTGGTTCACACCTGTAATCCCACCACTTTGGGAGGCCGAAGCAGGCAGATCACAAAGTCAGGAGATCAAGAACATCCTGGCCAACATAGTGAAACCCCACCTCCACTAAAAATACAAAAAAATTAGCCTGTAGTCTGAGCTACTCAGGAGGCTGAGGCAGGGGAATCACTTGAACCCGGAAGGCGGAGGTTGCAGTGAGCTGAGATCACACCACTGTACTCCAGCCTGGGTGATAATAAGTCTCCATTAAAAAAAAAAAAAAAGGCTCATGAGCCTTTTCCTTGACCAATGAACAATGGTAACAACACAGTCTAGGCATCCCTGTCATACTGCCTATTTGCTGTAATTTAAGCAATATCCATTGTTAGGTATTTTCTGCCCCCATTTATTCACAATTACGGAAAAACACCATTTTGAGCATGGGGTAAACCTGCTTCCCACCTGCCTGATTATCGCCAGCCGCTATTCCTGCATGTGGAATTGCTTGATTAAAGGATCTACACATTGTAAAAAGGTTTTGATATAAATTGACAAATTACCCTTCAGAAAATTTCTGCCAATTTACATCTCTCTAGTGGCTCAGGAATTATTATTTTTTCCCCTCCACTCTTTCTAACCCTGGGTATTCACAGAAATTTTATTGCAATTTTTTTTTCTCTCTCTCTCTCAGCAATGTCTGCACACTTTCTATTGACAAAAGCACCTCAAAGTCCTTTTTGGGAGTTCTCTCTGCCTCATTATTCGTGCTTTGTGGTATTACTAAGCAGATGGCTTGGTACCACCAAACCAAGGGACTCGCACTTGACCCAAACAAGATCACTCAGAGGTTGAAAACTGATAGAGTTCATTTGTGGTTCTGTGGCTGTCCAGACTGAATTTAGCAGAATTTCCTTTTTTTTTTTTTTTTGAGACGGAGTGCTCTTGTTACCCAGGCTGGAGTGCAATGGCACGATCTCTGCTCACCGCAACCTCCGCCTCCTGGGTTCAGGCAATTCTCCTGCCTCAGCCTCCTGAGTAGCTGGGATTACAGGCACACGCCACCCTGCCCAGATAATTTTTTATATTTTTAGTAGAGACGGGGTTTCACCATGTTGACCGGGATGGTCTCGATCTGTTGACCTCGTGATCCACCCGCCTCGGCCTCCCAAAGTGCTGGGATTATAGGCTTGAGCCACCGCGCCTGGCCCCAGAATTTTCTTTTTTTCTTTTTAAGTTGGAGTTTCACTTCAGAAGCTCTTAATTGAGAGAAGAGATGTTGTTTGCATACTCCAACTTGCAAAGGACTGCCAGAAGGAAGCCCTGGGCACCTCCACATGAAGCAGTTCACTCAAAATGCCTGGTCTGTAGTCACAAAATAAGAAAGCTCAGCAGGTGCACGGTGGAAACATGCCCGTGGGTTCTCAATATTTATTTTCGTGCCTGTCCCAGGAAGGAAGAAAGACTGACAGCTTACTACCATTCCTACTGGTCCAAAACACCTGCTCAGTCGTTGCAGGGTGGTTAAGAGCATGGGCCAAATGCACTGTTCTGGCATATGTTGATCGCCTGAGTTTGAGTTAAGCCCTTTAGTCTTCCTACCCCTCAGTTCTATGACATAAAGATAACAAAGCCCTTAGATACTAAATAAGAAAGTGTCTACTGAGTTGCTAATACAGTAGGTCGTGGGTCATTGGTAGTTCTTGCAGAATTTTCTTTTCTTTATTATTATTTCTTTTAAGATGGAGTTTCACTCTTGTCACCCAGGCTGGTGGGCAGCAGTGAGATCTCAGCTCACTGCAACCTCCACCGCCTGGGTTCCAGTGATTCTCCTGCTTCAGCCTCATGAACAGCTGGAATTGCAGGTGTGCACCACCACACCTGGCTAATGTTTGTATTTTTGGTACAGATGGGTTTCATCATGTTGGCCAGGTTGGTCTCAAACTCCTGACCTCAGGTGATCTGCCTGCATTGGCCTCTCAAAGCGCTAGGAATATAGGCATGAGCCATTGCACCCAGCAGAATTTCCATCACAAATGAATATTCTCTAGATTGTTCCAAGGTGGAGGGCACTGCACGGGAAGTGGGGCTATATCCCAATGTACAGTATCTCTTCTCTCAAAGGAAGTATTAACTACAATGACAACGTGACACAACAGCATCACCTGACTATTCTCATTTCATCTGACCCTTTCTGGTGCACAAAGCACTCCCACACACATTTCCATTTCATCTTCACTCAACCCAGTGTGGTAGGCAGGGCAGGCATCATCAATTCCATTTTACAGATAAATTACAAAGACCATTCCCACCCTCCGTCCCATTGTGACTGCAGAGACATTTGGCCGGGTTGGCAAGTCAAGCTTTCCACTTTGCACCTGTGCATGGTGGGTGGCAGCTTCTCATCAGGAAGGGAGAAAGTAGTTAGAATTAAGCGTTTACCTTCTCACAGTCCTTGGGAGCCCACTGAGAAAATATTTCCCCCTTTATTTTCTGGCCCCACTGGTTGGTAAGCCAGGAAGAAAAGAACTCTGTGGTTGAACTTGGCCAAATGCTATCCCTGCGTCTGCTGGGTCCAGGGAAGAACGGGGTGCAATGTTTACTACTTCTGCAAGAGAACAGACAGATAAATAAAATTCAAAGAGCAGTGACGCTGGGTGGTTCTTAAGGCAGACACTAGGACGATGTTAGGAAGCCCAAGAGCTGAAAGCAGGAAGTGGGCTGAATTCCACCTTCCCAGAAGGTTTTCCCACCACAAGAGGGGCCAGAGCATGATTCTGAATTGGCATCAGATCTACATGACTCAGACAAAAGTATACAAAATAACTGACACTCAGTGGGCCCAGCTGTAAAACATAAACATGTTAGCTGAAATAACACAGGGTCATCACCTGGCTCCTGACTGGTGCACCTGATCCCTCCCCATGACCGCCAACTTGACAACCACAGAAGGCCTTGAGACTGACCCATGAATCTCTCAGTTTGACTGGAATTGCATGTCTTGCAATCTTTTCTTTTCCCTCCTCAAGTCAGATGAAAACTTTTCTTAACTAACGTTTGTTTCTTAAATGGGATATAGTGTTTGGCCCAGACAACCCTCAAGGTAATCAATAAAGTCATTTCAAGTTTATTTAACAAACCGTAGGGCAGGCTATTAATCTGTTCCACTTAGACTTTGTAAAAAACAAATCCATATTTTTATCTACTGCAGGAACGGTGACATTTAGGGGTGAAAAGGGATAATAAGGAAATCTACAACATGAATGGGTTCTACAAACACAGACAAGAACTTCACAGAGTCAGCGAGGCATTAACAACATCACTTAACTCAGTGGGTCTCATGTCTCCTAAATGCAGAATGGCCATCGTCACAGTTAACATCACCATCATCTCTTTACTATTGCCACAAGTCTTAAGGCCCCAGATTCTACGGGACACTTATGTCTCATACAATCTCTGGTTATGTACTTTGAAGAATTGGAAAATAAACTAGTAACCAATGGAAGAAAAGCCAAAACTTGACAACCTGGAAAAATCGTGGCTGTGAAGGGATGTGGCAGAAAGTGCGGGAGGATAATTCTGAAACTATCATGGAAGATGGGCTTTGTCATCCAGAAGAGAGGACAGGAACGCGAAGAGTTTATTGTAGCCACCGAGTACTATCTGGGGGGTTTGGGGGTCCACAGGGATTAAACGCCCAGGCAAAGCACTCTCTGAAACACGAAGCACTTCTAAATTCTCCCTGAATATAAATCCTCAAATACTCTCCTACTTCCGCAGTGTAGGTTGAGAAGTGCTGCCAAAGAGAAGCCAGTTGGGAGACAGGAGACACTGGTATCAGAAACGAGAACTGTTTCTCCGTCCAGCAGAGAAGGAGAAAGAGCGACTTCAGGGAGTAATTAACTGTCATGCCTAAGATTAATTGACGACCCTCTAGTTTTGCCCCAAACACGGATGTACTGGGATCAGGATGCAACCTTGAATACTAAGGTGAAGGGAGAACAGTTATTTCTGGAACAGAGCAAACCGAATATGCAGAATTGTGGGTGATGTCAAAACCCAGCTGTGGAGCTGGGTAAGGCCATATATCATCACGCCCTTCCACAAAGTGGCTTGTCAGAAGCGAGCCAAGAACCTAAATTAGGAACCAGCATATACTGGGAAATTTCTTGGTCACAAGTGGGCCCACAACAAGCCAGACATCCTGTTACACAGCCTCGGACACACTTCCACCTCTCACTTTGGAATCAGAGGCTAAAAGGAACATTACTTACATTGTGTGGGCATACACTAGTAGGAATATATGCTCACAGCTTCTGACCTAGCCCGGTACTTTATCTCTGCTCCCAGAGCAAATTTGTGGAGGAAAGAGGGTAGTTTTTCCTGGAATATCTCAAGGTGCCAAGACTGGGGCTCTTTTTCAAATGCAACGTTCCCATAATACCCAAATAGCATTTTCAAATGCAATGTGCCCATCCTCTATACCTGGGCAGGTTTTGCTATCGCTAAAATCTCTACTAACTATTGGTGAAATTACTGGTTTATATGTGCATTTTAATCTAAGTTACCCCAAACCAGAATGAAAACTGAGAAAGTAAGATTTTTCATTTTGGCCGGGCGTGGTGGCTCAAGCCTGTAATCCCAGCACTTTGGGAGGCCGAGGCGGGTGGATCACGAGGTCAACAGATAGAGACCATCCTGGTCAACATGGTGAAACCCCGTCTCTACTAAAAATTACAAAAAATTAGCTGGGCATGGTGGCGCGTGCCTATAATCCCAGCTACTCAGGAGGCTGAGGCAGGAGAATTGCCTGAACCCAGGGGGCGGAGGTTGCAGTGAGCCGAGATTGCGCCATTGCACTCCAGCCTGGGTAACAAGAGCGAAACTCCGTCTCAAAAAAAAAAAAAGATTTTTCATTTTATTTGCAACTAGCACCACAAATGATCGATGTTACTGAAATCTTGACAATCAACAGATTGTCTTCCAATGCCTTGTTCAATGAAAAAGTATTTTTCAATCCCATGAAAGTGTTGGGTTTTATGAACTAGTTACTGTGCATGTTATGAAAAAATAACAAGTCTTATGCTTGAGAAATTTTTCCACTGAAATGATAGGCATTTAAACATACGAACATAAAATGATCATAATGCACCGTTAAGTGTTCCATGATGATCTTTCACTATCCTTACAACTATGTGATATGGGTTTGAAGCCTGTGTGCATCTTACAGATGAAGAAACTGAGGACTAGACAGCAGCTTATCTAAAATCACACATTTCATAGAAGGCAGAGCTAAAATGTAAAGCCAGGAAGTCTTGCCTGAGGACAATAGTTTGAGATCAGTTTAGCCAACATGGCAAAACCCCGTCTGCACTAAAAGTACAAAAATTAGCCAGGTGTGGTGGCACACGCCTGTGATCCCAGCTACTTGGGAGGGTGAGGCAGGAGAATTGCCTGAACCCAGGAGGCAAAGGTTGCAGGAGGCAAAGGTAGCACCACTGTCCTCCAGCCTGGGTGATACTGAGTGATACTCCATCTAAAAAAAAAAAAAACAAAATAAAATAAAATACGAAATAAAGCCAGGAAGTCTAAATACAGGGTTCAGGTGTCTCAGTACCAGTACCTAAAAAACAATACAGGTCTCATGAACTCATTCCATCTGGGATAATCAAGGGATATTTTGCAGAACTGAAATTTGAGCTAGGTATCGAAGGATGGAGTGAAATTCACCCAGGAGGCAATGAGGATAGGGGAGAGACTTCAGGCAGATAAAGGAGGTGATTCAGATAAAGAAAATACCAGATTCAAGTATGTTTACGGCTAACATTAGTTCAGTACAGCGGAGGTATGGGGTAGGCTGAAGTCAGGGCAGGTGAGGTTCTGGGAAATGGAGTAAGAGAAAGCAGGCAGATTAAAGAGGTATCTGGACTTAACTCTGTAGGCAGGGAGAATAATGGAATGATTTTGATCCATAAAAAGCCTTCTTTAGAAGAAAATTATTCTATTTAAACAGACGTTCATAAATATCTGGTCTCAAGGGGAGACTTGAGAACAGTGTAACTGGTCATTTGAGTATGAGCCGAAGTGGGTAGACAGCCTATTAGCTATGATGTCTGAAACTCTAAGAAAGATATGCCCAGGACCGAAATGAGAGGACTCTGAATCTCAGGCTCATATGTTTGGTTTTCTGTAATGCTCAACTGGACAGTTCTGAGGGGTGTTGGAGAAGACGGGCACAAGTATTCTGTCTGAGGAAGACACGCGGAGCAGCTGAGCATCAAATGGATGGGCCAGGGGAGGAAGAAGAAAGAAAAGGAAGCCTCTATGTCTCAGCATCCTTATCTATGCAGTGGGAAAAATGAAATGACTGATCTTGTACAGCCATAGTAAGCATTATAGGGGAAAACTAAAGTTCTGAGCACAGTGCCTAGCACATAAGTAAACCTTTAATATACGCTCACTCCTCTCCTTCTCTTCTTTCCTCCTTCTTTCCTTTTCTTCCTTCCTTTACTTTTTCAGAAATTACTGTAGCCTGGATCAGACATGTGCCACGACTATACTGTGGGTGCTCTGGTTGTTTTGTTTTTGTTCTTTTCTTTTCCTTCCCCACCTCCTTCTCTTCCTTCTTCACTTCCTCCTCCTACTTTTTTCTCCATCTCTCTCTCTCTTTCTCCTCACCCCCTTCCTCCCAGTCCAACAAAAATAATTATCATTATTATTGGAAACTGCATGACCACAGCGGAGAGTGGATCCTTGAACACTTCAGGAGATACCACTTTTGTGGTCATGGTGGAGATGAATTAGGGATGGACAAAGGACTTGTGAGGGGTACACAAAGGGGTGGTAAGGAGAATACCAAAAATGCACACCCTCACACATGCCTACCCTTTCAACTGCTGGGGCACATTTTAAAAAAACTGTGAATAGATGGCTGCCTTTAAATGGAAAATCATTCAGTCGAGCTAAGTGTGATCTCAGTAGGGGACTAAACCTGGCAGTAAAGGAGTGTAGCATTGGTACATGCGACTGACTCTCCTTCCACGCTCTGAAGGACGAAGAAGCCCTTAAACCTCCACGCCCTGCTACAGAAATGTTCGGGAAGTCAGATTCAGATGAATACAGTAAGATGAGGTGGAAGGGATTGCCTGTGTATGTGTGCGTGTTACAAACGGCATTCTGAACATCTTTTCTTTTTTTTTTGAGACGGAGTTTCGCTCTCGTTACCCAGGCTGGAGTGCAATGGCACAATCTCGGCTCACCGCAACCTCCGTCTCCTGGATTCAGGCAATTCTCCTGCCTCAGCCTCCTGAGTAGCTGGGATTACAGGCACGCGCCACCGTGCCCAGCTAATCTTTTGTATATTTAGTAGAGACGGGGTTTCACCATGTTGACCAAGATGGTCTCGATCTCTTGACCTTGTGATCCACCCACCTCGGCCTCCCAAAGTGCTGGGATTACAGGTTTGAGCCACTGCGCCTGGCCTCAAAGATGTTCATCTTTTTAAGCAAAGAGCATCCCCAAAGGATGGAAGATATAGCTTTCACTAAGTGGCTCAAAATCAGAAAGAGCACTGGATGGAACGTGACACCTAGGGCTGATTTCTGGGTTCACCTAATGATAGTGAAGCTCATTCTTGATGACCAACAGCTACGTGCTTACAGAGCAACTAGTCCATGCCTTGAAGTGTTGTTTCTTTATAAGGTGGACATGCACCATTTGCAGAACACACTGGGCATGTGCTCAACCTCCTGCATCTTTCTTCTCCCTATTTCTGTTCTTCCCATCAGCCTCTATTTTCCAGTAGGGATCTCTTTCAGCCTGACTCCCACTCAGGTGCCAGCATTGGCTCATGTGACCTAGACCAAGCCAATGAGACCACTCCAATCTTGCTTACACCGATTGGCTCTCCTGTGGCCATGGAAACAAGACAGTGATGTCATGGTCTCCAGACCTTTAGGCAGAGTCAGAAGTCCAATGCACTCTCTCTTCCCCTGAAAAGTGTGATGTGTAGATATGAGGCCATAAGTAATGTTCTCCAAGCACAAAGCCCGACAACAAGGTGGTAAAACTGACAGAAACACAACCAGCAGCCCAGTCCACTTCCCAGGCTTTGCCATGTGGCAACCACTGTGCAAAGTGCCCAGCGTTCACTAAAACCCAAAACCCAATATGCTAGGCATTCTTATGCTCATTACTTTACAGATGAAGTCTCTGAAGCTTAGAGAGGCACCTTAAGTTTTCACCTAAGGATGGGTGGTAGAGCTGCGATTTGAAGCCAGGCTAGAACTGGCTTAGATTCTTCAATACTGTGTTATTGACTGATGTGCTATTTTGTATTCTCAGAGTGGGAAGGAGACACGGATGAGAGACAGGAATTCATAACAAAATTCTTCTTCTTCTCCTTTCTATCCCAGTACAAAAGCTCATGTCTAATGGCAAAAAATAGAAGGTCAACGCAGAAGTGACATTCTCTCTAGCTAAAGGCCTCTAAAATAAAGTCAGATGACTCCCCTCAGGAGCCAGCATTGGATTATTTGACCTAGACTGAGCCAATGGGACCGCCTCATCCTCTTCCTCCTGCGGACTGACTCTTCTGTGGCCATGGAAACAAAGACAGTGAGGTCATGGTCTCAAGGGATATCACAATCTCCAAAACACAAGACAACAATGGTCCTCAAACTACTTGGGTACCAAATGAGAAAGACTCACAAATATTCCCATTTTCCTGTGAGAACTCTGGAAATTAGAGGCAGAAGACTAAAACAGAGGCTCTTGTGCAATGTCTAGCAACATCCAGTCTTGAACCCCTCTCCCTTAGGGTTCTTCAATCTGATGCTGGAAATTTCCCATGCCTACCCCTCAACTCCATGACATATTCTATCTGAAAAGAACACATGTCCAAGGCCTGAATGCAGCATATTCCCTATCCTACCTGAGGCTTGAACTGTGAGCACTCTTGAGTGAAGTTTTATTTTTCTAATTATAATGTATGTTTTTAAAATTAAATACGTGCATGGATCTCTTGTTCTCTTTGCATGTTTTGAATCCTCTTTTTTTTTTTTTTTTTTTTTTCTGAGACAGGGTTTTGCTCTGTTACTCAGGCTGGAGTGATCATGGCTCACTGCAGCCTCTACCTCCTGAGCTCAAGCAATCCTCCCATCTCAGCAACCCAACTAACTGGGACCACAGGCATGCACCACCATGCCTGGCTAATTCCTTCATTTGGAGACAAGGTATGTCTCACTATGTTGCATAGGCTGGTCTTGAACTCCTGGGCTCAAGGAATCTTCCTGCCTTGGCCTCCCAGAGTACTGGGATTTCAGGTATGAGCCACCATGCCCTGCTTGTTCTCTTATCCTCGTAGGGATAAATCTTGGGAGAAGACTTGACTGTTACGAAATACTGACATAATCTAAACATTATGATACAGACACTTCTACAAAGAGTTGCACAGACTCTGGTTTCCCATAGAATCAAACTATTTTCAATAGAAGGAAGCTGTGACTTCAGGTCTAAACACTTCTACAAAGAAGAAAGCCACTGGTGGAATCTGAATACTCTCTTTGGACGATGTCTCCTTATAAAATCCATCTATCACGCACATCACTAATGCTTTCCATCTGCAAATTACTAACACCAGCGCCTTTAATAAAGCAAAAGGTTTCTTTCTTCGCCAGGGAGTTAGTAAATATTAAAACTCCCTCTTTGGCGCTCATTCTAACCAGGGCAATTATGTATGAGGACTATTCACAACGGACTCAATTTGACAATAATTATTCTCAGCAATGCCAGTTGGTAGTTTCTATGGGCTCCTTGTCTCTGCAGACATGAAAACTAATTTTGATTCTAAAAGCGCATGTTTAAAAATTCTCCCATGTCAGTCCAGCGCCCAGGAACACAGCAGGAAAATTCCCAGGTCTTCATTTTGCATATGATATTCTCTATCTACCAAGAGGGATGCATTTCAGCTACATGACAGACCCTAAAATATGAAGCGGATTTTAGGCAGCTTGCATGTGTCAAGCCACAGTGAACAAGCACACTAGCCTATTCCTCTCTACTTCCTGCAAACCTCTTTTATGGGGGGCACCAACACATCCACGTATCACACTCCTCCCTCTTCCATCTTTCTCTTCGGGGATTTTTCTAGGGGCTTTTCCACCAAACCAGTGGAACACCAGCAGGCATGCTGGGCTTTCCCCACTGCCTGCTCTTACATGGAAAAGGCATTCTGATCCATGCTACCTCAATGATCCTAGATGCCTTTAACATAAATGGTGCTTTTAAACACATACCCCTCAGAATTCATCATTTAACAGCTCGTTATTGCACTTGATGTTACCGTGGGAGACAGAAGCAGCACACACCGTGTTTCAAATCTACTCCCTGTCTTTCATGCTTAAAATTATGAGTCAGCCACTAGTGAGTATTAAAGAGGGTATACCTTTTTTTCCCCCTTTTTTGCACACACACAAAGCTTTTTTTAAAGGGTGCAGCTCTACTTAACAAATAACAAAAGCCTTTAGCAGCTCGCCAGGTACTGGCAACAAACTGTTTATTTTATTTTTTTAATAGTCTGTGACAATCAAGCTGAGATTTCTCTGTGCCCAGATTTGGAGCCTCTCCAACCTTTAAACTTCATTGCCCAGTAGAGTATCCAACTGTGTTTGTGGGAGGGATTCAGGCTATTAAAATTCATTTGGTAGGGAGTCTCGAGAGGCATACACAGGCTTTCATCCTCCCAACTTCTCCATCACATGGAATCCAATAGACTTCAACTGCTTGGGTAGTCAGCGAACAAATGAATGATAATAATGTGTTGTCATCTGTGCCTGCTGTCCCTCACCTGGCCTCCTCTGTGACCAAAAGCACATCTTTCTTAGTGAGGGAGCTCAGCCAGGTCAGGGACTCAGCGTGTCATCAAGAACAAGAGCAGAACGGCACGGGGAAACTGGGAGATGGCTTCTGTGGCATCACATGTGACCTTCCACGAACAAAAGCAGTTCAAATCTCAAAAACACTTCAACTTGAGCTTACTGAAAAGCCGGCTTTCAGAGACGGCCTGCAGAATCCAATAATGGTTCTGATTTGGTTGTTCAATGCCGGCCACATGAGACAAAGGGGCTAATAAAAATAAATCTTTATAATGAGGAAGAGAGCATACACATGTTTCCACTCTTCTCTTTCTCTACGGACTCCCATCAAACAGCTCAGGAGACGGGAGTTAGAGTCAGAAGCTTTCAGTCACTATGAACATCCCTAGGAAAGCTGCAGCCTGATGTGCAGCTGTTCAATCACAGGAACAAACACCACCCATGGCCTGAATTGCATGTGGCCAATTGTCTAAGGTTGGCCAACTTCACATCTGCCTTTGGGTAAACATCTCATCACTCGGGGAGAACCTCCTTCATTATCAGAGATGTAATTTATTTTGCGTCTCCTCAAATATGGCTTCTCCTACTTTTTTTTCTATTTTTATTTTATATATATATATTTTGAGACAGAGTTTCACTCTTATTATCCAGGCTGGAGTGCAATGACACGATCTCTGCTCACTGCAACCTCCGCCTCCTGGGTTCAAGCAATTCTCCTGCCTCAGCCTCCTGAGTAGCTGGGACTACAGGTGCACACCACCATGCCCAGCTAATTTTTGTATTTTTTAGTAGAGATGGGGTTTCACCATGTTGACCAGGATGGTCTTGATCTCTTGACCTCGTGATCCACCCGCCTCGGCCTCCCAAAGTGCTGGGATTATAGGCGTGAGCTACCATGCCTGGCTATTTTAATTTTTAGCTCCCACAGATAAGCAAGAACATGTGAAGTTTGTCTTTCTGGGCCTAGCTTATTTTGCTTAGCACAGTGACCTCCACTTCCAACCATGTTGTTGCAAATGACACGATCTCATTCTTTCTACAGCTGAATAGTACTCCACCGTGTCTATGTGCCACATTTTTTTATCCATTTATCTGACAAGGGATTAATAACCAGAACATATAAGGAGCTCAAATAACTTAATAGGAAAAAAAAAAATCCTGCATTTGAAATCTGTTGCCAGCCCCCACCAAAAGCCTTTACCAAGTAATGAAATTTTACTGCAGGATCCTCTCTGCATTGTAGGTTGAGGGCTACTTAAGACGAAACAAAGCGCAAAAAAATCTCAGTGACTTCTTTGAAATGAAATCAGTATTTTCTCAAGATCAGTGGTATTATTTTAAAATCTCATCCAAAAGGATGGTGCCATGGTGAAGGGTGATCTTAACTGCCATTAACATAAAATCTTACAAAATAAAACTTTACATTCATGTACTATCGAGAAACCGAGTTCCAACCTGAGGCACATAGAATCAATATTGTTAATGATAACAACAGTAATGAGCATTTTTAAAATTATTTTTTCTTATCATTATTAGGTTGGTGCAAAATTAATTACAGTTTTACCGTGATCACCTTCGCACCCACCTATAGAAATGGCAAATATCTTCTCTAAATTTAATCCAGAGCCTTAAATATGGCAAATACTTCATCCTGTGAATCTAGAGACAGAGTATTTTAGGATGAAGGAACTGCAGATGCAAAGGATGCAATGACCTTGCCATGTTTTATGATGAGCAAGAGAGAAGCTGAAAAGAAAAATAAGAAACAGTGATAGGAAATGTCTTTGGGGTGAGCAGAGACCAGATGTTATGGGATCCTATGGACTATAGTAATTTTTTCTAGCACAGTGGGACATCTCCGGAGAGTCTTAAATAAGGGATTAGCTGACTTCCATTATTCCGTTTTTTGAATTTTAACTAAAACACATAATCTTAACAATTCTTGAGTGTCCAGTTCAGTTGTGTTAAGTTTAATTTTATGTTCAGGGGACAGGAACAGATTTGTTACACAGGTAACGTGTGTCACGGGTATTTATTATACACATTATTTTATCACCCAGGTATTAAGCCTACTACGCATTAGTTATTTCTCCTGATCCTCTCCTTCCTTCCACCTTCCAAAAGGCCCCAATGTGAGTTGTTCCCCTCGATGCGTCCATGTCTTCTCATCATTTAGCTCTCACCTCTAAGGGAGATCATGCGGTATTTGGTCGTCTGGTTTCTGCGTTAGTTTGCTAAGGATGATGACCCTCATGTCCAACCATGTCCCTGCAAAGGATATGATCTTGTTCTTTTTTATGGCTGCATAGTATTTCATGATGTGTCTGTACCACATTTTCTTTATCCAGTCAACCATTGATGAACATTTACGTTGATTCCATGTCTTTGCTATCGTGAAAAGTGCTGCAGTGAACATAGGCGTGTTTTGTACAACACATCTGCAGAACTTTTTATCTTACAGATTTGAAATTTCTACCCATTAAAACAAAACTCCCCATCCCCCCTCCCCTGAACCCTGGCTAACCACCACTCTACTTTCTATCTTTATGAATTTGACTATTTGAGTTACTTCATGTGAGTGGAATCATACTGTATTTGTCTTTTTGTAACTCTTACTTCTCTTAGCCTAATGCCATGAAGGCTCATCCATGTTGGACATGTAACATGATTCCCTCCTTTCCTTCCTTCCTTTTCTTTTCTTTGAGTCAACATGTTGCTGGGTTGTTCAGGCTGGAGTGCAGTGGTGCTATCCCAGCTTACTACAGCCTTCACCTCCTAGCTCAAACGAACCTCCCACCTCAGCCTCTGGGTAGCTGGAACTACAAGTATGTGCCACAATGCAGACTGTTCTTTTTTTTTTTTTTTTTGTAGAGGTGGAATATTGTTATGTTGCCCAGGTTGGTCTTCAACACCTAGGTTCAAGTTAGCCTCACAAAGTGCTGGGATTACAGGCATCAGCCACCATGTCCAGCCCTTTCTTTTCCTTTCAAGGTTAAATAATATTCCACTGTAAGGACAGCCCACATTTTGTATACCTGTTTAATTTGAGTTGCTTCTACCTCTTTCTTATTGTAAATATGCTACTATGAAGATGGCTGTGAAGCTGATTTATGTTTTAATGGATTGGAGGAAGGTAAAACTTGATTTGGGTGTCTGTTTAGGAAGCCATTTCTGCAATGGAGGTGAAGAACGATGCTGGGTTAGAAGGGTACAGCCACAGAAAGACGCAGAAGTGGAGACTGAGGATGGACCTTAGAGGTAGGATTTGAAGGACATGTTCACAGATGAACAGGGTGGGGTTGAAAAGGAGGCAATCATGAGCCCTCTACCACAATGCGTTCAGTGCCTGACATAAAGAAATCCCACTCTAAAGATCAGCTACGGTTAAGGCTAGGCACAGTGGTTCCCTACTGAGGCCTTCCCCATAGATCTCAATGTCTGGCTCTTCCCTCCAGCTCCCTCTCCTCCCCACCGGCTGCTATCACTGCCCTTCCCCACTCTATGCTCTGCCCCACCCCACATGGTCCTCCTTTGTCCAGGAGCGCTGTCTTCTGTCTCCCACTCAGGGCACCTGCATCACCTGTCCACTCCTGTTGTCCAGAAGATTCTTTGCTTCTAAATTAACGCTCATTTCTCCCACTCTCAGCTCAGTGTCACTTTCTGAGTAGAGCATGTTTTGATATATTCAGGTGTGGTCCTCTGCTAACTGCTTTCCCAAAATCAGCAACCCTCCCTTTAGGTCACCTATCTCAGATAGCTCAGATAATAATTACAGGGTTGCTATAGTGATGATGTCATTTCCTCTCCCATGCATGTAACTAACCTCCTCTCCTAAGCCCACTCAACTGTATGCTCCTAGGAAACAGGTTCTCTGTCACTTCTGTCCATTGTTTAACACTGGCACCAACCCCTTACCCCATTGCTGAGTAAGACCTTCATACGTTTGAAATGAATGAGTGAGTTATCAGAACCATCACCTCCAAGGAATTCTCTTACGTATATATCACTCTTATGCATGTGATTTCTCCTTCACCAAACTCTGGAGTTTTTAGTCTGTACCAAAGAGTGCTACACTTTTTCCTTTGAATGTCTCATGTGCATCTGTTTTCTCTGACCATTTGAATGGGTAGAGGTCTTGAGGACTGAACTAACACCTTATTTCGCATCATCTCTCCTACACTCAAACATAAGCCAGGACCCCATGATCTCTGTCGAGCTGCAGCAAACACTGAGAATATGCAGAATAAACCTGTGTCTACAAACTGCATTGGAGAGTATCTAATATGTTTTTCTAAATTCTGGTTGTATCTGGGATTTATCCACATCCTTCTGGATGTAATGGGAGAATTTTGTTTCCAAATACTCTTTTCCTGTTAAAAGGTTTTTCCCAAATGCCGTTTTTACTCATCACAAATTTGTGCATTTTTAGATTCCTTTTTTAAACAAAACTCAACTGAGTTATGAATGTCAGGGTGAAAACGAGTGTCTCCAAGCTTCCCATTTCTGCTACTGAGTGTGACGTACTGAAAGTGACAACTATATAAAAGTGATTGACAATCAACAGCTTTAAGGAATACTTCAAACCTATCCACTGAGCAAGAAAGTGCATAAGGAGGGCAGAAACCCCAAGTTCGCTGAAGAAACAAAATAACTTAATTGGATTTCCTTTTTCAAATAGAAGTGCCAATTTGACACACTTTATTCTGTTTTATTAGGATGAAGCTTGCAAGTATGTAACTCAATGTATGTACATGGAGCTTTAAGAAAGCATGGCAGTGGGAGAGATCATACCTCTGACCCCTCACACTTGCCCATCTATCTACCCGCATGAGGTATCAAATAAGACTCGGTATGTTTGGAATGTAGGTGGGGAGAGTTCATCCCTAGTTCTAGCTGCCTGTTACTTCGAGTCCTCTGCACTTTTAATTAAGTTTCCCATTAGGAAGGTCCCATGCAAATTTCCTCTCTCTATACTACCCCCGTACTCTGTGTGCATCCATAAACCAGTGGAAGCATACACCAGTGCCAGCAGAAATCAGAAAAGCAAACGCATTAGATCCCAAATGATCTCTGAAATAAACTGGCTGATGGTGAAGGGCAGGGGAATGTGAAGTTGAAGCTGGATGCACTGGCACCTTTAATCCAAAGCAAATAGATTCCCAACAGGTGGACTATGGAGAGGCTCAGCATCAGACAAACTTGTCAGAACACCATTGGTGCCAGCCCTATCACGCAGGCTTGCAGAGATCCCTAAAGATACATGGTGCTGTCTCCGGGGAATGTTCTTTGTCAACTAGAGGCACGTGACTACCTTACCCCTGGGTTGCCATTTCACTGAAAGAAGGGGGAAAGAAAACCCAAAAAGCAAAATTATGAGTGCTGGCGCTGAAACAATAAAAGATAAGGAAGAGGCATAAGTATAAGGAAACGGAAGGCTGCTCTTAAAAGGGGAGAGACCACATGTCATCTTGAATTCAACTGCCAAAGATAATTTAAGGAGGAAGGTCCAGCTCAGGGAACATCCTGCCCAGAGAGGATTATTCCCTTCAGCACCTGGCTTGTTTTAAGGAGGACTAGGTAGATGCAAACAGTGGCCACAAACTTATCCCACCCCTATTTGCATGTACCTTTCCCATGTGACTGTGAAGCTTCTTCTGTTGTGAGGTATTACTCATTCAGGCGTTGGCTGTGTGTCTTGCTTTAGTCAACTGGACATTGGAAAACGCAACATATGCAAGGGCTGAAAGATGCTCTTCAGTTGGAGATTGTGATATTGCTGCACTGGGGTCTCTGAGACTCACGTTAAGCTTACTGACCAAGCGTAAGCAAAACTGCTGAAAAGGCCACAAGGAGGGAAACTGAGGCAGCCCAGCAAATCACCAACTATGTGTGCAAAGACATTCCAGGCAATCCAACTTTAACAGTGTGAGTAAGCCCAGGTGAAACCAGCAGAAAGAATGTCCTGCTGAGCCCCACCCACGAGGTCCACCCAGGGAAATGTAAAGAAATACATGATACATATATACATATTTTGAGAGGGAGTCTCGCTCTGTCAGCAGGCTGGAGCACAGTGGCACAATCTCAGCTCACTGCAACCTCTGCCTCCTGGGTTCAAGCGATTCTCCCACTTCAGCCTCCCGAGTAGCTGGGACTACAGGTACATGCCACCAATGCCCAGCTAATTTTTGTGTTTTTAGTAAAGATGGGGTTTCACCATGTTGGCCACAATTGTCTTGATCTCTTGACCTCATCATCTGCCTGCCTCAGGCTACCAAAGTGCTGGGATTACAGATGATCTTTTTAAACTGTGAAATATTGGAATTGTTTGTTACACAGCAAAAGCTAACTATTACAAGAACAAGAATGTTATGACTCCCCAGGCTTCTACAACCTCATTTATCCCGTTTAGTCTGGAGAAGCAGAGAAGAGATAAACAAAGACTGCCCATAGATAAGTAGAGCTATTTGGCAACTGCGCTTAAGATTTATTTTAATGTTCTTTTTATCAAAAAAAGTTACAAATATACATAGTTAAAAAAAAAATCAGCGAATGTAAAATCACATACAATAAATTGGTAGTATCTACCTACCATGAAATCTGAGCACCCTTTCTTTGAATAATCACTATTCACAGTTTCTTACAACTTTTCGGAATACAGCCATGCCTCCATATATATAAATCTTTATATATACATATTATTATACTATATAGACAACTCTGTACGTTCCTTTCCCCCTGTTTATCTACCCCTACATTAATATCTCAGCTGAGTCAATATGTATTATCTTTCCATAATATCACATTTAGGCCTACCTCGTCCTTTAAGTAGCGGCCTAATAGACTGTTCACAAGTTGTAATATGGGACTGCTACAAAACGGACATAACCCTAGTCGGTATTTGACTTCAATCCAGAACCAGTGAGAATAGAACAGAATGCCAAGAAAGAAGTGTCTTTCATCCACATCTAAAAAGGATTCTGATAATCACGATCCATCAGGTACCTGTTACCCTAGAGGAGATGAGCCCTACATAGAAGTCAGGTTGTCATGGCAAAAATTAGCAGAGGTGAAAAAGTTCAAAATGGAAAAGTTCCACAAAGACTTGCCAGCACAATTTATCCACCATCGATGCCTCCTCTTCCTCCCCTCCTTGGCATCTCTCATAGTAGTTAATGATTATTAAAACTGCCTACCTGTTAGGTACTATGCTAAGGTCTGAGATGCAAAATGTCATAGAATCCTTGAGTTTGTGTCCTTTGAAGGGACATGGATAAACCTGGAAACCATCATTCTCAGCAAACTGACACAAGAACAGAAAATCAAACACAGCATGTTCTCACTCATAGGTGGATGTTGAACAACGAGAACACATGGACACAGGGAGGGGAGCATCACACACTGGGGTCTGTCAGGGGGAAATAGGGGAGGGACAGAGAGGGTGGGGGGCTGGGGAGAGATAGCATGGAAGAAATGCCAGATACAGGTGATGGGGAGGAAGGCAGTAAATCACACTGCCATGTGTGTATCTATGCAACAATCTTGCATGTTCTTCACATGTACCCCAAAACCTAAAATGCAATTAAAAAATAAAATAAAATAAATTTGAAAAAGAAGAGTAGGCCAGGCGAGATGGCTCACGCCTGTAATCCTAGCACTTTGGGAGGCCAAGGTGGGTGGATCACCTGAGGTCAAGAGTTCAAGACCAGCCTGGCCATCATGGTGAAACCCCATCTTAAAAAAAAAAAAAAGAAGAGTAGACGGGTTATATTGCCATCCTATTTTACACTGATGAGCAAACGAAGACTTAAGGAGATTAAATAACTCACCCTAGTCTTTCTTAAGTGATAGAGTCAAGACATAAGCTCTTGCCTATACTACTGACTTGGGAAATCTCTTCTTGGGATTTTCCTAGGGAACTTCACAAGGCTGAAGTTAATAGGCCTTAAAGAAGGCATGCCAGGTAAATCAGGGGTTCTGATGTCAACTTTCTTTCTTTTTCTTTTGTGACAGAGTTTCGCTCTTGTTGCCCAGGTTGGAGTGCAATGGCAGGATCTTGGCTTACCACAACCTCCACCTCCCAGGTTGAGGTGATTCTCCTGCCTCAGCCTCCCGAGTAGTTGGGACTACAGGTACCCACCACTATGCTCGGCTCATTTTTGTATTTTTAGTAGAGACATGGTTTCACTATGTTGGCCAGGCCGGTCTTGAACTCCTGACCCTGTGATCCGCCTATCTAGGCCTCCAAGAGTGCTGGGATTACAGGCATAAGCCACCACGCCCAGCCTGTGATGCAACTTTGTGTGGGGCCACAACTATAGTAGCTGATCCCTCTGTAGATTCCTACCGAGGGATGTGCATAGCTTCCCATGAGTGAGAAACATGTAACAGAAGCACACAATTTCTCTACATCCTCCTACTAGCTAAAGCCAATGTCTGGAGGGACACCAAGGGAATTTTTAAGTTCCAGTTAGGTAATACTCTGTTACTCAAGAACTACGAAACCCCCACGTAGGGTTACACCCCCACGACCCCCAAGCAGGCATTCAAAGTCAAGGACACACCTTCCCTAACAGAACTTACAAGAGCAGTAATCTTACCTAATTTTGTTCACCAGTATCCCCTCAGCACCTTCAAGGATCTCTGTCGAGGATTTCATGAATCCTTGAACAAGTAAAGCCAGAGAGGAAGACAAGTCCTAAGAGGGGTGTGAAAACCAAGAAGAATTTCCCCCCAGTGTTAGCAAGAAGACCGAGGAATAATCACCCATTTTAGCAGCTGAGAAAAAAATATGAAAAAGCAGTGCCTGGGACCCAGCGCGGGGCCCAATCCCTGACTGTGGACTGGGTGAATGTCTCCGAACAAGACCAGAAACATCAGAAGCCGCTCTTGTCTGTAACACTGTTTAACTGGCAAGACAAAGAGACACAGCAGAAAGGCCTGTGAACTTGTCAAGCGGGACTAGGGTCCAGGGTCAGACTCCGGAGGGCAGTGAGACCATCCTGCCCTGCTGAAGCAGCTCGGGAAAGAAGGGGCTCTGCCAGGAGGAAGGGTATGAAGAAAAGACAGAAACATGACTGGACCAGCAACGCCAACCCAGAACGTAACAAGCAACAGACAGAAGATGACTCCCAAAGTGCTGGGATTACAGTCGTGAGCCACCGTCATCTGGAATTGTCATCTTTTGACATGGGTAAGGGCCATTCTTACTTAGGTCATTAATTTATTGACTAATATGATTGAAAAACAGTGAATGCTTTTAGGCACTTCCTCAGTCCTGTGAGTGGAAAATTGGGCCAGGTGTGCTGGCTCAGGCCTGTAATCCCCGCACTTTGGGAAGCTGAGGCAGGTAGATCACTTGAGGTCAGGAGTTAGAGACCGCCCTGGCCAATATGATGAAACCTCGTCTCAACTAAAAATACAAAAATTACGGTGGTACACACCGTAATCAGCTACTTGGGAGGTTGAGTCAGGAGAATCACTTGAACCCAGGAGGCAGAAGTTGCAGTGAGCCTACGTTGCGCCACTGCACTCCAGCCAAGGTGACAAGAGCGAAACTGGATGATAAACAGCTATTCCCCAAGGGCTGAGATCAAAGAAAATGATCTTAATGGACAAAGTCAACTTTAAAACATGGTGATTTTTCTTCTGCACACATATCACCGTTGGTTTATACTCTTTGGGAGAAGAATCACATCTTGACATGCAGTCAACATGCTGTCAAGTGCTGATGTCAGCGCCCAAGTTGTCTTTTTTTTTTTTCAATGGAAATATCTTTAATATCCTGCCTGAGTACGAAAGTGACAGGACCTTTCTTGGATAAGCTCTCATGAATCTACAATAATGAGGTTTTATGACATCATATTGAACAGCCTTTCCCAATATGGCAACCTTTTCCTAACAAGGTTGTGCTCAAGGCTCTCTTTGACTTTATTCCTGCTTATTTTTCTATCCCTTTCTTTTTATTTTTTTATTGAGTTTTAGGTTTTGGGGTATATGTGAAGAACATGCAAGATAGTTGCATAGGTACACACGTGGCAGTGTGATTTGCTGCCTTCCTCCCCTTCACCTGTATCTGGCATTTCTCCCCATGCTCACTCACCCCAACTCCCCAGCCCCTGCTGTTCCTCCCCTATTCCCCACAACAGACCCCAGTGTGTAGTGCTCCCCTCCCTGTGTCCATGTGTTCTCATTTTTCCTTACCCACCTATGAGTGAGAACATGCGGTATTTCATTTTCTGTTCTTGTGTCAGTTTGCTGAGAATGATGGTCTTCAGGTTCATCCATGTCCCTACAAAGGACACAAACTCATCATTTTTGATTGCCGCATAATATTCCATGGTGTATATGTGCCACCTTTTCCCTGTCCAGTCTTTCATCGATGGGCATTTGGGTTGATTCCAGGTCTTTGCTATTGTAAACAGTGCTGCAGTGAACATTCATGTGCATGTGTCCTTATAGTAGCACGATTTATAGTCCTTTGGATGTATACCCAGTAATGGGATTGCTGAGCGCCCAAGTTTTCTAAGACCCTGAGTTCAATGCATCTTCTTGTCATTCTTAAGCCTCTGTAGTTACAGTCCCTGCACTGCAACTGCCACTTCACCTTGGCTCTTTTCCATGGCTGGTTATTAATTTTCTTGAGGGAAGGGACTCTATTGTGTACACGAGGTTATGGAACATACTTGAGATGACTTAATCGTATTCCTGCAAAAGTTGACCTGTGCAGACCTTGTCACCCTTGGCCGAGTACTACGTGTTGGAGCTGCAATTTGGAGTCCCTGTGCTTCGTGTGACTTGGCAGTATCATATAAATGGTCACTGAATATCCTCTAGTGAGAAGCTCTCTCAGTGTGTGTGTGTGTGTGCGCACGTGTGCATCCATGCCTATGTGCAGCAAAGAATGTGTAGACATTGAAGCGTGGTGTGTTGAACACAGATGACGATCTTCTTGCGGAAGGTCTCATTAAGTTCCTCGGTGTTTTGCTAATTAGGAAAAGAATGGAAGATCCCATTCTTTTCATCGCAGCGTGATGATTAGGTATTTAAGAAGAGTTGGCATAACTCAACAGGGTCTGTGAAATGTGCCAGCATGCAGACGTTCAAGAACAGCTCCTTCAACTTGTTTTTTTAACCAGAGGAAATGACGTCATCCACGACCAGTTCACAAAAGAAGAAAGAAAACATTGTGCTAATTCGGTGATAAGGGTTTTCTAGGATGGAGACCCCCCCCAAAATGCTGAAAGCCCTCCAAGAGGCGGCAGGTAAACATCAGAGAAAGCACTTTTGGAAACAGAGCTTGTCAAGCGTACTCGCCCTCACTGCATCCTTTTGCCAGGCTCCTCTGTAATCTAAGCAGGTGACAACTTCATTCAGCTGTTAGCAACAACAGGAGGTATCGATTACCCACCAATGCCCTAATGACGGTAGACTGGGACACAAACCATAAATGGAGACTTTCTGATTCCAAGTGAAATTATAGTTTGCCCTACGAGATTGCACAATAAATCAGGGGGAAAACCAGTCAACATAGGACTCCGGGGTCACTGAAGTGATGTTGACACATTACAATAATGAGAACTTGAAATACCTCATGCCCTATTGATTTTTAAGCTGAATCATTCCCACTGCAGAAGATTACAAGACTCTGTCTTGGAATCATGGCTCACATGGGAGATACTGATGAAAAATACACCCGATCCAATCAAAATGAAAAGCTTTGCTTGTACTTATTACAAATCTAATACCATTGTCCCTGAGCTGTGTGATAGGCACTCAACCTACAATGGGGTAAAAACACACACTACAGTTTTTATTTTAATTAAGATTTTTCATACCTTTTTTTACACATGGCCCTTTGTGGTATCTATACAGTAAAAAATACTGCAAAGAAAATGGGCATAATGGCTCGATTAGCGCATAAAAGGCAATTTATTTATGCTTTTCTAATTCCAGGGTAGCTTTCAAGTTCCTTGCATCACCATATCATTTCGAAGAATGGAAAATCATGTCCTAACAACCAACTTATTTCCTAGTCAATAGGAGGAGACGCAGTCCACCAGCATCCAGCTTCCACAGTAAACAAAGACTGCCTTGCTGATAATTTCTTTTTCCCTGAAAAGTGCTCCACGGAGCTGAATAAACACAGTTGTGGGAAGCCAACTGGTGACATAAGTTAATTACTAACCTGTCACACAATCATAGAATGGTAATAATTTATTTTCACTGTTGCATTAACCGTAAGTCGCTTTTTGCCAATGGGGTATATTGCAGGAGAGCACCGCCAGGCATAGTGCTACTTGCTGTATATGCCTATAGAAGGTGGCGTCAGTATTTTAGCCGAGGGATCAGACACAAACTGTGCCACGGCTCTTACTATGCGTATCTTCGCTTCAGGAGAGAAAGAGCTAGCAGGTGGGAATAACACTATCTTTCCTCAACAGGACTCTGAAAACATTATCCAATTATCATAGACATAATTATTATTTAGATTTACCAGGCCTTAATACACTGTAAATATTCTGGGACAATCCAATATGATCACACATTCTTTAGAAACACTTATCGAAGTCCTAATATGGACAGACATTGTGCTGGGAACTAATTATACATTGTTCACCTGTTCTCTGTCTTCATGAGGTTTACAGCCTATCATCGCAATCTAATTGTTAAGAGGAGCACCTGCAGGCAAAATCTACGGGTCTCAAAAGGCCTGATTACAGAACCGATCCCCATGTCCTTCTGGGGAGATTGACTGAAATAAATGAACAGCATTTAGACGCTAACTGGTCTTTCTTGCCTTTCAGATAGCCTGATTGTTTTTCCTCTATTAACGAGATACCGTGATGTTTTGCTCTTTCAGTCAATATGTATTTCTTCTTGTAAGTCTCCCTAAATTCTCCTATCTCATTACTTGATCAACCTTGAAACAGCTAGCTGGATTTGCCATCCTTTTTTTGAGATGGAGTCTCTCTGTCACCCAGGCTGTAGTGCAGTAGGCTGATCTCGGCTCACTGCAACCTCCACCTTCCAGGTTAAAGTGATTCTCCTGCCTCAGCTTCTCAAGTAGCTAGGACTACAGACAGATGCCACCATACCCAGCTACTTGTTATCATATTTTTAGTAGAGACAGAGTTTCACCATGCTGTCCAGGCTGGCCCCAAACTCCTGACCTCAAGTGAGCCACCCACCTCGGCTTGTGAACATGCTGGGATTACAGGTGTGAGCCACTGTGTCTGGCCTGGAATTGTCATCTTTTGACATGGGTAAGGGCCATTCTCACACAAGTCATTAATTTATTAATTAATATGGTTGAAAGCCAGTGAATGTATTTAGGTACTTTCTCATACTTGTGAGTAGAAAATAGGGCCGGGCACAGTGACTCACCCCTGTAATCCCTACACTTTGGGAAGCCAAAGCGGGTAGATCACTTGAGGTCAGGAGTTAAAGGCCAGCATGGCCAGCATGGTGAAACCTTGTCTCTAATAAAAATACAAAAATTGGCCGGGTGCAGTGGCTCACGACTGTAATCCCAGCACTTTGGGAGGCCAAGGTGAGTGGATCATGAGGTCAAGAGATCGAGACCATCCTGGTCAACAAGGTGAAACCCTGTCTCTACTAAAAAATACAAAAATTAGCTGGGCATGGTGGCACGTGCCTATAGTCACAGCTACTCAGGAGGCTGAGGCAGGAGAACTGCTTGAACCCAGGAGGCGGAGGTTGCGGTGAGCCGAGATCGCGCCATTGCACTCCAGCCTGAGTAACAAAAGTGAAACTCCATCTCAAAACAAAACAATACAAAAATTAGCCGGGCATGGTGGTACACATCTGTAATCCCAGCTACTTGGGAGACTGAGCCAGGAAAATCACTTGAACCCAGGAGGCGGAGGTTACAGTGAGCTGGCATTGCTCCACTGCACTCCAGCCTGGGTGACAAGAGTGAAACTCTGTCTCAAAAAAAAAAAAGATAAACAAAAAAAGAAAGAAAGAAAATAGTTCAAAAGTCCAGTACAAAGGATTTACAGTGGGAGTTATTCCATACATCCTTGCTCCATTGGGGCATTTTAAAGAGCTGTTCTAGTGTTCACACCAACTTCTTTCCACAAGCCTCCCTCTGGGGCTTGAGAAGTGATTGACTATTTACACAGTGAAAAGGTAGTTGAGAATGAAGAACTTTTAGAGAAAGTTTGTGGAAGGCATCAAGCTCCATGTCACGTCTCAACAACATACTGAATCTGTGACCCACACATCCCAGCTAATGTCACCCCAAAAAGAGCTGGTCTGGACAGCACTTCACAAGTTCCTCCTCTTTTTCCAGCCTCAGTTATAAAACGCAGTGGTTAAGCAAGCTGCTTTCAGGTTCAGTCGTCCGCCTATTGCCAAGTTCCTGGTCCACGCCATATTAGCCATGTGATCTTTGGTTAATTACCTTCTCTAAAATTGCCCCTTCATCCGTAAAATGAAGACAGTGACTACTCCTACCACATAAGAAGTTTGAGAGGCTATGGCCGGGTGCGGTGGCTCAAGCCTGTAATCCCAGCACTTTGGGAGGCCGAGGCGGGTGGATCATGAGGTCAAGAGCTCGAGACCATCTTGGTCAACACGGTGAGACCCCGTCTCTACTGAAAATACAAAAAATTAGCTGGGCATGGTGGTGCGTGCCTGTAATCCCAGCTACTCGGGAGGCTGAGGCAGGAGAGTTGCCTGAACCCAGGAGGTGGAGGTTGCGGTGAGCCGAGATCGCGCCATTGCACTCCAGCCTGGGTCACAAGAGCAAAACTCCATCTCAAAAAAAAAAAAGAAGTTTGAGAGGCTAAAATAAGCCAATCAAGATACAATGCTTCTTGTAGTGCTTGGCAGGTACTATACTTGGTGCATTTTCTTTTTCTATCATCTATCTATCTATTCATTTATTTATTTGAGACAGAATTTCTCTCTTGTTGCCCAGGCTGGAGTGCAATGGCACAGTCTTGGCTTACTACAACCTCCATCCCCTGGGTTCAAGCAATTCTCCTGCCTCAGCCTCCCAAGTAGCTGGGATTACAGGTGCCCGACATCACAACAGGATAATTTTTGTATTTTTAGTAGAGACGGGTTTTCGCCACATTGACCAGGGTGGTCTCAAACTCCTGACCTCAGGTGATCCGTCCACCTTGGCTTCCCAAAGTGTTAAGAATACAGGCATGAGCCACCACACCTGGCCAATACTCGGTGTATTGTAGCTGTTATGCATCGATATTTTCCCTCGGGGGAACTTGCTTTGATTTTCTGAGCCCAGATTGACGAGGAGCAATGTAGCGCAGCCACAGCTTTGGATAACTGTGCCTCAACTGATACGTTCAAGTGGGCAGGCAAAATTGATTCCCGTCTGATTGTTTCTGTATGAGCAAGACTACAACACAGCTATTGAAAGTAAGGCACTGAGAAACAGCTCTAGCTGTTCAGAAACACAATCTAGCTATTCCAGCAACACAAATGGCTGGCACCAAGCAGGTTCCCCATCCACTTGTTCAAACGAGGAGCAAAAAGTTGAAGCCTGTGAATGAAGAACAGCAAATGAAGTACAGGAAGTTCCAAGTATCAGGTCACACCCCTCTTTCCTTTCAACGTGGTCACCGCCGCCATTTACATCAACACTCTTGTCTAAATTTAGAGCACAGTAAAAATTAAAAAATTAAAATTGTAAAAGTGCATGTGCCATCTATAAACACCAATGTACAAATACCAGTGCTGTAAGCCATGCCTTTCCAAGTTCCCCCGGCCATTTTCTGCAAGACACCCCAGAGTAGCACATCTCTCTCTCGTTAACATTTCATGGAATCCTTCCATAAACATACGCTTGTTCTTGTCTTCCACATTTAGTCCTGTCACTGCAACAGATGGCTTTACACTGACGCATATGAAAATATTAAATACTTTATAAGCCTGGTGGAAATATAAAATGCCTTTGGAGGAACGAAACGCTCCAGGATTCGTGCAAAGCAGCCAAACAATATTCTGTTGCAGACAGACACCTTTATGTTGTGAATACAAGGGACAACCAACAATTCCACGTCTTTGATAGGCGGGGAGAAGGAATGAGGGGTATTGAGTTTGCCATGGGAGAGTTGTGGGCCATACCAAAAAAGCAGAACATACTGCTATTGAGAGCTGTTAAATATGACAGTGTGTAACCAAGGGAGGGTTGTGAAATCTATGTCTTGGAGATCCAAAAGCCATAAGAGGCATCCATCTGTCTGAAACGGCCAAATAAAGCAAGCTTAAAGGCAGAGCTGTGAGCTAAGGGATGAGGAAGTTGGCTAGCTGATTATTCTATACACCCAATTTCATTTATTATTTCTTTTCAGCGTGACAGCAATAGATATTTACTCTAAATGAATATGACTGTCTCAGCCAACCCAGAGTGATGAACAACAGATCTATGAAAATGGGGACATCATCTTATAAGTGTCTGGCCGGCCGGGCACAGTGGCTCATGCCTGTAATCCTAGCACTTTGGGAGGCCAAGGCAGGTGGATCATCTGAGGACAGGATTTCAACAACAGCCTGACCAATACGGTGAAAGCCATCTCTACTAAAAATACGAATTGGCCATCTCTACTAAAAATAACAAAAATAAGAATTGGCCAGGCACAGTGGCGGGTGCCTATAATCCCAGCTATCCAGGAGGCTGAGGCAGGACAATCCCTTGAACCCAGAGGTGGAGGTTGCAGTGAGCTGTGATCTCACCACTTCACGCCCATCTGGGCCAAGGAGTGAAACTGTGTCGCAGGAAAAAAGAAAAGAAAACAGAAGAGAAGAAAAGAAAACAAAAGAAAAGAAGGAATACCAATTAGTGGTTAAAATGAGGGGTTCTCCAGCCAAGTGACAACCTCTAAGTGGCATCGACCGTATAATCATGGTCAAGTTAGTTAAACACTTTGTGCGTGATGCTTCCTCCATAAGTAAGAATAACAGTAGTAGCTACTTCATAAGGCTGCTCTGAGGACAAATGAGTTTATAGCATACATAGCAGGCTTAGCATACAGCCTGGCATATGGTGGGTGCTACATAAATGCTGGCTATTCTCTGCATTTAGTGCCATGTTTATGTAAAAATAAACATTAAGACGTGGTTACAATTTACTTTTTTGCCTTGTATTGGTTTGTGTGCAACTGGCATTGACTTCCAATGGGTGCAACATATTGACGTGTTCCATAAGACGCATAAATCCAAGATCACCAGAGCCCATTCCTGGGCATTTATCCCAGAGAAGTGAAACTCATGGTCATGCAGAAACCTATCCACGCATGTTCAAGACAGCTTTATTTGTGATGGTCAAAACCAGCCCAGATGTCCTTCAACAGGTGAACGGTTAAAACTGGTACAATGTAGGTACAACATTGTTGCAATTAGTCAATTAGCCCATCCCAAAAGTCTAAGCACTGTGGGATTCCATTTATGTGATATTTTTGAAATAACAAAGTTTTACAAGTGGAGGGAGGATCTATGGTCAACAGGGGTTAAGAACAGGGGCGGGCGGGCCTGAGAGGTAGCTGTGGTTATACAAATGGAACCTCAGGATGAAACTCCTCAGTATCTTACCTGTGGTGGATACAGAAACCTGCACGTGAGGAAGTTGTGCAAAACTAAATATATATACAGAAATAAGTGTAAGTAACCTTAGGGAAATTCAAGTAAGGTCAGTGGACTGCAGCCATGCCAATATCCTGGATAGGATGTGACACTATAGTTTTGTAAAATATTACCATTAGAGAGATGTTTACACGAGATCTATCCATATTTTCTTACAACTGCATATGCTACATTTATCTCTGTAAAAATTTCAATTAAGAACATTGCCAAAGCCTAAATGCAGAGGAAGAATGAAAGTTTTCAATACATTGGAGTGATCGCCAACCTCCTCTCTGAATCTTCTGGTATACAGGAAAACACTCCTCATTAAAAATCACGCTGACGCTACTGTAGATATGTTATGAAACTATTTAATAAAAAATGATGATTTCTTGTACTTAACATTGCATAGTTTATACCGATTATTTTCTAGCTTTTGTCTATTCCGTTGGCGTGTTTAAAGGAACTGAAGTCTGCAGAGTGAAGGGCACAGGTTTCTGAAGCAATCTCAACAGCACCTGCCTTCCTCTGAAGTGTTTTATTATTCTGAGTCAGGCCCGCTGAATCTCCCAAGGTATGAAGTTCAGTTTGAGATAAAAATATTTTATCTGCCCTTACAGCAAATTGAAAGGCTATATAAAGGGTTTTGTTATTGCAGTGTTTTCATAAATATATAGTAAACATCTTTCACAGTGGGAAATTCAGCACAAAATACAATTTTCATACACAGCCATTCATGTGGCTTGCACAGGAAGATGAAATGACCCAGAGATGAATAAAAAAAGTAATAGTACTGTATACAACTTTTAGCAGCCTGCATTCCCTGACAAGCACACGCAGCTGGGAGGATAAGGATCATGATTTTGCAGTACCAGCGAAGAATGACAAGTGTCTACAGCAACAGGGGAATCTGACTTTCTTCTGTGGCCGAACCATTACAGTTAACAGGTAGATTCATCATTTGTAGAAAATTCCAGCACCCCCACCCCACTCCATAGAGGATATCGACCCCAAACCTTAACCAAAACGTAACTCTGAATCAAATGATTTTCAGTTTTATCTTTTTTAAAGTCTCAAATACATTTTCAAAGGAATTTGGGTTGCCTATGTCTAACAGAGAATATCTACGTTGGTACCTAAGCTGATCTGTATCAGCTCAGGGGTAAAGTGATCACAGGTTGTCCACAAAAGTGAAGCTTTTTCAAAAAAGTATTTTTTTTTCTTTTTTTTCAAGATGGAGTTTCGCTCTTTTTACCCAGGTTGGAGTGCAATGGCGTGATCTCGGCTCACCGCAACCTCCACCTCCTGGGTTCAGGCAATTCTCCCGCCTCAGCCTCCCAAGTAGCTGGGACTACAGGCGTGCGCCACCATGCCTAGCTAATTTTTGTATTTTCAGTAGAGATAGGGTTTCACCATGTTGACCAGGATGGCCCTGATGTCTTGACCTCGTGATCCACCGGCCTCGGCCTCCCAAAGTGCTGGGATTACAGGCGTGAGCCACCACGCACGATCAAAAACGTATTTTTGTAATTATCCAAGTAAGTCATGTTTGTTAAAAATCACAAGGAATAAAGGTGTGATCTTGAAAGCAAAGTTCCATCTCTCCCCCACCCCTTAGTCTTACTGCACAGCTGCAACAAAGATAATCACTGTTCACCGTCCCTTCATTATCTTTTGCAGTTTTGCCATCAATGTAAAAAACTGCATGTGTACATTTGTTTCTTTTTTTTTTTTTTTTGAGACAGAGTTTCGCTCGTTACCCAGGCTGGAGTGCAATGGCGCGATCTCGGCTCACCGCAACCTCCGCCTCCTGGGTTCAGCCAATTCTCCTGCCTCAGCCTCCTGAGTAGCTGGGATTACAGGCGCACACCACCATGCCCAGCTAATTTTTTGTATCTTTAGTAGAGACGGGGTTTCACCATGTTGACCAGGATGGTCTCGATCTGTTGACTTCGTGATCCACTTGCCTCGGCCTCCCAAAGCGCTGGGATTACAGGCTTGAGCCACCGCGCCCGGCCCACGTTTGTTTTCTAACCAAGTTTTTTGAACGTATCCCTGAGGTTTTGGCTCTTCATCACTCACAACCTCTCAGATGTAGTTTTATGTCCGTACAGACCCACTTCGTTCCTACAAGGGTCCCTGGCTTCCAATCCCCTCTGCCATTGGTATTTCGTCTGCTCTGGTTTCCTTCTGACTATGCACGATGCTGCAGTGAACCAAGCTGCACCTTCACAGACTTGAGCCATCCCATAGTAAGTGGATGGAACATTTTGTATTTTTAATGATTTCTTATCGACGATATTGTATGGGCTTGTACTTGGAAATGTCTTACATCTCGAACGCAAGCCACCTTGGTGGGAGAGAAATGTCTGACAGGTGCCAGTTTCATATCAGCTGTCCTCAGCTTTCCGATCCTGACTTGTACCTTACTTAAGCGCTGGGCATAGGTAACTGCTTACTATTTATTGCCTCACACAAAGCTCAGAGATGCTTAACCACAACTTACAAGCATGGACTGCATTTTGCCTGAGGCAAGACACAGATTTTTTTTTTAGACAAGAGAGAAGGGGTCACCGATTAGGAACTTGGATCTGACCATGGAACAATATTTAAGTCACGAAAAGGGCTTTGGAATGACCTCCTCCTCCTCCCAGCCTGGGGACAGTCTAGGAACTGGGCTGGAAGTGGAAACCATTACTGTTCTTCCCTTTATATTTCAGGCCCAATAAACTCACATTCCAACAAAGAAAGCAAAGAGCGAATCCCATTTCAGAACTGTCAAAAGACTGATGTTGGATCCATTATCGTCAAATGTCCTTTTTTTAATACAGTTCATGGAATTGGCTTTTGTGGAATACCTATTTCATCTAAGTGTTGGTTCAGGAAATGGTTTAAAATGAAACTGGAATTTGTTGTCCAATGGTGAAATAAATGAGGTGAACGCACATAGGCAAGACGACTCAGTAAAGTTCTGTAGCTACTGTCTGTCAGTATGCAGTTCTAAAATCTAAATTATACATGTACAGACAGTTATATCTGTATTTAAACTATAGCTATATAACCAACATGTAGACTATAAACCATATTGTCTATAGTCCATATATCTATATAAAAACTATATATCTATATATAGTTTAATTGATAAAAGAATGGAAAGATGGTTTTAAAATAGCCATTTTAATTCCACATCCAGCAGAATATGGAATACTTCCACATCTTAAGGTGAACCTCCTTTTAGAAATAAAGATAACTAATGAAAAACCTTGCGTGCCATTAAAGAGAGTATCCCCAAGAAGAGGAAAAGTATTTTCTGCCCACTCTTGATTATGAGATTTTCCTAGGGAGCTAAAAATATAGAAGTTAAATCAATGATGTCGGTGGTTCAGGATTCAAATTCTGCTGTTGATAAAAAAGAAACCTGATTCTGTTGTAATGCACTAGCTAAATGCTCAGTATATGGGATCATACAATATTCTTCTTACGGATACACTCTGTTGAGTGCCTGCAATGAGCCACATGCTGTGCTAACTCCCAGATACACAATATTGTCCTTAATGCTTCCAGTAGCCCTGTGAGTCAGATGCGGTTGTTATATCCAGTATTCATGAGGGAAGGGTAAAACCTGGGATGGTTTTCTGAGGGTTGCCAACAGCAAGTGAGTCAAAGGGCTCCTAATCAAATTTGAAGCTTTGAGACTTCGAAGTCCCTTTCCCCGTCTTTTTGACGGAAAGGTATAGGAATTGTTCTAACATTAGTTTGAAGAAATGAATCTGATGTAGATCAAGAGATTTATGTAGTTATAGAAAGTTCTCATCTGAAGTTCAATGAGGTTCTCTACTCTCGCCTTGGCTTTCTGGATATTCTACTGTGTATTTAACTGCATACTTGCAAGATCCTTTTTTCCCTTCTAAAGTAGAATAAAATGTGTCAAATTGGCATTTCTATTTAAAAATAGACTTAAGTTGTTCTTCTTTACATAGCATTTGCTATACGCTAAAAATTCAGCTGACACTGAGATAGGAATCGTGGTCATTCCCACGGCCTCAATGCGGGACGACAGCCTGGCGTGAGCTGAGATCAAGCTGGGAGTCAATGTGCTCACATCCACTATCACTAGCCTGGCATGGATCACGTGGGGCTCCCTAGAACATTTTAAGAGCATCAGAAAGCAAAGAGTTAAGTTTCTTGAAGACGCCTTAGGAGATCTAGTTGAAGAATTTCAATTTTTCCAACATCACAAGTAGGGAATAAAACAGAGATCCCTCATCCTGCAAAGGGTGCCCTCCTGTTCATCACTGTTTCTCTTTGCTGGCTTTTTTTGTTGGAGGTGGTCAGGGCAGATAAGAGTCACAAGTCCTCCTTACTCAGGTAAGGTACATATACAGGAATATTTAAACAGTGAAATATAAAGCTGTGAGCATTATCATTCAAGCTCTTTCAAGAACAGGTAAGTCAGTTTTCCTGATCAACAACTCCAAAATGAGACCAAAAAATACTTTTGTTTCAAAACTCAGGTGAAGGTGTTGCCTAAACGCTTATGTTTCTGTACATTTAGAAGCTCAAATTACTAAAGTACATAAGAGAATGGCTAGGAACACAAACTTTGGAGTTTAAATGCCAGCTCTGCCACTTAGAAGCTGTGTGATCTCACACAAATTACTCAACTTCTCTGGGCATCTGTTCCCTCTCTGTAAAAAGTCGATAAAAACAATAATAATCTCCTAGACTTATCTTGAAGATTCAATTAATTAATGTTTTAAAGCATTTGCAGCAATGCTTGGCAAATATAAAATATTGTTTAAAGAAATAAGCCAATAAACCTATGTGCCAAACCTTTAAAGAAGAAAATAACACCATTTGAATACTAGGGAAAAGATGGACCATATGGGAAGGTTCCTAGAATCGCTCTTCCATCATTCACTTAGTGATGTCACATTTCTCTTCTATTGACACGAGAATCAGGGAAAGAAATTTCATTTTCTAGCTCTTGTACTTAACAGTAAGTAAATCGGAAAAAAAAAAAAACCAGGCACTTTAAATCACAATGACCCATGTCATATTTATAAAGAAAGATGTTTCAAGGAAGCAGCTGTTTCCATTCTAATGTCAGACTGGAAGAAAATAAGGACTGTCTGATGCTACATCATGAGCCTATTCACAGGACCCAACCAGGAATTTTAAATGTTTAGTGCTTGAAATTCACATACCTTATCCTCTCTCTTGAAAAATCAGACCGTGTTTTTCTTAGACTATCGCTGATATTACCTAGGGTGTAATTACTCAGCTGTGGCACTGCTGGTTTGGGGCCAGGTAACGTGTTTTTACTTTGCGGGAGGGAGCCGTCCTGTGCATCCTGGGATGCTTAGCAGCATCTCAGGTCTCTAACCACTAGACCTTAGGAGCAATCCCTGCCCACGATGGACACAAAAACTGTCTTCAAAGTGTTGCTGAATACTGTTATGGGTTAGGGGAGGAAATTGTTCCCGAGGACCACTAACCTACTGTATCTGTGAGGTACCCATTTTGTGTAAACAAATTCTAAATGCCAAATTCTAAACTCAGACTAATCAACTTGGATGGTACCTTAACATACTGGAATCAGAAAAATATGGAGTCTAATCACTTTTTCTAATTATAAAAAGTCTTGAAAATTGCTTCCCCGTCTCTAAATTAGGCATGGTCATACCAACCTTGGCAGAGTTGTAAGAAGAGAGACAACACTTGGAAGCTCCCCGTCCAATGTCTGAGGCACACTGGACGGGGAGCTTCCAGGTAGTAAGTGTCCAGGAGGAAGTCGGCATTGTATCGTTATCACTGTTCCAGTTGATATGTTACCACCTCCTCATCCTCATCATTTTAATAGCAATGGAAAACCTGACCTTACACATTCAGCTATTCACAATAAATCCATCTCCTTAGGAGACGACAACTAATTTCCTCACAACTAGAGGCTGCAAGTAAGCAGCAAAGAAATACATCCACAGACCTGTGGCAAATGCAGACGCAGAATTATCACACAGAGGAAAGCAAGGGCTGGCAGAGGCCTTCCTTATACACAGTCCTTTAGGGGCCGTTTTTGTAAAGCAAACACAGGGCACACAGTGCACTTGATTTGTTTGGTTGTGGCTGTTTTTTCTGTATTGGCCTGGAAGTGTGGAGTAAATGGTGCTGAGAGATGAGCTTTCGGAGTGTGTATTTGTGTCTGTGTACACTCTTTGTGTGATCAAGTTAATTCAAACCAGGTTAGAAAACTTAACCAACGAATCAAAATCTACAGATAATTCGAAGCAGCCGGTTTTGACTACTAACCGGTGTGTAAGAAAAAAAGGACCATTTTAGATAACAGTGAGAGATTTGGCTAATTAGAGAAGCATGAATCTAGAATTCCAGACATTAGGAACAGAGAAAAAGTAATAAACATGCCTGCCACTGCATTAAAAAAAAATTATACACACACACACACACAATTTTTTTACACATATCCCTGCCATCTTTGGAAGCTGAAAACACTATTTCTACTACCACAGTATCTTTCTTTGAAAAGTCTTCCCTGGCCTTCATGACATGAGAGCTTGCTCACAGATTATTCACTATCGATAAGGGCTAAGAAACTAACCGCTGCTCTTCTTTACTTTTAAACCCAACCAAAATAATTTCAGGAGAACCTGCAAGTACAAAATTGTGTTACGAATATCCAGTGGATCCTATTTACATTCGCTACATCAAAGTATTCAGACATCATAAGCAAACGAGAAATGGGGACCCTCCCTATGCCCCACAGGTTATGCAAGCACCTAACCAGAAAGAACACTTTGAAATTTTTTATGGAGCAGGAAAAAATGGAAGCATATTAATCTAGGCAGTGAAACTGGGTTTTCTGTCATTTTTAATTGCTTTAATTCATAACCTAGTTTTGCTGAATCAAAAACGAGTTGCTGTAGCTGACATAAGCTGTTTCGGCCTTTTGGGCACACATGCACACACACACACACACACACACACACACACACGCACACACGCACACACGCACAGAAACCCCATAATTTTTCATGGAAACTTTATCTTAATAAAAACACACCCTGAAAATTGTTTGGGACATTCTCGTTGCTGAAAAATTTAATATGCGATGCTTTCAAACTAAGCAGTGTGTGTTCAATGCTGACTATTGAAGATTCTTTTTTTCTTTCTCTGGGTGTGTGTAAGCAGAGGAGGTTCAGAAGGAATCTTAAATCCTCAAAACCGCTATTCTGCTTACCTATGATTTAATTGAAATCAAATTATGCGTGAGAAGGCACTCTTGTAAAAGTCTTCATTCTCTCATTTGCTCCTGTTGCCTACTGCTTATAATACACACAAACGCACACCCTGCATGAACGTGAAAGAACACAAACAGAACAAAAACGTACACCCATGAATGCCAACAAAGATCCGATATTTTATCACATTCCAAAGTTTGCGGATCCATAACAAAATAAGTCTAAAATGCCCAAAAAAAAAAAAAAAAAATTAAAGGTCCGTGCTTTTTCCTCCACATTTATTTTTATGCTCATCGGGATATCAACACAAGACGGATTGAGGTCTCACAAAGAGGACTTTCAATTCCAACAGGATTACTTTCCAGGAACTTAGGCCAACTTGCAGTTCTTTGAGATGAACACTGAAGTTTTTAAATAAAAGTTTAATTAATAATAATAATTGTATTCGTAGTTCAGAAATCTTCTTCCTCTTTCAGATGACTTTCCATTTCTCCACATCACAAGTTTGCTCAAAATCTACTACAAAAATTATAAATTTAGTCAGAAAACAAGACCAAGTTTGTTTTTCCCTGGGTGTTGTAGTACTTGTTTAGCTCAAGACTGAGCAGTTCAAGAAGGTTCTCTGTGACAGACTCAAAGACAATGAGGAGTGGGTACTTGGATTCTCGAAATATGATAATAACCATCATATACATCTATTAGTGTCATGAAATATGATTTTCAAAACGTTGCAACTATAATTTACAGGAAGGCAATCAATGCAAAAAAAAAAAAGTCCTTTACTGAGATCTATTTCAACTTTTGTATTAGACTCCTAGTGCAGAGAAGAGGGGAACAAAATGAAAATAATTATCTGGTCCTTTTTAAGAGCATAAAGAACACAATCTAATACAAAAAAGAAATAAACTACTTTTGTTAAACTTCAATTACCTGGCCCATAAGTGAGTGCTGAAAGTTATTTCTACCAAGTCTGTGTAAATACAGATTAAAATGAATCCAAACTCTAAAATTAAGAACAGTGATTAAAAAAAAAAAAAACAGAAGTTTGAAGGATAAGGTTTTAAGACACAAATGTAAAAATATGCTTAGCCCAATAAAGTAGTAAAAGACAAAACGTACTTTCATACAATCCCTCAATTTGTGATAACAGGAAAGATTCAGCTCTTTTCATGTAGTAAAAGCATTTTCTAAGAGTCCAGTTGCTTGGTTAAAATGAAATGACAAGAAAAGTGTGAATATTCACTTTTTATAAGACCGACATACAGTGGGATTGCCTGATACTAAATAATTCTTGTAGGCCAGTGGAGAATTCCAAAAAGAAAGAAAGAAAAACAAAAAAAAACAAAAAAAACAAAACAGGTTCTGTTGATGCTCCAGGGTGCAAAATATTATTTAAAACAAAGTGTATCAAAAGATACCTAAAAGGTTTCTATGCACCAGGTAAAACAGTAAAGACAGACTGATGGAAAGAAATACAGATAGATGAAAAAAAAATGGAAGAAGGTGGAAGAAATAACCACAGAGAGACCAAGAGAGAGAAGAGAAAAGTGTTTCAATGCTTCCCCCCCACCCCGCTCTTCAGATAAACAATTCCCTCTTCATAACCACTGAGTATTCTCATGGAGGGGAGGCACTGCATATGTGGGGAGTGTGTGGGCAGATGAGACTTGGGAAATCTTGCTTCTTCCATGAAAACCTTAGATTCCTGTGAGCTTGAGTGGCAAGCAGCTATTGCTGATTGACATGCATGTACTTACTTGAGGAACAAGCCTCTCCAAACCTAATCATAGTAAACCATAAAGGCAAGTTACTCCATGCCACAACACACTTTTACTCACACTCTGGATTTCCCAGTACACAGTGGAGAAAGATGTTACAGTTTTAAGCCAAGCAATTCACTCCCCAGCTACCCTAATAAGGAGAGGATTACACAATCATTTTTGCCTGCTTCAGCCGTAAACCACATCCATTTGTCCAAAATTGAAACCATGTCAGTAATGAGTAAATTCTTATATGTGAAGACACTAAGAAAGTGAGTCTCTTAGCAAATCATTTCATGAGGTTTTACTGAGATGACCCTGCCAACAAAACTTTTGGATTCAGAATTCCGCTTGGATCCCTCTTAAGTAGGAAGGTAGAAAACACAGCTCTTTTGTCCAAAGTAATAATAAACCCCCCAAGTTTCCTGCAATCTGAAAACAAGGGCTAGAGGGATGAGCTGCGCTTCAGAGGCTAACTGATCCTTGTAGACCGATGAATGTCACGTTCAATACTTTGCACATACATATATTTAAATGCATGAGAGTTAATTCCATCACCTGAGAAGGCAAAGCACATTTCCCCCATTTGAGCTCAGAACAAGGCAACTCTTATTCCATGCCATCAAATGGGACAGAGCTTATTCCTCAAGTCGAGGCGTATTCAGTATTGTCAATGTGATCTCTCTTCCGTGGAGATCAAGCAGAGAAGATAAAGAGTACACCAGGGCGACTAGCATGGTGGACATGTTTACACAGACGTGCAGCGCATATGCTCACACATGCACACACATGCTCCCTTGCAACGCGAGCACGCCAACTTCGCGAATGCACGACCCATCTGGCTATTCATTGCCTCAACCTCTCACTTCCAGAGCCGCGCATCTCTTGCAAAACCATCGCTAGCCTATGGGGACTTTTACATCGGTTCTTAATAAACGCTTATTCATCTCTGGGAATAAAGTTAAACGGAGCCAATGAGCATTGGCAAGGAAGTTGCCTACTAACTTCCAGTCGGTAAAGATAATCGATCCATCTCCGGGCTCCCCAGTCCCAGTAAACGCCCCCTCGCCCTCTCTAGGCGTCTAGACCACCCCCCACCCCACCCCACCCCCCGGGGCGCCCAGGGCGAGCCCTGAGTGCAGCCTCGGAGGTTCCCGGAACCGGAGCTGGGCTTACATACCACGACCCATTCACGCGCTGCAAACGCAGCCTCATCCTTCCATCGCCGGTTCGGGTTTCCCGGATTCCATCCGCGGCCAAGTCCCCTATTCTAATCAGCAGCCCCGGAGGCGCACACGCCGCCACCGTCTCTGCGCTAACGATGGACAGCGGCTGACGGCTGCTCCTCTGCCACAGGCAGCCAAAAATGTCAATTTGCACACTCCTCCCCCTGTCGCCCGCCCCCGTCCCTCTGCAACCCCCTCCCGCGGAGTCAGTGGGCTTCAGGAAGGCTCTGCAGAAGCTGCCTGCCTCTCCCTCGCTCCCTCCTCCCTCCTCCCTCCTCCCTCTCTCTTTCTCTCCTTCCCTGACAGTGTTTCGGAGTCTTCTTCGCTCGCCTTACCTGAAGGGCATCTCCCACGACTGCAATTAGCTGCCAAGATTTCATCGTCGGCTGCAAAGTGCCTCCTGCTTCCTCACCCGGAGAACAGAGCACGGGAGAAGTCCGAGGCAACGGCAAACGGCACCCACGTGCTAGCAATGTAAATGATTCCAGTCCTCAGCCGTGCGCGCCGCGCGCCTTCGCTCGCCCGGGCTGCCTGGCGCCGCCGCCAGCAGGTGCAGAACGCCCCGAGCGCGCGGGCGCGAGAGCGAGCAGCCCGTGCAAGGAAGCAATCAACAGCCGGGGGCGCAAACAAAGGCAGGCCACCGCGGCGCCGGCGCCCCGATCCGGCTTCCCCGGCCGGCCTCGGCCTCTGTCCGCGCCAAAACGCTCGCCTAATTACACGCCCGATTTTTTTTTTTTTTTTTTTTTTTTGCAAAGTCTTGCAGGTGTGGGAAGGCAGTGGATGCTGGGGCTGCGCGGGTCCCGCCCCCACGGTTGGGAAACACTTGCAAAGCTCGGAGCTGGCGGCGGTATCTCGCGGCTCGCCCTCTCTCCCTCTCTCTCTCCCGCACGTGTCCCTTCCCTTGTTCTTTCAGGCATTAAATATGTACCACATGACAGAATAGGGCACCTTGCTCGGTCCCCTGAGTCCGCACTTGACAACCAATTTTAACTCACGAGCAATCAAACGTCTGAAGGCGGATATAAGCACTCCCAATTACTTACGCTACTCCTGCATTATTCAAGACGTCCACGGGACAGTATTTATGACTTCCAATATGCTACTTCGCCTAGAAATACTAGTTAAAAAAAAAATAGAAGACCCCAGCACCGCGGCCCGCATCTCGCCTCCCGCCCCTAACAGCTAAGCTTTCATCAGGACCAGCTCCAAGAAGCAGCTGTACTTAAGGAGTGAAGCTTTAGGATCTCAACTCTTCTTCCACGTTGCGTACTCAATGAGAATACGCTGAGGTTTCAGCCTGCTTCTAGCAGGAAAACAACTGTCGCCTCTGTTAAACTTTAGAGATCACCTTTTCAATGTGTTTACCTTGAATGATAAAAGCAACAAAGTACATTTCCTATTATTTTCCCAAGAAGTCCTCATACATGTGTTTCACTTTCTTTTTTTAATAGAAATGAGTTACACAGGTCCTAGCTATCTTCAGCTTAAGTGTTGATTTTGGTGGGGACCAAAAAATGGATTGGCTGGGGAAGTGGCTCTTTTGGATGTAGAAAAACTAGTTTGTTTATTTTGTCCTTTCTTTTCACAGATAGAACTGTAAGCTATACACTAAGATGGCTTGGCTACCTCAAGCACTTATTATTTCAAAAGGAGGGATCTAAGCGGGGAAGAAAATTTCGTATATATATATCCCTTTTACATTTGATTAACAGTGAGTGAAATATTCATCGGCTTCCTGTGTCCTTCTTGGATGCTTTATTTTAGTTAAAGGCCTTGTACACAACTGATTAGGGTTGTATGCATTGGTAAGCAAATTTTAAAATGCTAATAAATCTTTCAAATATTTTCACATTTATTACAACTCCATATCTAGAGGCAATATTTCAAGGTTTTTTTTTTTTTTTTGAACATGCCAATTCCTTATGTAACCATCATCCATCTTTGTCACACCAGGAACAAAATGAGGAAGGATTCTTTTTTCTTCTGCGTACTAAGCATGTTTTTAATATGGTAGCAACACAGTGTTTAACTTTCTCCTTGCAGTGTTAAGAAAAGTCTATTTGTGTTCTTTCTGACTACCTTTCTTAGGGGGTCAGCGGCATTTGAAGGATGCTGAGATAATCATAAGGTAAAACGTTACTTCACAATACTGATACCATGAAGAATATACTCTACTCCCTATTATTTTAAAGTTAACTTCCAATATTACCTTGTATCATCCCCTGACACATTTTCCAACAGCACCAGGTAAAATGGCAAAAAGATGTGTAGGCTTTTGCTTATCCAGAACTCTATAATTACAGAGATTCACAAATAGAGAGTATTATTATTATCACAGCACACACTGGCATCCTCAGTGGAATAATTTGATTCACAAATCAGTTCACAAAAGCAAGGTTATGTGAAGGGAAGCCTGGTGCGGGTGGCCGATGGAGAGACAGCAAGCCCTAATTACAACCCCATTGTCCTCGTGTTCTCAGCACATGTGGCCATTTAATCAGAGTGTGACAACCTTGGCAGATGTTGCCAGACCTGGTTATTGATATAAATTGCTATTCTCATGTCCAAGGGGCACAGCAAAGAGTTAAAATCATGTCTGCAGTCACCCGAAGGGACAGGAAGGTTCACACTTGCATCTGTAGCTACAAGGCAAGGTACAGAGATAAGGTTGTTTTCTTGCTCCCACCCCATAAGTAAAATTGCAGGGGATGCAATCTCCCAAGCCAAGAACAGCAGGAGAGTCTCCCGTGGACATTGTAAACTGATATTGTCACTCTGGAAGCTGATTTACTAGTACCTATTAAAATGAAAATGTGCACATCCTATTATCAAACAGTTCGATTTCTCATGTCTGTCCTAAAAAACATGCACAAGGTATGTTTCTGGATATGTTTGGATATAATTGCTACTGCTTGTGATAAACGATGGGTTTGGGCAGGGAGGCAAAAGACTAAATGCCCTATACCCATCTGTCATTAAAAATACGGCATATCGTATAATGGAATACTATACAGCAGTGAAAAGCATCAAATAAAGCCACATATGAATACATCCATCACTATATAGACATGGATATGCAGGAACGAAAATTATACACTGTAAAGTACAAATATATATATATACACACATCTATTTCTCAGCAAAAGTAAATGGCTGAGATAAACACACAAGGTTTTAAATGATTTGTACATGTGTGACACCATTTCTGAAAGAGAATGCACTAATATAATAATACAAGTTCTCTGTAGATGTACAAATATTTGTGAATGTACAGGAAATAGTCCAAAACAGAATATAGCTAAATACAGCCCTAGAATCAAACTCAGCCATTCTCTGTTTCTGTACAGCTGGCTAGCTCAAAATGTTTCTTCTATTTTAAAGAATTTTTAAAAATCAAAAAAAGAATAATATTTCGTGATGTGTAAAAAACGTAGGAAATTCAAATTTCAGCACCCACGAAGGAGGTGTTATGGAAACGTGGCTATGCCATTTGTTTATGGGTCACTACGACTGGCTTCATCTACATCTGCAGAGTCGAGTGTCTGTGGGAAACCAAATGGCTCATGCAGTCTAAAATGTTTACTGTCTGGCCCTTTACATGCATATAACATATATGAACATAGCATGTTTTAAATGAAAAGTGTGTATGTATACATATCCTATATGTTACATGTGTGTACTTATATCACCTTTTAAAAATATATAAAACCAATACGTAAGTGTTCTCTTAAAAGAAGAAATGGAGCGCTCAACTTCATGTAAAAGGTAGTCTCCTCCCTCTTTCCCTAGAGATAACACTACTATGAATTTGAGTCCCATTTTTCTAGACCAGTGGTTTTTTGTTTGTTTGTTTGTTTGTTTTTTGAGATGTATATACCTTAATTTTAAAGGGCTCTGTGGCCCAGCCTGAAGGGCAGTGGCACGATTTCACCTGACTGCAACCTCTGTCTGCCTCCCGGGTCTAAGCAATTCTCATGCCTCAGCCTCCCAAGTAGCTGAGATTATAGGCATCCACCACCACGCTCTGCTAATTATTTCTATAGAAATGGGGTTTCATCATGTTGGTCAGGCTGGTCTGCAACTCCCGACCTCAAATGATCCACCTGCCTCAGCCTTCCAAAGTGCTGGGATTACAGGCATGAGCTACCATGCCTGGCCTAGACTGATGACTGGTGAACTTTTTTTCTGTAAGAGGCCATAATTCCCATGTGCCAAGGGGAGAAATCAGGTGGGAGATGATTGATCATGGAGGCCGTTTCCCCCATGCTGTTCATGTGATAGCGAGTGAGTTCTCATGACAGCTGTTGGTTTTATGAGATTTTGTTTTTGTTTTTGAGATGGAGTCTCGTTCTGTCACCAGGCTGGAGTGCAGTGGCGTTATCTCACCTCACTGCAACCTCCACCTCCCGGGTTCAACTGATTCTCCTGCCTCAGCCCCGCAAGTGCTGGGACTACAGGTGTGCATCACCATGCCCAGCTAATTTTTGTGTTGTTAGTAGAAACGGGGTGTAGCCATGTTGGCCGGGGGGCCTCGAACTCCTGACCTCAAGTGATCTGTCTGCCTCAGCCTCCAGAGATCTGATGGTTTTATAAGGCAGTTTTCCCTAATCTTTCTTGCTGTCTCTCACCTGCCGCCATGTAAGATGTGTCTACTTCCTCTTCTGCCATGATTGAAAGTTTTCTGAGGCTCTCCCAGCCATCTGGAACTGTGAGCCAATTAAACCTCATTTCTTTACATATTACCCAGTCTCAGGTGTGTTTTTATAGCAGTGTGAGAACAGACGAATACAGTATGAAATCTTTAAACTTGTGTGTGTATATGTAGGTATACACACATAGGCATACCTCATTTTATTGTCTTTCACTTCACTATGCTTTGCAGGTATTGCATTTTATATGAACGGAAGTTTTGTGGCAACCTTGTGCTGAGCAAGGCTGTTGGTGCCACTTTTTTCCAGTAGCATGTGCTGACGTCATGTTTCTGTAACACATTTGGGTAATTCTCACAATATATCAATCCTTTTCATTGTTAGTAAATCTGTTACTGTGATCTGTGATCAGTGACCTTTGATGGTGCTATTATCATTGTTTTGGTGCCAAAAACTGTGTCCGTAGAAGATGGCAAACTTCATGGATAAGGCTTGTGTGCATTCTGGCTGTTTCAATGACAGGCCGTTGCCCCAGCTCTCTCCCTCTCCTTGGGCCTCCCCATTAAACTGTGTCCGTAGAAGATGGCAAACTTCATGGATAAGGCTTGTGTGCATTCTGACTGTTTCAATGACAGGCCGTTGCCCCAGCTCTCTCCCTCTCCCTGGGCCTCCCCATTAAACTGTGTCCGTAGAAGATGGCAAACTTCATGGATAAGGCTTGTGTGCATTCTGACTGTTTCAATGACAGGCCGTTGCCCCAGCTCTCTCCCTCTCCTTTGGCCTCCCCATTAAACTGTGTCCGTAGAAGATGGCAAACTTCATGGATAAAGGTTGTGTGCATTCTGACTGTTCCCATGACAGGCTGTAGCCCCAGCTCTCCTTGGGCCTCCCCATTCCCTAAGGCACAACAATCTTGAAATTAGACCAATTAACAACCCTGAAATAGCCTCTAAGGGTTCAGGTGAAAGGAAGAGCCACATACTTCTCACTTTAAATCAAAAGCTAGAAAAGATCAAGCTTCATGAGGAAGACACTTTTCAAGCTGGAACAGCACAAGAGCAAGGCCTTCTGTACCAAATAGCCAAGTTGTGAATGTAAAGAAACAGTTACTGAAGGAATGTGAATATTGCTACTCCCTTGAACACACTAATAATCGGAAAAACAGCTTGACTGCTTGTGTGGAGTCAGTTTTAGTAGTTTGGATGGAAGATCAAACTAGCCACAACATTCTCTTTAGCCAAATCCCAATCCAGATCAAGGCCTTAATCCTCTTGAATTCTATGAAGGCAGCGAGAGTTAGGAAAACTGCCAAAAAAAAAAAAATGTGAAGCTAGCAGAGGTTGGTTTCTGAGGTTGAGGAGAAGGAGCAGTCTCTGTAACATAGAAGTGGGAGGTGACATGGCAAATGCTGATGGAGAAGCTGCAGGAACTTACCCAGAAAATCGAGGTAAGATCACTGACAAATGTGGCTACACTAAATGACAGATTTTCGGTGTAGACAAAACAGCTTCCTTTCGGAAGAAGACGGCATCTATGACTTTCATAGATAGGAAGAAGTCAACACCTGACTTCAAAGCTTCAAAGCAGAAGCTGAGTCTATTGTTAGGGGCTAACACAGCTGGTAACTTTAAATTGAAAGCGGTGTTTGTTTACCATTCTGAAAATCCTAGGGCCCTTCAGAATGATGCTAAATCTACTCTGTCTATGCTCTAGAAATGGAACAGCATGTCTGTTTATATCATGGTTTGCTGAATACTTTAAGCCCAATAATTATTGAGCTCTACTACTCAGAAAAAAATATCCCTTTCAGAATATTACTGCACCTTGACAATGCACCTGGTTAGCCGTAAGCTCTTATGGAGACTACAGGGAGATGAGTGTCGTGTTTGTGCCTGTTTACGCAACATACATTCTTGTGGCCAATGGATCAAGGGGTAATTTTGACTTTCCAGTCTTGTCATTTAGGAAATATATTTCATAAGGTTATAGCTGCCATAAATAGCGATTCCTCTGACTGATCAGGGTGAAGTACATTAAAAACCTTCTAAAAATATTTACTTTTCTAGATGCCATTAAGAAAATCCACAATTCATGGAAGGAGGTCAAAATATAAACATTAACAGGAGTTTGGAAGAAGTTGATTCCAGCTCTCAAGCATGACTTTGAAGGGTTCAAGACTTCCTTGGAGGAAGAACCTGGAGATGAGAAGGAAATAGCAGAAGAACTAGAATTTACAAGTGGAGCCTAAAGATGCAGCTACATTGCCACAACCTCATGACAAAACTTTAACAGATGAGGAGTTGCTTCTTATGGATCAGCAGAAAAAGCGGTTCCTTAAGATGGAACCTACACCCAATAAAGATGCTGTGATCCTTGCTGAAATGAAAACAGAGTATTTAGAAAATCACATACACTTAGCTGATTAAGCCACAGCGAAGTTTGGGAGGACTGACTCCAGTTTTGAAAGGAGTTCTACAGCGGGTAAAATGCTATCAAATATCATAATGTACTACAGAGAAATATTTCATGAAAGGAAGAGTCAATCCGTGTGAAAAACTTCACTGTTGCCTCATTTTAAGACATTGCCACAGTCACCCCAACCTTCAGCAACTACCGCCCTGACCACCACAAAACCATCAACAGCGACACAAAACCCGCCACCAGCAAAAAGATTGGAACTCATTAAAGGCTCAGATGATGGTTAGCATCTTAATTTCAGCAATAAAGCCCTTTTAAATTAAGGTATACACAACATTTTTTAGATACAATGCTATTGCACACTTCATAGTTTACAATATAGTATTAAAGTATATACACCGGGAAACAAAAAAAAATAGTGTGATTTTTTTTATATGTACTGGGAAACAAACAAACAAAAATAGTGTGACTCCCTTTATTATGATTTACTGTATTGCAGCTGTTTGTAACTGAACCTACTGTATCTCCAAGGTGTACCTGTACATCTCTATGTACTGCTTTAAGTGTAAAAGGTGTGTATTTACTATTTTTAAAAGTGTATGTTTATGTCTCTATGCATATTTGTATGCACACACCCCTGGAAGAAATCACACAAAATGGGTAGTTTTTGCTAGTGGAATTATAGGTGCTTATTATTTTTCTTTGCCATTTCCTGTATTTCTTTATTTTTCAAACAGATGTAAATAGAAGAAAAGGGTGGAGCCCCTGGCCATGTGAGTGTCGATGACTGACACTGTACCAGTAACGTTTTTCTCACCTGGGAACTGCCTTTTCTCTTCACATGTTGGATGATAAAACCTTCAACAAGAAAAACATCAAGGTTTGGTTTATGCCCACCTAACATTTCTGGAAAACTCCAGCATCTAATTGCTTCTTCATAGGGGGAAAATAAAAAGACGTTAAGCCTCAATGCACTAAAGATTTTTATAAAAATCAATCCTATCCTTGATGTAAAATGCGATGTAGATTATCCTTTCTGCTAGAAGTTATGGTAATGACCTACTGAGATACGCCTCACAATATAGTAATATTGCTTCTTTACCAGTTTGAAAATATTTTCCTATAGAAAAGCACAAAGCATGCTCCTTCTAAAAAAATAAAATTACATAGCAACCACATTGGAACTTGGCGAGATTAGAACAGTAGGACCTACTGATTTTCTTTGTCCTGACACCTAATAATCCAGTTACATTAAGAAAGGTGAGCTTAATGAAGCATATTGAGATGGGAGAACACACGATTTATAGTGGACTTGTTGTGGTTATATTTCTAAACGAATCCCATTACCTCTATATTGGTTGCTGGTAAGTGACCATGTTTTCTAATAGACAAATGCATGAATCACCTGGGCATATTTTCAAAGCATTCTCTACCAAATGGTTCACCTTACAAATTTAAACAAAGACCAAGTGAATGGCCCTCATTTCTGAAGCTTAGCAGACTTTCTTCAAGCAAGAAACAGAATTATTGCAATTGACTATCCATTCTACCACCTCATAATTTAGCATGCACATATAGCCTCATCCTTGAGATGGCAGGAATCAAGCACACTGCTGACAGGAAAGTTCTTCTAACAGCATTACAACAAACATTGTTTTTGATGTGTTTTATAATTATAAAAGCTATGAGTGTTTATTGTGGAAAATTTAGGAAATTTCAAAAAGCACCAGAAAAAAATAACATTATTTTGCCACCCAAAGAGAGCTGTATGGACTATTTTGTTAGAGGTCTACCAACTTCATTTTTCATTGCTTATATAACTAAAAAATAATAAGCACACAATTAGGATGTTACTGTATAAGCTGCCTTCATCTTTTGCACTTTGCAGTGTATCATGAACATTTTCAGCTGTAAAGACAAAAAATGTGCAGTGTCAGTTTATGTATTCCACTCGGAGGACACAGAGTTTCTTTTGATTCTGTGTTAAATAACACTGCAATGAACATGCTTGCCCCCGATGTTATGAGATTTTCTCTGTACCTTATATCAGGGTAAATACCTAGAAGTGAAATCGATGAGTCAAAAAAAGTGGGCACCATATTTAAGTTTTTAGATCTAAGGAACCAGATCTAAAAAGTACTCAGCCTCCTGAGTAGCTGGGATTCAAGGCAAAGGGATCTGGGGACTGTTGCAGGCTGGCCATGTCTTGTGCAGTCCCAGCTCTGTCTGGACATTCTAGCAGGGATGAGGAGTATGGTTGGGACTCATCTCACCATGAGGACAATTTTTGACCAACTTCTTTGTCTTTCAATAACCAGTTCCCTGGCCGGGTTCCCTGGCTGGGTTCCCTGGCCTATCCACATGCCCCACTTGGACCACCACACCATCCCATGCTGAATTAGCATAGAAGAGCCCAGACATCGAAAACAAAGGTGGTGATGAGGAGCAATTTCAATCCAAGCTTATTTAACATAAGTGGCTAGTGGCTGCCCATTTTGTCTTAATTGCCTTTTAAACTAAAATCAATGTTAAATTACCTGAACAACGGCTTCTGCACAATTGCAAACTGAAAATTCTTTAAGTGCCTCCTCAAAAGCCTTTGGCTCCTGCTCTGCCAATTGACAGGAAAAGAGTCTTTTTCCTCTTCACTGTGTTATAGCTTCGGACCATGGGATGTGATTAAAGGATCCCGCAAACAGATGGCATGTCTGCTCTGGGATGAATTACTATTCCTTAACATCAAAATGGGATTAAAGTGTCTGAAACAGAATCTGGATAATAAAAATTGGATAATAGTACTATGATGTCCCCATCCTTCTCCCTCCCTTCTTTCCTTCCTTTTTAATGTTCCCTCCCAAACTGTTTACACAAATGGGCGCTGGCCAGACCAGAGGAAAAAAGAGAAATCTGACCCACCATTTGCAGCAACCAGCCCAGGAAACCAGCTTGTCACCTACAGTAACCAGCCCAAGAAGCCAGCCTGTCATCCACAAGTCACGATTCTATTGTGGAAGGAAGTCGGGTTACTATCTCTGGTAACTGGTCCAGGAAGCCAAACAAAAATCCACTATCTCAGAAAGAATCAGGACGAGATTCATAACTGACAGCTTTCCTAATTTTTGTCCCCACCTCAAATTTAAAACCAACCAGAGAAAGCCAAGTATTCACCCTAACCAATTTTGTTTTTCTTTTCTTTTTCTTTCTTTTTTAACAGAGTCTTCTACTGTCACCTGGGCTGGAGTGCAATGGCATGATCTTGACTCACTGCAACCTCCGCCTCCCAGAGTCAAGCAATTCTCCTGCCTCAGCTTCCCAAGTAGCTGGGATCACAGGGGCCCATCACCACACCCACCTATTTTTTTTTTTTGTATTTTTAGTAGAGAGGGGTTTCACTATGTTGGTCAGGCTGGTCTTGAACTCCTGACCTCACGATCCACTCACCTCAGCCTCCCAAAGTGCATGAGCCACCGTGCCTAGCTAGAACACCCCTTTCTACTTACGCTATCTACAGCTTCCCCATGCTGCAGGGCATATCTGAAGCTGTCCCTTTCTTTTTCTACTATAAAATTTTCCTCCTCCTCTGCCTGCCTTTGGATTTCTGCCAAAATGCAAGTGATGATGGCTGACTCTGAATAAATAGCCTCTGTTTATTTTTATTTGGTTGGTCTTTGTTTATTTCTGCAATAAGGACCAACCAAATAAACGTAAACAGAAGCTATGGTCTCATCCACGGGGTAAACAAAACCATAGCCCTCATGGAGCTTATGTTCTAGTGAGGGAGACAGATAAGAAACAAGAAAATGACAGATTTTTGCCACTCTTGGGTGGGAAATAACTTTGTGATGAGATGAGAGTGAAAGAATGGAGATAAATACCTTTGTTAAGATGCTGAGGCTGTCAGGATTATAATTACAACATGAATCAGCTTCTTTTGTTTTGTTTTTTCTTCGTTTGCTTTTTGAGATGGAGTTTCGCTCTCGTTACCCAGGCTGGAGTGCAATGGCGCGATCTCGGCTCACCGCAACCTCCACCTCCTGGGTTCAGGCAATTCTTCTGCCTCAGCCTCCCGAGTAGCTGGGACTACAGGCGGGCACCACCATGCCCAGCTAATTTTTGTATTTTTAGTAGAGACGGGGTTTCACCTTGTTGACCAGGATGGTCTCGATCTCTTGACCTCGTGATCCACCCACCTCGGCCTCCCAAAGTGCTGGGATTATAGGCGTGAGTCACCGCACTCGGCCATGAATTGGCTTTTCTTTTGTTTCATTCAAGGATTTATTGAGCACTTGCTAGCTGATTTGCACTACAGAGCTACAAAGGTGAGGCAGACATGTACCTCACCAACAAAAAGTCTTGGAGGGGGATCCACGTTCACTAATCACCAGAAAACAAAATAGATACTTAGCCAGGGCTAAAAACTAAAAAAGAAAAGGAAACTCAGGATAACAGCTGTGAGAGCCCAGAGGCAGGAGGGAAATTTTATTTCCATGTGTTACAGGGTATCCTGGGGTCCCAGGGCAGAAGACTAGGGCTTACATAGGGAAAAGTACATATGTAATCATGGATGTTTCTGTCTGTTATATCAGCAGAGACCTTTTCAAGGTAGAAGACTTTCACTTGGAAATACCCCTGTATGATCATACTATCTTCCTTAGAACAATTCTCCCTTGAGTGTCTTCAATAAGAAACTGGCCTGGGCACAGTGGCTTACGCCTATAGTCCCAGCACTTTTGGAGGCCGAGGCAGGTGAATCACCTGAGGTCAGGAGTTCAAGACCAGCCTGGGCAACATGGTGAAACCCTGTCTCTACTAAAAATACAAAAATTAGCTGAGCACGGTGATGCATGTCTGTACTCCCAGCTAGTCAGGAGGCTGAGACAGAAGAATTGCTTGAACCTGGGAGGCAGAGGTTGCAGTGAGCTGAGATTATGCCATCGCATTCCAGCATAGGTGACAGAGTGAGAGTTCGTCAGAAAAATAAAAGAGAGAAAGAGAAAGAAATAAAAGAGGAAGAAAGGAAGGAGGGAGGGAGGAAAAGAAGGAGGGAGGGAAGAAAGGAAAGAAGGAAGGATGGAAGGAGAAAGGAAGGAAGAAAAGAAGGAAAGACAAAGAAAGAAAAGAAAAAAGAAAGAAGAAAGGAAGGAGGGAGGGAGGGAGGGAAGGAAGGAAGGAAGGAAGGAAGGAAGGAAGGAAGGAAGGAAGGAAGGAAGGAAGGAAGGAAAGAAAACCTAACTGGACAGAGTTTAGAGAATAAAACACCATCAAAGAGATGATGAATCGCTTTTCCCCAAATCCCCTCACTCCACAGATGCCAGCAGTCACCTCCCAAAAGAAACAAGACTCCCAATAAAAATGACTGGATTTGATTTGGGCCAAGTGCAGAAAAAGGTGGACATCTCACATGCTTGGGGACATCCCTGACTCAGGGTTTACAGGATGGGAGGGAAGCCATCTTCTAGAGATGGCTCTAGGGATGTGCAGCCACCATCTCTGCCATGTGTGCTGTAGAGATACTAAACATTTCTCCCTAACCCTGCAGGGTATCTGCTTCTCTCACAGAGAAACTGCTTCTCTCACAGCCCTGCTGCCTTCATCAGTCTCTGGTCTAGGGACCCAGGTCAGACACAGGCCCCTACCTGGTCAAATCAGAGTCTCTCCAAGATTGGAATTGAGAAGGAGATGGAATAGTTAAGCCTCAAGGCGTAGACTTGGTAGATCAGGTAGAAGGCAGATAGATCAGGTAGATTTCTTGGTAGAGTCTGATGACTAGTCAGCGAAACAGTATACAGAGAGAAGGAATGAAAGGTGACAGGAAAAGAACTCAGATGAATAGAGGTGGGGAGACGCGGATAAACAGAAACAATAGTGTGTTTGGCCCCAGAGCCAGACAGAGATGGGGGAAGTTGTTGCCTTGGCTGCTGAAAGCTTTCTTCCTTCCTTCTATTTCTCTTCCCTTTCCCTATGTGCTTCTGATGCAAGTCGACTTCCTGTGAAGTCCCAACCACACTCTGCATCCCTGCTAGAATCTCCAGACACAGCTGGGATTGCACAAGACATGGCCAGCCTGCAAAGGAGTCCCCAGATCCCTCTGCCTTGAAGAAAAGCAAAATATCCCAATGCTGAGATGAATAAACCTCTTCCCTGTGGCTCATGGTCTTTCATGAAGCATAGCTGGTGGGCTAGCCTGTCAGAAACACAATCCAAATGCTGCGAGCTAACAGAAATACAAATTCTCTGCCACTAGAGGTTTTGTTTGTTTCTTTTTTTTTTTTTTTTTCCAATTGTAAGCATAAAGATATCTTCCTACCTGAGAATGTCACAGAAATATAATTGATGGAGTCATTCTTTTAACACTACTTACATGAATGCCCACTGCATTCCAGAACGCTCTTAGGCCTGGAGAATACAAAGTGGAGTAAGTCTGATGGAGAAGGAAAATTACAAACAAGTATGATAATAGAAACTAGTAGTATAATGACGGTACTAGGTGACAGAACAGAATAAATTGTGCTATGCATCTACTTGGTAGAGGAAGCCTCTTGTTCTAACTAAAGGCAAAGGGCATCTTTCAGAGAATTCAAAAGGTGATGATGGTTGTGTTGGATTTTAAAGGATTCATAGTAGTTTATCCAATAGCATCAGGGGAGAAAGGCATTGAAACCAGGGGAAACGGCTTCAGCAAAGGTGCAGAGGTGTGACTGGGCGAGCCGATGATGAGGGTTGATGTCTGAAGACCAGGCACAGAAAGGGGGCACAGGTAAGATGACAAAGGGGCCCGCTGGTCATGCTAAGACATTCAGATTTAGTTCCTCTATAAGGAAGTGGGACAGTCAGGGCTAGGAAGTCTACTCTGTTATGTGCAAAAAGGAACACTGGGAGCAAGAAGAGCCATTGGAAGATTATTTTATCGTGTCTGAGCCTAAAAGATAATGAGGGTTTGCACAAAGGCATGGCAGTAAAGATATAACGGAAATGAAGATTTGATAAATATTTGATAAACTGAATTGACAAGACTCACTGAAAGACTCGAAGATATGTATAAGTGAGGGTGGTGAAAAATAAAAATAAAAACAAAAGTAAAAGAAGCCAGAAGGTCAAGGCCAACTCCTAGATCACTGTTACAAGTTATTGACTTAATGGTGGCATCAATGACCAGGTTCAGGGGCATCAGATAAATATTTGGGAAACATAACAGGCTCATTTTGACCGCATCAAGTTCGGTAGGGGCTATGGAAGCTCCAGAAAGGGTTACCCAAGAGGCAACTGGATAGATAGGTGTTGAACTTGGAGGAGTCTAAAGGCCAACTGGAATTCATGCTCATAGAGAGCTGAAGGTCATCTTGGAAGAATAGAGAGACTGACATTTGCACTATTCACGTCTGAGACTACATAGTAGAATGCAGTTGCTGACCAACTCTTAAAACTCATTCGAATAAAGGCCCTGGTGATAAAACTGTGTCATCTCTAAGCTTTCATGTATCAACACAGTCACATGTTTAATATCCATGACTAGCTTACCACTAGTAAAATGAATTGAGATGGTCAAATTCCAGCAATAGCAAACTGTGACTGTAAATGCCTGGATCAAATGTTGTTAATCACACTCGCCTTCCACCTCTCCAGGCAGGACATGAAGGGCATGTTCTCTAAAACAGCCAACCCTACCCGGAAGCAGGAATTTCAACTACAGGCAATTTCTAAATCAGGTTTCTATATACTCTATTTTAAATGCATGGTGACAGAACGGCAAAGCATTCTCGTTAAATAAATGTTCATCAGGCACGAAGTCAGTGAGTATTTGATAACTATGAATCAAGTTTGAGTAGGACACAGACTTTTTTCTGGGTTACTTTGTTATCCAGAATCTGGGCTCAGTTAACATCATCAACTCTTTATCACCAGTAGGATGGCAGTTCTTTGCCGGCTGACAGACTGGTCTACGTGAAATACCTACAGGATTGTAAGGTTCATATCTACTGTCCCATAGGTCTTGATTGGAATTGTAGGATTCCTAACTCCCACTTAGCCTGTGAGATAAATGGTACCCTGGGATCCAGAGAGGATTAAACATTCCTTTTGCAGGAAGCTCAAAGTTCCGATTCTGAGAATCACTTTTTAATCTTACTCAAGTTATATGCATTTAAGTAAACCACGAGGAGGCTAGAAAACAGGAGGTGGAAAAAGGTGAACGCCGCAATGATTCCGCCGGCTGTCGAAGCAGTGAGTGAGTCTGACACTCTTCTCTCGGGTTCTGAGACACCTCTGAGCATATGCATCTCATCTCACCCAGTATTTGTCTTTGTTTTGAAGCTACCTCTTTTCTTTTTTCTTTCTTTTTTTTTTTTGAGACGGAGTTTCACTCTTGTTACCCAGGCTGGAGTGCAATGGCGCGATCTCAGCTCACTGCAACCTCCGCCTCCTGGGTTCAGGCAATTCTCCTGCCTCAGCCTCCCGAGTAGCTGGGATTACAGGCACGCGCCACCATGCCCAGCTAATTTTTTAATTTTTAGTAGAGATGGGGTTTCACCATGTTGACCAGGATGGTCTCGATCTTGACCTCATGATCCACCCGCCTCAGCCTCCCTGGCCCTTAAAATCAGGACAACTCCTCATCTGGTGCTCAACCAACGAAGGAAATCCAGTTCAGACCTGGAGAAAACTTGCCTGTATGGGTCTCTTAAAGAAATGATAGGTCAACCTTCAAATGGAGACATTCCAAAGGGATTGTCGGTAGCATCATCTGAATCCCACACCTTGGCTGTAACTTGAGAACATCGCTGGACTGTGAGAGGCAACACTTTCAGTACTCTTATTAGGATTTGCTGCATTACATTATTTTCCCTCTACTTTTCCACATTTTCCTCTTGCACTTTCCTTTTTCTTGACTCTCTTTTCTACCAGCATCTCTTCAATATTCTTTTGACAAAATTCTAGTGGTTCAGGTTGTAAGGCAGCATCAAATACTTTCTCTGCCTACAGTTCTTGTTGCTTCTGTACTAAGAAAAGACCTTCCCAGGGGTCAAAAAAAAAAAAAAAATGCCTTGCTCGCTTCTAATGCCTGGGGCTTCTGATTCTTAAGAAAAGGTATGGGTCCTATCTGAGGGTGGAAGGTGGGATGAGGGAGAGGATCAGGAAAAAGAACCGATGGGCAGGTGCTAGGCTTAATACCTGGGTGATGAAATAATCTGTACAATGAACCCCCATGACACAAGTTCACCTATGGAACAAACCGGCACATGTAACCTTGAACTTAAATAAAAGATTTAAAAATAATAACAACAAAACAACATTAGAAATCAAAAAGAAAAGCTAAGAAGAAGTAGAAAAGAGCACTGAGCAAGAGAAGCAAAAATCAGGACACGTTTACAAATCCAGGCTCAACATTTCAATGTTTTAATGCACACACAAATAAAATGGTTTTATTTGTTTTTGCAAAGGCAAAAAAAGAAAAGTCATTTAATAGCTACTTAACAGATGAGAATGTTTGTGGCAGAATAATTTCCCTTTAGAATTTTGAATAAAACAGAAGGTGCTATACCAATTTCAGTTTGAGTGACAATGATGTGTCACTCATAATCTCTAGACTTAATTCTGTTTGAAATGTCCCACCACAGATGGCAATGTCCTAAGCTATAATTGTGTTCTTTACAATATCATTTTGGGGCTTGTAAAAAATGCTAATTTGGGCCTGACAGGCAGTATGGCCCAGCAGTGGGGCACAAGCTTCAAGTTCTATGATGGACGCAGTCTTGTAATTCTGCCAACGTATCCGGCTAAGTTGCCGTAAGCCTTTATTTGGTGAAATAAGTCAAAAACATAAACTGTGGGTCCTTCATAATAAAGAGACTGAGGCCAACTCTAGCCAATATTCCTAACCATTCCCCCTCCTGCCGTTATATTGGAGGTGTTAGAATTCTGTCCCACATCGTGCAGTAAAGAGCTGACTTCAAGAAATCATTTCTGTGCAGGGAAAAATCACCATCCCTATTCCATACTCCCCAAAATCCTCCATCTCCTGGGCCTGAAGACATACTCTTTTTTTTTTAATTGCATTTTAGGTTTTGGAGTACATGTGAAGGACATGCAAGATAGTTGCATAGGTACACACATGGCAGTGTGATTTGCTGCCTCTTTGGTGATTCCTTTCTCTAAACTCTCAAAGAGGTTCTGGCGCAAAGCTGACCATTAGAAACGTGAAAAGGAAAGCAGATTCTGGGATTTTCCCATTAACCCTTTATTGACCACACGCTAGTGTTTTAACAAAGGGATGTCGTTTGCATTATCATAGTAACTTTGCATAATAATATCACAAAAATAGAAACCACTTTTGAAAGTGTCATAATTTACTGCTCTGCAAAATTTCCCACTTAAGTACCATTAGCTAATGCCAGATGAGGTCTCGTCCTTACCATTAGACGTTCTGCAGCCATAGATGGAAGAGTCCAAAGGCATGTCAAGGATGATTGAAGTCTCAGGCTTTCTCTTAGAAAACGCATGTGCATTTGCTGTCTATTACCTGTATATCTGTTTCCTTTTAACAGGAAACATTTTTCCTCCAAAAGCTTTGAGCAAAATTAATGTTCCACCAAAGCAGCTGTATTTATTTTATAGCTAACAACTCCTGTCTCAGCACAGGATACTTCTAGGGGATATAAATATGGCACTCTGGAAAACCCAGCCACTGTCTAGTCACCTCGTCTGTACATAAATATATGTCATCTTCTTTAGCAGTGACATAAATAATTATTAAAATAATGCTATAAAAGTAAGCAGTATATTAATGTAACCTAAGTTCCTGGTATTGTTATAATATTTTACATATATTAACTCATGTAATATGTATAAGTTCAATTGTATTATGGATTAATTAAACTTTATTATATTAACTGTCATTAATATATTAAGAAAATTTTATTATATTATGTTGACGGCAATTAATATATTGAGTAAACTTTATTATATTACATTAACTGCAATTAATATATTAAGTAAACTTTCTTATATTGCATTAACTGCAATTAATATATTAGGTAAAGTTTATTATATTACATTAAATGTAGTTAGTATATTAAACAAACTCCCATTATGTTACATTAAATGTAATTAATATTTTAAATAAACTTTACATTTCATTAAATATAATTAATTATATTACATTAAGTGTAATTAATATCAATTATTAAATTATAGAAAGGATTAAATCTATGGCATTTAGTTAGATTAAGACTGACATAGAGCGGGAACACTGATTGCCACACAAGGACCCTTTGGGTTTCTGTATCTCTCAACCTGGAAATCAATGAGAGGATTTCATTTCTTTCTTCACTTCTGTAGTTGCGCTGCCAGATTCTGAGTATTCATGTCCACATTGAACAACATGCTATTATTCAAACTAATGGAGCCTTGCCTGGTCCAAAATACGTTAGAAACAGGATCACAAGGATGAAAAGAGGCCTGGAGCCTCTTTGGGTGCATGTAATATACATTCTTTATCCTTCCATTTGCCATTCTTGTGATATTCTGCCCGAGGAACTGTCAGAAGGAGAGAGGAGAGGGGGTGTGCCCAACAGTCTTGACCCAGCGAGCATCAGCGTGAATTCATACACAGCTAAGGCTGAATTCTGGCTTTTGGGAATTTCAAGAAATGTGGCAAGTGATTGAAATCCTCCTGAATGGGTTTCCTCACCTCTAAAATGGGTTTAATACTAACTAGTTCAGGTGGTGGCTGAGAGAATTCTAAAATTAGATAGCATGGGAAACATGGGAAAGTAGCTAGACCATAGCTGGGATACAGTAAGCCTTTAATGAGATTTGAAAAATAAACCAATGGTGTTAACATGTACTCAAGAACATGATAACCATGGATGGTTTCAATTTCTTAAATCCTTCATCCCTTCTTTTTTCTTTTTCTTTCTTTCTTTTTTTTTATTTGAGACAGAGTCTCACTCTGTTGCCCAGGCTGGAGTACAGTGGCACATCTCGGCTCATTGCCACCTCTGCCTCCCGGGTTCAAGTGATTCTCCTGCCTCAGCCTCCCGAGTACCTGGGATTATGGGTGCCCACCACCACACCTGGCTAATTTTTGTATTTTCAGTAGAGATGGGGTTTCACCACGTTGACCAGGCTGGTCTCGAACTCCTGACCTCAAATGATCCACCCACCTCAGCCTCCTAATGTGCTGGGATTATAGGGGTGAGTCAAGAAACCTGGCTTTTCTTTTGGTTAAGCTAAGGATTAGCTTAAAAGTTTAAAGAACACACACACACACACACACACACACGCGCACGCGCAAATGTATCTAGTTTCCAAGTCTTTCACTGATGTAACAACGACTAAAACTAAATTGTAGCCTGAATCATGAGTTAGAAAACATTTCTTTTTTCCTGCAAAGGGCCATATAGTAAACATTTCAGACCATATGGTCTCTGTTGCAACTCATCAATTCTTCCCCTTCAGCGCAAAAATGACCACAGGTAATACAGAAACAAATATGCAGAGCCATGTTCCAATAGTGCTTAATTTAAGGACATAAATACACACACACACACACACACATACACACGTGCACACACGCACACGCACGCACACGCATACACACACGTGCACACACACGCGCACAAACAAACACACACATATACACACATACACATGCGCGCGCACACACACACCTATACATCTATCACTGACAAGCCTCTGGTCTGAATGCACATTAAAAGTGCAGTTACACGTACCACCATTTTCCTTCTGATCTAGAGTTTAGAAATGGAGCTGTAGGAACCCAAGAGCTGAGTCTCACTGCTGAACTCAGACAGAAACGAAAGTGATAGACCGCCACGTGCAAAACAGCCAGTAAAACATGGGATCAAATCTTGTTGTTTTCTTGACTCTTACAGGTCTACCTACACTGTCAAAATAAAGAATAGTGCCTTTATGTATTACTACTTACAAAGGTACAGGGAGAGTGCCCTCCTTCTTCTCCCTATGAAATAATCAAACGACAACAGTAACAAAAACAAAACCTCACCCCACCACTTTCTTTTTTCAAGCAGCCTACTGTGCCTCACTCTGCAAATCTGTATAGTCTCAGACCACCACTTGGCACGGGTAAAAAACCCAATCTCACGAAAACAGGATGGAGATGAATAATGATAATTAGCAGTTCCATACATGCAATGTTTACACATTTGTGTCCAGGGCTTCAGGGCTTATAGATACTCTACCGACTCTTCATGATAATCAGGCTAGATATGAGAACCTGTGTTTATTATGGCCATTTTACAGAAGAAGATACTAGTAAGTGATTTGCCTGAGGGCAACAGAACTGACCCCGGGATCTCTGTGCTGGAGGCTGAGTTCTCTACTGCCTTATAGTACTACCTGTTTTTAATGCGCTGCTATCAGTGAACTTGGCTGAAACATTGCAGGAAGGAGAAAAGGTGAAATATACTCAGCCGAGTGATTAATGCTGTAGCTCACTAATTAACTGTTGTGAATATGATCCGTAATCCATATGGAAGGTGTCATCAAAGCACGAGAGAGGTGACCTGACCACTCTAGGGTGAATCGTTGTGAAGAAGGAACTATAGCAGCGACGTTAGGGCTAAATCTTCCTTAAGTAGCTGTTTTCTTTACATTTAAACAAGCGTTTTGATGTAAAATGTATAATTCTCCTTTCTTCAAATGCCATGCAAATGTATAACTGGAGCGTAATTTTACAATCAGTTCACTACTAGTATGCATTAGATAAGGATATGGCATCGATATTACAAAGGACACCACACCAAAGACTTTCACAAGTATACTTTTGTGTATTGCTGTGGCTATTTTCAAACCAACTGAAAATATTGTTGCTATGGAGTTAATTCATTAAAAAAGCACTGCTGATAAAAGCTGTATATGTTTTCACAAAAACAGCTCTTCAAAGATTATTCCAATTTGCACATCAACCATTAATATATGAGAGATTTTTGTACTCACAGTTGTAGCAAAATGGCTATTAGAAACATGTTAGTCTTTGCCAATTCGAGTTGTAAAAATGGTATCTCATTGTTAATTTGTTTTTCTCTGGATACCACCTTTTAGATTCAGGAATTCAACCTGGCCCCCATTTAGATGAAAGAGTTGCTTTCATCCCAATGGATACACTTTTCAGAACTAACACACGAATTTGATTCACATTAATCAGGAACAGTGAAAATCCCTAGTTTTAGCCTACCAAAGGGTCATCCCCTCTTTCTGGTAACAGCATTTAATTTTTTCTTAGTGGCGCTCCTTCCCTCTGGGAGGATAAACCATCAAGCTGGGTGGTTCCTGTAGGATTGATTCCATCTCCTAGGTCATGGTGGGCGTATGAGCTGGGCTAGCCAATGAGGAACTCACCTCCTTCTAACGGTGGGGATAGTTCAGTGATGGGCACGTGATTCCATGTTTTATGCTGGTGCTGTTCGGGCACGGAGATGGAACTTGGGATAGTCAGTAAGCATCTTTCTGCTTTATAATGGCAGAGCCAAGGTAAACCTGGTGGAAAGGGAGCTAAGCAACGTGGAGAACAAGACCCCGTCCTCCTGACATTGGTTGAGCTCCTGGATTCCGTAGGCTTAGAGCAACCCCTGGTCTTCCTGTCTGAAAGTCAATACTCTTCCTTTTAGCTTGGATCAGTTCCGGTCAGATTTCTGCCACTGACAACACCACTCCCAACTCCCCAGCCAAATCTAACTAGTTCATGGGTTCAAAAAGCTTCTGACCCCAGATGTTACCTGCCCAACTTTTAAAGCAAAGAACTCTAATCACTATGATGTCATCAACAGCATCATGCCAAGGTTCAAGTATATTAGTAAGCAAAACTCTTTAAGACACAACAGTAAATAGGAGTTGATCGGAAGTCATAGAGTGCAGAGATTGTGATGTGTGTGAGTATATGCACACACACGAGGTAACATAAAAAAAGGTGGAATATGAAAATGATGTTTTTTGACTCATCTGACTACCCTTTTCAAGAAAAATCATGCACATTAGATTTAATACTTAATTTTGCAAAACTAAGTTCCAGGTAAATTTAAACACCTAAAGACAAAGCAGAAAAGCATAAAGTATAACAAGAGGCTATTTTAATAAAAGTTGAATAAGGGAAGGATATAGCTCCTTATTAATAAAAGTGATGATAAAACACTTTTAAGTGGAAAAGGATCTTGTAGATAAACTCAAAAGGTAAATAATAGCATGTATTGATAACAAATTTAAGAAGCTAAGGTGAACAGCTTTAAGATGCAAAGAATTTCTACATTAACAAGAAAATGATAAACTAATTGAAAATGAAAAAATGTACACAAATAACTCATATAAGAGGAAAGATTTTGTATATAATTAATAGTTAAGAACTTAAAAATTAAAGCAACGATATACCATGTGCCATATTTATACTCAATACTTTTTAAAAGATTGCTACCATCTACTCTTGGTCAGGTAGTTTATTGTGTTGGGAAGATTTCAAATTGTTTAAATTGTGTGTGTGTGTGTGTGTGTGTGTAAAAGGGGGTAGAAACATAGTAATATTTGTTGAAATTAAAAAATTGGTGTGCTTTAACTGATTATTTCATTTCCGAGAATTCTACCCAACAGAAAGAGAAACTACCAAAATGAAAGAAATACATACAAAATGATTTTTATAGCAATGCTTATTTCAACAGAAGAAGAAAACAAATCCAACATAGAAATAATCTGAAGAACCTCAGTGGGAGGATGACTGAACAATTAGTGATGCATCTATACCATGGAATACTATGCAGCTATGAAAAAGGAGTAGGTAGATTTTTAATATCGGTGTATGTGTATGTGGGTAATAACCATGGCATGTGAAAAAGGCAGGTTAGTGAATAAAATGTAGAGTACGAAGCCATCCTTTAAAAAGCATAAGCATGATCCTGGATAATTTTATCAGCAAAGGAGACAATACAGAAGAGCACGCACCAGGCTCTCAGTGGAAATTCTGCTCCTCCCAGGGTGAAACTGGAGGTCTGAGAGGGTAGGTGGAGAGGAGGCCACATATTCACCTTAAAGAGTTCTGTGTTGTGTTAATAGTTCCAAAAACATATATTACTTGCTTTTCTCTCAAATGACTAACGTAAGCGTTTTACAAAGGATAAAATTGTCTCTGGAAATGTCCATTAAAAATGTTGTTAAAAGGCAAAAGAGGGGAATGGTAATCATGACCCTTTTTCTCAATTTTTTTTTGTTGTTGTTTTTATTTGCTTCCAGAACGATGGATCGTGTGAAACATTCGACGTACAAGTCCCGGGCATTGATCCAGTCAAAGCTTGTCCCACCAAAAGCCAATAAGGGCTGTTGAACAAAGCATAATCAAATGTACCGAACAACTAACCTATTCATATAATTACCGCAAAGGTGATATAATTGCATACGTCCTTTTATTGGACGATATTACTGTCCCGACATGAGCACAGAGATAGCTTAAACAGATCAGCCCTCCAAGCCCTTCAGTTCACCTAAAATTATCCCATTATTCTGCAGATTGCCACTGAGAAAAAAAGGAAAATCTCCTATTAAAGGTTTCTGTCAAAACGAAATCATATTATTCCTGAGTGGGGGGATGTAAGCCATTCCTACTTTGAACAAAAAAGACAAAATTAAAATTCCAAATCACAACAAAACGTTTCTGTTTATCTAGCTGTGCAAGAGTTATGGTTGGATTATTTGATAAGACCCTGTTTAATCTGAAGAAATACAAAAGAAATAGAATTCGCCTGAAAGATCATGGAAGGGAATATAGTCAAATAAATTACATACACTGAAGTCACAGGTTGATTTATCCCTCAAAACTCCTATGTTGAAGTGTTAACCCCTCAAGCCTCAGAACATGCCCTTGTTTCGAAATAAGGTTTCTAAGGGGTTAATTAAGTTAAAATAAATCCATAAGGGTAGGGTCTAATCCAATATGACTGGTGTTCCTCTCTTTAAATTTAATTAATTAATTTTTTTAAGTCCTGGGATACACGGGCAGGATGTGCAGGTTTGCTACGTAGGTCAACGTGTGCCATGATGGTCTTCTGCCCCTATCAGCCCTATCACCTAGATATTAAGGCCAGCATGCATTACTTTTTTTTCTTAATGCTCTCCACTCCCCACCCTCCCCCTAGCAGGCCCCAGTGAGTGTTGTTCCCCTCTCTGTGTCCAACTGTTCTCATTGTTCAGCTTCTACTTATAAGTGAGAACATGCAGTGTTTGGTTTTCTGTTCCTGTGTTAGTTTGCTAAGGATAATGGCTTCCAGCTTCATCCATGTGCCTGCAATGGACATGATCTCATTCCTTTTTATGGCTGCATAGTATTCTAAGGTGAATATGTACCATATTTTTTTTTATCCAGTCTATGATAGATGGGCACTTATGTTGATTCCATATTTTTGGTCATTATAAATAATGCTGCTATGAACATGTGTGTGCATGTATCTTTATAATAGAATGAGTTATATTTCTTTGGATATATACCCAGCTAATGGGATTGCAGGGTCAAATAATATTTCTGGTTCTAAATCTTTGAGGAATCACCAGCCTGTCTTCCACAATGGTTGAAATAATTTATATTCCCACTAATAGCATAAAAGTGTTCCTATTTCTCTACAACCTCACCAACATATATTGTTTCTTGACTTTTTAATAATCACCATTCTGACAGGTGTGAAATGGCACCTCACTGTGGCTCTGATTTGCATTTCTCTCACTGATGGTGAGCTTTTTCTCATATGCTTTTTGGACGCATGTATGTCTTTTTTTGAGTAGTGTCTGTTGACATCCATTGCCCACTTTTCTATAGGGTGGTTTTTTACCTAGTAAATTTGCTTAAGTTTCTTGTAGATTCTGAATATTAGACATTTGTCAGATGGATAGATTGCAAAAATTTTCTCCCATCCTATAGGTTGTCCAATATGACCAGTGTTCTTATAAGAAGAGATTAGGAGACAGTCACACACAGACTGAAAAACATAGGGAAAAGATGGCCATGTACAAGCCAAGAAGAGAGACCTTTGAAGGAAATGATCTTGCTGACACCTCAGTCTTGGACTTCCAGACTCCAGAACTGTAAGAAAAGACATTTTTGCAATTCTCATATCGGATAAAATAGATTTTAAAGCAACAAAGATATAGTGGTAAAAGGATCAATGCAACAACAAGAGCTAACGATCCTAACACCCAGATACACAAGACTTAGATTCAATGAGACAGAAAATTAATAAGGATATCAAGGACTCGAACTCAGATCCGGAACAATTAACTTAATAAATATTTATAGAGCTCTCCACTTTAAATACACAAAATATACATTCCTGTCAATACCACATCACACCTACTCATAGGTTTAAATGAAACATTGATTGGCCATTATTAATACCCATTTTTTTCAGAATAAAGCAATATTTCCGTTCACCCTCCCTCTTTCTCTTCCTCTTTCTTCCTCTCCTTTACTCATTTTTTTTCTTTTCTTCTCTCAAAAAAAAGAAAAAAAAAATCAACTTGTAAACCTCTAGATCCAGGTCGCAATGTCTCTCTCATTGCTTGATTTCCTTCCTTCCCTTCCCTCCCTCCCTCCCTCCCTTCCCCCTTCCTCCCTTCCTTCCTTCATCCTTTCCTTCCTCCCTCCCTTCCTCCTTCCCTCCCTTCCTGCCTTCCTCCCTTCCTCCTTCCCTCCCTTCCTGCCTTCCTCCCTTCCCCCCCCCACAAAAAAAGACATTTTTGTTACTGAAGCTGCCAAGTCTGTAACACTGTGTTGTTGCAGCCCCAAGCAATCTAATACAACATACACTATAGAACATTAGGTAGCTATTGATGAGAAAAAGCAAGATTTTTTAAGTATGGAACTTAAAGACATTGATATTTCCTATATTCCACATATCCATAGTGTTTGCATATATGGATGTCTTATCAATCTTTAAAGATATTTCTGATATCTGAGGTAGAGGGTAATTACTCTAAAAAATTTAGATGAGACATATAGGTCAGTGATTGATCAGTTCAAGAGTGATCTTTTTTCTTAGGTGTCTTCCATTTCAAATAGTTTAGATTATTTCGAAGCTCAATAAAATTACTGGTGACCTAAATTCATATTGAAGGGATGGAGACAGGAGAAATAAAATTAAGACTCTTTTGAATGGATGTCATGGTAAGCCGAGTGAGCGTCCTGAGTAACGAATATTTGCTGATTGCAAAACGTCAGTTTCCAAAGCACTGAATTTCTAGTGGAATCTTCAGTAAAGCACAAGAAGGAATGCTTCCTGGGAAGTATGCGCACACTTCCACAGTCCTCTTTTTCTTTTCTTGAGACGGAGTTTTGCTCTTGTTACCCAGGCTGGAGTGCAATGGCGGGATCTCCGCTCACCGCAACCTCCGCCTCCTGGGTTCAGGCAATTCTCCTGCCTCAGCCTCCTGAGTAGCTGGGATTACAGGCACGCGCCACCATGCCCAGCTAATTTTTTGTATTTTTAGTAGAGACGGGGTTTCACCATGTTGACCAGGATGGTCTCGATCTGTTGACCTCGTGATCCACCCACCTTGGCCTCCCAACGTGCTGGAATTACAGGCGTGAGCCACTGCGCCTGGAGAAAATCAGCTGTCATTCCCAGAGGAGAATGACATTACCCTCCAGGAATTCTGGGAAACACAAATGGAATCAAGGGCAAGATGCATTTGGTGGTATGTGTTTTGTTCTAGAAATCCATATCCGTTTTACATGCAACTCTGTCATGTGTCTGTAACTGCTTTAACACCAGATACAGTTTTTCAATCCTTGCTCCCAGATCAAATGCGTGTAGCTCCAGCAGCTGTAGTCTGTTTTCCCTGTGCTTTAAGGGGCCTCTGCGCATATGACCAAGTGGTCAGGAACAGTTTGATAAACTTGGGAAACGATACTGAACGTCTGTCATTCTCTTGCTCTGAAACACTGATGGTTGATGCCTGGTTCATTTATATTCCTCTATATACTGTGAAGAAGACGTGAGAGTCATAAGGAACATATTTAGCACATGGTACATCTCTGGTGTCAGGCCAAGCTCTTTCCATAAACGTTCTTATTGGCCTCTTCTAATAAATCATTGAGTCTGGTTCTATGGCTATCTTCATTAATAGATGGAGAAATGAAGCCTCAGAGGCATTAAGAGTCTTTCCCAAGGTCAAACCAAGAGTGAATAGTAGAGCCAGACTGAGAACGCAGGCAGTCTGATTCCAGATCCTTAACCAGCATGCATGCTCCCTCTGTGGTCCTGAGTGATGCCAGCCAGGTAAAAAACTTCATGCTGCAAACGAACTTCCAGAGCTCAGCACAACACAGAGTTCTGCTGTACAGGGAGGGGCCGAGTTTGGACACAGTTACTGCTGGAAATCCAATTGCAAAATTTTCTCTTCCCTCCTCCAAACTTCCCCAGCCCTGGATGCCATCAGCTTCAATATCTTCATTTAAAAACGTGCTACAAAGAAATTACATCAGATGGATTCTTATTTTTGTTCAGTTTTGAGAACACGAACCTATGTATGTGTGTGCACACTGATGTGTTTGAGCATGTACATGACCACACATGTCATCTCTGAGAGGGCACCCTGGGCTGCTTCCCACTTTGCCCCAGAACTATTTGTAAACTGAATTGCAGGGGAGAAGCTAATACCCACATTTTTTTCTAAGGCGCTGAATTTACAACTCCATTTGTAACACCTAGCTGCACACGACAATGGACTAATTACTCTCTGGTTATTAAAGCAGACCAAACGATGAAGGACAGCAAATCATCAGGGTCCACATGATCATTCATCCTAGCAGAAACCAGCACCTACCCCTGTGTCTCAAAGAGGCAATAATTTCCAGGATTTCAACTACGCTCATAAAACGGGTCCTTAATTGGGAGGTCTTCAAATACCCCCGGCGATTTAATGAGTCCTGGGACACTGCAGGAGCGGTGATGGGAGCTAGAGCTCAGATTATTAAAGTCACCGTTAAGATGCCTGGAACAGCAGTCAGTAATTCGCAGTGCATCATGGAAGGCACAAACACTTCTCTCCATCTTGATCAAAGCTACTGCAGGGGGACTTCCGGAAATTCGCGGTCACCCCAAAATAACACAAGAGCCCAGAGACGTGTCCTGGGCTGTCATCTTCTCTCACGCTGAGTTCTCCTTGAGTATATCATTCAATGCCATGGCTTCATTGGCAAGGGACCTATTGCCACTCTGACACAGGCTCTGCGGTACATGGTTTTCCTTTTGCTTCCATAACACCACTGTTTCCTCCTGATTTTCTGACATCTCCAGCTACTGATGCTTAGACCTTCCTATAAATTCTTTCTCCTCTGGGAAACCTCTCAATGTTGGGGTCCAAAGAAGTCTGATTTTCTTTTCTTTCCTTCCTTCCTTCCCTCCTTCCTTCCTTTTCTTTCTTTCTTTCTTCTTTCTTTTTCTTTCTTTTCTTTTTTGAGACAGAGCCTCACTGTCACCCAGGCTGGGATGCAATGGTGTGATCTCGGCTCACCGCAACCTTCACCTCCTGGATTCAAGCGATTCTCCTACCTCAGCCTCTGAAGTAGATGGGATTACAGGCAGGCACCACCATGCCCAGCTAATTTTTCTATTTTTAGTAGAGATGGGGTTTCATTGTGTTGGTCAGGTTGGTCTCGAACTCCTGCCCTTGTGATCCACCTGCCTTGGCCTCCCAAAGTGCTGGGATTATATGCATGAGCCACCGCAGCCAGCCTCTTTTATTTTTATTCTTCAAACTCTACCTAGAGGACCCCATCAATTCACATGGCTTAAAAACTTTGTATTCTCCAAGGCTCCCTAATATGTCACCAATCCCCTCTCACTTCTCAGTGTCAGATTCTTATACTCAGCTGCCTGTGTAACATCTTTCTTCTCCTAGGTGTCTTCCAAACCTCTCACGCACCACACCTACATGTTGACACATCATCTTTTCACTAAGACCCAAGACTTTCTCTTTCTTCTAATTCTGCCATCTCATTAAACGGTCCATGTATCCAACTAGAAGGTGCCAGAATGAAACTAGGGAGTCCATATTGCTTCCTCTCCTAACTTCACTCATCATGTACTCATCTACAAGTTAAATAAATTGTTTCTCTTGCTCTGTATCTCACAGATCCATTTAGTTCTCTTCATTCCCGTAGCCATTATTCCCACCCAGAGTGCCCGTCCACCTGCAACAGCCATCTACCTGATGTTCTTCTCCTGTCTCCTTCCACTGCAATCCATTCTCCACACTGCAGGGAGAATTATCTTTCTAAATAGAAAATTGGATCCACTTCAATGGTTCTCAATTGTCCTTAAAGTAAAAGCTAAACTCCTTAACTTGCCTTAACAGGGCCCTAAGTTATCTGGTCTCTAGGTTCATTGACTGTGGCTCTTCCCAATCATCAGTGATAAACATGAATGATCCCAGCCACTCCAGAGGCTGAGGTGGGAAGATTGCTTGAGCCCAGAGGTTCAGGACAGCAGTAAGCTATGTCCATGCCAATGCACTCCAGCTTTGAAGACGGGGTGAGACCCTGTCTCTAGGGGGAAACAACAAAGCTTGAATAGATGCACACTCTTACACATGCATACACACACGCAAATTCATGTTCTTTTCTAAAAATACAGAATTCTCTTCTACTTCTAGACTTTTGCACAAGCCATTATTGTATCTGAAAGGACTTGGTCTTAGCAGTATTTACATCTTTCTCCCTCCACTCCTCATCATCTATCAAAATCCCAGCAACAGCGTAGGTGCTTAATAAATGTTGTTTTAAAAAGACAGCAACATAGCTAGACACATAAAGGCATATCATCTTTGCTTCTTTTTTTCTTTCTCCCTTTCTGTCCATAGTATCAGAATCCTGAGATAGAAGCTTTGTGCTCAGTTCCAGTGGCTAGCTTTAGCCTAAGATGCTTAATCAATTGAAATAAATGAAATCTGAAGATTTCTTTGAATATTTTCTTACCATCCTCCCCCTCGCTCTTTCATTACTAGGCTCACATGTAATTTCTTTTAATAATCTCATGGTTTATTGAATCTGCCCATTAGCCATCTCAACCCCTTTTTGGAACTAGAGATGGAAGAAAGGTAATCATAAAATAAAAACAAATATGGCCATAACCAGCTGCAACTGCCCCCTCCACTCCTGCTTTGCCAAGTGCAGGAGACCATTAACACTTGATTACAAAGTCATCGTAAATTTATGGTGATATAAGTTACCTGTCTATATGGTAAGCTTGGGACAGGAAGGCTTTTCAATACTATTGGTCCGGGAAAAGAGAAGGAGTGTGTCATAGTTTCATGGGGAGAGTTTATAAGAGCATCACAGTGATTAATAATTGCATTCATAGAACTCCTGCCCTCTAACAGAGAGGTGCTGTTTCCATGTTGCCGGCCACCCAGTGGCAGGCTAAGGGACCTGCTGAAGGTCAAGGTTGAATGTAGAGGAGATACCTTCTCTCTGCAGCCTTTCCCATGTAATGGCTGAGCAGGAGAGACACTTCTCTTCCAAGGGATCCTGTTTCATGTTCCCCTGCTTCTGCCTCAGCAGTTGCAGCAATACCCTGTAGTTAGACTGTTAAGGTCTCTCACACCCCAGTTGACTGAAGTTTTCTTAAGGGTAAAAATATTTTCTTCTTTTTCTAAAATAGGGCCTAAAAGAACAGCTGGTATATGAGGAGAAACTGTGTGAGGGAAGAGTCAGGGACTGAACATGGAAATGGGAAGCAGCAAGGGGAGGGAGGGAGGAGGGAAAGAGATATGTGTCTCTTCTCACTCAAGTTCAATTCATTGTTGAACCACAGACAAAGATGCTTTCCTAAGGTCACTCTATCCACACCTCCCAGGCAGAAGAATGCAACATTTGAGTGAAGTACTGAGTTTAAGCATATATCGAGTATTAATAAGTAACATGGGCATTTATTTGTTTAAGGTTTTTTTTTGTTTTTTTTTTCAGATGGAGGTCTTACTCTGTCAGCCAGTCACAGTGCAGTGGAGTGATCTCAGCTCCCCGCAGTCTTAATCTCCCAGGCTCCGGTGATCCTCCTTTCTCAGTCTCCCGAATAGCTGGGACTACAGGAACATACCATCACACCAAGCAAACTTTTGTATTTTTAGTAGAGATGTGGTTCTGCTATGTTGCCCAGGCTGATCTTAAACTCCTGGGCTTAAGATATCCACCTGCCTCAGCCCCCCAAAGTGATATAACTGTAGGCATGAGCCACCATCTGTAATTATAAAAATGTTCTATCCTGTGGTGATGAGCTGAATGGCATACTCCCCCGACTCCTAAATTCATATATTGAAGCCTTAACCCCCCCATACATCAGGATGCCACTGTTTTGGAGAGAGGGTCTTTAAAGAGGTGATTCAGTAAAAATGAGGTAATAGGGTGGGCCCTCATCCAACATGACTGCTGCCTTTGCAAGGAGATAAAGACACAAAGAAAGACCATCTGAAGACCCAGGGAAAAGACAGCCATCTACCAACAGGCAGCAAAGTGTTGGGATTCACTTGGGGTGGCTGGCAAAATATTAAGGGAAATATTAGGGAAGTTATAGATTATAGTCTCAAACCTTTTGGAAGGTCAAAAGGTTTCCATGAGACTGGCTACAGGCAGCCAGTTCTTACATTAGAGCATTAAGTCACAGAGTAAAGATTAGGATAATAGACGCTTCCCCAGGTAAATCTGTTTCTCTGACATGCCTTTGCCCCTACTCTAATTTGTTTATGCAAGTAAACACTGTGCTGGATGGTCCTCTCGGGGAGGTCAAAGAGGAATTACACATAATGGTGTTTATTCTGGGCCCTGAAACAAATACCTTTCACCATTCGTGAAATCACTATTTTAACCATGTTAATTACCTATAAGTGTGTTAACTTAGAACCTCTGTTATTAAATCTATACTGAATAAATGCAAAAAGGAACAGGGAGTTATGGTTGGTTAGCCGCAATTGCCCTCTGAAACCAGCTAATAACCATCCCTAGCCCAACTCTTACACTCTGCTCGGGTATGAGGAAGTTATTTATTCATCCTTCGCTAAGTCAGGGTCTGCAAAACAGACCTCCATAGGTGATAATCACAGTTGCAGCAAAGCTCCAGAACAAACCAACCCTGCTGACACCTTGGCCCTGGACTTCAGCCTTCAGAGCTGAGGGACAACAAGTTCCTATTGCTTAAGCCAAGCAGTCTGTGGTGTTTCACTATGGCAGCTCTAGCAAACTCGTACCTCTGCTATCCAGTACAGTAGCCTCCAGCCCTGTGTGGCTCATTAAGCATTTGAAATGTGACCAGTCCCACTGAGGCACTGAATTTATTATTATTATTGTTATTATAGTTTAAGTTCTGGGGTACAGGTGCAGAATATGCAGGTTTGTTACACAGGTATACACGTGCCGTGGTGGTTTGCTGCACCCATCAACCCATCATCTACTTTAGGTATTTATCCTAATGCTATCCCTACCCTAGCCCCCCACCCCCTGGCAGGCCCTGGTGTATGATGTTCCCCTCCCTGTGTCCATGTGTTCTCACTGTTCAACTCCCACCTATGTGTGAGAACATGTGGTGTTTGGTTTTCTGTTCTTGTGTTAGTTTGCTGAGACTGATGGTTTCCAGCTTCATCCATGTCCCTGCAAATGACATAAACTCATCCTTTTTTATGGCTCCATAGTATTCCATGATTTATATGTGCCATGTTTTCTTTATCCAGTCTATGATTGATGGGCATTTGGGTTGGTTCCAAGTCTTTGCCATTATGAACAGACAGACACTAAGATTTTACATTTAAATTTAAATAGTCACATGGGGCTCACAGCTGCCATTACAGACAACATCAGTGGAATCAATAAGATCTAGAAAGTCAAGGGCTTCCATAAAATGCGTTAGAGGAAAGTCACTTTTTTTCTCTTGTTTGGAATAGTTTCAGAAGGAATGGTACCACCTCCTCTTTGTACCTCTGGTAGAATTCATCTGTGAATCCATCTGGCCCTGGGCTTTTTTTTTTGGTTGGTAGGCTATCAATTACTGCCTCAATTTCAGAACTTGTTATCAGTCTATTCAGGGATTCAACTTCTTCCTGATTTAGTCTTGGGAGGATGTATGTGTCCAGGACTTTATCCACTTCTTCTAGATTTTCTAGTTGATTTGCATATACCATCATGCTAAACTCATACAGGAACAGAATATCAAACACCACATATTCTCACTCATAAGTGCGAGTTGAACAATGAGAATACATGGACACAGTGAGGGGACATCACAGACTGGGGCCTGTTGCAGGGGTGGGGGACTAGGTGAGTAACAGCATTAGGAGAAGTACCTAATGTAGATCACGGGTTGATGAGTGCAGCAAACCACCATGGCACGTATATACCTATGTAACAAACCTGCATATTCTGTACATGTGCCCCAGAACTTAAGAAATAACAATAACAAACAGAAAGAAAGTCAGGGGCTTTGTCTATTTTGTGCTCCGGTTTAGAATAGCTATGCGCTACATACCTGTGGAATAAGAGGAGGAAATGAGAATGAAAGAAAGACAACTTAATTGCCTGCAGTGCTGCCCCAAAGCAATGCTGAACATCACTACAGAAGTTATAATAAGCATGGAGAAGAGAAACTAATTTAACGAGCAACTTCTAGGTGCAAAGCTCCGTGCTGTTTTATGACCACCATCTCATATCCACTCAGGAAGCCCCTGGGGTAGGCATCATTATTTTCTTCATTTCATGGATGTGGCAACTGAGACACAGAGACACTCATTATTACCCCAGGTCACACAGCTAGTGAGATAAGACACAAGGATCTACTTCCTTGCAGTATAATTGCAGAGGCTAAAGTGTGATCCACCTGTAGTCAAACATCACATCTATTTATGGCAGTTCCCATCATTCCCTATTGTCTTAAACTGAGCCCATTTTTCTCATTGATACTATCTGCTTAGATACACGAATTTGTGGTCCCTGTTGTTCAGGCATTACTAACTTAATGAACTCTAGGTACATCTCTGGTAGATGCTTCTCAGAGAGTCTTTTTCTCTCCAAGAGTTGATGCTTACAAAATATGGCACTGGAGTCATGGAAGGGTGGACCCTTGGGAGGACGGAGTCATGGAAGTAAGGAGTAATGAAGGAGTCATGCAACGAAGGGTCCATGGATGGAGTCATGGAAGGAAGGGGCCACGGATGGAGTCGTGGAAGGAAGGGGCCACGGATGGAGTCATGGAAGGAAGGGTCCACGGATGGAGTCATGGAAGGAAGGGGCCACGGATGGAGTCGTGGAAGGAAGGGGCCACGGATGGAGTCATAGAAGGAAGGGGCCACGGATGGAGGCATGGAAGGAAGGGGTCATGGATGGAGTCATGGAAGGAAGGGGTCACGGATGGAGGCATGGAAGGAAGGGGTCACAGATGGAATCATGGAAGGAAGGGGTCACGGATGGAGTCATGGAAGGAAGGGGTCACAGATGGAGTCATGGAAGGAGGGGGTCACAGATGGAGTCATGGAAGGAAGTGGTCATGGATGGAGTCATGGAAGACCCATGGGTGGAGTCATGGAAGGAAGGGGCCACAGATGGAGTCATGGAAGGTAGGGGTCACGGATGGAGTCATGGAAGGTAGGGGTCACGGATGGAGTCATGGAAGGGAGAGATATGTGGAAGGAAGAGAAACATGGAAGGAAGGTCCCACGGATGAAGTCATAGAAGGAAGGAGCCATGGATATACTCATGGATGGATGGAGTCATGGAAGGAAGAGCAGCAGGAGGCCAAAAGTTGCTCATAAAACTGGTGTGTGCTCTGTGGTGGTGTGAACCAAGCAGCATAAGAGGGGACATCTGCCCCAGTCACAGGTGGTCAGGGAAGGCTTCTAAGGCATGTGATAGCACAGAGATGAGTCTTGAAAGATGACTAGGAAGTATCTAGGCTACATAGACAGTAGTGAACTATTTCCAGGTGAATATGGTCATACCTACAAAACACACAGCAGCTTCATGGTGAAGTCACACCCAGGAGGCTCAGAGGTGGAAGTGCTGAGCAATTGGATTTTCTCCTGAGTGAGTCCCTGCGTCCTCTTGCATCTCCATATTCCCATTGACAACAATGGAGATAAGACAAATACCTACCTTCTGAGGTTCAAAGTGAAAGATTCACATAACGTGCACAACGTAGCTGGGCAGAACATAACAGGTGCTCATAAATGTCACTGAACACTATTCCTAAGGTTGATATGACCATAATTGTTAGTTATTATTTAATACCCACAGAATGCTGTGTGTGAGACACATTTTTAGGCTACTTCATAACATGCTATTTTGTTTCAAAAATTAAAAAAAAAATAAAAGAATAGTAGGTAGAGTTTTAGCAAAATATGCAAGCACGCACTGGCTCAAAAGAATACTGTGTTGAATGCAAAGACACGAGATGAGCAAGGAAGAGTGGACTTGGGGTAAGTGAGACACTCAATGATGAGGACATCTGGAGATGTGGCCCGAGAATGGAAACTCTCCTGTCTATTTACAGCACTTCCGGGTAATCCCTGGTGTCTTAAACTGGGTCCGTTTTTCTCATTCATGCTATCTACTTAGATGTTTGAGTTGGTGGCCCCTGTTGTTCAGGGGATATAGAGAATAAGAGAGGATCAATATCTCAGAGGATATATATCTATAACTAGATCTATTTATTACTCATTCCCCTGCCACCGCAGGTCCGGAAAGGATCCATTTGGCTCATACTGACAAACACAATACAGCGACATAAAATAGATTTATTTATCTTGTTAAGAGGCGTTATCAGTAAATAAATGGAAACAGGGGTTGGAAACATACTGAAGCCAGGAACGAAGTTGACGCCCACACGCAAACCACAAAGCGCTCTACGATGGCTGGGTAGAGGCCAACATTTCACGCTGGCATTCCCAACAACTGGCAAGGAAGCAAATCTTACGGCTGATACACACCATTCCGGGTACCTATATTATGAAAATCAACCAATATATAACCAATAAAATGAGCACAGTTATTCTTTAAGGTTGGAGCAAATGGAGGTTTAATCATGTAACAAGCAGGATAGTGACGATTTATTGAGCATTCAGTGCAGGTGAGTGATTCACTCCCTGTGTTTATCAGGAGCCTCACCACTCTGTGATGTGGGCAGTATTATTTCCCTCACATGACAGATGAGGAAGCGAATGTTCATAGGAGCCAAGTCATTAAAAAGTGGAGCTGGGATTTGGACCCAGGTGGTCTGATAACAGAGGGAATCCTGCATTTATAGTCACCGTGCCAGAGGACCTGCGATGAAAATATCCCCACCACCTTCTCATAGAGGCACAAAAGGCATGCCTGTTTCTTGCTATCTCCTTAAAGATGGGTTCTTAATATTACCCTGAATTGCAATCCAATAAAAGCAATTCTAGGAGGAAACTAATGCAATGCACTCCACGCACACGGCTCTCTCCCGACCTGGTATCACCTAGCATCAAGCTTTACAGCATCTGGAGAAATGAGGGGGAAAGATGCTTCTCCAAATCTTCCTGAGTACTGCCTCTCATAGCCACGTTCCTGCAGATTCAGAGGGCAGTGGGGCCATGCCCCCTTCATTAGTGAGACCCGGATAGGGACTGTAGTATGTTGCTAATGAAATATGGGCCAGCAGGCATCTCTTCTTTCCAGTATGCTTGAATTTGAAGAATATAAAAACATTCCTAAACAACATTCCAGAATGCAACATTGAAGAATTAACCCAGTGTTGACACTCAACACCGAAAGACAGGATGACTTTTCCTTTCGATACCAGTCTTTGCACATCCCAGGACCCAGCATAAGGCTCTGTGTGCAGTGGAAAAGAGAATATATCCTCTGATTCAGCCAACTGAAAGGAAGCAGCTGTTTACAGGAAAATAAAACCACTCAGCTCTTAGCCTCCATCCACAGAAAGCAAAGGTTTACGCAGAGCCGTTGGCAACACCTCACCAGACGCCTGCCTTCCAAAGAAACGCACGGCCTGGAACATTCTATCCCAAAACAAAGCCACTGCAATTCCTGCAAAATCATTGTTACTTTTCAGGCCTTTGAAACATCTGGATGCCCCAAAGAATGCAGTAAAGGTAGACATGAGAAAGGGGCATGATTTCTTTCAGAATTAGTTGATGACCAAGTAACTTCGTTCTGAGACTTTAATGTGGAACGATCCAGTGAAGCTATATTCTACCTGCGGCCCTTGACCTGTTCCAGAGTCTCCATTCCTCTCCTCCTTGTACTTCTGCGATTTGTGAAGAGTCATAGAAACACTTTACATTTATTTTTTTTTGAGATGGAGTCTCGCTCTTGTTGCCCAGGCTGGAGCGCAATGGCGCGATCTCGGCTCACCGCAACCTCCGCCTCTTGGGTTCAGGCAATTCTCCTGCCTCAGCCTCCTGAATAGCTGGGATTACAGGCACGCGCCACCATGCCCAGCTAATCTTTTGTATTTTTAGTAGAGGCGGGGTTTCACCATGTTGACCAGGATGGTCTCGATATCTTGACCTCGTGATCCACCCGCCTCGGCCTCCCAAAGTGCTGGGATTATAGGTTTGAGCCACCACGCCCTGCCCCACTTTACATTTTTTATTCCAGACCTGTATGATGTACATATACTTACAATGGCAGAAACACAGAACTTTAGGTCTTTCTATCCCAAAGATACCCCCTACCTTCTTTTTCAATGTAGGTTTATATAAAAGCATCCACACATCTGCTGAAATTAGTTTACAAAAATGTATGCCTTTTTATCCTCTTCTCATTAAATCTTAATCAAATTTAAAATGACTGAAAATGGCTGCTTTCTCTCAACTCAAAATGAAATACATTATCTAGAACCACTACAAAATAGAGACTACAAATGTATCTTATATTTGGGGAACATCTAGTAGGATAAGGCGGTTGAAGGCACAGAAGAAATACTGCAGGGTGAACGCAACTTAGGCACATATACTTTCATTTTCACATTTTTTTCAGTGGATAACCTAAAGACAGCCTTGTGAGTAGACAACACAGGTTCTCAGTCAGGGATAATTTTATCCTCCAGGTGACATTTGGAGGGAAGAAGAAACGTGGAGTTTTTGCGGTTGTCACAACTGCACGGGGTGCTACGGGCAGGCAAAGTCTAGGAATGCTGCTAAACGTTCTAGGATGCACAGAAATGTCCATACCCCAACCTGAATTCATCCAGCCTGAAATGTCAAAAGTGCTGTGATTGAAAAATGCCTGGTCAGGCGCAGTGGCTCATGCCTGTAACCCCAGCACTTTGGGAGGCCAAGGCAGGTAGATCATGAGGTCAGGTGTTCCAGACCAGCATGGCTAACATGGTGAATCCCCATCTCTACTAAAAATGAAAAAAAAATTTAGCTGGGCATGGTGGTGCACACCTGTAATCCCAAGTACTGTGGAGGTTAAGGCAGGAGAATTGCTTGAACACAAAAGTTGGAGGTTGCAGTGAGCCAAGATCGCAGGACTGCACTCCAGACTGGCGACAGAGCAAGACTCCATCTCAAAAAAAAGAAAAATGCTGATCAGTTACATGTTATAAAAAACCACATAAACAAACATGAATTATTCACAGAACATGTATTGAATTAAGGGAAATGTCTTTGCAACAAGAACTCAACACTGCAACTACCGTGCTTCAAGTTATTACGTGAGAGAGAGAAACAGAGAGAAAGACTCTTGTCTGAAATATCTTGTTATTGTAATACGATTAATTAATTAACTGACGTGAAGATAACAGCATGTGTGATGCCACTCTCTCGAACAAGCTCTGACACATGGGTTCACTCCGATTGGACGCCTGTCTTTCCCCTTCCCTAAATTAATAAGAACGGATGTTCTCTTCTTTGGGAATGATGAATAAAAGGTTTAATTTACTGAGTGCTAAAAATAAAAGCCTTCCCATAACTCTTCAGCGGCACGCGGTGTGGGATACAGGCGGGTTTCAAAATCTGGATTACGAATTCTGATTTTTAACACTTGTTATCAGCAAACTTTAAGTGTAAACAAATATGTGATTTGTCCATGCATGTAGAGATATACAGTATGCATTCATATGCATATAGCTACACACAGAATTAGCACACGGTCTAAAAGCAGGCACTCTGATGTGACGGCCAACCTCCACCAAGTATCCTGGCTACTCTAGCGTGCGCATTAAAATGATTGAAAGTCAATACTAGGTTTCAGAACGTACTATCAGTCCACCTAACGCCTACCACATTTTTATAACCTATAATTCATATAACTCCCACTTCTGTGTAGCCCAATTAGCTTCAAACAGGTATGTAATTGTTGCTCTTGAGGGATCTGTTAGGCCATGATGACTAAATTATCCAGTAGCTAACAAGATGGCATTTCCAAATCCCTTTCACTGATGGCCACAGGTTCCAAACTAGGCCTTTCTGGCAGACTCCGTAACTCCACTGTACAAGAAATCTGTTAGACAATCTGTCACATAAACACGGATAGGAAATGTACATAATGCGACGCTTGAAGGAAGAAAAGTCCAATAGACCATGAACTTTTAATGAATGAATTTTAACAGTTGGCAATCTGGTGTGCGGTTTTCAAAGTTTTCCCGTCGAAAAAAGAATGTGACTTGCGTTTCATGTTTCCCTAGACTTGATTTAATTAAAATGACAAAGAGTGAAAAAATATTTTTCACTCTCACAAAAGGGAAAACTACAGGCAAAAACCAAACCTTGGCTTATTAGTATGCGAGACAGAGGCTCCTCACCTACCAATTTGGAAATGGTTTGGGAGATCCAAGCACTTTTAGGTCTCAGGAAGGAGAGCGCTGTGCTCAGGAGCAGCACAGGTAATATAATCATAATTGCAGCATAATTGCCTGTCTTTTTGGTTTTCCTTCAGTCCTTATTATAGGCCAGACATGAAATAAATATAATGATTTAGAATAACATTTATACTAAAAGCAGATGTTCTTACTCCCATTTTACAGATGAAGAAACTAAGGGTCTGCAAGTGAGCTTAAGTGATTGGTGACAGTTCCTATCCAGCGCTGCCCCTCAGGGTCCCACACTCATCACTTGAATAGAGAAAGCACTAATACATATATATCGAGTAAATAAATAACGTACTCCAAACTCCTTGTCCCTTCTGTGTTACTTGAATGTCTCTTACATGAGAATTCTTTTTCAAGTTTTTACGATCTGATCTATATTTTTCTGAAAATAATGCAGTGATTTAAACCAAATTCCCTACCTTTTGAAGTGATGTAACTGGGAATCTTTAAACTTTTAACCAATAGTCCAGAAACCAATACTATTTTTAAAAGCACCTACTGGCCAGGTGATGGTGGCTCACACCTGTCACCCTAGCGCTTCGGGAAGCTGAGGCAGGATGATTGCTTGAGTCCAGAAGTTCTAGACCAGCCTGGGAAACATGACAAGACCCTGGCTTTACTGACTATGTCAAAAATTAGCTAGGCTTAAAAATTAAAATTAACTTATTTAAAATTAATTTAAAAATCAGGTGGCACGTGCATGTATTCTTGGCTACTTGAGAGGTTAAGGTGGAAGGATCACCTGAGCCCAGTAAATGAAGGCTGCAGTGAGCTATAATCGTATCACGGCACTCCAGACCGGGTGAAAAACAGAGACCCTATCTCTAAAAAACAAAAATAAAAATAAAAGCACCTACTTTGTTATGATAGTGTGTTAGTTAACGGGGATGCTGAATCAAATGAGCCTCACCGTTAAAGAGCTCAGAGGCAAGGTTAAAAAATACACAAAAATATAACAGGTGGCTGGGGTGTTTTTAATGCCATAAGCTTCCCTGGCTCCTACCTTTTCCTTGGCTTGTCTCATTCTATACCATCTCTTTGCAGGGACTGACTATAATAATAAGTTAAACCACGCCACACTTGATCTCAATGCAGTAACCTCAACCAAGAGAGAGTTTTCCTCTGACCTTCAGATGCATAAAGACAATGGTTGATCAGAGATCTCCCTGTGATATTCTCCAAGCCTCTTAAAAGAAAATCTCATGCTAAACACATCATTTCTGCAGTCTCTTTTCTCTTATTCTCATGTTCCCTGCTGGTGTGCTTGCATCCTCCTCCCATCCCAAGTCTAACATCTAGAAGTCACTCTGCATTATCCTCCTCCTCCCTGGCCATGAATGCCTCCTATGCATCTCTCCTGCCTGTTTCCACCTCATCAGGGTCTCATCATCTCCTGCCTGGTATACTCAGAACAGCTTCCTGACTTCTGCCACGCTCTGTTCCACCAGCTTCACTTCCTCTCAAATCCATTCTCCACTCAGCCTTCAGGGAAACCTACGGAAAACGAAAACCTGGCCATTCTATTGTTATGCTTCAAACCTGTGTGTGACTCTCTGCTCTCACACAGAAGCAAGCCACAGCTCTTCAGAAGGTCACCTCCACCTCTTACCCACTAACAAAGCCAGTTTTGGTTCCTCCCCTGCCTCCCTACACCCTTCTTTCTCTCCTGCACTTTTGTTGGCCTTGTCCTCTAATGATACTTTGCATTAGTCCATTTCAATGCTGCTGATAAAGACATATCCAAGACTAGGAAGAGAAAGAGGCTTAATGGACTTACAGTTCCACATAGCTGGGAGGCCCCACAATTATGGCAGAAGGCAAGAAGGAGCAAGTCACATCTTACGTGGTCAGTGACAGGCAAAGAGAGAGGGCCTGTGCGGGGAAACTTCTCTTTATGAAACCATTGAATCTCATGAGATATATTCACTGTGACAAGAACAGCATGAGAAAGACCTGCGCTCATGATTCAATCACCTTTCACGGGGTCCCTCCCATGACACGTGGGAATTGTGGGAGTTACAGTTGAAGATGAGATTTGGCTGGGGACACAGCCAAACCATATCATACCCTCCGCTTGGAAGACTGGCTTTGTGAGCCCTGAGCATCCGCCACGTGCCAGGCGTTGTGCTGGGTCCTGGGAAGAGCATGTTGAATTAAGCAGACACTGTTCCTGCTCTTGTGGCATTTAAAACCTGCTCAGAGTCCGCTGACAAAACCAGGTAAAGAAACACACACCGATTTTAATTGTGGTTCACAATCAGACAGCACCTGATGAGGATGCAGTGCGTGACAAAAACAACTTCCTCATTTCACATGATGCTTTGTGGACACCTCTGATTCTGTACTTAGGGCCACTACATTATACATTATACAACACCGTGTGGCGATGGGGACATACAAATATAAATAATATAAATATATATATGATGGGGACATATGAATATATATAATTATATATTTTTATATATACAAATATAATTATATATAAATACAATTATATATATAATTATATATAAATATATTTATATATAATTATATATATTTATAATATATAATATATTTAATATATTATTATAAATATAATATATATTATATTTATAATCATATATTATAATTATATATTTATAATATATATTTAATATATTATAATTATAATATAATTATATACATACAATTATATATAATTATATATATTTATATATAAATATAATTATATATATCTCTCAATATAACTATATAAATATAACTATATATATTTATATGTCCCCATCACCACACGGTGGCCTTCCTGAATACTAACACTGTTCAAATAATCACTTTTGGCTCTACTGTAGAATGTAAAGGGGCATTTAGTAAATGTTAACTGGGTGGGTGGATGGATGTATGGATGGATGGATAGATGGGTAAATGGATCAGTAGGCTGCTGAGTAGATGGTGGGTAGACGGGTAGATGGAAGGATGCCTGGCTGAGCAAATTAAAGAATGACTTAGGAAATGAAAGAGCATGTTTCTCTACATTTCCGTTTTAGAAATCACTGATTAAAACTGTGTCCTTAGTAACAAGTACACCTTAGAGGCTCTCATCAATGAGCTTGTGAGGACATCCTTTACCAGTGGGAGAGAAGTTACCAAGCACACTGGGTGTTTTCAAGTGTTGTTAAGGCTCCTGCTCACATCCTTGAGAGATTTTCAGAAAGGTTCTTGTGTACTAAAGAGTTTCTGGAGATAAATGCTTCACAGGGAAAAAGCAAAACAGTGCAAAACCTCCTAATCAAGGCACGCTTGGCCAGGACGGGGGGATAGGAAAATGAGCCACAGAAGAAAGATTTTTATAAAAGAAGTAGCATTTTAGTTCATTTTGCTTTGCTTTGCTTGTAATAACAGGGAAAAGAGAATAAAGGTGAGAGGTAGCATGGAGGAATTCTACAGAAAGAAAGGGAGGAAAACAAGGGAGGAAAGAAATCTTCACACTTTTGAGATGGCCAGGATTCAGCAGGAAAGGAATATATGCCTCCTTCATATACATGGAAGGGATACAACGGCCTCCCAGATCCAAGTGAAGGGCACCCAGATCCAAAGGCAGTAGGTGTCCAGGGAAAACCGGGGTCTGGAAACTAATTTCCAAGTTCCATTTTAATAAAGCATTAAAGCAATATTTCCAGAGTGTGTCCAGCAGAATTTCCAGGCTCTATTTCCAAGTACAGATTCCTGGTACTCACTTCCAACTCAGAATCTCTGAGAGTGGGACTCAGAAAGATACATTCTTATTAAGTTAGCACAAAAGTAATTGGCGCTTTGGTAATGCTTTTCAATGGCAAAAGCGCAATCACTTCTGCACCAAATTAATATCATGTTCTTAAGTTTTCAAATTCTCCTTTTAAAAGAGAATCTGACTTCCCCCTTCCAATCCCCCGACGTGTTTTGACTAACGAAGGTGGGACAAGTGAAGGGTAGGCTGTCTTTCAAAGCACATCATAGAAATAAAAGCTCCACTGCTGGGAATTACAGAGAGAAAAGACAGGAACCCTGATGTCACAAAACACTTGCTTTTGGTGACTTCTGCATATCTGAGGAGAAGGTGTGCCAGGGGGTTTTAATTTGCAAGAAGTCAGCAGAGGAACAGTGTATATTTCTAAGCAGAAAGATAAACACTCAAGTAGATATGTCCTCCCTTAAGCACCAAAGTGTCACCCAGGAATTTTTCTGAGAAGCTCCCACTAAATCAAGCTCTGTCCCCTGCTATTCTCACTAGCTGTTGAAGGGCTGGACAGCAATGACCCTTCCTATCACCTGGCAGCCTGTGAGGGAAGTTGTTAGGTACTGAGAGTTAAGGGCTTGGAAGAATTCAGAGCTTGGAAACAAAGCCTCTGAATTCCTCAGAGCAATCTGTAGAAAGAGACTCTGGCAGACATGTGGAATTGTCATCCCATAATATTGTTCTACGAATTTATCCTAACGGCAAATTAGAATGACCCTCCCCCCACGCTGACCACTGCAGACTGAGTCAGAGGTAAGCATCTGATTCTATAGAGGAGGACTTTCTTCCCTGGACTTGAGATGAGACAGAGAGCATTTAGTCCATCTCTCTTCAAGGGCTAAAGCTGTGAAATGTAAAACTTGGGCTCTGTGAAGACAGCCCATCAGAAATAGAAAGTGAAGTTGACCAGGCATGGTGGCGTATACCTACAAGCACTTTGAGGAGCCAAAAAGGGTGGATCACCTGAGATCAGGGGTTCAAGATCAGCCTGGCCAACATGGTGAAACTACGTCTCTACTAAAATTACAAAAATTTAGCTGCGGTGGTGGTGGGTGCCTGTAATCCTAGCTACTCAAGAGGCTGAGGCAGGAGAAGCGCTTGAACCTGGGAGGCAGAGGTTTCAGTGAGCCAAGATGGCGCCATGGCACTCCAGCCTGGGCAACAAGAGCAAAACTCTCTCAAAAATAAAAGAGAGAGAGAGAAAATGAAGCTGACAAGCAAAGAATCAGAGAGAAGGAATATAGCAGAGGACTTTAGGGGAAACTGTGCACACAGGGGAGAGCTGGTTGCCTTAGGATGTGCAGGTCCTATTTGTTCCCCGGGGCTACTTACAACTCTCTCTTCTCCTGCCTCCCTCAGAACACTGGCTCACTTGAGAGCACTGGCATTAGACCTTATGAGCACCACCCCTCCCATGGCTGCCATCCACTCACCACCCCCAAGTGCACACTCACTCCTCCCCCTCAATGACAGCAACAGCACAGGGCTCGCTGCCTCTCTTCCACGACTGCTGCGGTCACCACTCTTGGATGACGCAGCGGACAACCTAATCTTCCTTGTCTTTCTCATCACTGAGTCCAGTGAAGTTTTCTTCCAGCTCCACCTCAGCCACATACTCCACAGACCCAGCCTAGACCCTGTCTTCCGCTCTGAATATCAAGCACCCAATCTTAGAGTGTTGCCTTTTACCCTCCCACCTCACCCACTCTGTTCACTGTCGCACTGACCTCATTCACTGTCACGGCCCCCTTGACTCTATTGCTGCTTACCACCCTTGTCACATTACCTCTTTCCTAATTTCTCAGCCTAAATACCATAGGCCAGGACAGAAACCATTCCCTGGCAGGTGCGCAGATTCTCCCGGACAAACGATAAGCCGGGTTAAGCCCAAGTTTAACTCACCTTGCGGACACAAGATGAGTAGGACTCTCTCCATCTTCTGCCATCCCACAGCCCCCATCTTCTGTATTTTCTCTTCAATCTCCTACTTTATGCTGAAGGCCACCTTTCTCTGCCTACTCATTAACACATAGTTGATGGCAGTTTCCTTGTCCCATAGTTAGAAAGGGCCACCATGTCCCAAGTCTACACAATGCTTTGGTTTAAGACCTTCTGAGTATTGTTGTTGCTTGTTCATTGAAATTTTAAAGAGGAAATCAAACTGGCCCAGCTTTCTGCATCCCATCTGAGCTGTCCCTAGGTCAGATGCTCACCTTGGTTCATTCAGATCTAATGTGGAAGGCCAGAGCTTGGGAAGGGACATCTCCCAGGGATAGGAGAGACTGGAGAAGAATCCCAAATAATACATCTACACCTCTAGGAGATATTGTGGGCTATAGCTGCTTGTGGGTTGCTTAGCAACTAGAAGTAGTTCTGAGCCACACATGAAAGAATAGTGGCTCAAAGAAACAATTTGTCAAGAAATCTGGAAGAGAATATTGCACAGAACTCCAGTCAACCCTTTCCCCAAACTGCAGGTTGGATGACCGGGGCAGCTCAGAAGGCAGGAGGGAAGGGGCAGCAGGGAGGTAGGGGACGTTCCTCATTCCCCGATCATCCCGTCACATGCAGGCATTTAATCTAGGCCTGAGGAGAGGAACAGCCCGGGGTAAGAGTCACAGAGATTTCTGCCGAACTCACAGCATGTTAATCACGCCTGTCAGGTCCCAGGGAAAGGAGAGGTTGGCCATCCTGACAATCTGCATTAACGTGGGTGGATGGTGTTTGATTACACCTTCCTGACTGCAGTTTCCATTTGCATCTTTCATCAGAGGCCAAAGGATGTGCTATCTGCGTCGCCTGTCCTGTGGTCTCATCCTCACTGCCTGTATGCCATCTGACCTCACTGACAACACAAACTTCAGACTGCGAGGGGCCATCGGCACAGTCAAGGGGGATTCAGCTGCCCTTGGGTGCACGGGTTTTCACAGCAGCGTTGTCCTATAAAAACAGGCTAGATTGATTTTCATCTGGGGTCAGTTTCCAGGACACCTCTCAAAGCCACAGAAAATCAGGCTATTCTAAGGGTGCAGAACTTGGAGACGCCAGCAGTGGTAATGCAAAAGGAAGATGTCCTACACTATTATGGGCTGCAGAATTCAGCACACATGATATTACAGCTAACCAACAAAGTACCATGAGCAATATTAAGAGTACTTAGAGTGGTGAGCACACACAGGAGAAACACTTGCCACGCATAGGGTCCTAGCAGCACTGTGCATGTCTCAGTAACACTGCACTGTTTATATGCATGGTGAGGCTCTTTTACAGCGCCCAGGAAATCTCTGAGGAATGCCCGGGCATCTGCCTCTTGATTTTGCCCTCCTCATCTGCGATCAAACAACACTAACCTCAGTGTAGAGGGTTCAAATGAGTTCTAGCTAGAGGAAGAACTGTAAGTAATTTTATTTATTTGATACATCCCAGGGTTACTTAAAAACAGTGAAAGTTATTAACTCCCGAGGATCTCAGTTCACTACCAAACAGTCTAAAGTCTTGACTAGAACTGACTTATAAACTTCACACAGCACCCAGCCCTATCTCATGAAACCAAGAGACTGCAGGAAGTGGTTGAGCAAGATCAGACTATTTGGGTTTGAGTCCCACTCCCCCACTTCTCAGCTGACTTGTTTCCAGATGACTTGTTCTCCTTAAGCCTCATTCTCCTCATCCCTACAATCAGAACAAGGGTACACCTTCCACAGGTGCACTCTTCATACCTGTGAGGCACACAGCACGGTGCCAGGCATTCATTAAGTGCTAGTCATCAAATAATTTGTAATTATTAGGTTGTAAGGTCTTTTTAAAAATTTCTTTTCATCATGGATTTATGAAAGACAGCAATATGGAGAGCATAAATGGCAAGGTCTTTGATGAAACATCAGTAGAAACAAACTCTCTTAACCCAGGTATTCCCCAGGGTGAGCAGCTAAGGAATAAGATCCAGCTACTCTTTCCTGGCACAAGAGTCAAGACCAGGAGGAACCTGGCAGTTTCCTTTCCCCATCAGAGGATGGGACACTCCTATGGTTGAGCTCTGTATCCCCACCCAAATCTCATGTTGAATTATAACCCTTAATGTTGGGGGAGGGGCTGGATTGTGGGTGCAGAATTCCCCCTTGCTGTTCTCCTGATGGTGAGTGAGTTATCACGAGGTCTGGTTGTCTAAAAGTATGTAGAACTTCACTGTCCACTCTCTCTCCTACTGTCATGGAAAGATGTGCCTGCTTCCCCTTTGCCATCCCACCATGATTGTAAGTTTCCTGAGGCCTCCCCAGCTCTGCCTCCTGTATGGCCTGTGAAACTGAGTCCATTAAACCTCTTTTCTTTTCTTTTTTTTTGAGACAGAGTCTCACTCCATTACCAGGTGCCAGGCTGGAGTACAGTGGCACGACCTCGGCTCACTGCAACCTCCGCCTCCCGGGTTCAAGCAATCCTTCTGCCTCAGCCTCCCGAGTAGCTGGGACTACAGGTGTGTGCCACCACTACCAGCTAATGTTTTTGTATTTTTATTTTTAGTAGAGATGGGGTTTCATCATATTGGCCAGGATGGTCTCAATCTCTTGACCTCGTGATCCGCCCTCCTCGGCCTCCCAAAGTGCTGGGATGACAGGCGTGAGCCACCGCACCCGGCCAGACCTCTTTTCTTTTTAACTTACCCACTCTTGGGTAGTATTTCATAGCAGTGTGAGAAAGGACTGATACATACACCATCTACCAGGGATGACTGGCGTGAGGCTGCAGGGAAATGATAGCTGCTGGAGAACCCAATGAATCAGCATCAATGGGTTGTGAAATACATTTAATTGGGGCTGGGCACGGTGGCTCATGCCTGTAATCCCAGCACTCTGGGAAGCCGAGGTGGGTGGATCACGAGGTCAAGAGATCGAGACCATCCTGGTCAACATGGTGAAACCCTGTCTCTACTAAAAATACAAAAAATTAGCTGGGCATGGTGGTGCGTGCCTGTAATCCCAGCTACTCAGGAGGCTGAGGCAGGAGAATTGCCTGAACCCAGGAGGCGGAGGTTGCGGTGAGCCGAGATAGCGCCATTGCACTCCAGCCTGGGTAACAAGAGCGAAACTCCGTCTCAAAAAAAAAAAAAAAAAAAAGAAATATATTTAATTGTCAAATTAGGTGCTGAAGACAGTGAGCGAGCAGAGCTTAGAACCAAGGGCAAAGAAAACAAAAGGCCCAAACTGGTTTCCGAGCTGCAAACAAAATGAGTTAAACAGAAATATGTCCTCTGTGCTTAGTTCTGCACAGACGCTTTTTAAAAGTAAAATTCATTGAGCTTAGATTAATGGAATTAAATAAAGTAAATGCGGGTCAGTAGGGAATTACGGGAGCATGTGAGCAACGATGCTGTGGACGCTCATTCCTGTTTGAAGAGTAAAGACAGCCTGTTCATTCACTGACATGCCACGGGTGATAGATCTTCTCCTAAAATAGCGTCTGTGCAAAAGATGAGAGGAAACGATCGCCTATTAATTTGGTTTTTAAGTCCAGATGAAGAACCTTGAAAATAGCCAAAGAGCCAAAAATACTGAGTAACTTCACATTCAGAGGGACTGTTTCTTCTCTCTATATATAGCAAGTCAAAAATAGACATCTCAGATTCTGGGCCTGCAAGGGCTGAAGGATGGCTATGCCCACCGACTGGAGAGAAAATCTATAATAAATCCCCTACATTATCAGTTTGCTTAAATGTCACCACCTCTGCAAACTTCCCAAACAAATGTGACCTTTTCCATAACCCTAATTTATTCAATTTACATGTGCCATTTTGTGTCTATTTTCATCCATCCAACAAATAGTCACTGAGTTAATACTCCTTCTCAGAAATCGTGTTTGGTTTGGGGACACAAGTTATCATGTCTTTCCTTACGCAACTTATCATCTATTCAGGTATTAACAGAAAAATAATCAACATATTAATTACTTATAAAGACGGTAAGTATTGAGAGGAAACTGGGCTTTGGGTGGTAATGTTTTCCCTCCAGAAAAAATACTATTCCAACTTGGACCCTATATGTTAAACAAAATTTTTAAAGGCAAAAAAAGTGAAGGAGAAGCAGGCAGGACACTGTCAAAATAGTGCAGAACGTGTTTTACAACAACTGCAATTCTGTCTGTATCACGTATACGGGAATTAAATACCTGTTTTCTGAGCAAGAGCCTAGCACAGGACAGGAGTGCATCTTCCAGGTAATTTGGGGTTTATGGCTATCGGTGGTTGAAAATACATGAACAGAAAAGACGTTAAGAGCAGGAAATGTAATTTCACTGGTGATTTGAGACACTGCATTACCATTCCAACAGCCACTTTTAATTCACACAGCTCTTATATTCCCATTGTCAATATCACCCTCGAAACACGTATAACATTTACTTAACTCTATTGAGCTGCATTTATCTTTTTAACCAGAAGTGAAAATGCTTATTTCTTTTAAAAAGTCTTCACCACATTTTCAAGCTCTCCTCATTCTGTTTCCAAGAGTCAGAGTTTTTCTCCAGTGCATTGGAAATGCATTGTAACCATTTCTAATTTGATTTTTGACTCTTGCCCCAAGAGAATGACCTCAAAACAACAAAGAGAAGAATGAAAATAATCAAACGGGAAGTGAAGTTCATGGCGGGAAAATGATGCAAGAGAAGTCATGGTCTGTGTCATAAACGTAGGTAACCCTGGAATTTGATGAATGAAACGTTTGAGAAAAGTCCATCTACCATTAGACTATCACACAGGCACCAGCTCCTCCTTTGATTAAAATGAACAATCTACACCCCAATCAATTGCGTCCCAGGTGCCATAAAATCTTGCAAACGTTGTGATTTCAGAATTAGATGTAGTGATTACAAGTAACTGAAGAGAAGGCAAATCACTTGGAAATGGGTTAATACCCCGTATCTGTAAAGCTGGTTGGGGCAGTTGCTATATAAAATGAACGCTGGCCCGGCACAGCGGGTTACGCCTATAATCCCGAAACTTCCAGAGACCAAGGAAAGCGGATCACCTAAGGTAAGTAGTTCGAGGCCAGCCTGGCCAACATGGTGAACACCATCTCTACTAAAAAAGAAACACAAAAATTAGGTGGATGTGGTGGTGGGTGCCTATAATCCCAGCTACTTGGGAGGCTGAGCCAGGAGAATTGCTTAAACCCAGGAGGCAGAGGTTGCAGTGAGCCATGATTGCACCACTGCACTCCAACCTGGGCAACAGAGCAAGACTCTGTCTCAAAACAAAAACAAAACAAAAGAAGGCAAACAACGAACAACAATGACAACAACAAAATGAATGCTAGCTGTGACACCAAACATCTGCTCTACAGCAGATTCCTAACAGGGAGCTGGAAACCACTCTGAATGAGAAGGTGATCCTTAGGAGGTAACATGGGTTCACTATGAAAAAGTGATGGCAAGCAAATCCCCTTCTAGTCCTTAGACAACAGATGCTGGAGAGCACGTGGAGAAATAGGAACACTCCTACACAGTGGGTGAGAGTGTAAATTAGTTCAACCACTGTGGAAGACAGTGTGGCGATTTCTCAAGGACCTAGAAATAGAAATTCCATTTGACCCAGCAATCCCATTACTGGGTATACACCCAAAGAACTACAAATTGTTCTACTATACAGACACATGCACAAGTATGCTCATTGCAGCCCTGTGTACAACAGTAAAGACCAGGAACCAACCCAAATGCCCATCAATGATAGACTGGACAAAGAAAATATGGTATATATACACCATGGAATACTATACAGCCATAAAAAAAAGATGAGTTCGTGTCCTTTGCAGGGACTTCAATGAATCTGAAAGCCATCATTCTCAGCAAACTGACACAAGAACAGGAAACCAAACACCACATGTTCTCACTCATAGGTGGGTGTTGAACAATGAGAAGACGCACACTCAGGGAGAGGAGCATCACACACTGGGGGCAGTTGTGGGGGTTAGGGGAGGGACAGCAGGGGGTTGGGGAAGGTGGGGAAGGAAAACATAGGGAGAAATGCTGGATATAGTATACACCTAAAGTAAAATTAAAAAAAAAATTAAAAAAGGACCTAGACAGTTGTACTAACTAACGCTGTAGTTTGAGTCTATTGCAGTATTCATGCAATTAATATGGAATGTGGGCTGGTGCTTAGACTCAGGGCTGACTCATCAATTTACCCAAACAATGTTAATAAATGGAACAGCTGTGCACATATATGGATATAACTTCTGGCATTATTCACAAGCTTCTCAGAATCTGGCCTTATGTTTGTCATTTATCATTCAATTTCCTGGGGTGCATAGCACCTAGTAATAACTCAGTAAATGAAAGATCATCAGGTACAAATCATTGGAAGAGAAGAATACATTGGAAATGTGGGTGGTCATTCTCTAAAACCATATAAAATACTTAAAATGGACTACAGGCTGTTAGAAAGCAAAGTCAGAGTTCTCTGCCTGGTTGGACACTTTTATCAATGATGGAAAAGATGACCTGAGAAGATGGTGTTTACCAGATTTACAGACGGTGCAGACCCATAGTTAGCTTGCAAGCGGAGTGACAGAATCATGATTCAAAACTATATTTATAGACCAAATTCTATTTTAGAAGTTGCTTCCCATGTGCCAGGCACTATGCTATGTGCCTTACACACATAAGCTAATTAAGTTAAATGAATGCACAGTTCATACTTGAGGGCTTTCAGCTTAAGATTAAGGGAGAGTCAGGCACATGGGAAAAATTGGGGGATGGGTCTACTTGCAGGAAGGCTAAGGAGACCTCATGGCCATGGAGATGAGGAAGCTCATCTCCTCATCTCCATGGCCATGAGGATGGGGGAAAGAACCCATGACAGTAAGAAAGCCTTGGCCATTGGAGACACAGAAGGAATAATGCCTTCCTCAAAAGACGTCCATGTCCTTATCACCAGAACCTGTGAATGTGTTACCTCATGTAGCCAAAGAGACTTTGCAGATGTTATTTAATTAATGATGTTGAGATGGGGAGAGTGTCCTGGATTAGCCAGGTGTGTCTTATGTTATCACGACTGCCCTTAAAGAGGTTGAAGCATCCAGGTACAGTGCCTCATGCCTGTAATCCCAGCATTTTTGGAGGCCAAGGTGGGCAGATCACTTGAAATCAAGAGTTCAAGACCAGCATGGCCAACATGGTGAAGCCCATTCTTTATTAAATATGCAAAAATTAGCCACATGTGGTGGTGCATACCGTAATTCCAGCTACTTGGGAAGCCGAGACACAAAAATCGCTTGAACCTGGGAGGTGGAGGTTACAGTGAGCAGAGATGGTGCTGCTATACTCCAGTATGGGAGGCAGAGTAAGACCCCCATCTCGGAAAACAAAAATGGTTGGAGCTAGAGGAAAAGGAGGTGTGATGATGGAGCAGATTGGAGTGATGTGCTTTGAAAGGGGGAGGGAAGGACCATGAGCCAAGGAATGCGGCGGTCCCTAGAAACTGGAAAAAGCAAGAAAACCAATTGTTCCCTGAAGCCCCTGGAAGAATTTGAGCCTGGCTAACACCTTGATTTTATCCCCCTAAGACTCCTTCCAGATATCTGGTCTCCAGAACCCTAAGATAATAAGTTCTTATAGTTCTTGCTTTAAGCCACTGAATTTGTGATAATTTGTTATAACAGCAATGAGAAACTATAATACAGAGGAATGGGAAATTCCAAGAATAGTGTCTCTCTCACTCCTAGGCTGGCCTCTGGCCCCACACTTGCATTCATAGCTGAGTCCCATAGAAAGGTGATGGGCTGCTGCCAGCGGCAGGTGAGGAGCTTCAAGACAGAGGCTGTACAGTGTCTGGCGGAAGTAATAAATGAAACAGTGGCTCCGTTTTTAAAAGTTGCTGATCTAACACCACATAATGCTGAAATGAAGCAAAGCTTCTCTGCTTCTCATGACTGACTCTTGCCTTTCACTATGACTTCTCATCTACTTTGCCAAAAAAATCCCATCAGCTACACCTACACAACACCTCACCACTTTTCACTGCATCCGTAGCCACATTTGGGCCAAGGCACCACCATCTACCACCTAAAACATTCCAATGGCTCCCAACTGACTTCCCTCTGACTTCCCCTCTGTTCCCAAATCAACAGCCTGAAGGATTGCATCACACAAGATGGCATGATGATTTCATTAAATATTATTATTATTATTATTTTGAGACAGAATCTCACTCTGTTGCCCAGGCTGGAGTGCAATGGCACAATCTCAGCTCACTGCAACCTCTGCCTCCCAGGTTCAAGTGATTCTCCTACCTCAGCCTCCTAAATAGATGGGATTATAGGCATGCACCACCACACCCAGCTAACTTTAGTATTTTTTATAGAGGCAGGGTTTCACCATGTTGGTCAGGCTGGTCTCAAACTGACCTTGTGATCCGCCCACCTTGGGCTCCCAAAGTGTTGGGATTACAGGCAAGAGCCATCACTCCCAGTCTATTATTCTTTTTTAAGACACGGTCTCACTCTGTCACTCATGCTGGAGTGCAGTGGCATGATCTCGGCTCACTGCAATGTCCACCTCCTGGGTTCAAGAAACTCTCCTGCCTCAGCCTCCTCAGGTAGCTGGGACCACAGGCACCTACCACCATGCCCAGCAGATTTTTGTATTATTAGTAGAGACAGGGTTTCACCATGTTCACCAGGCTGGTCTTGAACTCCCAACCTTAGGTGATGGACCCACCTTGGCCTCCCAAAGAGCTGGGATTACAGGTGTGAGCCACTGTTCCTGGCCTCATTAAATATTATTCTTATTGAAGATTTTGATATACAAGCATCAGGTAAATAATGTTAATGATAACAGCAAAGTTTGCTAAATACTAACTATGCCTGGAGCATGTTTCTGAGCACTTTCAGGGTGAGCAAAGTGGCTCACACCTGTAACCCAGCACTTTGAGAGGTCCAGGTGTGAGGGAGGACTGCTTAAAGTCAGGAGTTCAAGACCAGCCTAGGAAAGTGGTGAGAGCCCCCCCATCTCTACAAAAAAATTTAAAAAATAAAAATAGGTTAAGCCTGATGTCATGCACCTATAGTCTCAGTTTATAGGGAGGCTGTGGCAGGAGGATCTGTTAAACCCAGGAATTGGAGGCTACAGTAAGCTATGGTCTTGCAATAGTATTACATTCTGGGTGATAGAACATGATCCTGTCTGAAAGAAGGGAGGAAGGGAGGAAGGGAGGCAAGCAAGCATATTTCTGTACATGTTCACATATAAACTCCTTAAATCATCACAGTAACTCTATAAATTACCAGTGTCAACCCCACTTTGCAGATGAGCAAACTGAGTCACTAAGAATGATTTGCTCCAAGTCACAAAGCTGGTAAAGTAGCCAGGACTGCGGGTGCCCCCAACCGGAGGTTCAAAACCTTGTGATGGCTGGCTTCCCATCACATTTATACTAAGTGCCCAAGTCCCTGTGATACCTGCCAAGACCTCATGCCATTCACATCTCTGATTTCCCCACAACATCATCTCTGTACTCGCCTACCTTCAGGCCCCCACCATTTATGCCCTCGGAGCCCCTGTTTTTTGTTTGTTTTGTTTTGTTTCGTTTTGTTTTTGAGACAGAGTCTCCCTCTGTCGCCAAGCTGGAGTGCAGTGGTGCGATCATGACTCACTACAACCTCTGCCTCCCAGGTTGAAGCAACTCTCCTGCCTCAGCCTCCCAAGTAGCCGGAACTAGAGGCACGTGCCACCATGCCCAGCTAATTTTTGTACTTATAGTGGAGATGGGTTTTACCATATTGGCCAAGATAGTCTCAATCTCCTGACCTCGTGATCTGCCTGCCTCGGCACGGTGGCCTGGCCGGAGACCCCCCGGTTTTATCTGCTAGTAGATTTCTCTGACACCTGCCAACTGAGCAGACATTTACTCAGATACCTGATCTGCCTGTTGAGAAGTACCATGTGGTGCCTCGTGGGCTTGGAATTTGGGCTGGACTGGTCTTTTTCCTCCGTCTTACAAGGCTTGTGTAAAGACTTATCCTGGCTGGGCGCGGTGGCTCAAGCCTGTAATCCCAGCAATTTGGGAGGATGAGGCGGGTGGATCACGAGGTCAAGAGATCGAGACCATCCTGGTCAACTTGGTGAAACCCCGTCTCTACTAAAAATACAAAAAATTAGCTGGGCATGGTGGCGCGTGCCTGTAATCCCAGCTACTCGGGAGGCTGAGGCAGGAGAATTGCCTGAACCCAGGAGGCGGAGGTTGCAGTGCACTCCAGCCTGGGTAACAAGAGCGAAACTCCGTCTCAAAAAAAAAAAAAAAGACTTATCTTTTCTTTCTGTATTTTCCCTGTCAGCATCCACCTGCCTCACTCACGCTAGAACCAGGTATCTCTCTTGACTCTTTCCACTACATCTGCAGCCACAGGATCCTCCATTCTCTCTCCTAACTTTATTCAAACCACCAGCTTCTCCCAAACCCCTGACCCCTAACTTAGTTCAATCGCCTGCCTTTCCCCACCTAGACCACAGCAGTAGCATCTTTTTATTTTATGTTTGAGATAGGATCCTGCTCTGTCACCCAGACTGCAGAGCAGTGGCACAATCATGGCTCACTGCAGCCTCAAACTCCTGGGCTCAGGCATTCCTCCCTCTTCAGCCCTCCCAGTAGCTGGGACTACAGGTGCATAACACCATATCTGGCTCATTTTTGCATTTTTTTTTCCTAGCTGGTCTCAAACTCCTGGCCTCAAAAACATCCTCCTATCTCAGCCTTCCGAAGAGCTGAGGTGATGGGCATGAGCTACTGTTCCTGGCCACAGTAGCTTCTTAACTAGTCTTCCTGCCTTTAATCTTGTACCCACTGACTTATCATCCACACTGCAGCCAGAGTGGCCTTTCCAAAATGCAAACAGAACCTTGTTGACAAGCATGGGGTGACTGCCTACCTCTTCCCAGGTAAAGTCTAAACTTCCCGTCATACACAGCACATACAGCCTTGGTGACCACCCCGCTCCCCACCTGTCTGCTTCCCTCTCACACCTGGCTTTCCCCTCTGCCCGTTGGCAGAGCTTGCAGCACCCAAGCACACACATTGTTCCTGCCTCTGTTCTTCGGTCTGTGACATTCCTTCCATCCATCATGTCTTCCCTTGTCTCTCCTTTTGCTTCTCCTCTACTTGAGTGTACCTAGATAGAAAACATCCTTTTCCTTCTTCAAAGCTCTTCTCTGGGATTATCTCATCCAGAAAGCATCTCCAAGCTCTTGTACTCAGACAGCATTTATACAAAAGTCCTTTCTTTGTACAAATTCTGATGGTTTACATTTGTATATGAGAGCACACTGTCATTCCCCAGCCACATCCATTCTAAGCTCTTCAAAAGCAGAGACTGAGTCTTACTTTTTTAATATTTCCTGGGGCCTAACACAGTGCTGAGAACCTTAACCAGCACATAGTAGGTGCATTAGTCAGTTCTCACACTGCTAATAAAGACATACTCGAAGGCTGGGAGCAGTGGCTCACGCCTGTGATCCCAGCACTTTGGGAGGCCAAGGCAGGAGGATTACCTGAGGTCAGGAGTTTGAGACCAGCCTGACCAGCATGGTGAAACTCCGTCTCTACCAAAAATACAAAAATTAGCTGGGCATGGAGGCACATTCCTGTAATCCCAGCTATTCAGGAGACTAGGGTAGGACAATCCAGGAGGCAGAGGTTGCAGTGAACCGAGATAATGCTATTGCACTCCAGCCTAGACAACAAGAGCAAAACTCCATCTCAAAAAAATAAGAAGAAACATACCCAAGATTTTTGTTTTGTTTTGTTTCTGTTTTTGTTTTGTTGTAGATGAAGTTTCACTCTTGTTGCCCAGACTGGAGTATAATGGTGCGATCTTGGCTCACTGCAACCTCTGCCTCCTGGGTTCAAGCAGTTTTCCTGCCTAAGCCTCCTGAGTAGCTGGGATTACAGGCATATGCCACGATGCCCGGCTAATTTTGTGTTTTTAGTAGAGATTGTGGGGGAGCGGTGGGGTGCGGCGCTCACTATGTGGGTCAGGCTGATCTCAAACTCCTGACCTCAAGTGATCCACCCACCTAGGCCTCCCAAAGTGCTGGGATTATAGGTATGAGCAACCATACCTGGCCAGGAAAGACGTTTAATTGACTCACAATTCACATTCATGGCAGAAGACAAAGGGAAAGCAAGACACGTCCATTACATGGCAGCAGGCAAGAGAGCATGTGCCTGAGAATTCCCATTTATAAAACCATCAGATCTCCTGAGATTTCTCACTTCCATGAGAGGCCTATGGGGAAAACCGCCCCCTTGACTCAACTATCTCCACCTGGTGCCACCTTTGACACATGGGGATTATTACAACTCAAAATGAGATTTGGGTGGGGACACAGTCAAACCACATCAGTAGCCACTTACATAATATTTAATGAATGACGAACAAACAGAAACATAGGTGCACATGGATGAATGAATGAAGAATCACCTGCATTGCACTTGAGAAGATAGGCACCTACAGGATCTACATAAAACGGGATGCTGGGTAAATATAAGAAACGGCTTTCTGAAAATTGCTAATTCTATAATGGAAGGGACTCCCTCCAGGGTCAACAAGAAACCCTGCAGCAGCAGGGGTCGGGGGCTAGCAAGGATCCCACGGCTGAGTGTATGCCTGATGCCAAGGTTTTGCTCCTTCATCAAGACCTTTTCTTCCACCTTCCACCAAAGCTCTCCACAGACACATTTCAAACATTTGGAACTTGCTTGATGATAGTTAAAATCCAGCACCAATCACAGCTGGCAATCCAGAGGCAGCCACGACATTTCATGGCTAATAACTGAATAAGGTCCTTAATCCCCCACATAAGGATGCCTGCCAAATCAGTGGGAGGGGTGCACCGCCTCCTCTTCCGGGGAAACAGCACAGAACAGGTGCACGTCACCCAGCGTGCGCCTGCCAGACAAGCCCGTGCAAGCCACAGGTCCATACACCCAACCACATCTCAAATGCGCTGTGATCTAAGAACAGGCTTTACTATTTCCTACACGATACTCTGATAAAGCTAATAAATCTCTAGTAAAACAAGCAATCACAGCCTCATTTGTGTGTTGAATTTATTCAGACTTCAGATTGCTACTTTGACTCAAAAATAGAAGTTCCCGCATTATATGGAATAACCATGATTGTATCAAAGAATTGTATAGATGAGCATGCAAATTTTATTTATGTAGCCCAATGAATATTGTTCTCATTGTAGATTTCAGGATGCGAGCCACTTTCAGATAATAGTAACAGTAATGATGGGGATGATGAGAGCAAGCTTATTATTCAGTGCATGTTAAGCACTTTACAGACATTAACTCCTAGAATCACCATAACAACCTGTAAAGTAACAGAATTACTTCTGTTTTACAGATGAGAAACAGAACTTCTGTTGTACTTCCTTAACAGAATATGCCTCTATTAGACAGAATAAAACTTAAAATATAAAGGAACTACACACACATACATGTATTTTTGTATGCTACCCAGTAAATAGTGCTCTTTTGGAAAATTTCAGTATATGAACTTTTCCAGATCAATAATAACAATAATGAAAATGGTAACAGCCAATTTATGGAATGCTAAGTATGCATCAAGCACATTTCTTTCTTTTTTTCTTTCTTTTGAGACAAGGTCTTACTCTGTTGTCTAGGCTGAAGTGCAGTGGCTCACTATAACCTCTGCCTCCCAGGCTCAAGCGATCCTTCCACCTCAGCCTCCCCAGTAGCTGGAACTACAGGCAAACAACACCACACCTGGGTAATTGTTTTTGTATTTGTTGTAGCGATGGGGTCTCACTGTGTTGCCCAGGCTGATCTTGAACTCCTGGGCTCAAGTGATTCTCCTGCCTCTGCTTCCCGAAGTGCTGGGATTACAGGCATGAGCCACCATGTGCGGCTCTCATCAAGCACATTTCTAAGTGCTTTCATGCATTAACTCCTAAGTCCTCACAGCAATACCATAAATTATCCTTATGATTCCATTTTACAGATGAGAAAACTGAGGCCCAGGATGTGATTCGCTCCCAGTCATACACCTGGTAACAGATGAACCAGGAGCTGCACTCAGGCCAACTGGCTTAGCAAGTTGTGCAATACTCTGAAATCACTGTGTCATTATAGAATCATTCTATCATTCCATCGTCCTGGTAATATAACTGTTTAAATCATTATAAATCACATTATATAATGGTAGATAGAGCTAAATCATACTAGTAATACATGGTATCATTCTATCATTCCATCGTCCTGGTAATATAACTGTTTAAATCATTATAAATCACATTATATAATGGTAGATAGAGCTAAATCATACTAGTAATACATGATATTATTCTATCATTCTATCGTCCTGGTAATATAACTGTTTAAATCATTATAAATCACATTATATAATGGTAGATAGAGCTAAATCATACTAGTAATACATGATATTATTCTATCATTCTATCTTCCTGGTAATATAACTGTTTAAATCATTATAAATCACATTATCTAATGGTAGACAGAGCTAAATCATACTAGCAATACATGGTATCATTCTATCATTCTATCGTCCTGGTAATATAACTGTTTAAATCATTATAAATCACATTATCTAATGGTATATAGAGCTAAATCATACTAGTAATACATGATATCATTCTATCATACCGGTAATATCATTGTTTGCAAAAAATAATCGTCTTCACTTGGCTGTTCCACATCCTCCTCAACATTTTTCCTCTTTGCATGAAGGTGTTAAGAAGAATTCAAGACTGTTGAGCACAAACGCACAAACGCCATGTCCATACATACATACGCTTCTTTATTCTGCCCATTCCTGCTCCATACTGGTAAACTGCTCTAAGTTCTCACCACAACTTGAATTGCATAAAACATTCCAAATGAGGCCATGCTTGGTGTTCAGAACTACTCCCCTACACCGCCAGCCATATTTCAGCTATGTCGGAAATGTTTTCTATAGACTGGAGTCTGGAGCTGTCAGTGACAAGGAGAATAATGTAAACGTAAGATCACAATGATGGTGAAGAAATACTCTGGCCGGCTTTTATCACCTGAAATCCACAGGAAGCCTGCCAAGAGGGTGGAAGTGCTTTCCATCAGCAGAGGGCACATTATCAATGCAGCCAGACCTTCACTGTATAAGATTTAATATGGAAATACTATACTTAAAACGATTTATATAAAAGTCTCTTTTCCCATTGTTATCGGGTTTCTATGTCATTCTATAGCATATCAACCCTTCCCTCGCTTGCAATATCAGCAGGGCTAATCTATAATAACTAGACACACTGGAGTTCTCCCCAAAGCCTGCAATGGAATCATAGAAACTCACTTATTCAGTGAGAACCAACACTGAAAAGGCAAAACAGTGATGGAGAGTTGGTGTCAGGGTGTCAATGAAAGGACGCCAGGGATGACAGCAAGACCCCCAAATGCTCAAGAAGTTTAGGCCACAGAGAACTAGAGCCTGCTATGGGCAACATTGAGGAGACATGCAGCAGGACTTTGCAGCGGTCAAGACAGGTCTAACCTATTTCCCTTTGTTCAACCTCTGGATGATCAGACACACTTGAAATGTCAGAAAACATGTTTCAAATTGCTTCTGTGTCATTGGGTGTATACCGGCCTCTCTGCCTGTCTTTCTCAGGTGTGCCTGTGAGAAGGAATAGTTTGTTTTGATTTTTAGACAAGGTCTCCTTCTTTCGCCCAGGGTGGAGTGCAGTGGCGCAATCATGGCTCACTGCAGTGATGGCTCACTCCTGGGCTTGAGATCCTCCCACCTCAGTCTCCCGAGTAGCTGGGACCACAGGTATGCACCACCACACCAGGCCTGTTTCAGTCTTTTCTTTCAAAACCCACCCTGCCTTTCTCTGACTCCTAGACTATCTGTTTTCCTTTTTCTTATCCTCTGCTTTCTTCTCCCTCTTGCCAGGACTCTCTCCTTCTGCCTCCGTCTCTTCCTCTTGCTTTCATTTTCCCTCTTCTCCTTTTTCTGCTTTCTCTCTCTTCTTCACCCATCTCTCTTTCTCTTCATCTCCCCATCTGTTTTTGTACCTGTCTGTCTTTCTGTTTGTCTTCTGCATAGAGAGGGAGAGGGAAGGAGAGATGGAAGGAAAGGGGAGGGGGGAAGAAAGAGAGAGAGAGAGAGAGAGAGAGAGAGAGAGAGAACGAATGAAACACCTAACCAAAATAAAAAGTAAAATGCCAACAAGAATGTAATATTCAGCAACATTAAGTAGATGACAGGTACCTAGTGGTAGCCAGGGGCTGAGGGGATGGGGAAACAGGGAAGGGTTACTTAATGGGTATGGGATTCTTCCTGGGAAGCTAATGTACTCAGTACCACGGAATTGTACACTTGACAATTGTTAATATTATGCTATATAAATTTTGCCTCCTTAAAAAGGTAAAAGGAGTAATGGTTATTAAACTCCCTGAATAAAAAAGGGTTTCTCCCAGAAACTCTTTCTGAAAGAGAAGCAAACTCTATTAAAATGTGTGTGTATGTGGATTAGACAGACAGAATGAATCAGGCAATACAAATCTACCCCACGGAAATGACTTTGAAGTCCATCAAACTGCTTTCAAAACAAACAGAATTTTCTTTTCTTTTCTTTCCTTTTTGAGACGGAGTTTTGCTCTTGTTACCCAGGCTGAAGTGCAATGGCGCGATCTCGGCTCACCGCAACCTCCGCCTCCTGGGTTCAGGCAATTCTCCTGCCTCAGCCTCCTGAGTAGCTGGAACTACAGGCATGCGCCACCATGCCCAGCTAATTTTTGTATTTTTAGTAGAGACGGGGTTTCACCATGTTGACGAGGATGGTTTCGATCTCTTGACCTCGTGATCCACTCACCTTGGCCTCCCAAAGTGCTGGGATTACAGGCGAGAGCCAACGCACCCGGCAGCAAACATAATTTTCTTAACAACAATAACAAAAAAGTAATAAATCACATTCAAGAGATAAACTTGTTATTATTTGTAGTAACAAAAAGTTATGGGTCACAGTTTTTCTATTAGCCCAGGTACCCGCCCTGTAAAACTGACCCTTGGACACAACACAGCACTGCCTAATCCCAAGCCCAAAGGAATGGTGAGGGTGAGGTAGTGGGTATACAGTTGGTGAATGTAACGCTACTGCTAATCTTCAATATCACTGGAATATTGAGGAGAGGCTGTTAATTTGATCAAGAGTATTTAATGAGAAGACAATGATTTTAGAGTATTCTTCCAGCTTAGCTATGAATGCTTACAGTGAAAGCCCAAAGATACCCTCCCCAAACTTCATATCTGTTGACCTTACTCTTCTCCGTCCTCTCTGCATATGGAAGTAGATTCTTGCTAAATAAAAAGCAACCCAGGACAGAAAATCCTGGCTCCTCCCTCAACTCAGATTTCAGCTCAACGCTCTGCAAAACAATATTATTAAAAAATAAAAAGTTATTCTCATTATCAAGGTCAAATAAGTTCATTGTGGAAAGCTGCAAAGATATTAAACAACATTAGCAAAAATATTTAGTTCATCCATAGCTTCAACATCCGAGTAGGGATAATATTGTAGAGCATTTTATCTTACATTCTGCTTTGTATATTGACTTAGATGCAATAAACGCAAATATCTATAGATAGTCTTTTTCAAAACAAAATTAAAACCTAGTGCAAACAGTGTTGTATAACTTGTTTGTTTCCATTTCAAAGCATCTCAGGAACACTCTTTCATCTCATTGAACCTTATCCTGAGGCATTAATTACCATGGTTGCAAGACTATTTCATCTTAGAAGAAGAAGAATTCTTATGTGTCTTTCCACATCTCAATAGACAAACATTTAGGTTGCTTATGTTTTGAGCCCTGTAAACAATGCTTCAATGAACATCTTTGTAGATACACCTTTACAATATTATTATCTCCCCACATTCTCTCTCTCTCTCTCTCTCTCACACACACACACACACACACACACACACACACAGTTCTGAAGATGTAATAGGGTTTCACAACCTCAGCACTGTTAACACTTGAAGCTGGATAATCCTTCATGGTGGGGGTTGTCCTGTGCACTGTATGATGCTGAGATGCTGAGCAGCATCCCTGGAGCCCCCTTCCTTCATTTTGACATTTAGAAATGTTTCCATGCATGGTTAGATGTCCCCCAGAGGAGGGCACAGGATTACCACCTGTTGGTAACCACTGGGATATTGTAATGGAAACAATCAGTAATATGAGACAGTCACAATTCATCTTTGATACTTGTCCTTCAAGTTGCCAGACACCTTAAATTGCGTCCTTAATGCAGACAACATTTTTTTTTTTTTTTTGAGACAGAGTCTCACTCTGTCACCCAGGCTGGAATCCAGTGGTGCAATCTCTAGGCTCACTTTAACGTCTTACTCCAGGGTTCAAGCAATTCTCCTGCCTCAGCTTCCCAAGTAGCTGGGACTACAAGCACACACTACCACACCCAGCTAATTTTTGTATTTTTAGTAGAGACAGGGTTTCACCATGTTGGACACACTGGTCTTGAACTCCTGACCTCTTGATCTGCCCACCTCAGCCTTCCAAAGTGCTGGGATTACAGGCGTGAGCCACTGTGCCCAGCCACAACTGGCACTTCTTACATGGACAACTTACCCAAATGCCAAGCCCATTTCCCAGCCTCAAGACCCATGCTGCCTATCCTCTGTGTGTTACTAGGGTTGAGCAGGGATCTCCTTTCTGGCTCCTTTATTCTCAGCTGTTCTGATTCCCACTGGAGTGTGGCCTCCCTGGCCTGCAGTGCTGCATCTTAACTGAACCCTCATCTGATGGTTGGGATTCCTACACATCCCCATGTCCTCTGGGCCACGTCCCTGCCTCACTGCCGCTCTTCCACTGTGTCTTGTTCTTCATCATTATCGACTCCCATGTAGCAGGAAGACATACTTCCTATTTTCTTTTTTCTCTTTTATTTTTTTGTTTTGTGATAGAGTCTCGCTGTGTTGCCGAGGCTGGGGTGCAGTGGCACACTCTTGGTTCACTGCAACCTTCACCTCCCAGGTTCCAGCAATTCTCCCACCTCAGCCTCCCGAGTAGCTGGGATTACAGGCACGCACCATCACACCCAGCTAACTTTTGTATTTTTAGTAGAGACGGGGTTTCACCATGTTGCCCAGGCTGGTCTCAAACTCCTGACCTCAGGTGATCTGCCTGCCTCAGCCTCCCAAAGTGCTGGGATTACTGGTGTGAGTCACCACCGCTGGTCAGGAAGTCGTACTTCCTACAGGAATAACGGCAAGATTTATTATGAAACTCTCAAAAAGTTTCTCTGCAGCTTGCAGAAGGCAGAACAAAATGTTGGTCAGATGCACACCACAAACATTTGTATGGTTATCAGAGAAAGTTGGGTGTTGAGAGACTAGACAAAGAAATGAACAGCATCCACCTGAGAGGAAAAACATTATGAAAGGAGAGTTCTGGACTATTCGAAATTGTGAAGACATTCAATCAACCCAGATGCCCATCAGCTGTGGACTGGATAAAGAAAATGTGGTACATATACAGCAGGGAATACTATGCAGCCATAAAAAAGAAAATCATTTCCTTTACAGCAACATGGACACAGCTAGAGGCCATTAACCTAAGTGAATTAACATAGGAACAAAAAACTGAATATTGCATGTTCTCACTTGTTTCTGTTGCTGTTGTTTGTTTGTTTTTGAGATGGAGTCTAGCTCTGTTGCCAGGCTGTAGTGCCGTGGTGTGATCTCAGCTCACTGCAACCTCTGGTGCCTCCTGGGTTCCAGCGATTCTCCTGCCTCCGCCTCCCAAGTAGCTGAGACTTTGGGTGTGCACGCCGTGTACAGCTAGGTTTTTTTTTTCTGTTTTTGTATTTTTAGTAGAGACGGGGTTTCACTATGTTGGCCAGGACAGTCTGATCTCCTGACCTCGTGATCCGCCCACCTTGGCCTTCCAAAGTGCTGAGATTACAGGTGTGAGTCACCACACCCAGCTGTTCTCACTTGTAAATAGGAGCTAAGCATTCGATATGATTCAGATCGGGGTCTTCACCAAATCTCATGTCACATTATGGTCTCCAACATTGGAGGCAGGGCCTGGCGGGAGGTGGTTGGCTTACAGGGGTGGATTTATCAGGAATGGTTTAGCACCATCCCCTTGGTGCTATTCTTGGGCTACTGAGTGAGTTTCCATGAGATCTGGTTGTTTAAAAGTCGGCAGCGTCTCCCCTCCTGCTCTCTCTTGCTCTTGCTCCTGCCGTGTGAGACACCTTACTCCCACTGTGTCTTCTGCCTTGACCGGAAGCTTCCTGAGGCCTCCCCAGAAGCAGAAGCCACTACGCTTCCTGTAGAGCCCGCAGAACCACCGGCCTCTCTTCTTTAAAAACTGCCAGTCTCAGGCATTTCTTTATAATGGTGCGAGAATGGACTAACACAAGTGGGCTCATACATGGACATAAAGATGGGAATAGACACTGGGGACCACTGGAGGGGAAAGAGAGGGAGGATGGCATGGGCTGAAGAACCGCCTATTGGGTACCATGCTCACTACCTGAGTGACAGGGTCATCCATACCGTAGATCTCAGCATCACACAGTACATCCATATAACAAACCTGCACACGTACCCCTGAAGTTAAAGAAAGTTTAATTAAAAAAAAAAAAAAAAAAAAGGAGAGCTGGCTGGGCGTGGTGGCTCACCCCTGTAATACCGACACTTTGAGAGGCTGAGTTGAGCAGATTACCTGAGGTCAGGAGTTCGAGACCAACCTGGCCAACATGGTGAAACTCCATCTCCACTAAAAAAATATAAAAATTAGGCATGGTGACACATGCCTGTAGTCCCAGCTACTCAGGAGGCTGAGACAGGAGAATCACCTGAACCCAGGAGGCGGAGGTTGCAGTGAGCAGAGATGCTACTGCACTCCAGCCTGGGTGGCAGAGGAAGACTTTGTCTCAAAAACAAAAAACAAACAGACAAAGTGCTCTGGTCCTAAACGACAGGAGCAGGGAATGGGACCACAGTCTACTAGACGGCATCTGCGGTGAGTGGGGAGGTCTTTTAGCATAAACCCGCCTGGGTTTATGGTGTAAAACTCTGCACAGAGCTGAGCCAAGGTTGAGATAACTGCATATTGAAAAGATATATGGAGACGCCCATTCATGATGATTAGTATGTTAAATTTACCTCAATCAATTTTTTTGTGATCTGAAGCACCCGTGTTTTCTTCTGTGCCAGTGTCATTCATGGTGACGCTGGGAGGCAGGAACAAATAGAATGCAATATTATTTCCACATTATGCAAAATATATTTGAGCCACCTCCATGCTCATGACCATAATGAATGTGTCGACGTTTGCTGAAAATCTTGTTAAAAAGTACATTTCCTTCCTTCTAAGAAGCATTCCCCTGACGATAAAATTCTGATTCAGAATTCATAACCTCCTTAAAAGTAGAACTTCCTTGAATAAATCTCCTGGTCCTCAGATGTGCAAACATTTTTGCATCCACATAATACGCTTTTCTCATTCAACATGATTTGTCAGATTTTCCTTTTAAAAATCAAATCAACAGCCAACAAAGGACTCAAGGCTCATTCTCCCATAGAGAGCAGCTCCAGATGGAAGAGCAGAGATGCGAGCTGCCCTCTGTCCCCTCCCGAAGGAGAGGATGTAATCTGAACCAATGCTTTGGGGTGGCCTGGGATTCCTGAAATTGGATCAAGAAGCCTCTGGGCTTCTCTTGTTTACACCACTGTTCATTTATCTCCAGGCTCGCTGACATCCAGCCTTCGTGTGATTGACTTACAAATTGGAGTATAAATTATGCCTTCTATTGCCTAGCAATTAGCCATTAAGGAATAGTAGGATCACAATACAAAGACAGAAGATGTTCACTCTGCAACGAGGGGCCATTGGAAGAAAGAGTCCTTCAGTCCTCCAGCTTTCAGGCTTACAGTAAGTGCCCCTGAATGCAGGTCTAGCCTTTTAAAATGACAACACTATTTACTCCTCGCACTATGTCAGCCCCATCTCACGCACAAAGCACTCAGAGAGTGCCAAATAACTCTTCTTCGTTTCCCCAATCTTCGCCTCTTCCATCCTCTCTGAAAATGACTTCTCTGGTCTCTGCAGTGATATTGGTTCAGAGGTTGTCAATTGTGCCACTGAACGGTGATGAAATCATTAGCAGCACAAGGTGGGAGCTCTCATATGAGCAAACACCAACACACTAGAAATGAGAAACGTGATGAACGGAGGCTGTCAGCGGCATGATCTGCAATAGGACTCATCCTTCAAGGCGCAAGCTAACTTTACAGTCTCGCTGTTTTATCCTGATGGGGGTTTTCTCCCCCCTTTAAAAGTTGAAGAATTCTCGGCTTCACATCTCATCAAAAGACTACATTTTCTTGGTTCGTCCTTGATTCAGAAACACCAGTTCTTTAATTTATGTATTCTTATTGTAAAAAATAATACATGTTCATCACAGAAAATGTTGAAAGGGTAAAAAAAATGAAAGAAGTAAGGGGGAAAAAAACACTCTCCACACTCTAACCACCTGAAGGCAGTTGCTGCTACTACTTTGCTGCATTTCCAATCTTTGCTACTATGCATTTTTAACATATATGAGAAATTACTGCGTCTGTGATTTTGCTGAAGGTACATTTTTTTTTAGGCTCTGGCAAAGAGAAAGGCAAAGAGTTCTCCCTTTCATCGATTACAGAGTTGAAGCAATGGGAGAAAAGGACACGGAGGCTTTATGTGGTTAATCCGAAATGAAGATTAAAATCATTGTTAGCTGCAAAACAAGGAAATTAAGTGATTGTCACAAACAACCTGAAACAGCTCAGTGGGATCCGTTAAGATTTTTAACAGCTCAGTGAAATCTAACATCTACCTGACAGCCTTGCAGGGCTGGGATGTGGGGCGGGGGGGTGGGGACCTTCATCATTTCTTTGATTCTTCGTGCATTAAACAAGCAAACTTTTTACTGATTGATGGTCCAGGAAAGCTGAACTGACCTCCACCTTCAATTAACTCAGTTTGAGATCCTGCCTATACCCTGCACAGCTTGTCTTCATAATCTGACATAATAAGAGTTTTAAAAGCACAACAAAGCAAAAATGGTGGTGTGTGTGCAGCGTGTCAAAGACAGAACATGACTGGGATGTGTCATACGGTCTATGAAGAATGGGGATGCTGGGATGCCTGTAGCTATCCCAGATGTGCAGGTGGGCTGTCGTCGACCACACCATGCAGGGGAGCATCTCGCTGAATGTTTTCTAAAATGAAATTGGCATGGGGCCCGCCCTACCATTTTATTCTCCTCTGGTTGCACTGCTCAGGAATCTGGTGCCGGAAATTGGGTGGAAATGCACCTGAATTAACTTTGGCTTCTTTATTTTCTTCATTCCTTTCTTAGCACCTCGCTTCTCCCTGCGACTCTTCAATATTTATTGAGCAGCTGCTATTTAGACACACACATGAGTGACGAATCGAGGAGGAACATAACCAAGCCCCACACTCCACCCCTTTTAGAGAGCTCCCACATTCCAGCAGGGAAACTGTGTGTCCACAGGTAACTTCAGCCCAGTCAGGCAAAGAGGAATGCCTGTGCAAATGCAATACCACAGCATACACCTGGGAAGTGGAATGAAATCACAGAGTGCTTCAGAAAGGGACAGGCATTTGAACTGGGTCTCATAAAAGAAGTCAACAGGTGCATCACGTTTTAGAAAACTGAAGGTTTGCGAAAAGGTTTAGAAAATTTAAGAAAAACCATGTTGGCCTGTAGAATAATGACTGAGCCATTGCTAAGACAACCCTGGACATGTGTGAAAGGCTACCAAGACGGGGAGAAATGGCCACAGTGAAAAGTTTGCAAATGGTCTTTGTTTCAGAGAAAAGTTTCCAAGACCATACTCTTCCTCCAAAATTAATTTCCTTATGTTCCCCAGGAACTGCAATACAATGGTTCTCCCACAAAGAAAGTTTCTGACTTTCAGGATACTCAGGGACAAAGCCGCAAAGAAGAAAAGCTTATCAAGCTTGCAGGAAGGCCAGGCATGGTGGCTCGTGCCTGTTCATCCCAGCATAGTGGGAGGCCAAGGCAGGAGGTCGGATTGAGGCCATGAGTTCAAGACCAGCCTAGGCAATATAGTGAGATCACATCTCTACAAAAATGTTATTTTTTAAAGTAGCCAGGTGTGGCAGCATGTACCTGTAGCCCAGCTACTTAGGAGGCTGAGGTAGGAGGATCCCTTGAACCCAGGAGTTAGAGGCTGCAGTGAGCTACAATTGCACCACTGCCCTCCAGTGTGGATGACAGAGCAAGACCCTGTATCAAAAAAAAAAAAAAAAAGGCTTGCAGAAAGACAATTGTCCAAAACTGCAGAAGATGTGAATTCCAAGTCCCTCTCAGATAACATCATAATGCACTTCCGTTTCTCACCCTACTGAATTACTCCCAGATTTATAGACACATTCCCTGGAGACCAGCTCTTATTATGTTCTCTTAGTCCCAGAAGTCACCTTAAGAAATTCTCTTCTTTCTCCAGTACTGTAATGAGAATGGCTCCATAAAGCAGTTAAAAGACACGTCTCCTGGATTTACTTCCAGACTCGGTCCCTTCTTGGCTAAAATGGGCATGCTGTGTGGTGTCTCCAAGCCTCAGCTACCCATTTGTAAAACGGGGGAAATACAAGTGCCTCCTCATGAGGTTACATGGGATAAACCATGACACTGTCCGGTAAGTCCTCAGCAACTGTTACTTACAATTAGTACTTGGTCATGGTAGCAACGAGCCAGAGGGACCCCTCTGGGTTCAGTATAATGTGTTTGAGGGCTTGGCCAATGTCTCTTATTTGATCTTGATCATTCAATAATAACATAATTTCTGAGCATATCCTAAAGATTCGATGCTACAAATAAAACTTTCTAAAGGGGAAAACATACATCCTTTCTTACAAGAAACTTCATTTTATACACATATATCATTAAGATAAAGAAAGGTAAAGACAGAAATACCTTTCAACCCAGCAATCCCATTACTGGGTATATACCCAACGGAATAGAGAGTATTCTATTACAAAGACGCACGCACACGTATGTACATTGCAGCACTGTTCACCACAGCAAAGTCATGCAATCAACCTAAAGGCTCGTCAGCGACAGGCTGAATACAGAAAATGTGGCACATATATGCCATGGAATACTATGCAGCCATAAAAAAGAAGGAGATCGGGTTCTCTGCAGGGACATGGATCGAGCTGGGGGCCATTATTTTTAGCAAACTGACACAGGAACAGAAGACAAAATACTGCATGTTCTCGTGGATAAGTGGGAGCTACGTGATGAGATACCTGGACACAGAGAGGGGAAAAACACACACTGGCTTTTCAGAGGGTGGCGAGGTGAAGGGAGAAAGAAAATCAGGAAAAATTACTAATGGGTACTAGGATTAATACCCAGGTGATGAAATAATCTGTGTAAGAAATCCCCAAGACACAAGTTTACCTATGTAACAGACCTGCGCTTATAACCTTGAATTTAAAAGGACACATGTACACGAATGTTCATTGCAGCACTGTTTACAATAGCAAAGACCTGGAATCAACCAAAATGCCCATTGATAATAGATTGGATTGGAAAAATGTGGCACATATACACCATGGAATATTATGCAGCAATCAGAAATGATGAGTTTGTGTCGTTTGTAGGGACATAGATGAATCTGGAGAACGTCATCCTCAGCAAACTGACACAAGAACAGAAAATGAAACACCACATATTCTCACTCATAGGCGGGTGATGAAAAATGAGAACACATGGACACAGGGAGGGGAGTACTAAACACTGGGGTCTATTGGGGGGAAAAGGGGAGGGCCAGTGGGAGGGGGAGGTGGGGAGGGATAACCTGGGGAGAAATGCCAAATGTGGGTAAAGGGGAGAAGGAAAGAAAAGCACACTGCCATGTGTGTACCTACGCAACTGTCTTGCATGCTCTGCTCATGTACCCCAAAACCTAAAATCCAATAAAAAATTAAAAAAAAAAAAAGGTTTTTTTTTTTTTTTAAAAAAAAGGAGTTTAAAAGCTCCCCTCTTTACTGAACTATTAAATAAATACGTTTGTATTTGCCTAACTGAAACTCTTATTTGATCAAGTATAAACATGGAATCAGTAGAGAGGGCTGATGGAAAGGGAAAGAAAGGTGAAAATTGGGCCGGCTAATTCATTCATTGTACTAAAAATGAGGAATTACAGTGGCTCATGCCTGTAATCCCAGCACTTTGGGAGGCTGAGGTGGGTGGACCACGAGGTTAGGAGCTCAAAAACAGCCTGGCCAACATGGTGAAGCCCAATCTCTACTAAAAATACAAAACTTTGCTGGGTGTGGTGGCACACGCCTGTAATCCCAACTATTCAGGTGGCTGACACAAAAGAATCGCTTGAATCCGGAAGGCAGAGATTGCAGTACACTGAGATCACACCATTGTACTTTAGCCTGGGTGACAGAAAGAGACTGTGTCCAAAAAAAAAAAAAAAAAAAAAAAAGAAGGAAAGAAAAAAAAAGAAAAGAAGGGGAATCATCTGCACAAATTTAAGGTGAGAAATAATCCTATAAGTGATCACCATAAAACATGCACAGAAACTTTAGTTAGTGATGTTATCCGAAGACAAATGGCAAACAGGCTTATTGGGAATCCATCATTACTTCCTTAGTCATGGCAATACTTAAAAATAGCAGAAACCAAATTTGGCTTCTAAATCAGTTACTGCCAGCACTGCAACCTGTTCCATGTATACACGTGTCCTGTAAGGACATCAGTGTTGACAGATTCAAATGCAGCAGTAACATGGGGGGTCGGGGGCCGGGGAAATGGCATATTCTCTCTTAGAATTTCTTTCTGTTGGGAGAACGATCCAAGATGGCTGATCGCTAACATCTCGGGATTGTAGCTCCTAGTGAAAGCACAAAGAACGAGAGGACACCACACTTTCAGATGAATTTTTGTCACTCACGGACCAGAGATCCCCAGTGGAGGAGCCCCACGGGTCGCCAGCGCTACTCTTGTGGCTGGCACAGCGGTTTTGCTGGCGATTCCGCGCAGCAGCTCTTGGTGCAAAGTAAACGGGACTGGTTCCCCTTCTGACAACGTTTGGAGCTCGGGAAGGCAGAGTCGCCTATTACGGACTCAAGAAGGAAGCCGGACCGGAGATTCCCGGGCAGAAAAGCACCATCAGTCTTAACGCCCCTGTTTTGGGAGGTGCAGTGGGTTGCTCAGATTTCAGCCCTGGAAATTAACAAGTTGGACGTCCATGCAGAGACCTAATTTGAAAGTTGGTAATTACAAAGACGACAGGTGGATAAACTTACAACAATGGGAAGAAACCAGCGTAAAAAGGCTGAGAATACTCAAAATCAGAATGCCTCTCCCTCTAAAGAGGATCACAGTTCCTCATCAACAAGGGAACAAGGCTTGATGGAGAACAAGTACATTCCATTAACAGAGTCAGGCTTCAGAAGGTGGATAATAAGAAACTTCTGTGAGTTAAAAGAACATGTTGCAGCCCAATGTAAAGAAACTAAGAACTTTGAAAAAAGGTTTGACAAAATCCTAATGAGAATAGACAACTTAGAGAGGAATATAAGTGAATTAATGGAACTGAAGAATACAATACGGAATGCCGAGAAGTATGCACAGGTTTTAACACTCGAATTGAACAAGCAGAAGAACGGATATCGGAGGTCGAAGATCAACTTAATGAAATAAAACAAGAAGACAAGAATAAAGAAAAAGGGATAAAAAGAAATGAGCAAAGTCTCCAAGAAATATGGGACTATGTGAAAAGACCTAATTTACGTTTGATAGGTGTACCCGAATGTGACGGAGAGAATGAAACCAAGCTGGCAAATACTCTTCAGGATATTATTCAGGAAAACTTTCCCAACCTAGCAAAGCAGGATAATATTCAACCCCAGGTAATACAGAGAACACCACAAAGATATTCCTCAAGAAGAGCAACCCCAAGGCACATAACTGTTAGATTCCCCAGGGTTGAAACGAAGGAGAAAATACTAAGGGCAGCCAGAGAGAAAGGTCAGGTTACCCACAAAGGGAAGCCCATCAGACTCACAGCAGATCTCTCAGCAGAAACCCTACAAGCCAGAAGAGAGTGGGGGCCAATATTCAACATCCTTAAAGAACAGAACTTTCAGCCCAGAATTTCATATCCAACCAAACTAAGCTTTATAAGTGAAGGAAAAATGAAACCCTTTGCCAACAAGCAAGAATTCAGAGATTTTATTACCACCAGGCCTGCTTTACAAGAGCTTCTGAAAAAAGCATTACACATAGAAAGAAACAACCAGTATTAGCCTTTCTAAAAATATACCAAAAAGTAAAGAGCATCAACATAAAGAAGAATTTACATCAACAAATGAATACAACAGCCAGTTAACAGCAAATGGCAGTAACCCTAAATTTAAATTGACTAAATCCCCAAATCAAAAGATACAGCCAAAACCCAACAGTATGCTACATCCAGACCCATCTCACATGCAAAGATACACAAAGACTCAAAATAAAGGGATGGAGAAAGATTAACCAACTAAATGGAGAGCAAAAATAAATAAATAAATAAAAAAGCAGGAGTTGCAGTTCTCGCATCTGATAAAATAGATTTTAAAGCAACAAAGATATAATGGCAAAAGGATCAATGCAACAATAAAAGCTAATGATCCTAACACCCAGATACATAAGACCTATAAAGAGACTTAGACTCAACGAGACAGAAAATTAGGAAGGATATCCAGGACTTGAACTCAGATCCAGAACAAGTAAACTTAATATATATTTATAGAGCTCTCCACTTTAAATACACAAAATATACATTCTTGTCAGTACCACATCACACCTACTCATAGGTTTAAATAAAATATTGATCGGGCATTACTAATACCCATTTTTAGAATAAAGCAACATTCCCGTTCTTTCTCCCTCTTTTTCTTCCTCTTTCTTCCTCTCCTTCACTCCTTTTTTTTTCTTTCCTTCTCTCCTTTCAAAAAATAAAAAATAATTAAAAAAAGAATTTCTTTCTGTTGAAAAGCACACACTGCTTGAGGTTCTTACCTAGGACATGGTATTTGCAATCATCCTTTTATAAGAAGCCTTAGTAGCTAGGCACGGTGGCGCGTGCCTGTAATCCCAGCTACTCGGGAGGCTGAGGCAGGAGAATTGCTTGAACCCAGGAGGTGGAGGTTGCGGTGAGCCAAGGTCGTGCCATTGCACTCCAGCCTGGGTAACAACAGCGAAACTCCGTCTCAAAAAAAAGAAAAAAGAAGCCTTAGTGCCACTCTTTCGTGTCTACGTCTGAGTTGCCTCCTCTTTCCTCATTTTTAGTACAATCTCTTTCAGTCTGAAAAGGAAAAGGGGAAGGAAGAAAAGAACAAACAAGGAGGAGGAGGCAGGGAGGGAATGAATTAGAGAGGAGAAAAGAGAAAGGTTATCCTGCTCATCACAGTGGGCATTTCCCCATGGAGAAGCGACGGGCTTCAAAACCAGTTTAAGAATAGATATTTTGATAATCAGAGGCTTGAGCTCTCTAAACTGTTGGGTGATCTTACCGGCTCAGTAAAATCAAGTGCCTGTCAGGGTTGTGTTTTGATGTGGAGACGGCTGAGAAAATAAATCCACCTGACGGAAAATTACAGAGAAGCCGTTCTCCTTCCGCATAAGCGAGAGACTCAAACAATTTGGTTTTGAGGACACTGATGCACCATGTTCCAAAAAGTAGACACGGCTTTTGTTTTCTCATTACAAGATGATAAATATTCATGCAGGTGAATTACCGCTTGCTAATGGCCCAATATTTGGCACACCTGTTGTGGCTCATCTCTGAAACAGCAGCAACAGTTCAGGATGACAACGCTGGCAGGTGTTAATGACGGGATGTTGTGACAAGCACAAGCACAGGGAAACAACAAGTTCTGAGATCCTGATTAAACCAAGGTCCTCAAAGTGAACCCATCTTACCGGGCACCCACCTGCCGAAAATGTTTCCCATTTTTCACACCGATGGAGACTTCGAAGTCCCTATGTTAACTGTGAGAACAGCCATTTGCGTCTGCCTTTGTGTATCTCCCAGATATCCTCAGGTTATGGGGGTCACACAGTGGAGCTTGCACCCAGACGCTCCAGTTTTAAACACAGGGTCTTCTTCCTAGCTGCATGGGCTTGGGGAGATCATGTAAGTCACCTGCGTCTTTCATGCTTTTGGAAAATGGAGCAACACTAGTAGAATGCTTCACTGCAGGATTTCTCAACCTCAACACTATTTTTTTTTTTTTTGAGAGAGAGTTTTCTTGTCCCCCAGGCTGGAGTGCAATGGCACAGTCTCAGCTCACTGCAACCTCCGCCTCCCAGGTTCAAGCGATTCTTCTGCCTCAGCCTCCCAAGTAGCTGGGATTACAGGCACTTTCCACCACGCACAGCTAATTTTGTTTTTTTCTATTTTCAGTAGAGACAGGGTTTTACCATGTTGGCCAGGCTAGTCTCAAACTCCTGACTGCAGGTGATCCACCTGCCTTGATTACCTGCACTGTACATGTAATATAGTGCTTTTGCCTCCCCAAGTGGTGGGATTACAGGCATGAGCCACTGTGTCCAGCCAATAGGACTCAACAGTATTGATATTGGTGCTGGCTCACTCTTTGCTGTGCATCCCACCCTGTGCGTTTCAGAACGTCTGGCTACGTCCTTGACCTATACCCACTAGATGCCAGCAGCATTTTCTAACCCCTTTCACTTGGGACAACCCAAAATTGTCTCAAGACATACATTTCCAAATGTCCACTTAAAGCAAAATTTGCCCTGGGTAACAATCCTTGCTTTCTGTTTTTGTTTGTTTGTTTGTTTGTTTTTTGAGATGGAGCCTCGCTCTGTCGCCCAGGATGGAGTGCAGTGACATGATCTCACCTCACTGCAACCACCGCCTCCCAGGTTCAAGCGATTCTCCTCTTCTCAGCCTCCCGAATAGCTGGGATTACAGGTGCATGCCACCACACCCGGCTAATTCTTGTATTTTTAGTAGAGACGGGTGGTTTTCACCATGTTGGTCAGGGTGGTCTCCAGCTCCTGACCTTGTGATCTGCCCATCTCGGCCTCCCAAAGTGCTGAGAATCCCTGCTTTGTAGAACAGTTTTAGACAGACTGTATTATACATCCAGTGTCAGTGGCAACACCTGGCACGCAGCCTATGCGCCTTGTGCACAGCTCTCATTCTCTTCCCAACACAGTGCTAGATATGTGGGTGGGATATAAGCTTCGATCAAATGAGACCCCTTTGCTTAAGGAACTCATACAGTAGTTTATTTTCTTCTTTCTACTTGTCACTGCCAGAAACTACCTTGTTCATTTAGGTGGTCACCTATTAATATCTGCCTCTCTGCCAACAGCACATAAGATGGATGAGGATCAGAATTATTAGCCATGGCCACTGCCTAATTCCCACGCCTGGGGCAGACAACACAGTTGTGCTCGGGAAACACTTGTGCAAATGGACTGGACAAATTCTGTACACATAATCCCATACACACATGATCAGAAGAGGGCTGGGAAGCTGCATATACATGTACAGTACCTATGTCTACATACACAAGTACGTTAGGTGACTCATCAATCACTTCCTGGGGTTCTTACCTAGGACCTCAAATTTGCAATCCCCCTTTTCCAAGAAGCCTTGGTGCCCCTCTTTCTTATCTATTTCTGAGTTTTCTCCTCCTTCCTCATTTTTTTTTTTACGATCTCTTTCGGTGCAAAAAGGAAAAGGGGAAGGAAAAAAAGAACAAAACACACGACTAGAAACACTGCATTCATCCGCCTTTCCACGATTTTCACAGAACGGAAATCAGATCATCTTCCCCTGCTTAAAAAGCCTCCAAGAGCTTTTCCTTGTCCCAGGGCCCGTGCTTGATTTCTGGGGAGGCATCTTCCTCCAGCTCCTTTCTACAGTACTCGGGTGTTTACGGCACTATCTGAGGTCTCACGCTCGCTGCGTGTGCACAGAACAATCCCTCTGCTTGCAATTCCCTTCTCTTCTGTGTCCACCTATAGAATATATGTTCAGGCTTTAAGACAGGGCCAGCTAGAGAGCATGTGTTCCTCGTTTAAGATGTAGGTTCCCACCCACTTTGCTAAGAGTTCCTCTTTGTCTCCTGAACTCTTTGACCCTCAGTTGTCGCCATAGTTCTCCTCCCACAACAAAAGAACATGCAAGAGGTACCATGAGTGTGTAGAGGAGAGCTGTACATGAGGCTGAGAAATACTTGATTTGTTTTTTTTTTTTATTTGAGACGGAGTTTCACTCTTGTCACCAAGGCTAGAGCACAATGGTGCCATCTCGGCTCATTGCAACCTCTGCGTCCCCTGTTCAAATGATTCTTCTGCCTCAGCCTCCCGAGTAGCTGGGATCACAGGCACCTGTCACCACGCCCGGCTAATTTTTGTATCTTTAGTAGAGTCAGGGTTTCACCACGTTGGCCAGGCTGGTCTCGAACTCCTGACCTCAGGTGATCTACCACCCTCAGCCTCTCAAGGTGCTGGAATTACAGGCATGAGCCACGGTGCGTGGCCCTTATTCTTAAGTAATCATCAAAAGATAAACTTTTATGTGGGTCTTGTTCTTCAAGCAGTCACATCAAAAGATGCTGGATCTTTTCCAACAAAATGGCTCTTATTCAATACAATCTTTATTTAGAATCTTTTCACAAACATTTCCTTCCTTCCTTCCATCCTTCCTTCCTTCCCTCCTTCCCTGCCTCCTTCCTTCCTTCCTTCCCCATCTCTTTCTTCTTTCTTTCTTTCCTTTCTTCCTTCCCTCCTTCCCTCCTTCCTTCCTTCCCCATTCTCTCTTTCTTTTCTTTATTTCCTTCCTTCCTTCCTTCCTTCTTCTTTAGTCAGTTGCTTTGAATTATTATGAGAATGAAAACTCTCATTTCGAAAGCACAGGTTTCATATGGGAAATAGTCATTTGGAATGGCAGTGACTCAACGTTTCACCGTCCTAACCATCCTCTATTAAAAATAAATTTCGAGGCCGGGCGCGGTGGCTCAAGCCTGTAATCCCAGCACTTTGGGAGGCCGAGGCGGGTGGATCACGAGGTCAAGAGATCGAGACCATCCTGGTCAACACGGTGAAACCCCGTCTCTACTAAAAATACAAAAAATTAGCCGGGCATGGTGGCGCGTGCCTGTAATCTCAGCTGCTCAGGAGGCTGAGGCAGGAGAATTGCTTGAACCCTGGAGGAGGAGATTGCGGTGAGCCGAGATCGCGCCATTGCACTCCAGCCTGGGTAACGAGAGCGAAACTCCGTCTCAAAAAAAAAAAATAAAAAATAAAAATAAATAAATAAATAAATAAATTTCGGCTGGACACAGTAGCTCACACCTATAACCCCAGCACTTTGGGAGGCCAAGATGAGAAGACTGCTTCAGCCCAGGGGTTTGAGACCAGCTTTGGGCAACAGAGCAAGACCCCTCCCCCACCTGCCCCACCATCTCTACAAAAGATTTTTTTAAAAATAGCTGGGCCTGGTGTTATACTTTTTCTCAATGATATGAAAGTATCTGAGGCAAAGGTATTCAGTGATTACTAATCTTCCAAAATTATTAATTTTTGAAAGTTCCATTTGTGATAGCACCGTGCAAACCATCCAAAGAGAGACTAAACAGCCAGTTCCCCTCTCCAGTAACTCAGGAACCGCAGAAAGACGGACGTGTGAGCCTGTTGGGCTCACGTCTCCATGCTCCGGCTCAGAGAATCAGATCCCTCGATGGTTCTGAGAGCTCGGTAAGCACTTCGCATGGCCGTTAGCGGCCATGACACCGGTAGTATCATTTCTGACCAACATTTTCTTCTAAACAGAAACAAAATAGAGCACATCAGAGTGCACAGGAAATGCTTGTTTGTTACTGTGCACGCTGCCTCACGATGCAAAATGTGTTTCTCATTAGGCGGCATGGTGAAAACAAAAAGGTTTCAAAGACGTTGATAAGAGTTTCATTTGATAACTCAAACCTAGTCAACAGAGTGGAAAGATAACTTTCACAGGATGACAACTGAAGGGCATACACAGGGCTATGAATAACGTGAATTGAACAAACAGGCAACCTCTATCAACCATAGAGACTGATAAGGGCTCTTTTTTTTTGAGACAGAGTCTTGTTCTGTCACCAGGCTGGAGTGCAGTGGCGCGATCTCGGCTCACCACAATCTCCTCCTCCAGGGTTCAAGCAATTCTCCTGCCTCAGCCTCCAGAGTAGCTGGGACTACAGGCGCACGCCACCACACCCGGCTAATTTTTGTATTTTTAGTAGAGACCAGGTTTTACCATATTGGCCAGACTGGTCTCGAACTTCTGACCTCATGATCCGCCCACCTCGGCCTCCCAAACTGCTGGGATTACAGGTGTGAGCAACCCTGCCCAACCAAGGCCTCTTTTAAAAAAGTAAACATGGAAGACTGAAGTCCAAGTTGACCAGAGGAAATCTACCAGTGCATTATACGATCATGGATTTCACGAAAGCCTTCTCCGATAGATCCCAAATACGTGTTCATTCTGTTCTTGGGACTTAACCTTTTCTCTGGTAAGATTCATGTTTCTAACTCATAGCATATGGAAATCACCCAGTATTTGACTATTGTGAAAGGGCCACATTTTGATTGTTTTATTGAGAAAAGATTTTAATCCCTTCATCTGAAAATTGGTCACTGTAGAAGGCTGACTTGTTACGACTGATTGCTTAATTTATGCAAGATAACATAATAACTTTCAATAATAAAAGCTGAGAGCATACAGTAGGCTAGACTTATCCAAGGTAACAGAATGGAGGATAATTTTCATTTTCTCACTTTTAACTCATAAATAGCATCCCTATCCATTATTTATCTATTTTCAAATTTAATTGATAGCTCTGGTAATAATTGCATAATGTCCGTGGCCATAGAAAAAGCAGTCTGCATGTAGCTAATAGGACATTTTAATATTTGTGAAGTTCAAAGTTTTCTATAAATAGAGAAATCCAGAAATTATCACCAGACCTAAAATTGTATTGGAAGATAGATGAATAATTAACAACAAAGGCATGTGTTCACTGGGAATACAAAAAACAGGGGTCATAAACATATACATGCTTGCCATTTTGACTAACCTATATATGGCACATGGGTCTTTTCTCAGTCATCTCTGGACCTATGGTTATCTAGAAAAAAGGGTCTAAGTATGGTGGCTGGCACTTGTAATGAAAGTGTTTTTGGAGGTTCAAGTGGGAGAAACGCTTGTTCCCAGGGATTGAAGATCAGCCGGGGCCACTTAGCAAGACGCCATCTCTACAAGAAAATTAAAAAAAAATAGCCAAATGTGATATGGTGCACCTGTGGTCGCAGCTACTTGGGAGGCTTTGGTGGGAGGATGGTTTGAACCTGCGAGGTCAAGGCTTCAGTGAGCTAGGATGATGTCACTGTATTCCAGCCCGGGCAATAGAGTGAGACCTTGTTTGGTTTTTTTTTTCTTGTTTTTTTTTTTTTGTTTTTTTTTTTTTTTGAGATGGAGTTTCGCTCTTGTTACCCAGGCTGGAGTGCAATGGCGCGATCTCAGCTCACCACAACCTCTGCCTCCTGGGTTCAGGCAATTCTCCTGCCTCAGCCTCCTGAGTAGCTGGGATTACAGGCACGCGCCACCATGCCCAGCTAATTTTTTGTATCTTTAGTAGAGACAGGGTTTCACCATGTTGACCAGGATGGTCTCGATCTCTCAACCTCGTGATCCACCATCTCGGCCTCCCAAAGTGCTGGGATTACAGGCTTGAGCCATCGCGCCCGGCCTGTTTTGTTTTTTTCTTAAAGTATTTTCCTGGACTCCATGATTATTAGTGTTGTGAATAGCAATCTTTGAACATAAGAAAGCGCGATTTGCCTACTTCTTGAGGACTATCACCACCTACCACCTGCTTTTACCCCAGCCACATCCCTGTTTGCTGCTGAAGTCATTATTGAACCAAAGACCCAGTAGAGCAGGTTGGTCCGAAACACATAGATCTGATTCCTTGAGTTCAAATCCTCATTCCTCCATTTGTTCGCCATGTCGAATCCATGCACGTTGCCTTGCCTCTCTATCAGCATGAGGGTCTCTAGGAGGCATGGGTCCTGTTAATTCCAGCCTGCTGAATGGGGAAGAAAGCCACATCTAGCAAGAGAACATCATTGCATAAAGAAATGCAGTTTGGCTGTTTTAAGTCAGGTTGGGGCACACGGCAGTGGGGGAGCAAGAAGAGAGAGGTATGTGAAATGGCTCACAGTAGAGAGCTTTGGGATGGGAGCTGGTTACCAGGAACACCAGTGATATGGTAAGAGGGTTGAAACATTGAGCCAGCCTTAACTCTGGGGAGGGGAGGTACGGTGAAGCTTGAGTTCAATTACATAGGCAAGGATCTAATGAGTCCTGCCTACGTAATAAGCCCCAATAAAAACTGGACACCAAGGTTCAGTGCAGTGGCTGGTGAATATATCAATATACTGGAAGAGCGGAGTGTCCTGATCCCACAGGGACAGAAGCTCTTGCACTTAGGACCTTCCCAGTTCTTTCCCTACATCCCCTTCACCTGGATATTTATTCATATTTGGTAGTCATCTGCATAGCACTATCTGGAATTCTGTGAATCCTTCTAGCACTTTACTGAAAGTGAGGTGGGGTCAAGAGAAGCCGTACATTTATATCCAGCCAGGCAGAAATGTAGGCGGCTTGGGGACACCTGCAATTTGTGATGGGCATATAAAGGCAGTCTTGTGAAGGACTTTGCCCTGACTTTGTGGGTTCTGTGTTAAACCTGGGAAGCTAGTGTCAGAACTGAGTTAAACTGCAGGACATATATCCAGTTGGTGTTCAGAGTAGGGGATTGACGGTAGCCTCCCCTGCAAGCAGTGTAAGACAGTTTCCTCTTCTGTCTAAATGAGAATGGTAAGGACAGTAAGAACCACATCTCGGGGTTACTCTGGGGATGTTCAGATCATACATGCTATGTCCTTAGCCAGCCCACAAATGCTGTATAATCTGTCCCTCTTTATCCCCAACTGTGCGTCGAGAAACCTGAAGCCCAGAGAGGCCAAGTGACTTCAGCAGGATGGTACAGACCATGGTGCTGCCTTCCAGAGAGGTTTGTTTCTGCCCCAACAGCCTATACAGCCTGTCCCACGGCCCCTTGTGGCATTTTCTAACAAAACGCAGGAGAAGTGAATACAAATTCCTCTCAGATAGACACCTATAATTCAACGTGCACCCACCAGAGGCAGCAGCATCTGTGTGCTACACACGCCGTCGTCTTAAAGGCAGTCCTCCTAGCACAGGATCTCAAATAGATAAAAGCCTAGGGTAATGTTTCAGCAGGACACCCCGAGGGGAAGGTTAGCTTTAGACTATTTACTTTCTTGTACCTGTAAAAGCACATTCATATGCACCAACACACACACACACACACACACACACACACACACACACAGTCTTACGATGCTTAAAATTTAAAACTGCACTGAGGAAAAAAAGAAAGTTGCCAATTTCATGATCCCAGAATAAACCCCGGGAATGTGAGATGGTCCCTCAACAGGAGGATTACCCTACAAGCAGGGCTCCTAGTCTCACCCTCGCCTCGTAGAGGACAAATCGAATGGGCAAGACAGGTAAAGCAAGCAGCCTCTGGCAGTGGCTGATTTTAGATGCTTCCCATGTGCTCATGCCTTGTTTTTCTGAACGGGATCAAATCCTAAGATTTTAAACCCAAGCCCTCCAAGAGCACAGCCACGAGACTCTCAAGGACAAAATGATTATCTCAGATCTCCAGAAACCGAACAGTATATGAAACAGCTATGGGAAGGGAAGAGTCACTTGTGGATTTTGATTTTCCCTCAGCTTCGGAAGAATATAAATTTCTGCTGGCGTAGGACAGTGGTTTGTCGCTGGATAAATTTTAGCTGAAACCTTTTTTCTCTCTTCTCTACAACAGTCATTTGGGGACCATATTATTTTGTTCATCCAGGTCCTTTCCTCTTTAAAAGTTAGACAGGGTATTTTAAGTCATGTTTCTTAGCTTACAGAACTCCCACAACTTTTCATGGAGGTATATTGTCAAAAAGTATACAATTGAACAGACTCATATAATTGACCCTCAAATGCAGCTTAACTTTTTTTTTTTTTTGAGATGGAGTTTCACTCTTGTTACCCAGGCTGGAGTGCAATGGCGTGATCTCGGCTCACCGCAACCTCCGCCTCCTGGTTCAGGCAATTCGCCTGCCTCAGCCTCCTGAGCAGCTGGGACTACAGGCACGCGCCACCGTGCCCAGCTAATTTTTTGTATTTTTTAGTAGAGATGGGGTTTCACCATGTTGACCAGGATGGTCTCGATCTCTTGACCTCATGATCCACCCGCCTCGGCCTCCCAAGGTGCTGGGATTACAGGCTTGAGCCACCGCGCCGGCCCCGCAGCTTAACTTTTAAATAAAAAATAACTTTAAGGTTTTCCAATTTCAAAGTGTTTGGTAATATTTTATTCATTTTGTTTTGTTTTGAGATGGAGTTTGGCTCTTGTCACCCAGGCTGGAGTGCAATGGCGTGATCTTGGCTCACTGCAACCTCCCCTCCAGGGTTCAAGCAATTCTCCCGCCTCAGCCTCCTGAGTAGCTGAGACTACAGACACATACCACCATGCCCAACTAATTTTTGTATTTTTAGTAGAGACAGGGTTTCACTATGTTGGCCAGGCTGGTCTAGAACTCCTGACCTCAGGTGATCTATCTGCCTCGGCCTCACAAAGTGCTAGGATTACTGATGTAAGCCACCATACCCAGAAGGTAAAGTTGTATTTGTTATGAAACTTTAATATTTGAAGTAGTATATGGGGAGAGACCTGTGAATTCATTCATTTATTCAAGTCACAGATATTTATAGAGTGTCAAATAGGTGTTAGGCTTTGAGTATGCACTGATGAATAAACAGAAAAGTTTTCTCCCTTCAGGGAGATTAGAGAATGAGTGGAGACACGACACCAAAAGAAAATGATAACATAGAAATTCATGCAATGATTAATTATACGAAGAGCTAAAGAAAACATAAAAGTTGTGATCATAAAAAACAGGAGCAGGGCGGGTCACTTTTAGGTCAAATCAAATTAAAATGCAAACACAAATCACCGTCATTTTCCTGAGGTCACCTGACTTTTAAAGATTTGACCTGTGAATTCAGTTTTCCTAACACCATGTCCTTTGCTTTGAAAACTTGCTAAAACCATGACAAAACATACTGTGGATAACATAACATGACAGGGTCAGAGAGGGAGGGTAGAGGAGAGAAACTGGCCTTGATGCCTGAGAACAGTGGACGCTTCATAAAGCTCATTCAAACTACATTCCATCAATAGCGCTCTGAAAGTCGAAGTGTCTGCTTCCCATCATGGAATGGATGAGAAAAGGACCCAGGCAGGTCAAAGATGAACTGAGCACCTGCTGCATAAAGAGCCAGAACCTTGTAATCCCAGCACTTTGGGAGGCCGAGGCGGGTGGAGGTCAAGAGATCGAGACCATCCTGGTCAACATGGTGAAACCCCATCTCTACTAAAAATACAAAAAATTAGCTGGGCATGGTGGTGCATGCCTGTAATCCCAGCTACTCAGGAGGCTGAGGCAGGAGAATTGCCTGAACCCAGGAGGCGGAGGTTGCGGTGAGCCGAGATCGCGCCATTGCACTCCAGCCTGGGTAACAAGAGCGAAACTCTGTCTCAAAAAAAAAAAAAAAAAAAAAGAGCCAGAACTTATCCTGATGAAAATTTCAGTCTATTAAAAAATACTAACCACTGGGTTCAGGATTATAAATGAAATCATACATGAAATACATCCCACTGGGTATTTAAAATCTCCTCCCTTACATCCGTGAAGGGCCTTTTCTACTTTTTATTAAGCTCAAACAACAGCACTTTCTAGAATGAAGTGCTTTTCTTATGGGGAATGTCTTCATCTGCTCGATCTGTGGTAACAAAATACCTTAGACACAGTGGCTTAAAAGCAACAGAAAAGCACGTCTCACAGTTCTGGAGGTGGGAAAGTCCAAGATCAAGGTGTCGGCAGATTTCATGTCCAGTGAAGGCCCATTTCTTGTAGATGATGGCTTCTGTATGTCTTCAAATGTGGGGGGTGCGGGGGGGGGTGGGGAACAAGCTTCGTCTGACCTCTTTCATAAAAGCACAAACCCCATTAACAAGGGGTCTAGCCTCATGACCTAATCACCCCCTGTAGCCCCCAGCTCTAATACTATTGTGCTGGGAATTAGGCTTCAACATGTAAATTCTGGGGAAATGCAAATATTCAGAACTTACCCGGGATCTGCTCACAAAGGCTGGGGTCCACATCTATGGGCCTCCCATGCTGCATAAGGATTGGTGATTTAGTGTTTTATTTCTTTCGTGTTCCCTGATGGCCCCTGCTGGGATCAGATTTATATTGTGATTGAGTAGTTTTCCTTCATAGCACTTACCACAATTGCAATTCATTAAAGATATTTTTGTTTAATGAAAGTCTCTCCTGTGAACTATAAGTCAAAAATGTGCTGGCTCAATTATGGCTCTGATCCCATTTCCTGGGATAGAATGTAGTTCATTCTCTCTGTCTCTCTCTCTCTCTAACACACACGTGCACACACACACACACATTCCCCTCCTTCCCTCTCTCTCTCTTCTCTGTTTCTGCCTCTCTCTATGTGTATGTGTGTGTGTGTGTGTGTGTGTGTGTGTGTATAACTATAGATGTAGCTATACCTAAAAATAAATATATAGGTAGTATATCAGCATAGATATACACAAATGTATATATGTATAGGTAAGGATATAGACATATACGCAGACAGAGAGAGATAAAGACAGATTAGAAACAGAAAAAATTTTGTATATATTTGACATGGATATAGATTTGGACATAGGCAAAACCATCGTATACATACAGATAAAGGTATAGATACAGATAATAACATAGGCATACAGATATAGTTATGGATGTATAGACGTAGACATATAGACACACAGAGATACAAATAACACAGATGGTTGCTAGGCAAATGGGTAAGTGACCACTATGTCACATATTCATCTGCATTACTCTCTATCATTGATATTCAGTCACAACACCATATTTTTGAGAAACAATGTGTCATTTTCTAAACCTCTTTCAAAATAGATGACCTCATTAGGACCCCCAGAACACTATCAACAGGAAGTTACGCAAGGATTATAATCCCGTTTTACTGATGGGAAGCAGAATTTCGTTTTTTCTGCAGTCACACAGTCAGTAGGGGGTCAGCCACCACATAAGAACACAACTGTTCATTTCAAACCGTGGATCTGCTCTAACATCAATAGGTCTACTTAAGTTTTGCAGCTCTGAATGGATCCTGACCCCAGGTAGCCTCCACACGACCTTCCAGACACCCTTAGCAATGATGCATGCTTGCAATGATGGTGGGGACAGCTCCCAGCATCCTCAATCCACAGCATCATTTTCAGACTTATCCACAAATTGGCTTAGCCTAGGAACAGGATGAGCTCTTCAAAATTCTATTATGGCAGAGATGCCAAGCATCAATAGGGTGCTATAAATGAAAAAATATATATAGTTCAACTTCCAAAAATAGTTCGACAAACAGACAAAAGAGAAGAATCTAGCCTCCAAATGACCAAATAACCCTGAAGGCATCATCTATTCTCATGTAGGAAAGTAGGAGAATTCTCCCATATTTAATAGCAAATAACTCTGCAGCGTTAATGACTTCCGCATTTGTCTAAGTTTTATGTTCTTTGGCACAGTGTGACACTGCACACCAGGTTTCTGGACATGTCTAACGTCTTCTACGGAGACAGAAGCCACTACAGTTTGATCACAGAAAGAAGCCACTGCGGTGGAGGCCCAGGAGTCCCAGGTGACAGGAGGCTGCATTGGAATTAGTGTTGCCTCTTAGAGAGTCTTAGGTTCTCAGAGAAATGCTTCAATGACAGAGCACTCTGTCACCGAAAAGCATTGAGTGTTGCCACCTTGCAAAACACATGCTCTTTAGCTTTACTACATGTGGAAAAGTTGAGAGAAGCATTCAGGCTGAGCCCTGCAGGTTCCACCAGGACATACGGGAGACATTGGCTGTTAATGAGAGGACACAAGTTCTGAGGGCTTCATTCCCCTGCATTCTCGCCTTCCTGCACCCAGTACGTGAGCACCCAAGTCATGAATATGTGTATCCTTGGGCATATGTGATCCTCCTCATGCACTTGCAATTTTATTCTGTGGAAAGGAGGTTAAACCACTGCATTTTGTAATAAAAGTGGCTGCCCCTTCAATATTTTATGAGTGTTATTTATCATTATTAAATAATACATCCCTATAACTGCTCCTTGGAAGAGCTGTAAAAACAGTCCATGTGTAAAGTGGCTAGTTCCCAAATCAATGACTTCAGCTGATCTGCAGAATTACAGTTTGTCATTTATAGGGTCTACCTTTTGGACCCTCGTGTTAGACATTATGCCTATTCACTTTCATTTTTCTTATTCCTTCCCCTTAGGCCTACAGAAGACCAGCATTCTCATTCCACCTTGTTGGGTGGGGCCATTTCACTAATTCCAACCAAGGAGTTTCACTTGCAGGCCAAAGCATGAATCAGCTGGTGCACAGTTCTCCACGTTTTCTTCCCCATCATGCTGACAAAGGAGGCTGTGTGTTCCAGGTGATACGGTCAGGGGATGGTGAAGCCTCCATAGCCTGAGTCTCTGAGGCACTATTTGGTACAGTCCCTGATGCCCCACACTGGACCTATGGAAGCTTCGTTTTAGGCGGCTATTGAGATTTGGGAGCCAACTTGTTACTGCAGTGTAACCTAACTTATCATGACTAATTGAGTCTCCAAATCAAATTCACCAGAGGATTCGCAGCCCTTCTCAAAACACCCTCTAACTATGATAAATTCCCAGCCATCTGCTCTTGTGTGATAGGATAACAGATACATCAGAAGAAAGTGAAGAGTAATTATAGAAATGATAGACATTTCTATGTTATAGAGTAGACTGCAAATTTTACAATAAGTTTTCTATTAAAGCGTGAGAATATTGGGCTCACGGGAAGCTTCTTGATCTCTGCGTTATGCGGGCATACATACTTAGCATTTATTTATACCTGACCTTAGGAAGATATCTAGAATTAACTTGAAGTTCTAAAAGGGTATTTGGGATGAAGCAGAAGGCATCTGGGATTCCATCTACCAGTGCTGAATCCCCTTCAAGCTAGGAGAGCCAGGCTTCTTCCTTCCATATCAGGGATCCACGAAGATTTAGGTATTCCAGGAGCCCTAATCTGCTAGTTACTCTGCCCTAAAATGTGTCATGTCATTGCTGGATTCTGATGAGATCTGCTCTTCTTTGTAGCAGTGTGAAGTTCTCAGAGGGGAGCAGAGATCTTCAGCTCAGGAAAGAATCTGGGAATAGCATAAGGGACCAACCGCCCGAGTTTACCTGGCACGCTCCCTGTTTTATCATTGAAGGGATAAAGTGTCCACGAGAACCTCCCAGTCCTACACAAACTAGAACTGATGCTTGCAAAGAAAAAGGATTAACGACTGAAAACTAACTCTGGCATGAAATACTATAGAGCAGAGAAGACACATGCACTCCATTTGTAATACACAACTGCAAATGCACACTGTTTTGGAACCAAGTTACTTTAGGGGAAAATCACACTTGTAACTGAACTGTCTTTGAGTACCTGGACTGCCATCACAAATACTACAGTCATCCCTCGGTACCCACAGGAATTGGTTCCAAGACGCTCCGCAGACACCAAAATCCACAGATGCTCAAGTCCCTGATAGAAAATGCCATGGTATTTGCATACAACCTGCAGACATCCTCCCATATACTTTAAATAATCTCTAGATTACTTGGAATACTTAATACAATGCAAATGCTATGCAAATAGTTGTTATACTGTATTGTTTAGTGAATAAAGATAAGAGAAAAATCTGTACATGTTCAGTACAGATGAAATTTTTAAAATGTATTATTCAATCTTGTGGTTGGTTGACTCCACGGAGGCAGAGCTCATGGATATGGAGGTCCACCTGTATAGGATAGGTGAGTTAAACAACATACATTTACACTCTCAGATTTCTGGAGGCTGGAAGTTTGAGATAAGGGTGCCAACATGATTGGATTCTGGGGAGAGCTCTTTTCCTGGCTTATAGACAGCCACCTTCTGACGGTGTCTCTTCCTCTTCTTATAATGCCACCAGTCCTACTGAATTAGCACCTCACCCTTATAATCTCATTTAACCTTAATTATCTTATAAAAGTCTTATCTCCAAATACAGTGATTCGCAGGGGTAGGGTTTCAATATATGGATTCTGGAGGGACATACTTGAGTCAACGCGTAAACATATGGCTCAAAACCTCCACATTCCTCTGGTGTCCTCTCCAGATGCACTTGAGAGTTCCATAATTACAAATATATTGGGCTCATCAGAAATGTGTCTGAGTTCAGGGGCGGTGGCTCATGGCTATAACCCCAGCATTTCGGGAGGTCAAGGCAGGAGGATCCCATGAGCCCCGGGCAACATAGCAAAACGCCATCTTTACAAGTAATTAAAAATTTAGGCAGGTGTCCTGGCACTCGCCTGTAGTCCCAGCTATGGAGGAGGTTGAGGAGGAGGGAGGATCACTTGAGCTCGGGAGGTCCAGGCTGCAATGAGTGGTGATCATGCCACCGCACCGCAACTGGATGACGGGAGTAGGACCCTGTCAAAAAAAAAAAAAAAAAAAAACAAGGAAGAGAAAGAAGAGAGGAAGGAAGGAAGGAAGGAGAGAGAGAAAGAGAGAAAGAAAGAAAAAAGAGAAGGAAAGAAAGAAAGAAGGAAAGGAGAGAGAAAGAAAGAAAGAGAAAGAGAAAGAAAAAGAAAGGAAGGAAGGAAGGAAGGAAGGAAGGAAGGAAGGAAGGAAGGAAGGAAGGAAGGAAGGAAGGAAGGAAGGAAGGAAGGAAGAAAAAAGGAAGGAAGGGAAAGAAGGAAGGAAGGAAGGAAAGTCTCTGGTAAGATTAGAGGGAGGTTATCAAAAGCAAGCCAACCCTTATTGTTTGAGTTCTTTTTTTTTTTTTTTTTTTTTGAGACGGAGTTTTGCTCTTGTTACCCAGGCTGGAGTGCAATGGCGTGATCTGGCTCACCGCAACCTCCGCCTCCTGGGTTCAGGCAATTCTCCTCCCTCAGCCTCCTGAGTAGCTGGGACTACAGGCACGTGCCACGATGCCCAGCTAATTTTGTTTGAGTTCTTAACACCTGAACGACAGGTTTGGTTTAGGTAGCTGGAGTAAACTGATCTAGTGCTTCTCCAACTTTTATTTACAAAATCTTGGTTTAAAACACAGATTTTGAACAGAGGCCTGCAAGTCTGTATTTCTAACAATCTCCCAGGTGATACTCACGCCGCTGGTCCAGCCCCCACAGTAAAAGATCCAACATTCTCAGTCCTCTTCACGACCTCCACACGAAAGCCTTTACCCGGATCCACTCTCTCAGCACCCGAGCCCCTAACCCATGAATGAAGCAAACAATCAAAACACAAAGCAATAAGCAGACAAAACTGAGAAGGCAAGGGGTGAACGTTTTAAACTGTGATGCATTAATCCAGACACACAAAACAACAGGTCTACTGAAGCTCTGATTAGTGTTCACACTTCACTCCCCGCTTCAATCACAATTACAGCTCAGTTACACTTACATTCTTCCCACATGCATTTCAGGTTGCAGAGCTGATAGCAGGCAGAACTGGCCACAGTTCCGAGTGGAAGGCAGAAACCCAAGAAAGAAATAATAATACAAAAATACGAATCTATCCACAAGTGATTTTAATATATACTTCAAACCACGTTTTCTAAATACATGGGCTTTACTCATGTATAAGGTCTGTGCGTATGTACTTGTTTACGAAGGTGTTTGGTGGGTGGCAGCGGGAGGAGGCAGAGGACAGCAATGCAGTATAAATGTATATGTCAAGGACAAACTGAACACCCTTCAGCGTAAAGCAGTACTTTGCTTTCATTTGGGTACCATTTGGAGAAAAAGACTATATTTATTACTTCAACTGCCCTTCAGTACCTACGGACTGAATTCCAATGCAAGTACATTAAAAAGTGAAAAATCAAAAGAAAACAACAGAGCAAATATGTTTGTTCATTGTTGTTATGTTTGGAAAAAAATGGGCCTAAAGATTCATGCTTATTTTATTTTCTCCTATCCCACTATAACAAAGGGTGAGATCTCCGTACTCTACTATGGGACCCTCTACATCGGAAGCTTCTTCCTAAGTTTATTCTGCCCCAGCGACCAGCGGGTGGGGACGAATGTCAGGGTCATTGTTAAATGCCCAGCTTAGCTCTTGGTACACTGCAATGACTAGAGCGAAATACGTAAAATCATGGGTGGTTGCATGTATGCTTCGAATTTTTTTCAGGAAAGAATTCAGAAGCAAATGCTTTTTTTTCTGTTTTCTCCTCCCCAGTCATCTCATCCTTCTGATCCTTCTCTCTAGCGCCACCACTAGTCAAAGGCATCAAGGATGGGGCCAGAGGTACATTTCTACAGAGTTAGCTGGTCTGGCTCAGCCGTGATGATCAACTATGATCTTCATCTCCCTGGATATTTTCTTCTCTCATTAGTAAAATGGAAACGATTGCAATTTCTCTTCTCTAATTACTCCACCACAGGCTTACTGATGGATTTACCAGATACATATAAAATGGATTCCATACATGTAATAAAGTTGCTCAAGGAATAATCATTTTCTATTTTAAACATCCTAAAGTTTATCATTTAATGTCTTCCATAAACAGTAACGTATCTTTAACCTTTGATGTCTTCTTTCCATTTCTGCGTCTAAAAACAACGGAGTCACCCTGGGAACATCAGTAGCGGCTTCTATCATACAAGGGATTTGAAATGGGGTAATATGGAAATGAAGGCTACAAAATGACTGAAAAACGGTCATATTTTAGTTAAGGATAAATTTTAAACATATGGCTAAACAATGCTGTCCCCTGATGATCAAAAGTTCTATAAATCCCAACAGAAGATCATTCCATGCCCTTCAAATTAGCCTCGGTTTTTAAATCATCACAGTCAAATGTTAGAGAGGTTATCGTGCCTGAAGTTACCCTAACTCACTTTCACAGGTGTGAGTTATGCCTGTAAGTCGGTAGTAATGTTTATATTGTAAGGAAGAATTTTTGATTTTTATATTTAATTATATCAGTGTGCACTTATGCATTTGCCTTTCATTCATTGAGCTCTAATCCGTTGCTATCATTTAAATTTTGATACTCAGATTATCCCAGATCTGGCCACTGGATGGTATTTGAAGCTGATGCCTGTGTCCTTTGGACATGCTCCCATCATTCTTTGAGTATTCCTGAGTTTCAGGCAAAAAGAAAGAGTTGTTCCAGGTTCATATTGTTCTTTCCTTGCCCCAATTCTGGAATCACCTTTTCTCCAATAAGTTTTGGTTCCTTTTAGTGATTAATGGTATTTAGAAACCAAGATCTGGGAGCTAGGTGTGCTCAATACTCCCGGAGTGGCCAAGTCTTGTATATCTCTGTAATTATCTATGTAATTTAAAGAGACTAAATTCCTGCTGACAGCTCCAATTTCAATCCAACACCATAAGGTACTATCAATGCTGATTTTTGTTTGTTTGTTTTAGACAGACTCTCATTCTGTCTCCCAAGCTGGAATGCAGTGTCACAATCTCGGCTCACTGTAACTTCTGCCTCTTGGGTTAATGCAATTCTCCAACCTGGGCCTCCTGAGCAGCTGGGACTACAGTTGCCCACCATGCCTGGCTAATTTTTGTATGTTTTGTAGAGACAGGGTTTCACCATCTTGGCCAGGTCGGTCTTGAACTCCTGATTTCAAATGATCTGCTCACCTCGTCCTACCAAAGGGCTGGGATTAGATGCATGAGCCACCATGCCCAGCCTGATTTCTGTTTTTATCTTTACTATTTCCATCCTTTTACCTATATTGGGTTCAATCTTTTTCTAGTTTTAAAGGAGAAACTTATATTATTCACTTAAATCACTCTAACATTTCAACCAGTAAAATGACAGCAACTATAGTTATACATTCACTCTGTTTTTCAGCTGCATCCCACAAGCTTTGATATGTCATCATTCGGTCCAAAACATATTCTAATTTCTCTTGTGGCACTGCATTAACATAAGAGTCAAGTCAGTTAGACATATTCTATTTAATTTTCAAAATTTTGGTACTTTTTTAGATATATTATTATTACTGACTCCTAATTTTATTCTATTTTTGCCAGAAAACATAGTTAACAATATTTCAGAAACTTAAATGCATTTAGATTTGTTTTATACCCAACATGTGGTCTACTTTGAAGGAATATTTCATGAGCACTTAAAAACATGCATTCTGAAGCCAGGTGTGGTGGCTCACACTTGTAATCCCAGCACTTTCGGAAGCCAAGGCAGGTGGATCAAGAGATCAAGACCATCCTGGCCAACATGGTGAAACCCCACCTCCTCTAAAAACACAAAAAATTAGCTGTGCGTGGTGGCGCGTGCCTGTAATCCCATCTACTCTGGAGGCTGAGGCAGGAGAATCACTTGAACAGGGGAGGCAGAGGTTGCAGTGAGCTCCGATTTTGCCATTGCACTCCAACCTGGGTGACAGAGAAAGACTCTGTCTCAAAAAAAAAGTGCATTCTGTAGTTGTTGGACAAATTATTCTTTAAGTGGCGTAAGACAAGTTGGTAGATAGTGTTGTTCAAATCATCTATGATTTGGCGGTGTCCGCACCCAAATTTTATCTTGAATTGTAGTTCTCATAATCCCCACATGTTGTGGGAGGGACCTGGTGGGATGTCATTGAATCATGGGGCTGGCTACCCTCATGCTGTTCTCATGATAGCCGGTGAGTTCTCACAGGATCTTGTTGTTTTATAAAGGTCTTGCCCCTTCACTGGGCACTCATTCTCTCTCCTGCTGCCCTGTGAGGAGGTATCTTCCACCATGTCTGAACTTTCCGGATGGCTCCTTAGCCGTGTGGAATTATGAGTCAATGAAAACTCTTTTTTATTTTTTGAGACGGAGTTTCGCTCTTGTTACCCAGGCTGGAGTGCAATGGCGCGATCTCGGCTCACCGCAACCTCCACCTCCTGGGTTCAGGCAATTCTCCCGCCTCAGCCTCCCGAGTAGCTGGGATTACAGGCACGCGCCACCACGCCCAGCTAATTTTTTGTATTTTTAGTAGAGATGGGGTTTCACGATGTTAACCAGGATGGTCTCGATCTCTTGACCTCGTGATCCACCCGCCTCGGCCTCCCAAAGTGCTGGGATTACAGGCTTGAGCCACCGCGCCAGTCGGAAAACTCTTTTTTTTTTTTTAAATAAATTGCTGAGTCCAGCATATTTCTTCTAAGCATCTTGAGAATGAACTAATACCTAAGTTGGTACCGAGGCAGTGGGGTGCCCTGCTGTAAAGATACCCAAAAATGTGGACGTGACTTTGAAAATGGATAAGAGGCAGAGGTCATAACATTTTGGAGGGCTCACAAGAAGATAGGAAGATGTGGGAAAGTTTGGAACTTTATATTTGGAACTTCCTAGAGACTTGTTAAATGGTTTTCACCAAAACGCTGATAGTGAGATGGACAATGAAGTCCTGGCTGAGGTGGTATCAGCTGGAGATGAGGAACTTCTTGGGAACTGGAGCAAAGGTGACTCTTGCTGTGCTTTAGCAAAGAGACTGGTGGCATTTTGCCCCTGCCCTAGAGATCTGAGGAACTTTGACCTTGAGAGAGACGATTTAGGATATCTGATGGAAGAAATCTGCATAAGTAATCAGGAGCTGAATGTTAATCACCAACAATGGGGAAAATGTCTTCAGGGCATGTTAAAGAACTTCATGGCAGTCCCTCCTATCACATACCTGGAGGCCTAGGAGGGAAAACTGATTTCATGAGCCAGGCCCAGGGCTACCCTGCTCTGTGCTGCCTTGAGACAGGGTGCCCTGAGTCCCAGCTGCTTCAGCTCCAGTCATGGCTAAAAGGGGCCAAGGTACAGCTCACCCATTGCTTCAGAAGGTGCAAGCCCCAAGCCTTGGCAGCTTCCATGTGGCATTGGTCCTGTGGGTGCACAGAAGAAGTGAGCTTTGGGAATCTTTACCTAGATTTCAGAGGATGTATGGAAATACCTGGATGTCCAGGCAAAGCTCTGCTGCTGGGGCAGAATCTTCATGGAGAACCTCTGCTAGGGCAGCGCAGAAGGGAAATGTGGGGCCGGAGCCTCCACACACAGTCCCACTGGAGCACTGCCTAGTGAAGCTATGAGAAGAGGCCCACTATCCTCCAGATCCCAGAATGGTAGATCTACTGACAGCTTGGACTATACACCTGGAAAAGCCACAGACACTCAACGCCGGCCCATGAAAGCAGTCAGGAGGGGGAGCTGTACCCCACAAAGGCATAGGAGCAGAGCTACCCAAGACCATGGAAGCCCACCTCTTGCATCAGCATGACCTGGATGTGAGTCTAAGGAGCTCATTTTGGAACTTTAAGGTTTAATGACTGCCCTACTAGATTTTGGACTTGCATGGGACCTGTAGTCCCTTTATTTTGGCCAATTTATCTCATTTGGAATGGGTATATTTGCCCAATGCCTGCACTCCCACTGAATCTAGAAAGTACTTAACTTGCTTTTGATTTTACAGGCTCATAGGCAGAAGAGATTGACTTTGTGTCAGATGAGACTTCGGATCTGTAATTTTAAGTTAATGCTGGAACGAGTTAAGACTTCTGAGGACTGTTGGGAAGAAAGGATTGTGATTCTAAATGTGAGGACATGAGATTTGGAAAGCGCCAGGAGCAGAACGATATGGTTTGGCTGTACCCAAATCTCGAGCTGTAGTTCCCATAATCCACATATGTTTTGGGAGAAACCCAGTGGGAAGTAATTGAATCGCAGGGCTTGTGACCCTCATGCTGTTCTCATGATGGTGAGTTAGTTCTCATGAGAGCTGGTGGTTTTCTAAGGGGCTTTCCCCCTTTCCTCAGCATTTCTCTTTCCTGATACCATGTGAAGAAGGATGCGTTTGCTTCCCCTTCTGCCGTAATTGTAAGTTTCCTGAGGCCTCCCTGGCCATGTGGAACTATGGGTCAGTTAAACCTCTTTCCTTTATAAATTATGCAGTCTCAGGCAGGTCTTTACAACAGCATGAGAATCAACTAATACACCACCGATATCCTTACTGAACTTCTTTCTGTTGTTAGTTTCTCCTCACTTAGCGGAAGCTCTGTTATTAGGCGTAAACATTATGATTGTTATACCTTCCTGATGACTTCGTATTTTTCACATTGAAATTCCCCTTTCATTTCTGAAAATACCATCTTTTGTCTTGAAGTACACTTTCTGATATTAATATAGCAACTCTTGATTTTTCTTGGATTGCTGTGTTTAGAACGTATATTGTTTTACATTCTTTCATTTCATCCTACTTGAGTTTTGTAGTTTCTATTCAAAGTGTGTCTCTTGTACACAGCATACAGATGCCTCTTTTAAAAAATCCAGACTGACGATAGTGTTCTAATTTCAATGTTTGGTCCCTTTACCTTTAACGTAGTGATTGACATAGTTGGACTTAGGTTTATCATTTGATCTTTAATTTCTGTTTGTCTTTTGTTATTATTGCTTTTGTTATGTTGTTGTTTCTCTATTCCTCCTTTTCAGTCTTGCTTTCGGTTAACTGATATTTGTATTATTTCATTTTAGTTCCTTCCCTATCTCTCTCACTACACACTTTTGTAATATTTTCAGAAGTTGCTCTAGAAATTAAATATGTACTCTTAATACAGCACAGTCTACTTAGCATGAATACAGTGCTACTTCTTGTAAAGTCTAAGAAATTTTCAACAGTATAGTTTTACTTAACAGTCTCAGCATTTGTATCTACATATGTTTTGAACTCCAAAAAACAGTAACGCCATCTTTCTTTTCGTTCTTTCTCTCCCTCTTTCTCTTTCTCTCTCTCTTTCTCTTTCTCTTTCTGTCTCTCTCTCTCTCTTTTTCTTTCTTGATGGAGTCTCACTCTATTGCCCAGGCTTGAGTGTAGTGGCACAATATTGTTTCACTGCAACCTCTGCCTCCTAGGTTCACAAGCAATTCTCCCGCCTTAGTCCCTCAAGTAACTGGGATTACAGGCGCATGCCACCTCACCAGGCTAATTTTTGTATTTTTAGTAGAGACAGGCTGGTCTCAAACTCCTGACCTTGTGATCCACCAGCCTTGGCCTCCAAAAGTGCTGAGATTACAGGAGTGAGCCACTGTGCCCAGCCAATGTCATCTTTCTTTAAACAGTTACATGCACTTTTAAAGAAGCATTATAAGCTTTTGTATTATCCACATATTTACCATGTTGACTGCTCTTCCTTCTTCTCTTTAAGTTTCACTTAGCATCATTTCCTTTCACTCTGAAGATCTCCTTTAAAGGTACAGTTCTTATACTATAGGAATCTGTTTTCATTTGTCTGAATATGTCTTCCTATTAACTGCTATGAAGGATTGTTTTATGAACATAGAATTCTGGGTGGGCAGATTTCTTTTCCAGTCATTGAAAGATGTAAATATAATGCTTCTTGCTTCCACTATTTCTGATGAGAAGAGGACCGTCACTAATTTTGCTGTGTTCCCAAATATGCAATGTCTCTTTTTCACTCTGATTGCTTTCAAGATGTTTTTATCTTTTATTTTCATCGCTGTGACTGTGATGTGAAAATTAAAATCATACTAGGTGTGCTTGTCTTTATATTTTGCCTGCTTGAAGTTTCTGGAGTTTCTTGAATGTATTTCACCAAATTTGAGGACGTTTCAACTATTATTTACACATGATCTTCTTTCCTCTTTCTAGGACTCCAGGTACCCACAGGATTTATATCATTTGATATTACCCCATAAATCACTGGTCTTCTGCTCATAATCAAATCACTCGCTCTGTTTTTCAAGTTGAATAATATGTATTAATCTATATTAAATACACTGATTTGTTGTGCTGTCTCCATTCTCCTGGTTAGCCCATCTAGTAAAACTGTCATTTCAAATATTTTATTTTTAATTCTAAAATTTTCATTTTTATATAACTATTTTTCTTTAATTACTATTCAGATTTATACCACCTGTTTCAAAGTCCTTATCTGTTAATTCCAACATCATGTTTACCTCAGGGTGAAAACTGCTTCTTCTCCTGACTATGAGTTACGTTTTTCTGTTTCTTCACACATCTAGTAATTTTTATTTAAAGGGACATTGTGGATGATATATTATTACCGAGGCTGGATTTTGTTAACTTACTCAGAAGAGTGCTGATTTTAGTTACAGCAGGCAGTTAACTTGGCTGGATTCAAACTCCCATTCTGCATCCTCTGCCTGTTTAGCCTCTCACGTATACCCTCAATTCTTTCAATCTGGCATCTGTGGCTTCCCAAGGCTTCCTCTGGAGACTCTTTTATATTACACACTTCAGAGAGCCACCAAAATCTGTGCAAATTTTATAGGGAAATCTGCGTCTTCCTTCTGTGTCTGTCTATACATCTTTCATTTATACTTTCTAACTATTCTGGACATCAGGCTTTTCTCTCTCAAACCCAGTAGGACTTTAGCCTTCCTGATTCTCATCCTCCCTGCACCACATGGAATGGGGTGTACTTTGCGGGTCAATACCAAATGCATCTCATTTGAGCAAGTTGGCAGTTTCTCTCTTTCCAGGGTCAAAGCCTCTTCCATTCCTGCCTTCTTATGGTTACTGTGAAATACCACCATGTAGAAGGTGATTTTTCACCATCCCAGCTAGAACTTATAATTGCTATCTATGACAGGATGATTCCCAAATGAGCTACTCTGTCACTGCCGTAAGTAAGAGTAAAGCTGTTAGTTCTCCTTTTTAAAAACAGCTTTATTGAAATGTATTTGGGATATAATAAATTGCACATATTTAATTAAAAAAATTTGATATATATTGGCATACAGATGGTATTGATATAAACTTGATGCATGCACAAGGAACACTACAATATTTATTTCCCAAAAGGCAATAATCCCAACTCTGTGAATCAGCAGTAAGGTAATAACTTGGTATATGATTATATGTTTTTCCACATGAAAGTATTCATTACAGACCTAATTATAAAAGTAAAAACACTGCAAGAACTTAAATATCTACAAAAAATTGGAGGAAAAGGTCAAGACAGCCATGCTGTAGTCACAAGGTAGAAAGTTACAGGGCCATTAAAACTATACCTGAAAAGAATTTGGGATAACATGGCCATAACGATATTATCAAAACGTATGGATAAAAGACTAGGAAGAAAGATCACATGGCTTTGACGGAGTTTTCATTTGACTCAGGAGACTCTGAGCAAATTTTGAAATCCACTTTGCTGGCACTCTCCACCATGTCTATGATAAAAATGCATTCGTTTAATAGTCAGAAGTTTTTATTTTCTTTGACAAAAACAAAATCCTGTCTTCATTCCAATTTCTCTGTAATCCTTAGAAAATAATTCATTTTTGGCCAGGCGCGGTGACTCAAGCCTGTAATCCCAGCACTTTGGGAGGCCGAGGCGGGTGGATCACGAGGTCAAGAGATCGAGACCATCCTGGCCAACATGGTGAAACCCCGTCTCCACTAAAAATACAAAAAATTAGCTGGGCATGGTGGCAAGTGCCTGTAATCCCAGCTACTCGGGAGGCTGAGGCAGACGAATTGCTTGAACCCAGGAGGCGGAGGTTGCGGTGAGCTGAGATCGCACCATTGCACTCCAGCCTGGGAAACAAGAGCGAAATTCCATCTCCAAAAAAAAAAAAAAAAAAAAAATTCATTTTCATATGCCAGCTGGGTATCACCACATCCTTCGTAGACATTTCTGTTACACTGAAATGGTCAAAGTCTTTTGAGTCATAATGTCACGGTCAAAATACTGCCTAGACCACTTAACCGAACGCATGCCCATAGACTGGCCATTTAATTTCCCTGATTATCATTTTCTCTTTCTGTACATCAAGGGCAATGACAATGTTTCTTGGAGAAAGGACCAAATGTAACAAGAGCGAAAGTGGTTTTAAACAGTAACACACTCAACAGTGCTAGTTGTCGCACGTGATGCACAGTCGTGAGATTTTTACACAGATAGTTTCTCATTGCCAAACTGATCTTTTCACCAAGGACTTAGGGGCCCCCCTTAAGCTTCTTTGGGGATCTTGGTTGAGCTGTTTTGATAGACAAGCATTTGGCTACTGACCGAATCACAGAGGACTGGCTGAATGTGTATATATGTGTAAGTATATATAATATAATATATATTATATATATATATACTTAATGTATATTCTATATATTATATATTTAATATATATAATATACATAATATATAAATATATTATATATAATATATGTATTATTTTATATATTATATATAATATATGTATTATATATATATACATATTATATGAGATTCCTAGTTGTTTATCCAGGAAAGTTACTTTGAAATATGTCTTAACTGCATATATTCTTCTCTTATTCTAGCTCATTTCCTTTACATAATTTCTCATCCTTTCAGAATCACAAAAAAAGCAATTTTCCCACTGCTATTTTTGGGGGTGAATTTAAGGTTCTTTGCAAAAAGCAATCTTCTCTCTCCCCCCACTCCCAGCAGCAGCCAAGTGCCTGTAATTCAGTTCAGTAAGTTCTCTTTTATTCACACGCATCGATTATTCCTTTAAAAACAAAATAATTTCCACTTAAAGCCTTTCATCTGTTGATCTCAGCACTTCAGAAACTAATTAATCTCCACAATATGCCTCGATCAGCATCGTCCCCTTTGTTTTCAGATGAGCAAACAAACACTATGAAATTAAGCAGATCGCTCAAGGTCAAACACCACAGCGACATCCGATCCCGACTTGAACTCAGGATCCCGTATATTCACGTTCAGGGCTGGCGACAGAAACACGAAGCTCGGCACACCCATGCCCTATGTGGAGCCGTGGAGATGCACAGTCATGGATGTCTGCGTTGCAGGATGCTAAGCCGCTGGTAATAAGGAGTAACAGTTTAGGACAGTCTTCTAAACAGTTTCCAAAATGAAAATGCCTTCCAAGATTCTTGCTGGAAACAGAACAGGCTACCTCTCCCACTTCTTTTCTTCCTTCTTTCCGGAGGGAGCTCATCATTCCCAGTTTGCCTGGGAGAGGGCTGGTTTTGCTGGTTTCCTGACACCGATGATCCCTAATGATGGTTTCCTACCGATGATCCCACTTTTACTTTCAACAGCATTCCAGCTGAAATGATGAATTCACCCACAACATATCTGGACCTCTAACAGAGCATGATGAGGTAAGGGAAATACAGTCTTTCCTTTCCTCAAACAAAAAAACTCTGGAGAGAGGACAGTATTGTCTTTCTAAAGACATAAAGAGCAGAGATTATGTGGGATGATAAGAAGAAGAAGAAGAGAAAGTAAGAGAAGACGGAAGGAAATGAGTGGAGGGAGGTCAGGAGAAGCAGTGAAGTCTCAGAAACAGGAGATATTCCAGGATTGAAAGGAACTGAGAATGGTGTGGGGCATTTGCTGGTTCTTCAGGGATTTGAGTGCATGGAGCATCCAAATATTAAGAAAGATTTCTTGGCTAGGCCTGGTGTCTCATGCCTGTAATCCCAGCACTTAGGGAGGCCGAGGCGGGCTGATCACCAGGTCAGGAGATAGAGACCATCCTGGCTAACACGGTGAAACCTCATCTCTACTAAAAGAAATACAAAAAATTAGCCAGGTGTGGTGGCATGTTCTTGTAGTCCCAGCTACTCAGGAGGCTGGGGCAGGACAGTTGCTAGAACCTGGGAGGAGGAGGTTGCAGTGAGCTGACGTTGTGCCACTGCACTCCAGCCTGAGTGACACAGTGAGACTCTGTCTCAAAAAAAAAAAAGGAAGAAAGAAAAGAAAAAGAAATATTTCTTGTTCCATGCATGGTTCAGAATCTGCAAAGTGATCTTTTTTTAAATTGACCAGGCAGGTTTGAGTAATGAGCAACCTAACACCCTAATGCCCACAATATCTCAAAGACCAGCAGTCCTTCCCTAAGCACTCCTAAGCTCCACAAGTGACTGTCTATCTACCATTTAGCCAACTGCTCGGCCACCCAAACAGTCCCAAGACCCCCAAAGGATGCTGGGAGAGGGATGCCAGTCATCCCCATTCCCTGTACTCAGAGTTGTGATTGAGTTTCTTAAAACCCTAATGCCTGGATGCTCAGAGTCATTTAATTTGATTTAGAAAAATGAAATAATGTGACATTTCTACATCTACAGATGGAAGAATAAAATTCACGTCAGTTCCATTAGTCAAAAAGCAAACTGCATTTGGCTGCAAAATATACTCATAAAGTCTCCCAAACACAAATTTCAAAGGGAAGTGTAAGGATGGACGAGTGCCCCATTTACTCCAGTGTCCCAATCTCCTACTCAACCTCCCTTAAAAACACAAGACAGGAGTTCCTTGTCTGATTTAGTGAGCATCTTGAAACAAGCAGCTATGAAAGACTTCAGTCCATTGGTCATTCATGGCAGAAGAGGGTGGGTCGTATGGTTTATCCTTCATCTGGTGATGCATCTGATAAAAATATGCCCCATGACGTGTAACTTCAGTTGTGCATATATTTACTAAACTGTAAACGATTAATTTATTATCCAATTTTCTTGTCAATTTGAGGGATGCTTTTTAATTCCTACGAAGGGAGGAGGGAATTTAGCATACCATCCAGGTCTCAAGGTCCCAATCTGGAGTGCCCCCAAATATTTATGGAACAACATCTACTCCGAGGCACTGTCTGCATCCCATTAGGGGGGTCTATTAGTCTTGGGAAGAGGTTCCTCCGTACAGGGAGGAGAGCAAAGGGGATATTACCATATTCCATCAGGATCGTGTATTTTGACCGTACAGCAAGCACAGAATACAATGACATTTAGCTTTAACTTTACATTTGATTTCCCTTACAATCCCCCCTACAAAGGAAAACAGTAATTATTATTCCAGAGATAGAAATACATAATCTGGAATTTGTTACCTCTTGATGTCTTCATAAAATTGTATTACTATTAGAAAATTATAGAATGTGATGTATTTAAGGTACTGTATGGTCCGGGACACAAACAATGATCTAAAAAAACCCTGTAAATGTTCTTCTTACTACAGATGCTTCTTTGAAATTCAATGAAGACAAACTAAGACTCAGTGTCTTCTGTTAAAACATTTGCAAAACACCTTAAAAACTTAGAATTGAGTAGTAAAAGGCTACGGCGGGGCACACATTTTAAAAACAACGACTTCGGACATTCGCCCCAGTTTCCCACCCAGGCCACAGGACAGAGTCACTCTGGGCATAATTTTCCTTGACAGCAGTTTGAATTATTGAAGAGAGATTATCTCCTATGGTTTCCTTTTATTATAGACCAGGAACCTGAGCTCCTTCTCCACTTAGAAAAATCCTACTTATTCTTCAAAAGCTTTTACAGCCCCTGAGCAATCTTCCCTGACTTTCTCTGAAACAGTTATTCACTCTTTCCTCAGTGCTGCCAAAACATTTTGTTCACGCATTTATTAGAGCACATTGTAATGGGTGCAATATATATGCTTGTTTTCCCTCACTTCAGCGTGAGCTCCTCGAGGATGGGAGGGGTATCCTATTTGTTATTTAAAAACCTAAGAATTGTACTCAATCTTCTCCTTCTCTCCCTGCCCACCCATCTGGTCCGCAGATAAATTCTGCCGGCCTTATCCCAATCATATCTGCCTGCAGGACTTCGTGTTCATGACTATCGCCCTCCCTCAAGGCAACTGTAACCTCTCTCTAGGACCCTGAACTTTTTTCCCTTCCACATTGCCTTCCTGCAATCTATTTGCCCACAGCAAAGAGAATCATCTGATAACATGTAAATCAAATCAGTGGCTTTCTGTGGATCCTAGAATCAATTCACACTTCTTGCGGGCAAGGCCAATTTCAGTTGTTTTGTAACAGAGGGAGATTTTGTCACATTTAGAGGGGACATTTTGCAAATGTCTGGAGATGTTCTTATTGTCACAACTGGAGGAGTGCAAGGGACTAGTATCTAGTGAGGAGAGGGCAGGGAGGCTGCTAAACATCTTACCACACACAGGACGGCAACCACGCCCCCCCGCCACCCCCCAGCCCCGCCAGAGGATTCTCCAGCTTCCAACGTCAGTAGTGGCGAGGTTGAGAAACCCAGCATCACAAGCCAGTTCTGCACTCACCTCTCAGCTTTATCCCATGCTGCCTTCCCTACCACTCACTAAAATACAACCCTGGACTGGCTCTTTCTTAGTTCCCAAACCACTCCAGGCTTGTTCCTACCCCAGGGCCTTTGCACGAATTGATCCACCTGCTCCAAACTCCCCCTGACATTTATAGGTGCTCCCCACTTATAATACAGATTTTAGCTTAAGGGTGGTCTCTTTTTAATAATCATCGTTTATAATCTAAGCTTAGAGACTCACCTAGCCATAGACTGTCACATCAACTCATTTTAATTCATAGTTTATTTAATTTAAATAATTTAAATCATATTTAAATTAACCTATCCGATATGGTTCCTCCGTGCTTGTTTCCTTTCAGTCCCTCCCTAAATTATAAATTGCAAAAGGGCTGACACCTTCTCTTCTCTATTTTATTCCCAGAAACGAACACAGTGCCAAGCAGACTAAAGTCATTCAACAGATTTTTCTTTTTTTACAAAAATTAAGAAATGCATCAACAAATAAGTGGCACAAAGTAAAACACTAGATACCTGCACAGCCTTTCAGTTCAGTATTCTCACCACAGCTCCCCTCACGGTCAGGTTTTGGGGGTTGGGAGGGGCAGATTTTGTCTTTCCACCTCTAAAGCAGAAAATAATTAGAATGGCACCTCTAAGAGGTAGGTGGAAAGACTTGGGTTTATGGATATGTAAATATATCCGTTGCACGTGCATAAATAGAAACACTAACGTATGCACACATAAAGTTCCAAGGATGACCGCAAACCTTCCAATTAATGGATTAGCATCCACTTAGAGAACAACGGTGCCGACACAGCTTTCAGCTGGGGCTTCTCTCAGGCATCCGTCATTTCACAGCCATGAGAAGACGGAGCTCCAGACCAAAGGCAATTTACCGCAAACACACTTTGCCTGGCCTTCCTCACTGTGTACACATCATCTGCTCCTGGACATTTCACCAGCCCTGCCGCATTCCTGCCGGACATCCTGAGACGGTGACTCAGAGGGCAGTATATGTAAGGAGCTCAAAGAGGTACAGTCCTGTGATCCCAAACCCTGGCAAGACAGCATCAATTTTTATTCTGAGCCCTACAAGTCCATAGCTAGATTTCTCCTGGGCACAGCCTCATGTCTTCAAGTCCCTGAGTGTCTCTGGCCCAAGATTTGTTTGGAGGCTATAACCTGAGCTGAATTTTTGAGCAGAGGGTCATCGCTGATCGGCGCCGAGAGAAACCTATCTCGTGTCTACTCTTGTCATTCAATTTCAGATGTTTGTGAGTATGCTGCCCTCATACCATAGCATAGGTACGGGCGTCCAAGATCAAACATCACAGGTTCTTAGAAGAGCAATGAGACTAAGTGAACCTTCATTTTAGAGTTTGAGCATCAAACCACAGAGAGGATGCACGTGAAGAAATCTAATACTTTAAAAACCAGGTGCCTACTTTCATGACGATGAACTTAATGACCACATTTTCTTAAGCACTATCAAGAAAAATAAAAGATGTCGTTTCACGACTGAAGAGTCTTGAGAGAAACACAAAAAAATGAAGGATATGTGAGTGACCCAGTGATGGGCAGGACGTCTTGACAACGCATGGACCATCTCCGCAAAGTCCTGTATGCATCTGTGCATGTGGTTTCATTACTGTCTCCTTTCCCTGCTAGTGCCCGCAGGAAAAGAGAAATGGGCTCTCAGAAGGAGAAAGCAATTCTCCCTCTGAATCACTGCGGCATGCATCTCCTGAGTCCTCCTCATGAACTGAACGTACTGATGAGCAAAAGTGCAAAGCCAGCTGGCTGAAAAGGTTAAAAAAGGGAAATTTCCTAGTTCAGGCAGCTCAATAGTTGGAGGGACAAAAGGGGTAAGCCTTAGCTGGATCCCAGGACCTTCCAAGTCATCCAACATCTCCAGAACTCTCCCTCTCCACCTCACAGACCCTGGGAACCGCCACTCTATTCTTCTTTTCTCTGCTTCTGTGAATTAAACTTTTTTTAGATACCACATAAAACCAAGACGATGTATTTGTATGTCTATGCCTGGCTTATTTTATTTAACCTAATGTCCTGCAGGTTCATCCATAATGCCACAATGTCAGAATTTCCTTTTTTTGTTTGTTTTTCTTTTTGAGACAGTCTCACTCTGTCACCCAGGCAACAGTGCAGTAGTGCAATCATAGCTCACTGCAGCATTAAACTCCTGGGTTCAAGCAATTCCCTCATCTCGGTCTCCCAAAATGCCGAGATTACCCGCGAGAGCTATCATGCCCAGCCAGATTTCCTTCTTTTTAAGGCTGAGTAGTATTCCACTGTGTGTGTGTACACAACATAAAAATATATATATATATATATACACAACATGACAAATATATACAATTCCTGTTTGTCAACTAAAAGACAAATTAATCAAAAGTAATAAATAATAGGTCAAAATAAAAACAAATAAACATCTTAAATCACCATTAACTGACACCATTGGGTCTTGGTCTTCACCTCTCAGCTCTGCTCTCCTTCACACTTTCTGTGAGTGTGAGTTTCATTCCTGGGCCCCACATGGTGTCAAAATGGCTGTGAACAGCTTCAGACCCCCAAGTTCAAGCACATTTAAAAAATCCCACAGACTCATCACAGGTGCCGATAGGTGTGCATGCTCACCTTTCAACAATCATAACGACTGGGGTACACATTGCTTCAAAGAGCCAGGTGGAAGTCACTCCCTCGCTCCCTGTAGACTGAGACAGAGGAAGCACTCCCGGAAGTCACAGGACTGAGAATGGGGAGGAACCATCGCCAGAGGGAAAACTGGGCACTCTAGAGAAGTAGGGGCATGGATTCTGGGCTGCAGAACTGACAGGGGCCCGCTATACACCTTCAAAGCAAACGAAAAGGAAAATGGAATCCCAAGTGCATGAGGTTAAAATACAATTAGGCAGCTTAAGACAGCTGAGCAATGCTAGACATTTTCTTTGTTTCACATAACCTTGAGCTGGTGCCCGCTTTATGAGCCCATAAGCAGGTTTATCATCCCAAATATCTTGAATTTAAGTTGATGCTAATGGCTTTATTTTTTTACACCTCTCTCTTCAAAAGCTTTTTTTTTTTTTCTAATCAAGTCCTTTTATATCTGGGTAGCTCTTCCCTCACAAGCAAGACTTGGCACATACCAATCCGAGGCGCATAAACAGAAGTCAAGTTGCATGGGACAGCAAGATTCCAATGAGAACAAGAGAAGGCGCTGACTGCTCTGAGTGGATACCAAAATAGCAACGGGAAGAAATGCATCTTTACTTTTTTCTCCACTGAAAAGGAAGGTTGTGGATGCTCACAGGAGGTGAGTGATGTGATGAAAGCCAGTGGTTGTACTTACAAGAACTCCTTATTCTCAAGGCCACCTCTTCATCCTTCAGGGTCACCAAGCCTAAGAGGCATGGATTTGAGGTTCGCCGAGTGGTCGCCAACAGACCTGGACTTGACCGACACTTTGGTCATTGCCCCTTCCACTTCCGTTACAGTCCAAGTTCCTCTCCAGAACCTATGCCCCCGGTCACGGTCCTGGGTACTCCCTGAGCCTCATCTGGGGACAATCAATGACTATCCCAACACCTTTCTCTTTGCTTTTCAACCACAGAAACTCTTTATTCGGCAGTTCCTCAAACAATCCAATATCTTTCCAGAGCTCTGTCTTTCTCCCCACCCACAGCGGCCCCTCCATTATCCTCCCACTCCTATCTGGCCCCTCCATTATCTCACGAGCAGTCCTTTAGATTGATGATCAAATACCAGCTCCCAAGAGGATCTTTGTGGATTTCCCTTACCTAAACGATTCCGATTCCCCTAAACATTTATTCAGTGAGTAATCACTGAGTTCCTACTATGCTTCAGGTGCTATTGTAGCAACTGGAGATGCTGAAAGAACTTCTTGTCTCTCTCTGGGATGCCCTGCTTTCTTCCACAGCGCCTTACCACCTGTGATGGCTTTATTAATTTGTCCATCGATTGGATGTTGTTCTTTTTTCTACCAAATATAAGCTCCAAAAGTGAGTGCAGGAATTACGTTTGCTGTATCCCCAGCATTGGGGTTAATTAGCTATTCAGCAACTGTTGGATGAACAAATGGAGGAGGACTCAGACTCACTCATGCCAATACACAGTAAGTCATAAAAGAAAATACTCTCAGTGGTTAAAGAAAGGCTCACACAAGAAGGCAAACATGACCTTTACGGGTATTGGCGTTCCTAGCCAAAATGTCCCGCCCGCATTGAGCCACAGTAAGCGTGACCACCTATCATCATGAGAACAGGACAGCGGTGCAAAGCTGAGAAATGTGTTGTTAAATGGAATTCCCACACTCACGTGGGAGGCTGTCCCATACAAAGACCTCATTAGCATACTCTTCCTGCAGACTAGTATGTCAGCCACCTGGAACTAGAATCGGATAATTTACAGCAAAGGAGTAATTTACTTAGCTTTCTGCTGACTTTGGTGTGTAGCTGTGAAGCACGAGTCACGGTGCTGATCACTTTCCGTGCATTACGTTGCTCTGTTCTCCCAACAGTGTCAGAAAGTTGGTCTGTTGCTGTGTCCATTTTAAAGACAGGAAAAGCTTCCTATAATTCCAGCACTTTGGGAGGCCAAGGCAGGTGGATCCCTTGAGGTCAGGAGTTTGAGACCAACTTGGCTAACATGGTGAAATCCTGTCTCCACTAAAAATACAAAAATTAGCCAAGTGTGGTGGTGCATGTCTATCATCCCAGTTACTCAGGAGGCTGGGGCAGGAGAATCACTTGAACCTGGGAGGCAGAGGTAGCAGTGAGCCGAGATGGCACCACTGCACTCCAGCCTGGGGGGCAGAGCAAGGCTCTGTCTCAAAAAATGAAATAAAAATAAAGATGAGGAAAACTGAGGCAAAAGCGGTTAAAGAGTATCACGGGCACAACAGGCACGTGGCAAAGGTAGGGTCTGAACCTAGACCACATGTCCTTAACTATGCATACTGCCAGTTCCCATCTCCGTTATTTAAATCTGAAAAGTCTTGGCTCCATCAGCGTTATCAGCTTTCTCTTGTCCGCACTGATAGCATCATCCCATGGCGACACCATGCTGAGGCTGAGCATGGTTAATCTGTAAATATTTCAGAGTGAGTAAGACTTTGAAAAGCTTTAGAAGAGCAAGCTTTAATATAGAAAGAGAGAATTTGTAGATAGCAAACAGGAAGGGGGCGCAGATGAAACGGGGTAAGCGAGACCCACTCGGATACAGCTATCATTTACACAGCAATGGAGCAGTTTCCGGGTGTGAGTTCACTGAGAGAGGTTGCCTGGTGCCAGCCCCTGCAGACTACTTCTAAGGGAAGGGTACACTTTGGTTAGAAAAGAAACCTCCCAGGTCATGGGCTGAGCAAGAGCTCCATGAAGTGATGTGGGAATTGTGGGCTATACTGGATTGGAGGAAACAGCAAAGCTTGCAGCTCGGTCTTTAATTAAAACGCCACGTCCACACCCTCTCAGATGGAGCCACTTATAAACTTGTTCACACAAGAAGAGAGTCTTCATTTGTTCCTTCAAAGAAATAATTCTGTAATTGCATAAGAAGATGAATGAGATGACCTCGTCAGCCCTGTTTACCCTGAGATTCCATAATAAGGTGTAGAAGTGATTGTGTAAGCTGCATTTCTTCCATGCACACTCATAAGAAGTGCTGGACAACTTATGTTAGATAGAAAGGACATATGTTTTAGCCTTCTGGGAGGGGGGAAAAAAAATGAAAGACAGAATTAAAGCAGGGATGCCATTGCTGGGTGCCACCCTAGCAGAATCTAGCTGAACTGAAATACATAACAGGGGGCAGGGAAAAATGCAATTTTACTGCAATATTTGTATATTATTTTTATCTTCCTCCACAAATAAGATGATGATTAGATTCAAATCACATTTCAAACAGGATTCATTGCTGAAATGTCAAAAATGAGGTAGCGCTCAACTCTTGCAAAACCTTGAAATCTGTTCCACAAAAAGGCAATTTCAGCATGAAGCACGGTTAACCTTGAATGGTTAGATTAATAATCCAGCACCTTTCAACGGAGCGCCGATGAATAAACAAAACTTTACAAGGAAATTTAGCAACATCTTAGAAGAAGAAAAAATGCAAAACCAATCAAGAGAGATGAATGATGGTGAAACAGAAACATTTCAGAGTAGAGAGAGAGAGAGAGAGAGCAGCAGTAAATGTACTGCAGAGAAGGAGAATTTGTTTTTTTCCCCCGAAAATTCTCATATCACAGAGGATTCAATATGCTTTAAAAAAACAAAAACCAGATCCCATCTTCTGCTTACTAGTGGCTTGGGCTTTGACAGTTGGTTTAAAATTTGATTGTAACCACTGAACTCTTCTTGTCTGCTGTGCTGTTTTTATTTTTATCTTTTTCCAAGATGGATTCTTGCTCTGCCGCGCAGGCTGGAGTGCAGAGGCGTGATCTTGGCTCACTGCGACCTCTGCCTCCCGAGTTTAAGTGATTCTCCTGCCTCGGCCTCCTGAGTAGCTGGAATTATAGGCACGCGCCACCATGCCCAGCTAATTTTTGTATTTTTAGTAGAGACAGGGTTTCATCATGTTGGCCAGGCTGGTCTCGAACTCCTGACCTCATGATCCACCTGCCTTCACCTCCCAAACTGCTGGTATCACAGGCGTGAGCCACCACACCTGGCCTTGTGCTGTTTGTCTAGAAGAGGCTTGCTGCGTTCAGTGAATTGGTCTTGTCCTGACCCCAGGAAGAAAGCAAGATGGAAAAGAACTGTCTGCCTGCACAGACTCCCTACAAAGAGAAAAGGCACATCACGCTCTTGTGTCCCCCAGACCACATGGCATCCTGCACAGGTTTTCTGACAAAGGGGAGAGTCCACTGATGCCAAGTTTAAGAGGTTCAGCTTTAGTTGAAGAGCAGCCATAATGTCACTCAGATTCGATAGCTATTTCATCCAGGCCGCCATCAAACGCTTCCTTTAACAAGAAGAAAGGCAGATCCTCTTGGAAGATTTACCAAACTTTTGTGGGAGCGAAGCCCACGGCATACCCTCCTTTTGGAGAAAGCATGAAAATTTGCTAGCACGTGTCAGCAAGTGACTGGGCAACCTTAACAAACTTCTTGGGTACCAGATGTCAAATCCTCCTGCTCACTGTTAGGATTTCACTGCCTCTGCAGCTGAGCCCTGGGCGGGCTGCAGCATAAATGCTGGCTTGTCAGGATTTAGAACTTTCCTGGTGTATTGTGCTGCTTCTCCTGCTTTGGGCAATAACTTAACACTTCAGTGGGCTTGAGAGTAAAAGGATTTTCTTTTTCTTGAGACAGAGTCTCACTGTGTCACCCAGGCTACAGTGCACTGGCATGATCTCGGCTCACTGCAACCTCTATTTCCTGGGTTCAAGTGATTCTCCTGCCCCAGCCTCCTGAGTAACTGGGATTATAGGTGCCTGCCACCACACCTGGCTGATTTTTGGTATTTTTAGTAGAGATGGGGTTTCACCATGTTGGCCAGGCTGGTCTCAAACTCCTAATCTCAGGTGATCTGCCTGCCTTGGGCTCCCAAAGTGCTGGGATTATGGGCATGAGCCACCACACTCGGCCATGAAAGCATTTTTACCACCCTTAAGGAAGCTATGTGTCCTATCTGTGTCCCATCACTCAGACAGGACAGCTGGGGCCCAGAGAGCTGTGACAACTGCCTCCAGGTCACACCATGTGTTAGGAGCAGGATGAAGACCTACTGATACTAAATCTTTCCATTTCACTAGTCATTCATACTGCTTCCTTACCCACTCTGCAGGAGAAAGCAAGCACAAAAACGCAACTCATGCACCTTCTTTCTTTTCTTCTGTTATATGTAAATTTTTGGTGCCACAAAAGAAGTAGTACTCGAATATAAATTTCCTCAGCAAGGCAATTTACTTCTATAGCAGGGTGTGGCTCACAGATGGAACAATGGCAAGCACACCTGGACAAGGAGGGAAAGGGGTACTTAGGCCTGATGGAGGTTGCCCCTACTGCTCTGTTGACCTCCTATTGGCTAGGGTTAGACCGCACAGTCTAGACTAATTCTGATTGGCTATTTTAAAGGGAGCAGGGGTACGAGCTGGAGAGATAGGGTGGGTAGTTTGGCAGGAAAGACGGTTATGGGCAGGTTAGAGCAGGTAGCCAGGAATGACCTAGGTCAAAGCAAGTGATTGGAGCAGGTGACTAGAGCTGGTGACAATGATGAGTCAGGATGGAGCAGGGGACCGGGAGAACAGATGTGAACTACCAATTAGAACTGGAGAGGGTTGGGCCGGGCGTGGTGGCTCAAGCCTGTAATCCCAGCACTTTGGGAGGCCGAGGCGGGTGGATCACGAGGTCAAGAGATCGAGACCATCCTGGTCAACATGCTGAAAACCCGTCTCTACTAAAAATACAAAAAAATTAGCTGGGCGTGGTGGCGTGTGCCTGTAATCCCGGCTACTCGGGAGGCTGAGGCAGGAGAATTGCCTGAACCCAGGAGGTGGAGGCTGCGGTGAGCTGAGATGGGCCATTGCACTCCAGCCTGGGTAACAAGAGCGAAATTTCGTCTCAAAAAAAAAAAAAAAAAATCTAAAAGTAAATAAAATGGAGGACGAAGAACTGAACATACGAACATACGGAGGCTTTGAAGAGAAATGGAGAAGTCATTGTATCCAACACTTCTACAGCATGAAATGTGCATTTACTACCATTACAGGCCCTGTGCTAAACTTTAGGATGGGGGTCAACAAACTATGAATTCAGACCACGGGCCCACTGCCTGTGTTTGTGTGGCTCACGGGCTAAGAACGGCTCTTGCAATTTTAAATCGTGGGGGAAAAAGAATTACAAGAAGAATACTATTCTTTGACACGTGAAAATGATGTGAAATTCAAATTTCAGCATCCAAAAATAAAGCTTTATTGGAACACAGCCACACCCATCTGTTTACATATCATCAAGGCAGCTTTCAGGTTACAAAGGCAGTTGGGTAGCAACAGAGATGGCACAGCCCCAAAGGCCTGAAATAGTCCCTCTGAGGCCCTCTGCAGGGAAACTTTGCAGGGCCTTTATCTAGGAAAGGACGGTCGACAAGCCGGACATGGTCCCTGCCCTTGTGGAATGTGCAGGGCAGCAGGGGAGACAGGTATGAAACCTGTGACCTGTAAACAGCCCATGCAGAAACTGACCAGTTCAATGCCTGGTGATGTGATGAATTTCACTTGCTGGGATCCCTCGGGACACAGGGTAGACCCAGTGGCAGCAGCAGCAGATGTGGTAGCCCCAGGCACACCAGGGCCCAACGCCTGGCCTAGCACACAGGACCCCATGTCCCCAGAGGCATGACCGAAGCAAACTCATCTGTGCCACAAGCCAAGAGGAACAGCTCCTATTCAATGGCCCAAGAAAAGAGCTGACATCCAATAGGTAAAGGCGAGACCTTGGAAAAGAGCCCCAAACCTGCATCTCCTTCTGCACCATTCCTCCCGGTTAAAAGCATAGTCACTCAAACTCCAAAACACAAGCCTCTGTCAGTGCTGATCCCTCCCTCCTGACTTCCTGCAAGGTCACCCAGTCCATTGCATTTTCCTTTTAAAATGTCTCCAGTTATAACTGAGAACTGAACAGCGGGAACATGTAGCATATGGAGTGAGATAATAGCCACTGGAGATGGCAAAAGATGAAAGGGTGGGAGGGAGAGGAGAGTTGAAAAATTACCTTTTGGGTACAGTGCTCACCATTCCAGTGGCAGGTCTACTAAAAGCTTAGTCATCGGGCTGGGCGTGGTGGCTCACGCCTGTAATCCCAGCACTTTGGGAGGCCGAGGTGGGTGGATCACAAGCTCAAGAGATGGAGACCATCCTGGTCAACATGGTGAAACCCCGTCTCTATTCAAAATACAAAAAATTAGCTGGGCATGGTGGCACGTGCCTGTAATCCCAGCTACTCAGGAGGCTGAGGCAGGAGAATTGCCTGAACCCAGGAGACAGAGGTTGCGGTAAGCTGAGATCGTGCCATTGCACTCCAGCCTGGGTAACAAGAGCGAAACTCCATCTCAAAAAAAAAAAAAAGCTTAGACGTCAGCACTACACAATACATGCAGGTGCGAAATATGTACTTGTACATCCTGAATCTATAAAAATAAAATAAACAAAAATTAAAATGTCTGTAGGATCTATCCCTTCTTCTCCAGCTCTCAGACAAACTCTATTGTCTCCCATTTGATCTCCTCCAAAAGCTTCCCAGATGCCCTTACCCACCTGACAGGTATCCCCTCTCTGAGCTGTCCTCTAAAATACATCCACCATCATCACTACATACTACAAGTTTCCCAGCAAGATAATTTAAAAAATAAGATGCTCACTGGGCGTGGTGGCTCACGCCTGTAATCCCAGCACTTTGGGAGGCTGAGGCAGGTGGATGACCTGAGGTCAGGAGTTTGAGACCAGCTTGGCCAGCATGGCAAAACCCCATCTCTACTAAAAATACAAAAAAAAATTTGCCAGGCATGGTGGTGGGCACCTGTAATCTCAGCTACTTGGGAGGCTGAGGCAGGAGAATTGCTTGAACCTGGTAGGCAGAGGTTGCAGTGAGCTGAGATTGTGCCACTGCACTTCAGCCTGGGTGACAGAGCAAGACTCTTTCAAAAAAAAAAAAAAAAAGGGGGGGAGTGCTCACCAAGATAAACATTCAGCAGAACACACAGGAAAACCTGAGGACCTTTGTTTTGTTCCTCCACTTGGTAACACTTCGAAAGATAATGGCCCGTGTTGGCAAGGGTATGTGAAGGAGGCGCTTTGGGTGCTGCTGATGGGAGCACAAACTGGTGAAGCATTTGCAACAGACAGTTTAGCAATATTTACCTAAATTGATGACGTGTTTTCCTTTGGACACAGCGTTCCCGTTCTTAACGTCTATTTTAGAGAAATACTTCTGTATGCCCCCAGAGAGATTTGTTCAAGGACACTCACAATAGCATTGCATGTCACAGGAAAAAGAGGAAAAAAAGAGACATCTTAACTGTGCCCTGTGTTTCACACAGAGATTTGACGGAATGGTCCAGAACTTTACCTGCCATTTATCTTCCCCCCAGAACTTCAACTCACCTTGCTTTCTGTGCTGCCATCACTGGACCATCAGTTGTCTATGTTAGCTGCGTCTAGACCCAAGCTGTTGAGTTCTAGTGAAAAATAAAATGCCCCCCCACCGCTGACAGCCACCTCATTGTAAGACGGGGAGGGGTCTTCAGCCGCCAGTGTTCCCCTTGCTGCCACCACTGTCATTCTTTTTTTCCCAAGGAGAACATCAGTCCCATGGGAGTCTTCTGTTGACTACTTGATTCCCAGGGCTTGGAGCACAGAAGGCACCCAATAAAAGTCTTCTCAATGAGCGAATTCCCTCTCCCATTTTCCATGCAGCTATTTAAAGCGACCGTCTACTTTCCTCCCATCTTCGACCTCCCCCACCTCTCAGATGCCTCCTACTTCAGAGGAGAAAATAAATGCTACTCTCTGCAAATCCCCACCATGAAGCCTACGGACTTCCTTACACCCAAACTTGCTCTTTCTTGCCTGTTTGCAGGGAAGGTGTCCCTTTTTGCATCTGCTCTCCTTCAGGAACACTGCTCTATCCTGTGGACACCCCCTCCCCTGAAGCTTTCTCCATCAGGCCCCCTTCCAGTACCGAGGCACACTCAAATGCCTCCCATCCTATGAAGTATCTCTTGTTCTCCCATGCCCGTGTCTGCAAACTCCTCTAAGATCTCACCTTTCTTGCACGGCTATGCTTAGAGGAACTGACTGTCTCCACTTCCTCATCATCCATCTGCTCCTCAAACCCACCCCCCTCTGGCATAGTGCCACCATCCTGATTACAAGGTCATCAAGACTCTGTAGCTAAATCCAATGCATTTCACCTGTGACCCATATGACATGAATCATTCTTCCCTTGGCAATTTCATGCCCTTGGCATGCATGACCCAATGGTACCCTGGTTTTTCTTTCCACCCCTCTGTTCACACTCAAGTTTTTTTTTCAGTGGGTTCTTATGCCCTCCTATAAACTCTGAATTTCCCCAACCTTCTTATGTGGGTAGGGTGACCACATAAGATGGTCTGCTGTTTAAACTGGGACACATGAGAGTGAAAGGGTGGGGCGGGGACTATTAGAAATTATGCTGGGACAACAGATATAAGGCAGGAATATCTTGGCTAACTGGGAGGTGTGGTCACCCTAATTTGGGGCCACCTTATTTTTCACCCCGCCTCTCTCCCAGGGAAGCACCTTCCACTCTCACGGCTTCGAGTACCATCACCTTTCTGATGACTTCTCCATGGGATACCTACCTGAAAATCTCAGCTGGGTCTTCTCCAGGGGCCCAGAACTCAGCATTTCCCAAATGAGCACAGCATCCTTCTACTGAAACCTACTCTTTATTTTTGGCGAGTCATCCCCATCCACTCAAATCCCCAGTTTAGAAAGCTGGGCATCCTCCTCCTGCTTCCTCAGTCCTAACACACAATCGCAATCACCCATTCTCCCCACCTCCCACGTGAAGAGTTCTCTTCTGTGTTTAATTACTTCCTTCTCCACTGCTACTTTCTTTTTCCAGGGCCAAACCGCTCTCAAGAAGATCAGCGCTACCAGTTCCACCCTCGTCCCGTCTCCAACATTTCCACCCACCTCTCACCATCCCTGCAATCCATTTTGCACCCTCTAGGAAGAGTAATCCTCCCAAAGAACCATTCAAGAGATAATATAAAGATGAGAACTACAGGTCGAGATAATGGCAATGAGGGACATAAAGAGGTTGTTGAGACCATGAGTGATGGGAGGTGGGGTAGCAGATGGTTTAATTGGGAAGACCGACAGCTGACCCTCTGAAGGGGGACATTTGGGCTGAGCTCATATCCCCTCACTGGGATGACCAGTGTGAGGAACAGCCTTGAGGACCAGGGAGCAGACATTGCAAAGGCCCTGAGACAATGCACACCTTAGTTAGAAACAGGAGGACACGTGCATGCTCCCACTCCACCAGATGACACAGTCTGGAGATGGCTGTGTGTGATCTGACTCTCTTGCCCTGACAATCTGGGACAGCAAGACCAGAGTGATGGGCTGCAACCGCGGCCCTGCTCAGCAACCTCCCCTGGAGCTGCTTCCAGCACACTGGCAGGCTAGTGCAGAAAGATGCCCAGTGAGCTGTTGGGAAGGATCACGGCACCAGGGTCACACGGTCTGGGCCGGTATCTCCCTGTTGGGCCCAGATACATGAAGCCCTGGCCTCCGTGAGAGGTGAGAGGTGAGTATGGAGGGGAAACACTGGCAGCTGTGCCTGAGTGCGCGGCAGATGGAGCTCAAAGGCTGCAGGGAGCTGAGGCGAGGACAAACATCTGCTGCTGGCAGCCTTCCTCCCAAACAACAGAAGCTCTGGTGGCTGAGCCTCCAGCCTGGTCTTGATAAATGAGCCATCATCTTAGGCTGGGGCAGGGTGGCGTCGCTCTTTCTAAACACCCATGGCCTATCCAGGATGCTAGAAGACCAGAGGACACAGAGGAGGAACACCTGATCAGCCCATTTGGATTTTAAAGGAAGCACCAGGATTGGTGACAGGACATGGGACATGCCTGAGATCAGGAATCATCTTTGAGAAGCACATCTTGGAGCCAAGCAGGGTTTTCCTGGCTCAGCTGGGAGCAGGGAGGCCAGCACTTCCGAAGGCTGGGGACCCACGCTGGGGAAGCTTTGTTCTGTTATGTGTGGTTACCACTCCATTACTGCCTCTATATAAAATTACATTCCTGATTAAAATTTTAGTGCCAAACATTTTATATGATTACAGACAGAAAGTCAAAATTTGCATTTAAATAGACATATTAAAAACACTCTGCAGAGGAGTGAACAGCAAAGCAATCTTGAGGAGCCTTTTAAGAGAGGGTGAGGCACTCGGAGGACTTTTCCCATTTCTGTCAACACAGACCCTGACCCTTCCAAAATTTCACTGAAGTGCCTGTTGTTCTAGATTCTATGCAGGCATGCAGACTCAATTCTCCAAGCTGAGACTTGCTGGGGCCCACAGCGCTGTCATTCATTCATGCATTCAATAAATGTGTACTGCCTTGTACACTGGGGTTGGATGACATCCCCCAGAAATCCACGGCACCCCAGAATGTCAGAATGTGGGCTTATTTGGAAATAGGCTCTTAATAGATGTAATTAAGATGAGGTCATACTGAATTAAGATAAGCCCTAAATCTAGGGACTGATATCACTTTTTCCTTTTTTTTTTTTTTTTGAGACGGAGTTTCACTCTTGTTACCCAGGCTGGAGTGCAAGGGCGCGATCTCGGCTCACGGCAACCTCCGCCTCCTGGGTTCAGGCAATTCTCCTGCCTCAGCCTCCTGAGTGGCTGGGATTACAGGCATGTGCCATCATGCCCAGCTAATTTTTTTATTTTTAGTAGAGACAGGGTTTCACCATGTTGACCAAGATGGTCTCGATCTCTTGACCTTGTGATCCACCTGCCTCGGCCTCCCAAAGTGCTGGGATTACATCATTTTTGAGACAGGGTCTCACTGTGTTGCCCAGCTGGAAGGGCAGCTGCATGACCTTGGCTCACTGCAACCTCCCCTTCCCAGGCTCAAGTGATCCTCCAACCTCAGCTTCCGAGTAGCTGGGCCTACAAGCACAAGCAACCATGACCAGCTAATTTTAAAAAAATTTTCTTTGTAGAGATGGAGTTGTTCCACGTTGCCCAAGCTGGTCTCAAACTCCTGAGCTCAAAATGATCCACCTGCCTCAGCTTCCCAAAGTACTGGGATTACATGTGTGAGCCGACATGCCCGGTCTGAGGACTGGTATCTCTATAAGAAGAGGGAAGTTTGGAGACACTGAGACACACAGGGAAGGCCAGGTGTCACTCAGAGATCAGAGTGACACATTTCTAACTGAGGGTTGCCAGATTCCCAACAACTACTAGAAGCTGGAAGAGGAAAGCAAGAATTCTTCCCTGGGTCCTTTGCAGAATGCACGGCCCTGCTAATACCCTGATTTCAGACTTCTCGCGCCCAGGACTGTGAGAAAATGTATTTCTGTAGTTTGAAGCCACAGAGCGTGTGATACTTCTTACTGCAGTCTAGGAAACTAACACAGCGGTCATGAAACCATTCGTTGGGGCCCTAAACCAAGAACTGGTGGTTTTACAAACGGAAGAAAATCTGGACACAGAGATGCACACGTAGAGGACAGATGATGTGAACAGACGCCAATGTAAACAGAGGCTGGAAGTGATGCAGCTGTCAGAAGCCACAGAACACCAGGGAATGCCAGCGACTACCAGAAACCGGAAAAGGCAAGGAAGAATTTGCCCTTAATAGCTTCAGAGGGATCACGTCCCTGCTAACACCTTGATTTCAGCCTTCTGGATTCTAGAACAGTGAAAGAATGCGTGTCTGTTTTTTTTTTTTTTAACCCACCTAGTGTGTGATACTTTGCTGTTGCCCTTACAAAAAAAAAAAAAAAAAACAGGCATGGCACAGTGGCTGACATTTATAATCTCAGCACTTTGGGATGCCAAGGTGGGCAGATCACAAGGTCAGGAGTTCTAGCCCAGCTTGGGCAATATGGTGAAACCCCATCCCTACAAAAAACACAAAAATTAGCCAGGTGTGATGTGGTGGTGAGTAAGGCAGAAGAATCTCTTGAACCCAGAAGGCAGAGGTTACAGTGAGCCAAGGTCACACGACTGCACTCAAGCCTGGGTGACAAAGCGAGACTCTGTCTTACAAAAAACAAAACACACCTGCCCACTAAGTGGCAGGCTATAGGACTTAAGGGGGAACGTAAACGACAAGACTACTGATCTTGAGGATCTTAAGTCTAGCGGGAAAGAGACAACACTCAAAGAATCACAGATATCAATATGAAATTTCCACTGGGAAAAATGTGATAGGAGAGATTGTCATAAAAGAAGAAGAAATCACCAAACGGCGCTTGTCTTGGTCTGAGAAGTCACGGAATGTACCCCTAGACACGTGGTAAATGAGCTCAGATAGAATGACTGAGTCATGAAAGTCATGAAATAAAAGGGAGAGGGGAGCTGGAGGCAGTGGGGTGATCCAAAGGGTCATCCAGGTTCACTGGCAGCCCTGCTGGTCCCCCAAAGCACAGGAAGACCTCTGTATGATAATAGTTCTTTGGGTCCTGGCCAAGGAGGGAGTGTGTTATTTGCCCTGTTTATGCAGGGGACGGGAGAGAGAAGGGCTAGGGAAATTTCTGTTCATCATGGATACCCTTTGTGTTGAAGTTCTGGAAACCTCTGGGTACTCGTTCTAGCTCTGCCACAAACCAGAGCCAGGTGACCTTGGGTTAATCAACAGTCCGCTGTGAGATGCGCCTCCGGGTTCCCATCTGGACGCTGAAGAGGCTGGGCTGGCCGGCTTCCAAGGGGGCCGTCCAGCAATGACATGATTGCACACATCACAGAAGGGGCAGAGGATCCACAGGGGTCTCTTATATTCCTAGAGTATTTCCAAATGAGCTGAGAGAGACACTACACAGGCTTTAGCATTTTCCCCCTGCCTAGAAACGATCCTCTGCTCAAAAATGTTACAGAAATACTAGTTTTCTTCTTTTGGCTTTGTTTTGTAGGAGGGTAAAAAATATATATATACTCTAGAGCTGCATCCAAAGTTCCACATGTGCACGACTTTCATTTACGGAATAAGGTTGGCTTTCTTTGTTAGAAGGCAAATAAAACGAGGAAGGTCCTTTTTTCCCTTCCACTCTGGCAAAACAAGGGCCAATAAAAGACATCAGAGAATGACATGGAGGATTCCCTCTGAAAGCCACCCATGAAGTTCACAGAAAATACCCTATTTCAGTCGGTGTTTTGGCAACAGAACCTCAACATTTTGCACCACAAAACACCTCCTCCCCTAAGGAAATGATTTCTGATACTGCCTGTGCACACACTCCCATTAGCCTGCAAATGTTTAAAAGTTGGACCTGGCGAGTTCTCAAGCAGGAAATGTAAAAAAAGGAGCAAATGAGCGCTCAATGCAGCAATAGCTCAGTGTCTTTGTTCTGCAGACTGTTTTCACACTTCCTCAGGCGAATGGATTTTTTAAAACTGCCAGTTGCTAACAGGAATCCCACCTCTTCAGCGTGATAAGATAAATCTTGACAGGCTAAGAAATCTTAATTTCACTCAGAAGTTATTTGTTCCCATCTCATGTTCACAGATTAAGAATAAAAATTGATTTCACTTCAAAGGAAGGCGTTTTATAATTCAGATTGCCTTCAACTCCCCCACCCCCACCAACCTATGTACGATTACTCAATACCAGCCGGTAGCAATAATAGTCAGTCTCTTCGTTCTTATAGCTGGATGGGAAAAAGCTACTTGGTTGCTTTGCACAAGAACACTGGGCCAGGATATAAACTACTGGGAAAAGGGACATTTTCAGCTAGAGCCCTGTCTCTTCTTGTTCTTACACGCATTACACAGCTCTTATCGTCTCTTCTAAGGTTCAAATATGAAAATTTTCTCTAAAGACACCAGAATACATAACAGATTCAAAAATCAAAAAAACAAAATAGCCCAAAACATTAGGTTTCCTTTCCTTTCACAATATCAGTGTGAGAAGAATTCACGACTTATTTCATTAGTATGAGAAAATAGAAATGGATAAAATAGGTATTCAGAACATCTACCCACCCCTAAAAGAATTATTTCTAGCCTCAACTACCTGATCACGAAATGGTCCCAAATTGTGTGGTGTAACCCTTCTTCCAACGTGAAAGTTTGTTTCCCGATTACATGAGCCAATGAATAATAACAAAGCTAAACAATGCCCTCCCTTCTTGAAATACTTGCCAAGTAGAGACCGCTACTTGAATAATTTCGGGGCAACTCCATATCCAGAGAGAATGAATCAAGTCTACACTCAGTATTGAAGGAACTAATACACAGCCTTAGTTCTCTTGATAAGCTAAATAGGGGAGATATTATGCTGCTGTGGTTTTTTAACTGACTTACTGTCAAACTGAATATTAAATACGTATTTATGCCAAGCTGAGCACTATGGAGAATGCCAAGAATCCAAAGATAAATCATCCATTCCTGTTCCTGAAAGTCATATTCAGACAATCAACAGATACTGAATGAACACCTACTATCTGAAAGACCAAATGGAACCAAAATAATTTCTTAAACAGTTCCTGAATGCAATGAGTACAGAAGTATAACAAAAAGGCATGCATTGCTAAGTAAGACATGCAGATCACCTCCCACACAAGCGTCTTCCCACATAATAATCCTTTATCTTAATAATTCTTCCACTTAACAACTCCTCTCATGCCACCATCCCCTAACCCAAATCCTCTTGCATGAAAACCATTCTTCCATCCAACTATACTTCTACCCAATCTCCATTCCACCCAACCATCCTCCTACTCAAAGATCCTTACCAACCATCCTGCCATCTGACTATACTTCCACCCACCTCCATTCCACCCAACCACCCTCCTACCCAATGATCCTAATCAACTATCCTTCCAACCAACTATACACTTCCACCCACCTCCATTCCACCCAACCACCCTCCTACCCTAGGATCCTAACCAACCATCGTCCCATCCAAGAACACTTCCACCCAATCTCCATTCCACCCAACCACCCTCCTACCCTAGGATCCTAACCAACCATCGTCCCATCCAAGAACACTTCCACCCAATCTCCATTCCACCCAACCACCCTCCTACCCTAGGGTCCTAACCAACCATCGTCCCATCCAAGAACACTTCCAACCAATCTCCATTCTACCCAGCAATCCTCCTACCCAACAATCCTAACCAAATATTCTTCCATCCAACTATATACTTCCACCACATCTCCATTCCAGCCAACCATCCTCCTACCCAAAGATCCTAACCAAGCATCCTCCCATCCAATTATACTTCCACCCAATCTCCATTCTACCCAACAATCCTCCTACCCAGTGATCCTAACTAACCATCATTTCATCCAACCATCATTTCACCCAACAATCCTAGGATTAATATTAGTATGTAATCTGTACCAGATATTTTCCTAGGCAATGGGGATACAAAGATGACAAGAAATATGAAGTCTCTCTTCTGAAGGATCTCACAGCTTAATAGACAGATAAAAGATAACTAGTAATAATAAGCAATATCAGACAGACAGGGAAAATTTAACCTAGATAATGTATCCTGTTGGGACGAACATAGTTTTTAGGAAGGACTAACAAATTCTTGGCTTTTAAAAGATAATTATACATACGTGTGTGTGCGCGCACGTGTGTATTTTTTTCCTAGTTCCATCCATATTGTCTATTTAGAAGTCCCAGAAGCCATAATCACCTAAAACTCTGTTTCTAAGTACCATTCTCCCCATAAGAGGAAGGACTGCACTGTGGAAAAGTGGGTGGCTTTAGGACAGGGGCAAGACAAGTAAAGATGAACCTGGAATAACTTCTGGCCAATGGATTTATGTCAAAAGGGTACAGGGGCCAGTGTGAAGGGGTTCCCAGTGAATAAATATGATAAAATTTGGGCATGGAAACAAATAATGAAAGTAATGGATTGTAATCCATTGAATAAAACGTGAGTCCATTCCGCTATATGAAAATAAATAATTAAATGAATCTGTATAGGAAAGGAAATAGAATGTCAACCCATATATATATAAGTGTGATGGAGTTAGAAAGCCATCATTTGATACTCATAATAATCATAAATTGACTCAGACAAGAATTATCAATGAATGGTAAAACTAGTGAATAAACTGGTGGCTCAAGCCTGTAATCCCAGCACTTTGGGAGGCCAAGGCGGGTGGAGCATGAGGTCAAGAGATCGCGACCATCCTGGTCAACATGGTGAAACCCCATCTCTACTGAAAAAAAAAACAAACTACAAAATAACAAACAAACAAAAAAACTAGTGAATGAAGGATTGAAGGCAAATAGGTATTTAAAAAGTCTAAAACAATTTCTCCCACCCCCAAACTACTTATTAATTACAGTGGGAAAGTTTTTAGGAGAGATACCTGAGAGGCATCATATGATCCAAAGGGCTGATATTATTATCACCAAGAACAGAGAAACCAATATCACATGCCTCTTAACATGGCACCCTGGGAAAAACAGGGCATTATTACTTCTGGGGTATCTGTGGCAAAAATGTATACCCTAACTGGGATCATAAGGAAACAGCTGAAAAACCCAAATTAAGGGTCGTCTACAAAATAAAGAACTGCCCTGTGTTCTTTTTGTTGATGTTGTTATTTTAATTTACATCATATTCACATATTGAGGATCCACTCTCTTGTAAAAAATTGTAGCAAAAATAAAGATTACATAAAACTTAGCATTTTAATCATTTTAAAGTATACAATTGGGTGGCATTAAGAACATTTACATTCCTGTGCTACGATCACCAGTACTCTAAGAATTTCTCCTCTTCCTAAACTGAAATTCTATACCTGTTAGGCACCAACGCCCCTTTTCATCGTCCTCCAGTCCCTGGTAACCACTGTTTTACTTTCTGTCTCTGTGAATTTGACTACCCTAGGTACCTCATGTAAGTAGAATCATACAATATTTGCCCTTTTGTGACAGGCTTATTTCACTTAGAATAATGTTTCAAGGTTTGTCCATTTGTATCATGAGTCAAAATTTTATTCCTTTTTAAAAGACTCCTAATTTTTTGTAGCAGCTAAAACAACTAAACTTGCAAAAATGATTAGTTAAAATTGAAGCGCCCTCCTCAGGTGATTTAGCAATGGACAGTCGAGGTTTTTTTGTTTTTGTTTTTGTTTTTTTGAGACGGAGTTTCGCTGTTGTTACCCAGGCTGGAGTGCGATGACGGGATCTCAGCTCACCGCAACCTCCGCCTCCTGGGTTCGGGCAATTCCACTGCCTCAGCCTCCCGAGTAGTCGGGATTACAGGCATGTGCCACCATGCCCAGCTAATTTTTGTATATTTAGTAGAGACGGGGTTTCACCATGTTGACCAGGATGGTCTCGATCTCTTGACCTCGTGATCCACCCGCCTGGGCCTCCCAAAGTGCTGGGATTACAGGCGTGAACCACCGCACCGGCAAGGTATGTGTTCTTAAAAAATGTCAAGATCATAAAAGACCAAGCAAGACTGTGTTGCTGATGTGGATTAACGGACAGTAAAGGCACTTGACAACAAAATGAAATGCATGATGGATTAAATTCTGGACCATGAACAAAACTGCCATCAAGGTCATTACGGGGACAACTGATGAAACTGGAGAACAAACTGTGGATGAGAACAGAGGACTATAACCGTGCGTTAAATTTCTTGATTTTGTTACTGTATTGTGGTTACATTCTTGTTTTTAGGAACACAGTGAAGTAGTCACAGTTAACCAGGCAATGTGTCTGCAACTGACACTAAGAAAGTTAAGAGTTTTAAATATATATATGTATTTATGTACATAGAAAGCGAGTAGGAAATGAATGATATATTGGAGGGTAATTAAAACTTATAAAGGAAAGAGGGTGGGGGAACATGGTGGTAACAACACAGATTTTTCCTATGAGTCTTCGAGGTCATAGAAAGATCTCTCCCGCCCAGACAACTTTAGGACTAACGAGAGGAATTCATATAAACTAGAAGTTGCGCCTGAATGAGCCATTCTTCCCTCAATGCTAGGGATAGTGAGTAGTTGCACTGTCGGGTAGAGACGCTGTGTATAAGGCAAAAGTTCCCAAACCATCCCTCCTTCCTTTTTCATTCACAACATTTTCCCACTATTTTAACTGATCCTCTCAGTCTTTCCACTATCCCACCCAGCAAGGTCAGCAGAATACATCTAAGGAATCAATTGAACCTTTTAAAATTAGGTGAATTGGAAGTGAACATATCTATTCTGTTTATAAAAAAATTAAAATGGTATGCTTAAGACACATAAGCAGTATAATAGTTAATACAACACATATCTGCTTCCTATACCCAGGTTAGTAAATATTACCAATAGATTAGAAATCCCCTCGTTATCCCTCACAAACACATGCACACACACACATACACACACATATTTACATACACACACATACGTACATGCATATACCTATATATCGCCAATAAATGCACTAACTTGTTTCACATTATTTTCCATGTTTTCAATTTTACACAGGTGATAACATATCCAATTGCTACTTGTTTTTTTCCCAGCATTAAAATTGTGAGATTCATTCTAGTCTATTTCTCATCGCTCTATAGCATTCCATGATGCTATGTTACCACAATTCATCTTTACCTTCTCGTTCTGATGACAGGCTAGGTTGCTTCTGAGTTTTTCCTTTTAACCTTTATAACCTATGCTACTGCAAACAGTACAACAGAGGGCATGGGCTCTGCGGGAAGTACAAAAGTTCCTTTCTAAAGTTTCCTTTCTCATTAAAGAATAAGAGTGCTAATAAGTTTGTTAAGCCCTATCCTATGTAGCTGTTAAACATGCCATGCTTACAGGCATGTAGTACATTCTCCCTGTGCTGGATGTGCTCACAGGCATGTCCCATGTCTCTATTGCTTTTACCTGTTTAGAAAAGTTTTAATTTATTAGCCAATCGGGTTTTAGCTTAGATTATGAGGTCTAGCTCCAACCAATGGAAATCAGACACAGCAGTAAGGACGACCCGAAATGCTTAAGGGATAACTTTGTCTGCTTTTCCTTTGCTCATTGTACTCTTGTGGCAAGATGGCTAGCAAGGATACCCTTCCTGCAGTCCAGGAAGTAAAAGCTGTGTTGTGACAGTTCCTTTGTCTCAGTGCTAATTTTTCTTTGCAGCATTGAGCATCTATTTCCAACAGGCTCTTCCTCTTTTATCTATTGATGTGCCTGTCAGGTATAAACTTGGCCTGGTACATATGACTAACTGATAAACCTTTGTTCAATAAATGGTGAATAAACCTATTGCATTTAAGAATGCCCTAAGTGGTAAAATAGATGAACATATACTTTACCAGCAATTTAAGAGCTAAAGGATAAGGGCATAAGCGGAAGCTTAGATCGCAGAGCATAGGAATGACTGGCGTGTGAGAACTAAAAGAGGTGCTATGAGTTGAAAGAAGATGTGGATGCAGATATGCATTCCCAGAGAACTGAGAAGCTCTACATTAGGAACCAGCATGATAAATGTAATCACAGGAAATAAAACCCAAATGAAAGTGGCAGCATTTTGGTATGTGTGGCAAGGACTAGATCAGAAAACTACTATCTGCTAGCATGCCATCTTCATTATCTGGTTCTGCCCTTGCAGACTGAAGATTCATGGGGTTTTGGGCAGGCTGAGCCTCCAGGAGTGGTTCCAGCACCATTTTCTGGAAAGCCTGGATTAAGAGGGATCCAATGAGCTGTGAGATACTTTCAACAGTTATCATTCAGGGTACATAATACAAGCCTCATATGCATAATCTCTTGAAGATTAAACCTTCGAGAGAAAAACAGTCAATGAATGTGAAACTTAAGCTTACAAAGAGAAGAAAAGGAAGGGTACAGAATGGTGGAAACATCTTCAAAGAGGCTGTGTGAGGTGGCAACCACTACATGTAAAGAAAACACGATGTTTATGTCCCCCAAATCAAGACACAAATGAAGCTTACTTTGCGCCACTTCTACCTGCCATGCTGACATTAGATTTTCCTAAGGTATTCTGGTGGGCAAAAAGGCAAGCTGGAACAACAGGGTTTGCATTTCAAAGTAGGAATTGAGGATTTAGGCCACCTCAGTAATTGGAGGAAGATAGGATGGCTCTGTGGTTGGAACACAGTCTTTCTGACTCTTTGAAAACATCTTTGCTTTCTGCTCCTGGCACCATAATTCATCTTTTTTTCAATAGCAATCATCCTACTTGTCCAAAAGGTACAATAAAAAACGTGCAGGCATTGGTCCCATCATATGAAAGCAAAACACCCCAGCTCCCTCTTTCACGTTGTTACATAGTTTTTATTTACATATTCACAATTTTAGCTTTACTTAATTTCAAATACATACGAACATCCAAGAAGGACTAAACCTACGGTGACATAAAGACCGACTGACAATTCAGTACAACCCAAGTTTGGGTTCCACGTGCCAACAGTGAAGTTCCCACTTCATTCATTCTGCCCTGGTTTTACCACCTGCACTGAGGCGGAACTTCAGCGGTCACTTCCAAAGCTCAGGCAGGAGCGACAAACTGCTGATGTGGGATGAGGAAGGAAAGAGTGTGAAGCACTGATTGGCAGCACAGGGAAAACAGGGATTTCAAAAAGAAGTACATAATGTTGTCACGTGTGCTTCCACGGTGTAGGAGATGCTCCTTGTTAATGGTGACACTCAGAAGAACCCACAGTGGCATCAGGCACAGTGGCTCATGCCTGTAATCCCAGCACTTTGGGGGCCAAGGCAGGCAGATCATAAGGTCAGGAGTTTGAGACCAGCCTGGCCAACATAGTGAAACCTCGTCTCTACTAAAGATACAAAAAAAATTAGCCAGGTGTGGTGGCGGATGCCTGTAATCCCAGCTACTCGGGAGGCTGAGGCAGGAGAATCGCTTGAACCTGGGAGGCAGAGGTTGCAGTGAGCCAAGATTGTGCCTTTGCATTCCAGCCTGGGCGACAGGGAGAGACTCCATCTCTAAATAAATAAATAGATAAAGAGACTCAGTAGAGAGAGCCACTCCAAATTTTTATAAGAAGAAAAGCAAAAGAGCACAGATTCCTGAGACCAAGACAATGGTGCCTATTTCTGGCTCTGCTTCATGCTCATTCCGCCACCTGGAGTGTGTCATTTCAGCTTATTGTGACTCAGTTGCCTCCTCTGTAAAACTGGGATAACAGTAGCACCTAGTCCCTAAGTTAGCTATGAAGATTCAATACAGTTATGTATCTAAAGTGCCTACAGAAGAACCTGGCACATGGTAGGTGGTTATTATTCGTTCATGCTATGACTGCGCATCAGTGGTCTTTGCCATCCTCACCCCCTTGAAGGGTGACGTAGGGAAGATACAGGTGGTATCACGTTGTGTTTCACACAATGAATCCAGTCTTACCTCCTGATATTCTAGCTTATTCTGGATTGCTCAACACGGTCTCATATCTCTCCATGAAGAAAAAAAGTAGGGAACATGATGTATGTAGTATTTGAGAAATATCAGGGGAATTTTTATTAAAATGCTCACAATTCTAAAGGTATAAAACAGGAATGTAGAGGCCGGGTACAGTGTCTCATGCCTGTAATACTAGCACTTTGGGAGGCCAAGGCAGGCAGATCACCTGAGTTTGAGGGTTCGAGACCAGCCTGACCAACATGGAAAAGCCCCATCTCTACTAAAAATACAAAACTAACTAGGTGTGGTGGTGCATGCCTATAATCCCAGCTACTCGGGAGGCTGAGGCAGGAGAATCACTTGAACCTGGGAGGTGGAGGTTGCGGTGAGCCAAGATTGAACCATTTTCCTCCAGCCTGGGAAACACGAGTGAAACTCCACAAGTTTCACTCCATCTCGAAAAATAGACAAATGCATAAATAAAATAAAATAGAAATGTAGACGTCTTTATAATTCAATATCTAAAAGGTATGGTGAGTTCAGAACATCTGTCAAAAGCAAGGGAGAAAGCAAGGTATATATCTTCCAAGTACACAAATGAAGACATATATCTTCAAGCAAGATGAACCTTGCAGAATTTTATATATCTATATATTTATATGTGTGTGTGTATACACACATATACATATATATATGTGTGTGTGTATATATGTTTCATGTATAAATATATATTTTCAGGGTCGGGCGCGGTGGCTCACGCCAGTAATCCAAGCACTTTGGAGGCCAAGGCGGGCGGATCACCTGAGTTCGGGAGTTCAAGACCAGCCTGACCAACATGGTAAAACACCAGCTTAAAAAAAAAAAAATATATATATATATATATATATATATATATATATATATATATATATATATATTTCTAGATATAGATATAAATACAGGCAGATACACACATAGAAACACACAAACACACAGACACACACACACACAGATACACACACACATATAGAATGGTCACCATTCTCAGCCAGAGACCATATGAAAGTAGGCAAGGAGCTAATGGAGTTAGAATGTGACCTCTATTTCTAAAACGTATTGTGGAAAAAAAAAATTCATACCAAGAGATAGAGGAAAAAGTGAAAACAAGGAAGACAAAGACCCTTAGCAGCAGTTGAAATAGTAGTCACTGCTCCCATTCATCAAAACGCCCTCTCTATTCCAGGTATCGTGTTAAGCACTAACAGTCTAGATCTAGACAACTTTTAATTCTCTCAGCAACCCACAAGTTGGACATCATTTTTCCATTTTACTGACATAGAAGCTGAGGTTAACTATCTTCACCAAAGGTATGCAAGCTAAACAGTAATGGTGCTCCACTCTAAATCTAGCTTCCAGTGACTCAAATCCCGTGTTCTTCCCACTATACCACATTGCTTCAAAACATGCCTAGAAGAATTGGTGAAGTGGTCTCATTCTCATGGTCTTATTGCATGGAAAGATAGCATATGCCACCACCCCAATGCCCGAGATCTCCCCCGAGACGGACTTGAAGGGCATAAGATGTGCCTATTAAAAATGTAAATGTTGGGCAGGGCACGGTGGCTCACGCCTGTAATCCCAGCACTTTGGGAGGCTGAGGCAGGTGGATCACGAGGTCAAGAGATCGAGACCATCCTGGTCAACATGGTAAAACCCCGTCTCTACTAAAAATACAAAAAATTAGCTGGGCATGGTGGCTCGTGCCTGTAATCCCAGCTACTCAGGAGGCTGAGGCAGAAGAATTGCCTGAATCCAAGAGGCGGAGGTTGCGGTGAGCCGAGATCATGCCATTGCACTCCAGCCTGGGTAACGAGCGAAACTCAGTCTCAAAATATAAATAAATCAATAAAAATGTAAATGTATGTATATATATGTATCCATCCATCCATCCACCCAACCATCCATCCATCCACCCATTTATGCATCCATTCAACTTTCTACTCATCTATCCACCTATCTACCCAACCACCTATCTATTCATCCATCCATCCATCCACCCACCCACTCACGTATCCATCCATCCATCCATCTACCCACCCATCTAACCATCCACCAATCCATACATACATACATCCACCCACCCATCCATTGACCTATCTACCCATCCACCCACCCATCTACCCATCCATTCATTTATCTACGTATCAATCCACCTATCCACCCATCCATCTATCCCTCTATCCCTCCATCTAACCATCCATCTATCCATCTACCCACCTATCTATTTTAAGAAGAGAGGGCTCAACCAGACAGATTTATGGTAGCACTCCCAGATTGTTAAGAAGAAAGCTAATTTTATCAAAACCTTTATTTTAAAGGGTGAATCCCATTTTGGGCTCATCAATTTTGATGATTATGCCTTTGCCAAGACCTCTCCCTGTGAGATGCTACAATTGAAGGAGGTACCCTCCCACACATACTGTCACGTGCGCATATTCATATTTCTTACCACAGTTTTGAATGGAAATGGGGTCCTCTGAACTGAGTGAGTATCATAAAAGGACTGCATCCCCCCTGCCCCTCACCAAGTCTAGGATGGGAATTTCCTCTACTCTGACATTCCCTTGGCCTCCTGTTACTCTCTCCCAAGTTAGCCAACCAGGCAGAGGGAGACAAAAGGTCAACTTTTTCACCCACGAGATATATCTTAGAATGTCCTTTGATATCTATGGGGTTTAAATGTGCAACTCGCGGTGAGAAATTAAACAGAAAGATGTGTCCCTTTCAGATATCAGAGAAAACACATCACATTTGAAACTAAAAAATGAGAGGCAAGCTTCCTATTACGGCTTCCAGCAGGGTCCCGGTGAGCACTGCCAGCTTCGCTAATGAAGCCCCTGAAATACCGGACATCGTGGGAGATCGGCTTCCGGGCATCTACCATTTTGCCACTGATAGGAACGACTTCTGGAGGAACTTGAGTGACACTGACCTCATGGCACCTAAGCCAAGGGTGTAGCCAAGTAGACCAATGAAATCCTGTGCTGAACCTGAACCTTCCAAAAAACAGCCTGCAATCTGTGACCGTCACAGGATGTGCCCTGATGGCAGCTGAAGTGTGATTCAGACGGGCAGCCTCCTTTTCCTCAGCCCTGCCTAGTTTCCTTTTGTTCCTGGAATCTATGCAGAATTCCATTCTCTGGTCAGCAGACAGATTTCAGCTACAGTATTGTGTCTGTTCTGTAAAGTTCTGTACAAAGTTCCTAAGCTTCTCCAGGGGGTGATCTTTGCTCTTGTCCTGAGAAATAACAGTGCTATTTTAACAAACATTTGAAGTAAACACTGCACACACACACACACACACACACACACACACAGAAAGAACTAGAGGACCACATAGATCCTCCATATGACCATATGTCTCCATCAATGTGAAAGTGTGTGTACACACATGTTCACACACATGCACATGTGTTCACAAGGACGTTGGGGAAAAATGGCCAGCTGAAAGGTACACTAAGGGCCCAACAGAGAACAGATGGGGTCTGCTTAAAAAAGAAGCTTCCTTGGAGTTACACTCTCCTTGGCAAGGTGGATGTTAATACTAATGCTGAGGTCGCACCAAATGTCTTTAATGTTGGAGGGAAGATGGGAAAGAGAGAAAGAGGAGGAAGAGGGGAGAGAGGGTGAGAGAGAAAATAAGAAGAGAAGAGAGGGGAGAAGGTAAGATAAAATAGAAGAAAACTTTTCACCTGGCAAACCAAATAACCAGCTTTAATCAGGTAAAGAGCTTTATACTGTTTGGAGAAAGCACTGTTGAATTCTGCCAGCATCTTAGAAGCACGCAATTTGAAAAAGGTCCTATTTTTCTTGGCTTGCAGAGGAGAGTTGGACTTCTCAGTACAGCAGGGAACAGACGTTGTGGCATAAGGATCCAAGAGGGGCAGGCTAAACCTTTCCTCCCCTTCCAATGGCTTTGTGCCATCGTTCAAATGCAAAATACAGGCCACTATTCCACTGAAAACACGGAAAAGGCTTCTTGGAGGAATAAGCTTGTTTGAACCACATTCATTTCTTTCCAACTTTTTAAATATTTGCTTTCTATTGTATGATATAATTATATACTTATATCCAGATACTTTACCTATGTAGACCTGGTTTCATTTAATAAAACATCTCTTTCATTTCCTAGGCCAAAAATATCACAGAATCAGACAGACTTCATTAAAAAGTAACAAGAGGGTCTGATTTTACATGGACACAATTATTAGTTCTGTCACTGGGTGTCAGTGAACAGAGCGATTGATTTCTATGTGAAATTCGTTTCTCCTGTTAGCCTTTTAGCTAAGCCCTGGAGTGTTTTTCTATTTAATCTTTGGAAACTTTAAAAAATGGTATTTAGTCTCCGAACTGTCTGTTGTGCTGTTGCTGCTGTTCCCTTCAAAAACGTGACACTCGTTCTTGCCAAAAACAACCTCAATTGGAGTCTATTTAAACCCGCAGAAGTGCAAAAATTAGGCAACTCTAAAGAACACAATTATTTAAACAAATAAGTCAACCCATCAATGCCTCCCCAGAACATCTCGAGATCAGTCTCCAATCCCTTTGACAGCTATTTCTGTCTCATTCTGTGCATCCTTGGTCAACTTTGCAAAGAAAGATTTAGGGTTTTGTGCCTATTCTCTTTAAATATCTGAATTTATTTTTCCCTCGACCCTCTGTTTATGCCATTAAACCATACCTTGGGATGAAATGCCATTGAGTTGAACGACAGATGCTTTATTAAAGTTTATTACACAATGGAAGGCTACATTATAGAAAAAAAAACTTCAAAAATAGGAAGAAGTTGACAGTTTCCACATTTTCAATATAAATAAAAAATGCTTTTGAAGCCAACTGAGCGACTTAATGAGGCAGAGACAACTTTAAATTCCTTTAAAGTTAAAAAATAATTCTTCTGGTAGAATTTCAAGTTTGCATTAGATCCTTTCATATTGAGAGAAAAACTGTGCACACCTGCCTTGAAAACCCAAGTGATCACGCCAGTTTCAGCCCAAGGGAGGCCATTCCAGGTGGCAGGCTGTACAACCTTCTAGCCTCGCTCACGTATCACACATTTAGAAGGGGGACCAAGCAACATTCAAGAGACAACTACCTTATTTAGTCTCCGTTGCCTGTTCACACCTCGACCTTCCTTCCTCAAATTCAAGGGTGAAGGCCAATGAATTTGCACCTGCCAATGCGACGTTTGGCTACAATGGCAAAATTCAATAAAAAATAAACCCTGCATTTCCCCACAGGCCACTGCACAGGCATCTGTAACAGGACCTTGTGATTACCAGTGACCCAAGCTGGACCATAACCAGTCACCTTCTGGTTAAACCCATCAGTATTCTAGTATCAATCTATGAAGCCATCCATTTACCCTGCCCTCTATCTTCACCTAATCAAATTTGCACATTGTAACAGAAAGCTGCTGTCAGAGAGCATCAGGTAAACTTAATTTCCTATGTCCTGGCACACAAATGTGTGAGCCGTTGCCAAGAGATGACATATGAGCAGGTGGCCTCATATTGGACAAATTTAGCACCTTGACTAAGTCTCAGAACCCCTAACCATGTATTATTTAAGTACATTCAATTTTATGAAAGTTTCCAAAGCATTTGGGAAGCAGGTCTAATTATTCTGGCATTTGTAAGACGTTTGCCTTTGGTTACAAGTTTACTCCTGACAAATTCGTCAAAAGAAAGTGCGGAGTGCTCAGAGGAAGGGTGGGCATTAGAAGCACGAGCGTTTTACAAATAGATGTGCTATAAATCGATTACATCCCATTTTAGTCATTTAATTTGGGTTTTCTTGAGGGGTTGGACTTATTTTGTGGTCCAAAATAACACTGTCATGAAAATGATTCTGTCATGCTTTTAGTGAAAGGTCACGTGTTATCATTGCCACCCGAACTTGACTTCTAATGAGTCAGGAAGGCTTTGCTTCAGGACACTAGAACATAACCTCCTTGAGCATGACACTTTGCTTCTTCTGTCCTCAGCTGTATCTTTGATCACGAAAAGTGTATGTCACATAGGAAGGTCATGATTGTTTGTTGAATGAATGAGTGAAAACTAACAAACCAACAAATACGGTTGATCAGTGAAAGAATGAAAGGAGTCTTCTGAGTCTGTATTCCTTCTCCTTTCCTACCACTCCTCCAGCCCACTAGTTCGCAGTTTTGGCTGTGGATAAGAAATACCTAGGGAAATCTTTAAAATATACTAAGGCCTGTGCCCTCATCCCAGACATTCTGATTCAGTTGCTATGAAGACAGGGTAGGGGGTTTGAAAAGCTCTCCAGGTAACACTAATTAGCCAGCTTTTACAATGGTTGACCATGATCTTTTTTCAGCACCCTCCCAATCTTGTTCCTGGTGTCTAAGGTTCTTGTCTGCATCTTTTCCCCAAATTTGCCCCCCTGCGCAGTTCTTCCAGTGTCACAATCTTTCCTCTGTGTTTTTCTTCTCCTCAACACTGGGTCCCATTCCTTTTGAGCATGTTTCAGTGACTGAGACATATAACCTGATAACAGGACATTGGTTACTTTGCCCATATTACATATTTGCAATATATTAGAAATTGGCAAGACATTGCTGAGAGGGGTGCCTCAAGATCCAACTTTTAGAGAAAGAGGATGAATGGCAATGACTTGGCTTGGTCATTTCAGGTTCTCTTCAAATGCAAAAACTGCCTGTCTAAAAAACAACTGGACAAAACAAAAGATGTGAAAGGACCCCCCTCCCCGCACCAAGCAATGATAATGGTCTTCTGGTCAAACATTTAAAAACCAAGGGTATCCAAAACTTCAGATTACACACTGCACAACTGTAGGGGGCACCATCCACATTGGTACTATGGAAAAGCAGACATGGAGCTCTGCAGCACATGGCCCCGTCCTTGGTCATCCGAGAAAAACAAATGAATTGCTTCTTAACACCCGCGCATGCATTTCACAAAACCTATGATGGATCAATACACTTCTGTGATGATTATTTCAGATAATCCGGAATGGCATGATCTGCTTGACCAAGGCTTTGGGCCATCCTTCACCAGACTGTTACAGCTCCACAATAATACTGGATGAGACCGAGTGGCATTGCCATTTCTACGAAACAGAGGAGTAGAGACTTCCAAGACTGTGTAAATGTCAACTATAATAAAAACTTGAGGTGCAAGCTGTGAATCCATCTATCACTTGGACATTTTTTCCCCCCAAATATAGTGTGGACAATCTGTTTCAGCATGTTAAAATAATCGCAATAAATTCGATAAGAAACTTTTGGTCCCAGCAGTGTAAATGTAATAGTATTAAATACATGGCCAATAACAGTCCAGGTTTTTCTTGCCGGAATTTTGGCACATGATGATCTTTCACGGTCAACTCTCTAGGCAGGTCCGCTTTGGGGAAAAAAAAACCTATAAGTAAATATTACACAATGATGTAAAAGCACAAGAAAGTTGATTGCTGCTGCTTCCTATCTTCATTACAAGGTACAGGCTGAAATCTATATGTTATATTTTCTCATTGAAAACAAGAACAGATGCACCCTGGAAATAGTTCACAAAGCCATGGAAATGAACTAAATTGGATGTTGCTCAGAGTTAATAATTCACATAATCACAACCAGCACTTTGAAAATAAGCAAAATCGTTCCTCATGTTCTGTAATCACTACATTCTCTAATTAACAATTAAAAGCATGATATTTTTGAAGTCATGGAGGACAGAGATCACATCCCATTAATTTAATGATCTAATATCCCAACGTTCATTCTAGGCACTGGATGAAGCTTTACAATTTCTATAAATACTATTGTTTCCAGTGCATTTTTATTTTCATATCACCAATCTTTTTCTTCACTTAGATGATGCCAGGTGGCACACACAGTCAGTTGTCTGGGCTGGCTCATATATACACCTGATCCCTCTGGGCTGGAAGAGGGTGGACGCTGGAAAGGTTGGTAGAGTGACTTACTTGCAGAAACAACCAGCAACAGGAATAAAACATCGCAGGACGTGATTGTGTGATGTTTACGGGTTTAAGTGGTTTTCCCCTGTATCCACACACCAGTTGTAAAGCAATAGTTAATACAAACATGGCTACCAAAACAACATTTGGAAAGCGTGTCTTTCATTCTGCGAATGTATGTTCATCCTCAAACAAGTAACTGAAAATCTTCCCTATCAGGTGGCTGAAAGTCTCTACCTTCACTGAGTAGCAAAGACCATCAACAATCAAAAGACCCTTTTCAGGCCCAGTACACTGGTTCACACCTGTAATCCCAGCACTTTGCGGTTTGAGGCAGAAGGATCACTTAAGGTCAGGAGTTCGAGACCAGCCTGGCCAATATGGTGAAATCCCATCTCTACTAAAAATACAAAGAATTAACCAAGCATGGGGTGCCACAGGCATGCACCTATCATCCCAGCTGCTCAGGAGGCAGAGGCAGGAGAATCGCCTGAACCTGGGAGGCAGTGGTTGCAGTGAGCCGAGATTGCGCCACTGCACTCCAGCCTGGGTGACAGAGCTAGACTCCAACTCAAAAAAAAAAAAAAAAGACCCTTTTCAGCAACAAGCTGAGCATTTGTTATTAGGGATTAATTCCTTAAAGCCAGGTTTTGAAGGGAATTCAAATCAGACCAGCTACCTTCTACAGGCACTGACAGAGCCAGGGGATAAGCAAGCAAGAAAACAGACTCCAGCATCTCAGCTTTGCTACCCTTCATGTTTCAAACTCAGTATGTCCCTCAGGCAATAAATCTTCCTCAAGCAGCACTTTCTTCCCTCCCTCCCCTCTCTCCATAAAAACAGAGAGATAATAGATACTTTTAACCACTCTTCTCCAGGTTCCCGAGCAGAAGCAATGGAGCATATCCATCAGGAGACAAGCTCTCGGCTCTGTAAACCCTGTTCTGAATCCCAGCCTCACCTCTTAATAGCCTTGCAAGCTTGGAAAGTCACTTAACCTCTCTGGCATTAGGGTAAGTGAAAGGAGTAATAGTATCTACCTCCTGCTGTTGAGAGGATTAGACATAATCACCTTAAGCTCATAGTAATTGCTCAATAAATGAAATCTATTCAAATTGTTAATAAGGAAAAAATGAGACTCTTCAGCTTGATCTTTATCTATGGGATTAATTAGTGAATTATTAATCCAAACAAAATGTAAGCCCTCTCAGTGACAATTATGTTGAAGCTGGTAACTTCTAATCTTTTTCTGAGATGAGATAAGGCCTGAAAACGGCTCTCCGACCTCTTCGCATCAAGAGAAGGTAAAATGTGAAACGCTACTACTTAACATACTAAAGCATACGTAATTGATTTTGGAGGGAGGTAACACTTATTAGAAAGTTACTTGATGCCAGAAACTGTTAAAAGTCCCTTGCATGGGCTGATACATTTAATTTTTGCACAGTCTCATGAAGCAGGTACCAAGGTTTCACCTCTCTGCACATTAGGAAACTGAGGTTTATGGAGGTTACATGACTTCTGCAAAGCCACACAACTAGAGATGCATCCAGGCAACCTCCGAGCCTCCTCTTTACCTGTGCACTCTCAAAGGGTTCTGGAAGGTTCTGAAGCTGAAACCTCAGGTTTCTACAACACAGCCATTGAAATTTCCAAAGGTCTTTGGGCCCATTAATTTTTTTTCTTTTTTAAGATGGAGTCTTGCTCTGTCACCCAGACTGGAGTGCTATGGCACAATCTCAGCTCAAGCTCACTGAAACCTCTGCCTCCAGGGTTCAAGCAATGTTCCTGCCTCAGCCTCCCAAGTAGCTGGGATTACAGGCGCTCATCACCATGCCTGGCTAATTTTCATAATTTTAGTAGAGACAGGGTTTTACCAATGTTGGCCAGGCCGGTCTTTAATTCCTGACCTCCAGTGATCCACTCACGTCGGACTCCCAGAGCGCTGGGATTACAGGAGTGAGCTACTGCACCTGGCTGCCCCATTAATTTCAATCCAAATTTGTGTCCAGCTCTCAGTACAGAATTCAGAAAGCAGAAAGCAAGAGAGAGAGAGAGCTCATGCAGACGACCTCCACCTAGAAAAAGAAGCTAGACACTATGAACAGCTCTTTCCAACTCCCTTACCCTTGGAACAGAAGCACCCAGGTCAACAATACTCTGATTACCCTCACCAACACACTGGGTGTTTCTAAGGAGTCTGGGGAACAAGGAACATTGAATGGAGAGAAGCATAGGATTTCTGCCCAAACTCTGAGCTGAATTAACCACCCACTTCTCAATCATCTGGCTCCCCAGTCTCTCCCTCGACCTCGCCACCCCCACACGAACCATTTTTCTTCTGTGTTTATTTGCTCAGGGACCTAGACTCTAGCACGAAGGCTCATTTTTCCCCAGTGTGTTGTACAATAGCGTGCGAAGCAGCCAGATACTTGCCTGTGGCAGCAGCTGAGTGCCATTGGAAGCAAACTAAAATAAAATCCGCAAGCAGGGTAGGAGGGGAGGGACTGGGGAAAGTGCGCACTGCCACTGTTGGCCGAATACTGCTCCAAATAGAGGTCCCCAGGTGCAGAACAGCAGAATCACAGTTCAGTCTTGGCCCAGGGCATGGGGAAGGGGGAATCCATTACTGGGCTGCTGGAGGAGTGATTGCCTGTGGCTTTTAGTTTCCTTTCATAGACTTATTTCTTTTTTAGAACACTTTTGGATTTATAGAAAAAAATTGCAGAGAGTACAGAGAGTTGCCATATATCCACACTCGCTTTCCCCATTACTGACATCTTTTATTAGAAGGGGACATTTGTCAGATTAATGAACCGATATTGACAGCTTCTTATTAACTAAAGTCTGCACTTGGAATGCTTCCCTTGGTTTTCACCTAATGTCCTTTTCCTGTTCCAGGATTCCATCCAGGATCCCACAGTAATGGTATCTTCACTTGCCATGTCTCCTTACGCTCCTCTTAACTGCAGCTCTTGCTTAGTTTTTCTTTATTTTTGAAGACCTTGACAGTTATAAGATGTACTGCTCAGGTACTTTATGAAATGTTCTCCAATGTGGATTGATATAATGTTTATCTCCTCATAATCAGACTGGAATTACAGGTTTGGAGAGGAAAAGAACAGAGGTAAATTGGCATTTTCTCCCAATATATTAATTTTTTTTTTTTGAGATGGAGTTTCATTCTTATTCCCCAGGCTGGAGTGCAATGGCAGGATCTCAGCTCACCACAACCTCTGCCTCCCAGGTTCAAGCAATTCTCCTGCCTCAGCTTCCTGAGTAGCTGGGATTACAGGTGTGTCCCATCACGCTCCGCTAATATTGTATTTTTAGTAGAGACTGGATTTCTCCATGTTGGTCAGGCTGGTCTCCAATTCCCAACCTCAGGCAATCCACCGGCGACAGCCTCCCAAAGTATTGGGATTACAGTCATGAGCCACCGCACCTGGTCCATTAATATATTTTTAAGACAAGTTCTCCCTCTGTTGCCCAAGCTGGAGTGTTGTGGGGCAATCGGAGCTCACTGCAGCCTCCATCTCCCGAGGTTAAGCGATCAAGGATACAAACAATTAATGTGACATGCCTGCTGATGTGACCCTGATCTGTTGGCTGAGGATGTTTTTGGCAGGTTTTACCCCCCCACAACATTCTTCCCTTTGCTTCCCTTTTCCATTCCCTTCCACTCTCTGGAAGAAACCCACCATGTAAAACCAGCACTTACAGATGGAGAATCAAACTCTACCACTTTAAGGATAAGGGATGTACGTACACTGCCTGGGATTTTACTGCACAGGAGACTTGTTTCTCTGCTCCCATGTATTAATTTGTCCATCCATTTATTTCTGTCACAATAGACTCATGAATATTTATTTTATACTCTGGGTCATAATCTAATGCTACTGTCTTTTGCTGTTCACATTGCTTCGGCTTTGGCCATAAGTTCTTCAAGGTTGGCCCATGTGTTTTCTTGATCCACCCCTACTGTTTTTTTATTTTGAAGACTTCATTAAATTTTGGAAATAGAAGTTGCTCCTGATCATCGTGTACATTTCAACTTCTAGTTGAAAGAATACAGACTATATAGCTGTAATCAGCTATAGTTCCAATGGGGTTATTGGAAAATGATCTCAGAAACTATGATGTGGATGCTAAGTGTGTTCGTTGGTACTGAGACATCATGGCTCCTATGTCCTCTGGGCTGTCAGAGGAAGGAAACCTACGCTAACCTGCAACTATCCTATGGCGTTTTAGGACAAACTTCTGCAGAGCACTTGGGTCTCCATATACGAACAATGCTATCTCAAGGTGATGGCGACCTCAGGACTCCCAGTTTATTTATTCATTTACTGATCACTCATTCACTGATTCTTTCAGTAGTTAATGAGTATCTTCTATTAACAAGTGCCATGCGTTTTTGTTAAACACTGGAGATGCATCGCCAGACTACAGACACAAGTGGTTTTGGAGGTTAGTGAGGCTTGGGGAGGAGAAATGTTCCAAATATAGGAATAGCCTGTGCAAAATCTCTGTGAATGGAAGGAAGCAAAACACTTTCAAGGGACTGAAAGAAGACCAGTGCAGCTAGTGTAGAGGTAAAAGGAGAAAACAGGAGGGGAATCAGCCAGGAGAAGAAGGCAGGGGCCTGTGTGGTCATAGGAAGGCCTTTGGTCCTGATCTTCGGAAAGACGTTTGATCTTGAGCCTGTGAAGCTGTCGGTCAGGGACATCAACCTGACCACATCTGCATTTTGGAGCAATGGTTTCACTGCCGTGTGGAGAAGAAACTGGTACAGGTTCAGAGTGGAAGTGGAGAGGCGATGAACACTCGGAGAAAGAAATGAAAATAGGGTGGGGAGTAGGGTGGTCCTGCTGGAGACTGGTGATGGATGCAGAGCAAAAGAAAGCAAAACCTCTCTGAAATATGTTCCGGAAAACTGTTGTCGGTGTTGGTGGTGGTGGGGGTTGTGTGTGTGTGTGTGGTGTGTGATGTGTGTGTGTGTGTGAGTGTGTGTGTTGACATAGAGTCTTGCTCTGTCACCCAGGCTAAAGTGCACTGGCAGGATCTCAGCTCACTGCAACCTCCACCTCCTGGGTTCAAGCGATCCTTCCACCTCAGCCTCCCCAGTAACTGGGACTACAGGCGCATGCCACTAGGCCAACTAAGTTTTGTTTTTTGGTAGAGACGGGGTTTCGCCATGTTGGCCAGGCTGGTCTCGAACTCCTGACCTCAGGGGATCCGCCCATCTCGGCCTCCCAAAGTGCGGGGACTACAGGCATGAGCTGTTTATGTGTTTACGGTTCTAGAAAAGGAGACTACAGGTGAGAAGAAAACAAGATGTGAACAAGTTCTTCACTGAAGGCAGGAAAAGCAGAAAGAACACCAGAATCCAGGAACGTGTCATGTGGATGGCGCCTTATGAGACAGGGGCACTCCAGTGTCCTTCAGATCTTCATCAACATGGATTAAACTCACTGTTCGTTTCTATGAATTTTATGAAAACTAGTGTCGCAAAGAATTTGGGGCAGAAATAACCAAATGACACTATAGGGAACAAAGGGGTAGAGACATCGGGAATCCTAAGATATAAGTCCTCTTTGAATTCAAGGGAATCTTAGAGAAGTGTTTGAATCCCAAGCAAGCAATGCATTTGTGCTTAAAAACCCATCCCACCCAGCTCTCTAGGGACAGCAAACTCTCCTGACACCACCCCCATGCCTAAACCCAGCACCGTGCCCAACACTTAAAAGGGACTGTAAGTATTTTGCAGCTTATTACAGGAATCAAATAAATGCCAAGCTACCTTTGTCAGTAAAACACCAAGGAAGTTAAAAAAATAGGTATCTAGGCCGGGCACGGTGGCTCACACCTGTAATCCCAGCACTTTGGGAGACCGAGGAGGGTGGATCACAAGGTCAAGAGATTGAGACCATCCTGGTCAACACGGTGAAACCCCGTCTCTACTAAAATACAAAAATTAGCTGGGCATGGTGGCACGTGCCTGTAATCCCAGCTACTCAGGAGGCTGAGGCAGGAGAATTGCCTGAACCCAGGAGGCGGAGGTTGCGGTGAGCCGAGATCGCGCCATTGCACTCCAGCCTGGGTAACAAGAGCGAAACTCCGTCTCAAAAAAAAAAGGTATCTAGAAGGACAAATGAGCTAATCCCCATTCTAACAAACAAACAAGCATCGAAATAAATAAATTAATAGCAATCTCTCATACGGCCAAAGGAGTTATTTGAAGATTAGGTTCTCAAACGTGGCTGAAATTCAAGTGCATTTTAGATGCAGGACGTATGATAAAAGCGGCAGCATCTCCCATTGTCTTTCAATGGTAGAGCAGATGATCTTTGGGAAAGACGGGGAGAAACGGAACGAGGGCTCCCAGGTTTATAGGAGGCAGATTTAGCCATCCTCACATTAGAAGCATTTATGGCTCAGTCAGAAATCCTCTCAAAAGAACTTACTTAGGCAAAGCAGTTTCTCCGAGAAAGCAGCCGGCCAGCACCAGCATTCTTATTCACCTGACTTCCCACAGAAACCCTGGCCTCTTGAAATAATTGTTTCTCATGCCCCAAAGCAAATGAACCCCTCTCCCGCTTTAAATCATCCCTTTTTCTCTTTAGTTCATGATTGGCTTTCCCTGTGATGCATGTTGTGTTTGCGAGCATGAAGGAAATTATATAAAAACAAATTGCTTTGTACTGTACCATGATGGCCTGGAAATACTAAATAGATGGGCAAGGCAGTGTCGCAGCAACTTGCAGCTTCGTGCGTTAATGGATGGGATTGAAAACTTTTAGCTGCTTCGACATGATGAATGCCCTTCGTTTCAAACACACAGGATACCCTTTTTTGAGAACTGTATGAATTATTTCTAAAAGTAACGAACGACTTCGCATGGTAACCCAAAGCAAGGACGGGATAAATAGATGATTTTGTTTGTTTGTGTTTTTCACTCCCTCCACTCATAGCTCTCAACTCCCTGCTTTGTTCCCTGTGCTACAAACACAGAGCAAAATAAAATGAAAACTAGCCTTTGGAAAACTTTCAAACTAAAATTTCATTGTGACCAATATCCACGATTGATCATGGATGGGCATCATTATTCCACGTAAACACTACATTTTGGTCATTTGTCATGAATTTGTTTAATTATAGATGGAATCATCGTTTCAACAAATACACACAGTTCATCTATGATGGGTCTAGCAGCATTTCAGGTTGAAGGGTCATAGCAACAAAGGAAACAAACCCCCTGCCTAAACTGCATTTATATTCTAAATGGAGGAAACGAGTTAATACACAACATTCTAGATAAGGAGAAGGGCTAAGGGGGAACATAAAGCAGAGAATGCAGGGCTGGGAGGGCTGGGCCTTGAGACAGCTGGTTGCTTTTTGTTATATAAAGTGATTGGAGAAATCTCTATAGGCTCTCAACTGCCCTTTACCCATCTGTGATACTCCCAGCTCATTCTAATGTCTCCCTGCCCCAGAGACAGAAAAAGCATTAAAAAAGGGTAGGTTTGGCCAGGCGCGGTGGCTCACGCCTGTAATCCCAGCACTTTGGGAGGCCGAGGCGGGTGGATCACGAGGTCAAGAGATTGAGACCATCCTGGTCAACATGGTGAAACCCCGTCTCTACTAAAAATACAAAAAATTAGCTGGGCATGGTGACGCGTGCCTGTAATCCCAGCTATTCAGGAGGCTGAGGCAGGAGAATTGCCTGAACCCAGGAGGCGGAGGTTGCGGTGAGCCGAGATCGCGCCATTGCACTCCAGCCTGGGTAACAAGAGTGAAACACCCTCTCAAGAAAAAAGAAAAAAGAAAAAAAGTAGGTTTGGGTAAATAGAGCCGTGAACTCAAATGTTGGTTCTGCAGTAGAATTACATGCATTTATACCAGTTAAAGCATCTCCCAGGTACTCCCCATCGATGGAATGATGAAAATAATGCATATCTTGTAGGTAGGTTGTAAAATAAATGAGGTCAGGTGTGCAAAGCACCCAACATTTTACATACCTTGGGATATGCTAATGTCCTTATTATGCTCCCGTTTCTGAACGAAATAACATATATTTAATATATTAGAATAGAATTCAAACATATGTGTATGCATACATATAATTACACAGTTGTATATTTAGTACATACACAAATATTCTTTTAGGCCAGGTGCAGTGGCTCATACCTATAATCCCTGCACTTTGGGAGGCCAATGTAGGCAGATCACCTGAGGTCAGGAGTTCAAGACCAGCCTGGCCTACATGGAGAAACCCCGTCTCTACTAAAAATACAAAATTAGCCAGGCACAGGGGCAGGTGCCTGTAGTCTGTTACTGAGGAGGCTGAGGCAGGAGAATCACTTCAACCCAGGAGGCGGAGGTTGCAGTGAACTGAGATCATGCCACTGCACTCCAGCTTGGGCAACAAGAGTGAAACTCCATCTTAAGAAAAAAAAAAAACACAGGAAAAAATACATATACATATATGTATATATGTGTATATATGTATATATATGTATGTGTGTATATATGTATATGTGTGTATTGTCAGGTCGTCGTATGCAAGCCTGGAGCCTAAAAGTCTGAAGTCTTTTGAGCCTTGGCTGATGTTTCCCACCCCCTGCCTGTGTTCTCCATTGTCCCTGATCGTCCAGCGGAGCTTCCCCCAACAAGCCCCTCACCCAACCCTGCCAGCCATCTTAACTGTTCTTATGATAATGTAAATACCTCTCACCCAACCCTGCCATTGTAACTGAACTTGTGGTCATGTATACCCCTTGCCCCGTTGCCCCCACCACTGTAACTGAACTAACTTACTCTGCAGCACTCCCACCCCCCAAAAAACTACCCAAACCTGTAAAACCAACTCCTATCCCACTGCCCTTCTTGGCCTTAGCCCCCCTGCACCCAGGCGAATAAACAGCCATGTTGCTCACACGAAGCCTGTTTGGAAGGTCTCTTCATTCAGAGTGCGCGTTTTTTTCAACATGTATATACATGTATATATGTATATACATTATAATGCGATTCAAAAATATGCATATGCATAGATAATTACACAGTTGTATATTTAGTACACACACGCAAAAATATCCTCTTACAGAGATTATGTATCTTTCCACGTAAGCTAAGCTGCCTCCCAAAGTCAAGACAGTGACTCCATTATGTCTTTCTCTTACGTCATCAAACTCCTGCTCTGTAAGTTCTTGCCACATGCTGTGGTTGAAAGGCAACAGGAGGGCTGGGCACGGTGGCTCATGCCTATAATACAAGCATTTTGGAGGCCAAGACAGGCGGATCACCTGAGGTGGGGAGTTCAAGACCAGCCTGACCAACATGGTGAAACCTCGTCTTTGAAGAAAAATAAAATAAAATAAAAAAGAAAGGCAACAGGGGAAAACTGGAAGGATAAGATGACATATCACAACTGTGTTTTGGTTGCCACCTGTCAGCCAAGTGTCTTCCCTGTGTCTTCATTTCATGCATTTCCTGGTGAGGACCAGGTGCCAGGCCATCCACCACTAAGGGAGGCAGGAGAGTGCCCGCACAGAAACGTAGGCTTCCAAGTTTTCAGAAGCTGATCCAAATACCCATGCACCCACTTGTGAACGAGGCAAGTTTGCTGATGCGTACGACTTGTACTCTTTAAGCTTTTGTTGAGCTCATTAATAAAATAGAATTAATGCCACCTACCTCCTAGTGTTGTTAATGAGGCTTAAATATGAAAATCCATGGACAATGCTTTAGCACCTGGTAATTACTCACAAAAGGGTGGTGATTATCGACAGAGAAGAGGTTGAAAGGTTACCAGGAAAGGGTCTTTCATAGATGTATAGATGCCATTTTTGGCATTCAGGCATCACCTTAGTTAAAGAAACATTCCCTAAACATAGTTGAAACAAGTACTTACAGAGAAGTTGGGAAGTATATTCTAGATCACACTGTAGTGGGTTTTTTTGTTTTGTTTTGTTTTGTTTTTTGAGATGGAGTTTTGCTCTTGTTGCCCAGGCTGGAGTGCAGTGGTGTGATCTTGGCTCACGGCTACCACCTTCTTCTGGGTTCAAGCAATTCTCCTGCCTCAGCCTCCCGAGTAAGTGGGACTACAGGTGCCTGCCACCACGTCTGGCTAATTCTGTATTTTTAGTAGAGACAGGGTTTCTCCATGTTGGTCAGGCTGGTCCTCGAACTCATGACCTCAGGCGATCTGTCTGCCTCAGCCTCCCAAAGTGCTGAGATTATGGGCAATGAAACACTGTGTTGTTTTTTATGAAGTCCACATGTGAATTTTTGTCTATATGCCAGAGATAAATTGAATCCAATATCAATTGCATGATTTTTCACAAACCTGGGACTTTTGGAATTTTAAGGGCTTTGAGAAGGATACTTGAGCGTAGTCAGGTGATGAATAGTAAAAGTCTCTTTTTTACATGTTTTGCCAAGGAGGGACATGCACACATTCACCATGGAAATTGCAAGCAGGTAAGCTCACCACTGTCCCCCATGATATCCCCTGTAGAAGACAAGAATTCTATGCAAGAAAATCAACTTCCCTTCCTTTCCTATTTCCTTAGACCTCTGAATTCTTGGACTTAGAAATTTTATTCATCACTTTTCCTATAAGTATTGGAAAACCAGGCCGGGCGCCGTGGCTCACGCCTATAATCCCAGCACTTTGGGAGGCTGAGGTGGGTGGATCACGAGGTCAAGAGATTGAGACCATCCTGGTCAACATGGTGAAACCCCATCTCTACTAAAAATACAAAAAATTAGCTGGGCATGGTGGCACCTGCCTGTAGTCCCAGCTACTCGGGAGGCTGAGGCAGGAGAATTGCCTGAACCCAGGGGGCGGAGGTTGCGGTGAGCCGAGATCGCGCCATTGCACTCCAGCCTGGGTAAAAAGAGTGAGACTCCGTCTCAAAAAAAAAAAAAAAAATTGGAAAACTATGGGGAAAAATGAAAAAGATATCCAAGCCTCCACTTGTCAATTAGCCCAGCACCTACGTTACCCTTTTTACCATGGGAAATGCCGTGATTTTCTATTTAGCTCTCATTGCTAATGCCAGGTTTGCTTCCCAGAGATGAGGATAAGTTCTCAATAGGACTGTACTGTACTCTCTGCAAGCTGGAGCTACAGTCAGGAACATCGGTGTAACCCTAGTAAGCCATGCAAATTGTTTACCAACCGCTAATGACATATGTCAAGAAGTGAGCCTTTCTCAAAGGGATCCTTTTAAAGGTTGGTGAACAATTTGAGCCTTTCGTTCACCCTCATTATTTTAATCCTACGGGGTAGCTTTACCAAAATCATCGTTTATGCTCATTAAAAGTTGTCCAAAGTGTCCTATTTTACCACGACATTCACATCTGGAAGGATTTTTTTTAAAATCCATTATCCAAAGCTTGAAACATAAAGTGGATGGTAAACAGAGCTCTGCACATCTCTTATCTGACATAACTTCTAAGAGGTAATACTCAGCCTCCTTATCAGCTGAGTGAATTCCACACTCAAGGCATCAGCAAGGTAAGGGATAACAGAAAGTTTTATCTGCTTTGAGCTCTGAAGGGCACTTTTCTGCTTTTTTCTGGCTGCTCTAAACCACTCTAAAATTCAGCTCAAAATAAGCATGTGGGTTTGATTCAACCTCAGAGACAGAGGTTACTGTAGATATGAATTTGAAAGAGATAGGAACCCATGGCATAGCATTAGCTCCCCCGGCCAACAGTGATTCTTTCCCATAAAGACCTCTGCTGTAAGATCCTGATAAAATCAGGAATCAAATCTCAAGATAAGAGATAAGAGTCTCTTTTGAAGTGCTTGACTTCCAAATACGAGCAACTCTGCCTCTGTCCATCTCTATACCCAGCAAGGCATAGCACACCTGTAATCTGTTTTTCCTAGGTCGCTATCTGATATGGCTTGGATCTGTGTCTCCATCCAAATCCCATGTTCAATTATAATCCCCAGCGTTGGAGGTGGGGACTGCTAGGAGGTGACTGGGTCTTGGTGTGGATCCTTCATGAATGCTTTAGCACCATCCCCTCGGTGCTGTCTTCTGAGAGAGTTCCCACGAGATCTGGTTGTTTAAAAGTGAGTGCCACTCTCCCCACCCTCAGTCCTGCCCCTGCCATGAGACACCTCCTCCTGCTTTGCTTTTTGCCATGAGTAAGAGTTCCCTGAGGCCTCCCAGATGCAGATGCTGCCATGCTTCCTGTGCAGCGTGCAGAACCATGAGCCAATTAACGCTCTTTTCTTTATAAATTACCCAGTCTCGGGTATTTCCTTATAGCGGTACAAGAACAGGCTGATATATCATCTCACCAAGCATGGGAAAAGCCGAAATGAGGCAAAGAGCTTTCCCCTGACATAAGGGCAGTATCTGCCATCTAAGTGCCATGTGAGACTCTGTATAAGTGCTTTTTACTGAAGCATCTCATTTAATTCTCCAAGAACCATATGGTGTTGTCTATACCACCTCTCTTTTTTTATTTTTTATTTTTATAAAGATGGGGTTTCACCATGATGGCCAGGCTAGACTTGAACTCCTAACCTCAGGTGATCCACCCACCTCAGCCTCCCAAAGTGCTAGGATTACAGGTGTGAGCCACTGCGCCCGGCCCCACCTCTCTTTTACAGAAGAGACAACTGGGCAAGAAGGAGTTAAATGGTTTGCCCGAGTTTGCACAGCTCCTAAACAATGGAGCTGGAGTGTGAACCCGATGGCCAGACCGCACACGTGCCCCATATTTCAACACGAGGCTATCTCATCTCCTACATTGCTCAAAGCCAAGAGCAAAGACCTCCACCCACACAAACCCATAAAGATATAACCTCCCTCAGAGCACTCTTGTCTCCTTCCCCTTCCCTGACTCCCACACTTAGGATAACCAAACTTGACCAGGTGGTATGAACGGGCTGGGTTTCCTCCACCTGCTCTCACGCCTGAAGGCCTATTTACCTCTTTTCTTGTATTCTGGAGTTCTCTAGACGGAGAGGCAAACATGTCTTCTCTCCAGCTTCTGTATGCTCTGCATGAGGAAATGAGCTCTTGGAGGTCACTGAGGAACTAAATGGTGTTGATTAATTCAACATTCACTCGTTCTTTCAACAAACAACTGCTGTTTAGTTAGAGGAATGGGCCAGGCAGTTGCAGGTAGACTCTGTCAATTTCGATGTTTCCCATCACTGTCCCTGTGTACTGTGAATGTGTCTTATGAAATTATGTGTGTCAATTTCTCTGTGAACACAGGATATAATAATTGTTGATATAGAGGGACATTTTGTTTCTCCTTGCTCTAAGATAAACTTCAGTCTCCTTCACCCAGCCATCTCTGGCGTCCTTCACCCAGCTAGCATCTATGCATATGCAAGATGCAAACCCTCTTACAGATACTCCCAGGCCACCACAGCGCCCCATGATTTACACTGCATTGTCATAGTGAAGAACACTCTTTTCTTTTCTTTCTTTTTTGAGACTGAGTTTCGCTCTTGTTGCCCAGGCTGTGGAGTGCAATGGCGCGATCTCGGCTCACCGCAACCTCCGCCTCCTGGGTTCAGGCAATTCTCCTGCCTCAGCCTCCTGAGTAGCTGGGATCACAGGCACGCGCCACCATGCCCAGCTAATTTTTTGTATTTTTAGTAGAGACGGGGTTTCACCATGTTGACCAGGATGGTCTCGATCTCTTGACCTCGTGATCCACCCGCCTCGGCCTCCCAAAGTGCTGGGATTGCAGCCACCACACCCGGCCCAAGAACACTCTTCACAGCACCTACTGCATTTGTAATTAACTCATGCAAGTATTTATTTAGCATTTATTTTCATGGGTAGATTATGAGTCAAATGAGAAGGAACAAGCCTGCGTGTTCTCAGCTATATCTTTAGAACCAAGCATAATATTCAGCACATACAAAGCCTCCAATCAACATTAGAGATGACGACGACGACGACGACGACGATGATGGCGGCTGAGGATCAGAACCATCTACCGCTCATCATCTACATTACCATGACTTCCCTGGTTGACTGTCTTTATCACATCACTTTACCATTCCAGGAAACTCTTGACCATAAAGTCAAAAGTCCAAACGACTTTACTGCTCATTCCAGGAACCTCTCCAGAGACCCACTGACTCTTGAAGAGAAAGCATCCAATGGCCACTTTCACCCTAAGACTCTTTAAACTCCCCTGTCCAACATCCTTGCCTTGCTCTGTCCATCAATTCTAAACTAAGATAGCATGATCTTTATTCAGTGCAAACACGGCCTTGCATGGAAAGACCCGCCTTACAACACACATCCAAATCTCAATAAATATCCTGACTTTGCCCGTCCTCCTGGGCCACCACCAAGACTCTGCTGAGGTAGTGCTCTCCCAAAATTCACTTAAGCACAAAGCTCAGCTTTGTCTTGTCAAGAGGTTGTTCTGGTAATATGTGAGAGATCCAGCATTTGACATGATTAATATCAACCCAAGACAAGCCTCAATTACCAAGTTATCTCAACTCTCCCCTCCAATATCATATCCTCAAAAAGGCATTTCTTGAGGTATCATCAAGACACTGTGCTGTGTACAAATGACATCTAATAGAGTTTAACTGAGCAAGGAAGGACTGGAGAATCAGGCAGCCGGCGGAAGCGGACGAGGTTCACAGAGTTCCGCCCCCCAACGCAGGCAGGCTGCCTTTACGGACAGAAAACAGAAGTGAGGCGCCGAAGCAGCCTGTTTAGTTACAATCAGCTTTGCCTCACGGAACAGGGCCTGATCCCTCGGCTGCACGGGATCTTCTGAAGCTGGGCTGCCGTGATTGGCTGAGACTCAGCAATCTGTTACAGACACGCACTCCCAAGTTAGGTTTTCAGTTAGTTGACGTGCTAAGTTAGGGGGTAGTTCGTTGAGGAAGGACTCAGTTGCAGAGGCATCCTCAGGCCAAATGTAAAATTTAACGACGCTCTCTACAGTAGTACCTTCTGGCCGCTTCGATTCTCTCAGATGGATTTCTTGCTCTTCGGGTCTCCTCTCATTATTGGCACTATATATAATAAGTATTCACTTGTATGTGTGTGAAAGGAAAATACCTTGGGTCCCCCAAATCACTAAGTGAAAGGAAAAATTCAAGCCAGGAACTGCTTAGGGCAAGCCTGCCTCCCACTCCATTCAGTCATCCCTCTGCTCACTGAGATAAATGCATATCTGATTGACTCCTAGGGAGAGGCTAATCAGAAACTCAGAAGAATGCTACCGCTCTGTCTCCCACCTATCCGTGACCTGGAAGCCCCCTTCCCGCTTTGAGCCTTCCCGCCTTTGCTTTGAGTTGTCCCTCCTTTCCAGATGAGACCAATGTACTTCTTACATGTATTGATTGATGTCTTATGTCTCCCAAAAATGTAGATAACCAAGCTGTGCCCCAACCACCTTGCGCACGTGTCGTCAGAACTTTCTGAGGCTGTGTCACAGGCGCACATCCTCAACCTGGGAAAAATAAACTTTCTAAACGAATTGAGATCTGTCTCAGATTGTCTGCATCCACACCTGTGATCATCAATTCCCCTCTTAGAATGTAAGTTCCGTGAAGGGAGGAACGCAAGCTTGCTCCCAATGCATCTTCACACCTAGGACCATGTCTGCCACCTAGTTAGGACCCAATAAGTGTGAAGGACGATGGAACTGAGGTAGGACGCAGGAGCTGACTCTGAAGGTGGGGGTTCCTACACCTGGTCAGACTGAGGATACGCTAAAACAGGGCTGAGGCAGAAGCAGCTTTCCATTACACATGCCCACCAGCCTGCCCTGTCAGTTTACCACTGCCATGGCAACACCTGGAAATGACCACTCATTTCCTAGAAATGTCTGCATCATCTGCCCGTTACTGTCCATGTAATGAAAAGTGGGTATAAGTGTGGCTGCAGAACTGCTGCTGGGCACACTGCCCTGCAAGGAGCAGCATACGGCCCCTTCAGTAAAACTTGCTGTTTAATACACCTGGTTTACCCTTGAACTCTCTTCTGGGTAAAGCCAAGAATCCTCCCAGACTAAGCACCAATGTGGAGGCGCATCCCTGCACCAGGAGCTGCTTGTCTACCTAGGAGAGACTAAGTAAGTAGGCAAACAGAATGCTTTCCTTTACAAGAATGTAGTGTCTCCCTCTTCCAAATATCACATCGCATCGTATCATCATAATGCCCTAAAAGCTGCCATATATTATTCTTATTTTACAAATGACAGACTGGAGGCTCACAACAATTGTGTAAGACCAGGCCAGCTGCAGTGCCTCATGCCTGTAATCCCAGCAAATCACTTGAGGCCAGAAGTTGGAGACCAACCTCACCAACATGGTGAAATCAAGTGTCTACCAAAATATGAAAATTAGCTGGGTGTGGTGGCACAGGCTTGTAATTCTAGCTACTCGAGAGGCTGGGGCAGGAGAATCGCTTGCACCCAGGTGGTGGAGGTTGCAGTAAGCCAAAATCACACCACTCTACTCCAGCCTCAGTGACAGAGCATGACTGTGTCTGAAGAGAAAAAAAAAAGATTGTGTAAGACCAGGCCAGGTGCAATGGCTCATGCCTATAATCCCAGCATTTTCGGAGGCCAAGGTGGGTGGATCATTTGAGGCCAGGAGTTCGAGACCAGCCTGACCAACATAAAACCCTGTGACTACTAAAAAGAGACAAATCAGCCAGGTGTGGTGGCAGGCACCTGCAATCCCAGCTACTAAGGCATGAGAATCGCTTGAACCTGGGAGGTGGAGGTAGGTCATGTAAGACCAGGCAGTGCGTGTCCTAGACATAGATCCTCCGACAACAGTTGCCATGTTGCATATCACGTGGCACTGGGTATGAGAAAGAGAGGTGAAGAATGACAGATTACCTCCCTTCATCACAGTCACCGGTGCCCAGGAGAGGTTGCTCTGCTAAGATTAGAATTAGAGTGCTCAGCTGACATTTGTAACAGCCAGAGACTCTGTGAAACCCTCAAGCAATTTACATAAGGAGAAGCATCTTTAATTCTCCAGAGACTGTGATTCTTAAGAATGAAGACAAAGCCCAGGTTCAGAGTAATCCTCAATCCAAAGGGAGCCTTACACATGGAAAACGCAGGACTAATCCCCCCGAAATAACTGAGGAAGATGGCTGATTCCAATCGCAAGATAAGTCTTTCTTTAAAATGTGGAATGGGGAGTTTGACATGCATTCGTATTAATTTTTCAAAAAAATCTAGCCCTTCCAAAAACACTTTTTAAAAACGTTCTACATCTATGAGCAGCATGGAAACATGAATAGCTTATGTGGTTTCGTTTTGATTATTTTTATTGTTGTTTGTGGCAAAGATAACCCATAAGGGATGAAAGAAGGGAAGAATGAAAGAAAACAGGAAATATTTCCACTTCAGGAGGGATAAGAGGAGGCTGAGTCATCCAGGTAATTACCTCACATCCTCACTTCAGTTCTTCAACGTGGAAAGAACTTCACTGGAGACCATCTTCCTTTAACAACTGCTGAGCATAATTTGGGAGAAAAAATTTACTAATGACCCTCCATTCAAAAGGTCTGAGAAGGAGCAGTGGGTGGCATATTTAAATGATAATGAAATACCACCACGATAGGGGAAGACACAGATTACCTAATAGACAGAGTTTTCTACATTAATAATGACTTTTAGAGTAAGAATGTCAGAAAACGAGAATAAGGATGAAAAGCCATTTTCCTCCCAAATTTCTCAGGAGATGATCTTTTGTGAAAAGAACAAAGAGGAAGAGGGGTTTAAGACTTAAAGAAAGACCAAGAGATTCATTTTTCCATCTGCCCACTTGAAAATGTCACTTCTCCTCCCTTTTGATGGATTTAAAACTAAAATTCTTATCAGCAATCACTATTAGATGGGAGTTTTGTATCAAAAACCACGGTCTCCTAGAGAAAGGAGACAAACTTCAGAAAAATTATAAAGCTCCAGAAGTTTGCAGATGTACGTTCTGTATTCAAAGCACCTGATTTCATCAGATTTCTCATTAGAAACAAGTGTCCCCATCAATGTAGAATAAAGCATTCCTCTCACACCAAATGAATACAAAATGTCAAGGTGATTAGCATAGAGGAGCCTGTGAGTGGCACGTAACAGAAGTAACCTTGATAAGGTTCCTACCTCCAAATTTGAGGATAGGCATTAAAGAGATTTATCAAATACCAAACACATTTCCCAAAAGCGTTTAGAGGGATAAATGTTATATTTGGAAGAAATGGATAGGAATGTGCATTCCGAACCTCAGAAATCTACACCTAACCCTTTAAGAGATATCTATTTGGACGCCGCTCGGCAAAAGCTACCTAACTTCATTATCTTATTCCCCCAGCACCTCAACCTTGAGCCTCGTGAGGCTGCCTGTGCACATCTTCATATTTAGACGTAGAAACCTTATCAAGGTTGTTTGTGTTATGTGCCATTCGCGGGCTAGTCTATGCTAAGCTCATTGACATTCTGTATTCATTCAATGTGAAAAGAATGCCATGGCAAAACATGCCATCCTCCGTTTCTACTTGTTTTTAATGTAATCTATCTCTAATTCATGTCAATGCCGCCTGCTTCATATAGCCAGAACGCATTTCCATTTGTCCAGCTTCACAGCAGCCTCCTAGTGGAGACCACCACCATCTCTCCCCAGGAGCCCTGCAACAGCTTCCCAACAGATAATCCCTCACACAAGCTTGCCTCCATCCCCATGACCGCAGCAGAGTGGTCCTTTGAAATGCAAATTGACCACCATCAGGCCCGTGCAAAGCAGGGTTTTGATAGTTTGCCAATTCCTGTTGGAATTTAGCACAAAATCCTTACTACGCCCTGTGGTAGGCAGAATAATGGGCCCTCAACAGTGTCCACAGGCTAATTCCTGGCAACTGTAAGTCTTCTGTTTTATTGCTAAGGAGAATTAAGATTGCAGCTGGAATTAAGGTTGCTAATCAGTTGGCCTTATGCAAGAAATTATTTTGAACAATCCAGGTACGTTCACTGGAATCACAAGAATCCTTAAAAGTGTTACCAGAAAGCAGTCCCTATTCAGACTCCAAGAGCTGGTTCTTGGATCTTGCATAAGAAAGAATTTGGGGAGAACCTATAGTGCAAAACAAAAGCAAGATTACTTAAAAAGTACAGTGGGGAAAGAACAGCTACTCCACAGATAAAATAGCTCATTCCTGATGTAAGAGGAGGAACATGCCCACCCTATATACGATACTCATAGGATAACAAAAAAAATCATGGGGAGATGTGCTGTACTACACTAGTGTGTGATAAAGGATTCGTTTTCTTAATTATTTTGCAAAAATCGATATTATTATCTTTAAAGCAAAATTAGAAATCCTTTTGTTCTCAAGACAGAGGAATATTAGGATATTCCTGAGCACGGGTCTGTTTAGTAAACATTATTAATCTGTTCCCTTAACCATAAATATCTAGAGGCTAGGAATAGCTAACCTCCTGGGAATGTGGCCTAGCAAGTCTCAGCCTCCTTTCACCCAGCTTTTATACAAGATGGAGTTGCTCTGATTTAAATACCTCTGACAAAAGCAGAAGTAGAAGGTAAAAGAGAAGTCAGTATCAGAGTGATTTGATGTGAAAGAGACTCAACCTGCCATTGTTCACTCTAAAAATGGGAGGGGGTCACAAGCCAAGGAATGCAGGCAGCCTCTAGCAGCCCGAAAAGCAAGGAAACAGGTTCTCCCCCCACAGAGAGTTCAGAAGAAATGCTGCCCCACTAACACCTTGATTTTAGCCCAGTGAGACCCATGTTAGACTTTAACTTCCAGAACTGTAAGACAGAAAATCTACCCAGTGTTAAACCCTTGATTTCTGACCATTTGATGCAGCCTCAGTGGAAAGCTGAATGCCCTACAAGACCCGAGAGTGGACACCGCCCATCTCTGTGGCTTCATTATGTGCTACTCTCTGTCTATCCTCTTCCTTTTTTCCTTTTGGTTTTCCTAATGCATATGATCCCCAGGTCCCCAGAAGTGCTGTTACCTCTCCCTTGAATGTCTCTCTTTTCCTGGTTCACCCTTGAGTCAGAGGCATTATAACCAGGACAACTCCATCTTGAATAGGGGCTGGGTAAAGTGAGGCCTACTGGGCTGCATTCCCAGATGGTCAGGCACTCTAAGCCACAGGATGAGACAGGAAGTCAGCACAAGATACAGGTCATAAAGACCTTGCTCATAAAACAGGTTGCGGGATGGGTGTGGCAGCTCATGCCTGTAATCCCAGCACTTTGGGAGGCCAAGGTGGGTGGATCACGAGGTCAAGAGATCGAGACCATCCTGGTCAACATGGTGAAACCCCGTTCCTACTAAAAATACAAAAAATTAGCTGGGCATGGTGGCGTGTGCCTGTAATCCCAGCTACTCAGGAGGCTGAGGCAGGAGAATTGCCTGAACCCAGGAGGCGGAGGTTGCGGTGAGCCGAGATTGTGCCATTGCACTCCAGCCTCGGTAACAAGAGCGAAACTCCGTCTCAAAAAAAAAAAAAACAAAAAGTACCTGGAGCAATAAGCGAAACTGCACCTCAAAAAAAAAAAAAAAAACAGGTTGCAGTAAAGAAGCCAACACCCACCAATACCAAGATGGTGATGACAATGACCTCTGGTCATCCTCACTGCTACACTCCCACCAGCGCCATGACCGTTTACAAAAACCATGGCAATGTCAGGGAGTTACCCTACATAGCCTAAAAAGGGAAGGCATAAATAATCCACCAGTTGTTAAAAATAATCATATAAATGGGCAACCAGCAGTCCTCGGGGCTGCTCTGCGGATGGAGTAACCATTCTTCTATTCCTTCACTTTCCTAACAAACTTTTTTCACTTTAAACTATGATAAAACAGGTTGTCGTAAAGAAGCCAGTTAAAACCCACCAAAACCAAGAGGGCACTGAGAGTGACTGCTGCACTCCCACCAGCACCATGACAGTGTATAAACACCACGGAAACAGAAGGAAGTTACCCTACATGGTCAAAAAGGGGAGGCATGAATAATCCAACCCTTGTTTAGCATATCATCAAGAAATAACCATAAAAATGGGAAACCTGAAGCCCTTGGGGCTGGCTACTCTGTCGATGGAATAACCATATTCTTTATTTATTTATTTTTTTTGACTCTATTTTGGATTGTTTATTTGGTTCCATTCTTTTTTTTTTTTTTTTTTTTAATTTTTTATTGGATTATAGGTTTTGGGGTACATGAGCAGAGCATGAAAGACAGTTGCGTAGGTACACACATGGCAGTGTGCTTTGCTTTTCTTCTCCCCTTCACCCACATTTGGCATTTCTCCCCAGGCTATCCCTCCCCACCTCCCCCTCCCACTGGCCCTCTCCTTTTCCCCCCAATAGACCTCAGTGTTTAGTACTCCCCTTTCTGTGTCCATGAGTTCTCATTTTTCATCACCCACCTATGAGTGAGAATATGCGGTGTTTCATTTTCTGTTCTTGTGTCAGTTTGCTGAGGATGATGTTTTCCAGATTCATCCATGTCCCTACAAACGACACGAACTCATCATTTCTGATTGCTGCATAATATTCCATGGTGTATATGTGCCACATTTTTCCAATCCAGTCTATTATCAATGGGCATTTGGGTTGATTCCAGGTCTTTGCTATTGTAAACAGTGCTGCAATGAACATTCGTGTACATGTGTCCTTATAGTAGAACGATTTATAGTCTTTTGGATATATACCCAGTAATGGGATTGCTGGATCAAATGGAATTTCTATTTCTAAGGCCTTGAGGAATCGCCACACTGTCTTCCACAATGGTTGAACTAATTTACACTCCCACCAACAGTGTAAAAGTGTTCCTTTTTCTCCACATCCTCTCCAGCATCTGTTGTCTCCAGATTTTTTAATGATCTTGCTTTCACTTTACAGACTCTACAGACTCACCCTGAATTCTTTCTTGTGCAAGATCCAAGAACCCTTTCTTGGTGTCTGGGTCCAAACCCCTTTTAGGTAACACCTGTACCCAGTTTAGATTATGCGTGAGCTACGCCTAACTCTCCCCAAGCCCCTACGCGTCCCGTCACCTTGCTGCACATCGGTAGATGGCCTGTTTCACAGTCCCTTCGCACCACAGTGTTATCACTCTTGTTAGCACTGAAGCGGTCCTCACATGGTTAACAAGAATTCTGGGCAGAAATATAGTTATAATTAAGCCTCAATCAGGGTGTGTTTTGACCCACTTCCTTCTAACTGAAAGTGACTAGATACCAGCCTTTTGCATCCCCATCATTCCTGCACATACGATTTCTGACACTAGACGCATAAAGCTTCTGTTTAAGAATTGCTTAAGATGTTTATCAGATCCCGAATTCCAGTGAAACAGCTGATGCCACCCAGTTTATAGAAACTCCCATAGGGGAACAGAATCAGCCTGAGAATATGGTTTATAACCCTGTCCATGACTTCACCATGCAGTCTTTGACCCATTACCAATCCCCACACTTTAGCCTTCTCCAAAAACCCTAGCCCTCAGCTCCTCCAAGAGATGGATTTGAGGCTCGCTGCTCCTCGTTCTACAGCCCCATAACTAAACTACTGTCTCTGCTGCGACCCAGTGTCTCCTACTGACTTGCCACACACCAGGCAACAAACCTATTAGAATCACAGCACTTCTTCAAGTTCAAGGTGATCGACTCAGGCTGGGTTGCTTGGCGTTTCCCTGGCTTTACTGTGAAAGTCCCACATCTCAGGACACTCCTCAGGTCTGGAAGTCCTAGGATGACCAGTCACCCTGTCAACTTGGCCTTCCACTGCAGCACAGTGCCTGGCACATGGTGAGTATTCCATTAAATAGTCAATTAACAAGTCAATGGGTTTTGTTTTCTGCCATATTTCACTGCATGCACCTACATTTCTTACCATATTCCACTCCTCTACCTACCCTTCTATCTGATTTTTTTTTTTTGAAACGGGGTTTCGCTCTTGTTACCCAGGCTGGAGTGCAATGGTGGGATCTCGGCTCACCGCAACCTCCGCCTCCTGGGTTCAGGCAATTCTCCTGCCTCAGCCTCCTGAGTAGCTGGGATTATAGGCACGTGCCACCATGCCCAGCTAATTTTTGTATTTTTAGTAGAGATGGGGTTTCACCATGTTGACCAGGATGGTCTCGATCTCTTGACCTCGTGATCCACCCGCCTCGGCCTCCCAAAGTGCTGGGATTACAGGCGTGAGCCACCGCGTCTGGCTTCTATCTGATTTCTAAGTCTGCCCAGCATACTCTATCCTGGGAATTACCCAAATCTGTAATCATGCCTGTCTCCCAGAGCTATGCCACTCCCCATCCCCACCACTCCTCCCATTTCCTTCTCCTGCATTATGAGAATGAGTTCTTGGCTCACTCATTCAACGAAGAACACTTTTATTATGTATCTACCACAAAAGAAAAGATTAAGTACCTCTGGATACATTTCTACCTGTTCAAATTGTTCTGTGCTTTTGAAAGTGAACATAAACAATAATAATGGTCACCTGGTTTGAGAAGTTGGTTAAACATGCACTCTTTGGAGAAGAATTAACTTTTCCAGGTCTCTTGAGTGCTATTTTATGTCTTAGAAGAGGAATGAATTTGGAATTACATAACCAGGTAGCCTCTGCTGGGGATTTCTAACCTTTAAAGTACTCTTTAAGAGAAAGCCAAGAACTTAGATTTCATCCAGTCACCAAGTTTAAAAAATATATATTTTGGTCCCATTGCTCACTTGTATGAGAATTTGTTTTTGCTTGAAGTGTGTTAGGTTGTAGTTTTCAAACTACTATTAATAAAAACTACTATTAATAAAAATACAGGCCGGGCACAGTGACTGAGACCTGTAATTCCAGCACTTTGGGAGGGTGAGGCAGATGAATCACGAGGTCAGGAGTTCAAGACCAGCCTGGACAAGGTGGTAAAACCTTGTCTCCGCTAAAAATAAAAAAATTAGCCAGGCATGGTGGTGGGCACATGTAATCCCAGCTACTCGGAGGGGCTGAGGCAGGGGATCGCTTGAACCCTGGAGGCTGAGGTAGTAGTGAGCTTAGATTACACCACTGCACTCCAGCCGGGGTGACAGAGTGAGACTCCATCTCAAAAATGTAATGAAATAAAATAACACAATAGAAATAAAAATCAAGTCGTATGACTACTAAACATTCAGATTACCTTCTAGGCACACCCCAGAGGTTTTGCTTTAGAACCTACTGACTAATATTCTAGTAATTACCCAGGAATTAGGATGGAGAGAACCTTGACAAAGTTCAAAATTGGCAAGTCGTCTAATGACTAATATATTATTATAAATAGGCCATCTTGACATCATCCCTTCCAAAGCTCATAATTATGGATCAAAGGGAACACAGGTGTAGGTTTGCGTGTTGGAGTGGGAAGGTATTCCAGTGAAGAGGGGTGGAGAAAATACTCATAAAATATTATTCCCAAATGGAAAATGAAGATACCTTTTTATTGTTACCAATAAAATACTAATCAAATGTATCCGACAATAGCATATCACATATTTCATATGCTGTGGACGAAAATTATCTACACAAAACCATCTGGATAAAATTGTCCAAAGTATTGCTTACACATTATGAAGCAGCATAATAACAAAACCTTGAGAATGGAAATCTTGCTTTTCTGACTTTGTGAAAATGCTACCCACTTCGTGAGCTGGCATGCATTGGGACTGAGATATAAGCATGCTGCCTTCCTGATACTGACCAGTTGGTATCCAAGGGGTGTTATCCCACAAGGCAGACATACAGGATGTCTTTGGAAGGATTCTCAAAAACAGGCTGGAGGATTCCTCTCAAACTGTCTCCACAGCCATCATCTCATGCAATTTCCACTCCCCCGCCCCCGACCTCTTTTGAGAATCTTATGGCTTTCAGAGATGAGGAGACAGAGGCCAAAGAATTGGAGAACTGGCAAAGTTCTCCTGGGTGTTGTGTGATGGGGCTGGAACTGAAGGACTCGTTTTAGACTCAATATCCAGCCCTCTGTAAGTCATAAACCCAGCCCTCTCTATGGCACATCAAGAAAAGTGGAACACTCTTCTTAAGATTCTCTCTGCTACTGTCACTTTAATACTTTCATTTTATTTTCACAGAGATGGTCTTATAAAGATGCATGTGCCAAGTGATTACCTAATCTTTCCTAAGACATGTATAAATTACAGAGAAAACAGAGACAATATGTGGCACTTGCTGCTTGACAGCATGTGTCCCTGTAGCCCATACGTCTGCCTCTACTGGGCTGCTTGTAAGAATGTGGCCCCAGCCAGGCGTGGTGGCTCACGCCTGTAATCCCAGCACTTTCTAAGGCTGAGGCTAGGGGATCACCTGAGGTTGGGAGTTTGAGAGCAGCCTGTGTCTAGGTCTAGTCTCTATTTTTAGTGGAAACCCCGTCTCTATGAAAAATACAAAATTAGCCAGGTATGGTGGTGCATGCCTGTAATCCCAGCTACTCCGGAGGCTGAGGCAGGAGAATTGCTTAAACCCGGGACGTGGAGTTTGCCGTGAGCCGAGATTGCACCATCACACTCCAGTGTGGGTGACAAGAGCGAAACCCCATCTCATTAAAAAAAAAAAAAAAAGGATGTGGCCTCCAGGGGTACGACTCTGTTTAGAGACTTACTTCCAGACCACTTGCTTTCCTCCATTCATTTATTTCCACTCCTTTGCCATTTTGACTCTCCCTGTCCACAATATGTATTTGTATTCTCGTTCTTTTTTTTTTTTTTTTTTTTTTTAGATGGAGTTTTGCTCTTGTTACCCAGGCTGGAGTGCAATAGCGCGATCTCGGCTCACCGCAACCTCCACCTCCTGGGTTCAGGCAGTTCTCCTGCCTCAGCCTCCTGAGTAGCTGGGATTACAGGCACGTGCCACCCGCCCAGCTAATTTTTTGTATTTTTAGTAGAGACGGGGTTTCACCATGTTGACCAGGATGGTCTCAATCTCTTGACCTCGTGATCCACCCGCCTCGGCCTCCCAAACTGCTGGGATTACAGGTGTGAGCCACCGCGCCCAGCCTGTATTCTCGTTCTATCACTTGCACACATTTTAGGTTTGCTCTGGTTTGGGTCATCATGGAACAACTTTGGCTTTGCAGGTGGATGGCAGTGACTCCTATTCCACATCCTAGATTCGCTGCTAAGCAACCATTGCTGTTGGGAAGGCACCACACAGAAAGACTTGGCATCAGCATGTCTACTTTAAATGCACCATGAAAGGAGACCAGGGGACCTCATAGGGTCCTCCTTCTTTGGTGTTGTGGGGGAGTGAGAGAAAGGAGAATCAATCTGCCACATGGTGGGTGGATTTCTTCAGGAATGCATAAATTCATAACGTGGATAAATAGGAAGCATCGATAGACTACCTCTATGGAAATAAACTGTGGAGTAATGTAAAGAGCTCTCAACTCTTGGGTTCTAAAGAATGGATCAGATTGAAAAACGCTTTTCTCAATGCCATTTTAAGTTCCTTTAGAAAAAGGACTGCATTGTAAACTGCTCTGGATCGCAAAGAAAAACTGGAATAGTGATTTTGGAGACAGTAGCTTGCCAATAAACGATATTTTTTGAATATGATACAACTCTAACTAGACTCTTTTTTTTTTTTGAGACGGAGTTTTGGTCTTGTTACCCAGGCTGGAGTGCAATGGTGCGATCTCGGCTCACCGCAACCTCCGCCTCCTGGGTTCAAGCAATTCTCCTGCCTCAGCCTCCTGAGTAGCTGGGACTACAGGCACGTGCCACCATGCCCAGCTAATTTTTTGTATTTTTAGTAGAGACAGGGTTTCACCATGTTGACCAGGATGGTCTCGATCTCTTGACCTCATGATCCACCCAGTTTGGCCTCCCAAAGTGCTGGGATTATAGGTGTGAGCCACCATGCCTGGCCCGACTAGGCTCTTTTTAAATGAAGTCACTTCAGTTGTCATGGATCGTTTTCACTCAGGTGTTAAAGGATTTTCCATGTCTCCTCTGACCTTCTGCAGCTACACATCTTGTCTTGCTTACAGTGCTAGTTTACCATCGCAGTCTGTCCTGCTGTGTAAACTGTCTCCACATCTGTCCTCTCATCCAATTTCCCCCGCACCTCTTTAGAGACTCTTATGGCTTTCAAAGATGAGAAGACCGGGGCCAAGGAAGCAGAGAACTGGCGAAGTTCTCCCGGGTGGTGTGTGATGAGGCTGGAACTGAAGCCCACGTTTTAGATTCAACATCCAGCCCTCTGTAGGTTATAAATGTAGCACTCTCTAAAGCACATCATGAGATGTCAGCTCTGTAGGAGGAACGCTGAAGTCCAAAGCTAGCTCTGACATATAATCACCAATGGGTCTTGACTTCTCAGAGCCATCGTGTCCCCATTTCAAGTGAAACTGAAGATACATTACAGTCATTAGGCCTTTTTATTTGCAAGTATCCATTTGTTGGTCCATTTTCCAAAGGAGGAGACCGAGGCTCAGGGAGGTCAAGAAGCTGCTGAGGTCAGAGACTGGCTTCAAAGATGGGGGCAGCGGCTTCACACTCCTGGCATGCCACCTCTCACACCCACCAAATCTGCCTACTGTGAGGCTGGGACACCAGGTAATACCTGGAGAACAATGGTGGATATACAAAATATCACACTGCAGGTTATCTGTCTTGAGTACATATTTTCCATTTTTGTTTTATTTTTTATTTTCATATTCACTGAATTTCTCATGATGATGAAGATGGTTAAGGAAATGCCACTATCTGCAGGTATATTTACCAACAGCACATTTCTACAGCTTCCTTCCTCTCCTGGCTCTCTTCTCTGAGGATGTATTTGTTTAGAGAGATGCATGAAGAATACAACAGCACATAGTGCCAAGACCTACCACCTGGAGCCTGATGCACATTCAAAAATAAGACCGCCACCTTGAAAGCCATCCTATTCCCTTTTGACTCACATTTCTCTGAAATGAATGGAACCATCTTCCCATCTGCCTTATGTGTCTAACACACATTCCAATGTGAATGCAATCTGCAACAGAATCCGATAGTATAAATTGATTAAGGGCTAAGCAAACAGTATTCCCTAAAGAAAACCACAGAAAAATTTTACTATAATTAAACTATCATGTTGAAAGGGGATTTAGTTAGAAATACTAACATGCATAATAGGTATTCCCAGCTGAACTGTAACACGACTCCTGAGATTCCAGGATGACATTATTCACCCTTGGTTGGCAGGAATATGCAACCAGGTCTTCTTAAAATGCATTCACCAACCCAAGTAGATTCAGTCTCCAGAAGCAAATCTCTCTCCCTCTTTGACCACAGGGGAAAAGGCTCTTCTGTCTAGAGCAGAATGGCAAGACCTGGGGCATACGCTACCACCTCCCCTACCTGTACCCATGGAAGACATTGCTAATCAATCACAGCACTTTCCAGCTGAGCTCCCATGAATGCTTCTCAATAGAACTACAGGGATCCTCTACGAATCAGAACTGGGAAACAAATCTATTTTGTCCTGTCCTCTGTCTTATTTCACTCAGCCTGGAATAAAACTCCCTATGACCCAGTCCAGATACATGGATGTGAGAGTGTCTAAATCTATGGGATATTGAAACTTATTTCTCAATATATAAAGACCATTCTGGTATAGTTCACTGACTTTCTTTTTTTGTGTGTGGAGATGGAGTCTTACTGTGTTGCCCAGGCTGGAGTGCAGTGACATGATCTCGGTTCACCATTACCTCTGCCGCCCAGGTTTAAGCAATTCTCCTGCTTCAGACTACTGAGTAACTGGGACTACAGGCACACACCACCATGACCAGCTAATTTTTTATATTTTAGTAGAGACAGGGTTTCACCATGCCCAGGCTGGTCTAGAACTCCTGAGCTCAGGCAATCCGCGCACATCAGCCTCCCAAAGTGCTAGGATTACAGGCGTGAGCCACCACACCCAGCCTCTTTCACTGACTTTCAATTAAACTATCTCTGTGGAGTGGCTGACAAGTTGTCCTTATCTTCTTAAGCACCACTAGCCAGCATTTCTCAATAACCCTAAAGTAATACTCAAATTTCCTCTCCAAGTTCTTATCTCCTTCTTTAATCAAGGAAAATTTATTCAATGGTTAAAATATTTCTCCAGAAAAATCCTTGAGTCTAGTCTTTCTGTTTCCTGCACCCCCCCCGACAAAAAAATAAAATAATTTTAATTCACTTTAATTGCTCTTTGACCCTCAGGTACTCAGTAGTTATGCTCTTCTAAGCGTTACCATAGGGTGGCTTTTTTTTTTTTATTTCTTCAACTAATAAGGCAGTAGAAAATCATCTAGAGATATGAAAAATCACTTTGTTATGAACTGATAAATAAATCTGACAGATGACAAAGGTCTATATAGAAAAGATGTCACTGCTTTCTAGCCATTGTTTTAAAAGCCAACTTCTAATGTCTGTGATCTAAAAATTTAAACATGCCATCTATTTTAAACTGAATTCCACACACACAAATAAGTCTGAATCCATTTCTGATTTTTTTTAAGAGTTTTCAGAGGTGTGGAAATGACTGGACCATTTCATAAACCAAACTATGAAAAATCAAGGATGAAAAGCTAATGAGAAATGTGACAAGTGATAGAAAAGAATGTGAGGCAAAGGAGAAGTTACGGTGACAATGGGAGATTTGAATAAACACTGAAGACAAAGCCGACAAGAAATGGAGAAATCTCAGGACTGAAACGATAGAAGTAGCAATCCAAAAACAAAACAGCTTGCCTATTTATTCATTTAGAGACAGAGTCTCACTCTGTTGCCAGGATGGAGTGCGGTGGCGTGATCTTGGCTCACTGCAACCTCCACCTCCCGGGTTCAAGAAACCGTCCTGCCTTGGCCTCCTGAGCAGCTGGGACTACAGGCACACATCACTATGTCCAGCTGTTTTTCGTATTTTCAGTAGAAATGGGTTTCACCATATTGGCCAAGCTGGTCTCAAACTCCTGACCTTGTGATCCACCCACCTCTGCCTCCCAAAGTGCTGGATTACAGGTTGAGCCACCTCGGCCAGCAACAAAAGAGCTTTAAACAATATGAAAGGGTATAGCATAAGAAAGAATGTCTGGCTGGGCACTGTGGCTCACACCTGTAATCTCAGCACTTTGTGAGGTTGAGGCAGGTGGATAATTTGAGCTCAGGTGTTTAAAACCAGCTTGATTAACACGGCAAATCCCTGTCTCTACAAAATATGCAAAAAAAAAAAAAAAAAAAAAAAAGACTGGGCATGGTTGTGCATGACTCTAGTCCCAACTACTTGGGAGGCTGAGTCAGGAGAGTTGCTTGAGGCTGAGAGACAGCCTTTGCATCGAGCTGAGATCACACCACTGCACTCCAGCCTAGGTGACAAACTGAGGCTATGTCTCAAGAAAGAAAACAAAACAGGAATGTCAAATATCAAGGACCTCAAGACATGACATCGGATCAATAATAAGACACAAAAATAAAAATTCTCAGTCAGATTTTAAATAATGATTATGATCCGTGAGAATGGCCCATGTTCTGTAAGGTGTAGCTAATACATTGATTATCTGTGTTCTATAACTTTCATAAGAGGGGGGCTTCATCAATGAAGGATTCATCTCTACATGTTTTCATCTACCCTTCTAGTCCATGGCACGGTTTGTGCCAACTTTCTCTTCTCTGAACATTTAGAATATCCTTTATGACTCGCTAAAATAGTAGACTCCTAAAACCAAATGGTCAGGAGAGAGTATTGTTCTCCACCACCTTTCTGTTCCCAGAACCCCTAATGTGACCACCCAAGCCTTGATCACAAGTGTGTACGTGTGTGCATGTGTGTGTCTGGAGATGTAACGGCACGCTATGCTCTGATAGGAACATCTTGGGAAGGAAAGAAGTCATGTGCAGGGAATTTAAATCAATTAACCATAGTCACAGAGTCAGTCGTGTCTCTTACCTTCAACATTATTCCTGCCATCCCTAATAGTTTTCTCTATTAATGTAGCTTACAATTGCTACTCAGCCTTTCCAATATCTGCTTGATGCCTTCATATGTTCTGAAATTTTGACTCTCATGGAGAGTCTAAAGTCTTATTTATGTCTTACCATTATTGTTCCCTCCAGTGTAGCTAAAATGCCTCACACAGTGACAGGTACATAATAAACACTCAGTAAATGCTGCTTGATTGAATTTAGCTCTTCCCACCTTCTACGTTGCCATGCAAGTCTCTTAATATTGCTTTCATTTTCATAGCTATTCATTCAATTATTCTTCCTCAAACCTTAAATGAGGCAGGCCACCCCTCCTCCCAGGCATCCACATATTAGCAGTTGCTTCATTCATCTTCCATTTACATCTAACTAAACTAATTATTTCCCTGCTACCTCACACCCCATTGGTGTTACACAAACCGCTGAGACGGCCCTATCTCCTGCAGGCATCGCTTGTATCTTTTCAGCAGCCTGTTGTAACCGGAGTGACAGAACTATTAAGAATGTCAGCCCTCGATGCATGAGAAACTCGTGTGAAACAAATGGCGTCATCCCAGGCAGGATGGAAGATGGCAGCAAAGGGAAACTCAGGAACCAGCAAACCGCCCTCCCCCCCCCAAGCAAACTTTAATAGGGGAAGAAGAAACTGTATACATTTCCAGGGCAATACATATATAAATACAATTTAAAAATAATTAAATAAAAGGTAGGCCAGGCATGGTGGCTCACGCCTATATAATCCCAGCAGTTTGGGAGGCCAAGGCAGGCAGATCACGAGGTCAGAAATTCAAGACCAGCCTGGTCAACATAGTGAAACCCTGTCTCTACTAAAAACACAAAAATTAGCCAGGCATGGTGGCATGTGCCTGTAGTCCCAGCTACTTGGGAGGCTGGGGCAGGAAAATTGTTTGAACTCGGGAGGTGGAGGTTGAGGTGAGCTGAGATCATGCCATTGCACTCTGCTCTAAGCACCAGAGCAATACTCTGCCTCAAAAAAAAAAAGAAAGAAAGAAAGAATTAAATAACTAAATGGTAAAACCAAAAATAATCACCTGATTTCTACAGGACTTAGAACATACTGGTGGTACTCTCTGATGCACCAAAGAATTGAGCAAATGGTTGAGATTTATGTCACATTGAATAGAAAACAGATAGATTAACAGAGAGATGATAGTTACACACACACACACACACACACACACACACACATACACACACACACACAGAAAGAGAGACAGAGAGAGAGAGAGAGAAACGAAGAATCTTCCAGGCCTGGTGTGGTGGTTCAGGCCTATGATCCAAGCACCTTGGAGGCCAAGGCAGGTGTATCACCTGAGGTCGGGAGTTCAAGACCAGCCTAACCAACATGGTGAAACCCCGTCTTAAAAAAAAAAAAGAATCCTCCAATTTCTTTCTATCCCCATAACTCACCCCTATTCCAAGCCAATTCACATTGATTTATTTTATTTTATTTTGGGACAGAGTCTCACTCTGTCAGCCAGGCTGGAGTGCAGTGGCGCAATCTTGCATCACTGCAAGCTCCACCTCCTGGGCTCAAGCGATTCTCCTGCCTCAGCCTCCCCAGTAGCTGGGACTACAGGAGAGCACCATCATGCCCAAAGAATTTTTTGTACTTTTATTAGAGATGGAATTTCACCATGTTGATCAGGCTAGTCTCAAACTCCTGACTACAAGTGATCCACCTGCCTTGGCCTCTCAAAGTGCTGGGATTACAGGTATGAGCCACTGCACCTGGCCCCAGACTATTTCAATAAGCCTCTTAACTGTTCTCTTTGCCCCCTCTTCAAGCCTTCTTCAACAGAGTAGCCAGATCAATACTTGCCTAAAAAACACAAGTATTACGACCTTCCTTACTTAATAGATGCCCAGGGCACTTAGGATACAATCCGAAGTCTGTACCTTGATGATATATCTCATATCTGCTCTTTCAATTCCATCCTACATCCCCTTCAAGGACTCTCTTCTAACCATACCATCTTTGAACTCCTGAAAGCACCAGTCTTGGTTCTTGCCCACAGACTTTCCCCTAGAACATCTCCATTTAAATGCCACTTCCTTCATCACCTACATTAAATGATCACACTCGGCATACACTCTTATCACATGCTGCGTGTTTACCTTGTGGCACTCACTGTGACTTGTAATTAAACTTTTTTATTGTACAATTACTTACCTAATATTGGTTTCCTCTAGAGAAAGAAAGACCCTGAGTCTAGGCAGTACGCGTGTCTGGTTCTCCCAGTGTGTGTCTCGCGGCTAGCACAGAGGAGCATTCACTATGTATTTGCTGAATGAATGAATTGCTCTAGCTCCCTGCTTGATTCAGTAAGAGAGCAATTCCAGTAAGGAAGAGACGAGGAAGAGCACCCCAGGGATTGTAAGGGTAGTGTTCTGATTCCTCACCTTTGACCATATCCCTGATCAGAGCCCTCATAGTGGGGAATAGAGGGTTTGAACAGAAACGTGACTTTGAGCTCAGTACTATGAGGGCTGCCGTGCAAGGCTTCTTGGGAGCCTTTGTGCAGGTGTGAGACCTTCAAGTTCTTCAAAACATCATGTTTGCAGAGTCAGCCTTAGGAAAGGAGCTTGCAATCTGTTTCAGCTACCACTTTGCAGGGTAAAACTATGTGCACCGAATAATGAGGCATTCTTAAACTTCAGCCTGGAATAGTTCTCCTTCCTCTACTTCCCTATCCTTATGACTATTTATTAGAATATTTTCATACTAAGTATTAAACTACAGAGATGCATACATACACATACACACACACACACTATAGTACAGTGTGCTCATGTTCCTCATCTTTCTTCACATGGGGCAGAAGGGAAAGAGGAAGAAAATCTCCACAATAGAAGTTTAGATTTTAAAAAACATACTAGATGTCAACTTCATCACCTTTAGTTTTTTTTTAAATTTTTGTTGTTTGTTTGCTTGAGACAGAATCTTACTTCTGCCACCCATTTTGAATACGGGTTTTGAAAGAAAAGGTTAACTTCAGAAAGAAAGGTAGAAAGGACAGAGAGAGTTGGAGGGATTGGGTGACCACACAGCAGACAACTTCAAAACGAACTTCAGAACCAGCTGCTGATTTCCTCGGGACTCCTGCTTTCACATAGACACCTCCTTTCCACCCGCTTGCTGATTGGATCCTTGTCTTTCATTTTCTCTTTTCTCTCTTCCCCCTCATCAGAGCACAAGGTTGTCTGTAACTAAGCAGAGCAGTAATCACTACTCCCTTTTGTTGAAATGATTACTGCCCAACTATACTCCCCGGGTCCCACTCTCTATCCTAAAAGATTTATCCCTAACAGACATCCCCTTCTCCCAAAAAGGAATTTGTATTTAATCTTCACGAGGGACCTATGAGTTCCTATTGTCATCCTCATTACAGAAGATGAAACTGGAGCTAAGAAGGATTAAGTAACTTTCCCACTTTGCATACATGGTGAATAGAGAGCCAAGATTTCTTGTCTGTCTCCTAGGCTATGCATTTTCTACTGGGACTGCTGCTTCTTTATTTGAATCTTAATGAAATAGTAGATGTGACCCATTGGGTCTATTGAGCATAAACATCCAAAAGAATCCTAGTTTATTTTGCCTCATGATGTACAACATCAAAAAAAATTATTTCCATCGATTTTTCGGGGAACAGGTGGTATTTGGATACATGAGAGTTCTTTAGTGGTGATGTGTGAGATTTTGGTACTGGCATCACCTGAGCAGTATACACTGCACCCAACTTGCACTTTCATCGCTCATCCCCCTTCCACCTTTTCCCCTCAAGTATCCAAAGTCCATTCTTTTTTTTTTTTTTTTTTTTTTTTGAGAAGGAGTTTCACTCTTGTTGCCCAGGCTGGAGTGCAATGGCATGATCTCAGCTCACCGCAACCTCCGCCTCCTGGGTTCAGGCAATTCTCCTGCCTCAGCCTCCTGAGTAGCTGGGATTACAGGCACGCGCCACCATGCCCAGCTAATTTTTTTGTGTTTTTAGTAGAGACGGGGTTTCACCATGCTGACCAAGATGGTCTCGATCTCTTGACCTCGTGATCCACATGCCTCGGCCTCCCAAAGTGTTGGGATTACAGGCGTGAGCCACTGCCAAAGTCCATTCTTATGACTCTGCATCCTCATAGCTTAGCTCCCAATTATGAGTGAGAATATATGATACTTGGTTTTCCGTTCCTGAGTTACAGCACTTAGCTTCATAGCCTCCAATCCCATCCAGGTTGCTGCAAAAGTCATTAATTCATTTCTTTCTATGGCTGAGTAGTACACCATTGTGTGTGTGTGTGTTTGTGTGTGTGTGGGGGGCACAGTTTCTTCACCCACTCATTGACTGATGGGCATTAGGGCTGGTTCCAGATTTTTGCAATTTCAAATTGACAATGTACAACTTTTATACGTTTCCATCAAGTGAATTTTCAGATGCTACTGTTGGAGTATATGCTCCATAAAACTAGACTGGGAACACAGGGCATGCAACAAAGCCCTTATACATGAATTTACGGATAGAACAGTAATACACTGTGGGGAACGCTGCTGTGTGAGGCCCCTAGGAAATGGGCCTTGCCATACAGTGAGCTTGAGCCCGGACACAGATCCCCAGTTGGGGGAAGTCGAGCTGAAGGAAAGCAGGAACCGAGAGAGGGATTCTGCTATTCAAAATAATTAACAGACATTACTTTATGGATATGAGGACTTGGGAGTCATTGTGTCCACTTTCGGTTCCTTATGTCTTATTGCTTCATTGTGTTCATTTTTGGATCCTTGCTACATTAGCTGTAAAATATTAACTTCAGTATTTATAATTGTTAAGTATTTACTGGGCGTAACTTACTTACCTTGTGACTTAACTTCAGTATTTACAATTGTTAAGTATTTACTGGGCGTAACTTACTTACTTTGTGACTTAAGTATTCCATTATACTTATCTGATGTAAGGAGACTTGTGATTTTATGGTTTATCTCATGGAAATAACTTTTGTGTTTTATGTAAGCAACTCTACTTGTAAAGTATATAATCAGACCCTGAGCACAATAAAGTTGATTGATAAAGCATAGCTTCTCATCCCTCCAGACCCCTTCTGTCTGTCATCTTTTATCTTCCACTCACCCCCCTACCCAGGTTGGGACCCTCTTGCTGGCCAAGAGCCCCCGGCAGACATGCTGCTCTTGTCAATCCACAAGATTGGAGAACCATTAGACCTTTGATTTCCAGACTCTCCTAACTGTTGTCAGGAAATAACACAACATTCATAGCAGATTAGGCAAGGAGAAAGGCTCCTGGCTTGCATCTGCATCACAAATAATGTCTTGCACCAGAATCTATGTATTCTGGAACTCCTTTTTCTTTTCTTGGACATTATCATGTCATAGACCAATGAGTTATTTTCCAACCAAGATTCCTTCTCTATTACGTGAGTTTCCTAAAGGTATAGATTCTATTTGACTCATATTTCAAAGTCATTGCCTAGTTACTCTTAAATACAATCTGAGTCCTCATTGTTGGCAAATAAAAGGCAGCTAAGAGTAGAAAGCCCAAAATACAATGAACTGACTGAATTAGCAACATCCATTAAAAAATGAGTTAATGAAATATATCCAAAGTCATAAAGATGCTTCTATCCTTTGAATAATACTTCTCAGGCACTTACCCCAAAGAGGAAAACACTATAGGTCCTAAGAAATGAACTCTAGTGATACTGGTGTTAGTGAGAAAAGCAGAAACCTACTAGGTATTCTAGGATAAAGGGTCAAAACACCACACTGATGATATATTGCGTGGCCATTGTAATTATGATCTCAGGGAATGAGAGAGAAACATGTAAAGTAAAATAATGCTCATGCCGCTCAGGGAAGAAATAATAACACAAACCACAAGCCCACGATGACCACAGCTTTGGACCATATATTTGGACAGGGATGGCACAGGAAAGTCAAAAAGGAGGACGGTGGCTTCTGGATAGTGGTGCGCATTAGAGCAATTCAGGCTCAGGTGAATGTCATTTCCTCAGTGTTGTCGGAGAGTTGTCTGTGTGATAAGTTTAACGTGAGCACAGAGAAGGTCACTGAGATTTGGATTCTGTTCCAAAATGAAAGGCAAGCATTTGGAGCACAGCCTCCAGGCAAGGAAGCCCAACTCTGCACGCAAGACATGGAGAATCCCCTTCCAGGAGCCGGACCTGCGCCAGCCATAGTGTGATTATGCTCTCGGGCCATCTGCTCCGGAGTTGTGAAGGCAATCGTGTGTCCTCCTGCCTGGACGTCAGGGAGGACACCGATCACTAGTCAATCTGCTCGAAATTGCCTCCTATGATTAGTGTGTAATGACTCAGGTAGGTCATGGCCACGGATGTTTCTGTTATTAATGCATTAGCAGCTGTAAATGGGCATTGATTCTGCACAGAGTGCAGCTTTATGGATTTGGTGGGAGCGTCTGCCCCGTGAAGCATAAATGGTCACTGCTGGATGAGGAAACAACCCTGAGAGGGCAGTGTCCTCTGGGAAGGATGAAGACAGACAGCTAGGTGAGAAAGGAGAGAAGCTGGGCTGGGACAAAGAGAAGAAAGTACTTCTATCTGGGATACTCCTTGGTTCTCTCTCACATCTGAAATCAAACTAATCACATCGTTCTGAACCCTCCCTGGGATTGGCTGGTTAGTGACAGTTAATATAAGGTCAATTATTTTACTTAAGATTTTATTTCACATTTGAATGTTATGACTGTATGGCACCATGTCTGTCTGTTCACTATGATATCCTTCATACTCAGCAAGAATCCAGCATCAAAAGTTTTCCAGTTATTTGTGAATGATGGAAGGAAGGAATGATGGCATTACCAATACAAGAATGTGACTTCTGGGCAGGTGTGGTGGCTCCTGCCTATAATCCCAGTACTTTGGGAGGCTGAGGCAGGTGGATCACCTGAGGTCAGTAGTTTGAGACCAGCCTGGCCGACATGGCGAAACCCTGTCTCTACTGAAAAATACCAAAAATTAGCCAGGGGTAGTGGTGGGTGCTTATAATCTGAGCATGTGGGAGGCTGAGACAGGAGAATCACTTGAACCTAGGAGGCTGAGGTTGCAGTGAGCTGAGATCGTGCCATTGTGCTTCAGCCTGGGCAAAAAGAACAAACTCCATCTCAAAACAAAAACAAAAATGTTGACTTCTACATCAATGTCATAGCAACCTGAGCTGGAACGTACTACCATCCCGTTTTACAAGACAATTTATTAATCTTAGACAGAGGGACTGAGGTCCAATGAGAGTTAACCAATTTTCTACCAATGCATTTGCACGTATACACACCTCATGCACACAAGTCAATCAGTAGGACAGGAGATTCCTTCTCAGTATGAAATCATTCTGAACAGCAATAGCAGGCATCATTATCACCGTTTAATGAGTGCCAGCTCTAAGCCCGGCATGGAGTTGGGTTGGTATTTTCTGACGCAAGGATCTGCAATTCAAAAGAAACTAAGCATACATTTTAGAAAAGAAAAAAGAGCATTCTGGCTATCGATACATGGACAAAGTTGGTGGGTGTTTTTTTTTGTTTGTTTGTTTTTTTGCTTTGGAGCTTCTCAAAAGTTGGAAGAAATTCCTAGCCGTTTCTGTATCTTATTAACCAGCCGATTTCATCAAAATTTTGGCTCATTCTTTGTGACTTCCATAGCCTTCTACCGGAATTACCAGTAGGAATCAAGTGACTGCAGATTCACCAGGGTCTTCAGAAAACAACCCGACATCCTCAGGTTGGGACAGCAAGCAGAGCTATGCTTTAGCTTAAATGAAGGGATTCAGCAGAAATACCATTACTGTTTTTCTTTTATTGGTAACTGGTAAATGATTATGATAAATAGAAAGATTTCACCTCAATAGAAGTGGCTTTAACACATAAGTTAATTAAAAAGTTAACTTTAACAAATGCAGGTGAAACTTGCTTTCATTCTTTATAATTCTTAAGTTACTTTTTTTTTCAGACAGGGCTTTGCCTCCTCCAGGCTGGAAAGCAGTGGTGTAATCAGCTCACTGCAGCCTTAGAATCCTGGGCTCATGCGATATTCCTGCCTCAGCTTCTGAGGTAGCTGGGACCACAAGTGCACATCACCATGCATGGATAATTTTTTAAACATGTTTTGTGGAGATAGAGTGTCACTATATTGCCCAGGCTGGTCTCAAACTCCTAATCTCAAGTGATCCTCCCACCTCAGCCTCTCAAAGTTCCGGGTTTATAAGCATGAGCCACCATGGCTGGGTACCTTTCCTGTGATTCTTTAGTACAACCCATGAATGTGGATCAAACTATATTAATATCAGTTTCTCATTATAGCAAAGAGAAAGCAAAATGCCTGTTCTGTTTTAGTTGCAAACCTAATTTAGCTATGTGGTACACTGCTGAGATTCATTGTGGTGGTTGGCAAAATATTAAGGGAAATGCTAGGGAAAGTTGCAAGATTATAGTCTCAAACCTTTTGGAAGACTCAAAGGTTTTTATTAACTTATGGAATGGGCTGAAGACAGCCAGTCCTTATTGTAGAGCATTACGTAATAGAGTGAAGATTAAGGATAAACAGAAGCTTCTCGAAGTAACTCTGTTTACCTCACCTTTCCTTTGTCTTTGACTCTGTTTACTCATGTAAAGTTTGTGCTGGATGGTCCTCTTGGTGTGAGGTTGTAAGGGGATTACTGGCCAGGTGCGGTGCCTCACGCCTGTAATCCCAGCACTTTGGGAGGCCAAGGAAGGCAGATCGCAAGGTCAGGAGATTGAGACCATCCTGGTCAACATGGTGAAACCCTGTCTCTACTAAAAGTGTAAAAATTAGCTGGGCATGGTGGGGCGTACCTGTCTCAGCTGAGACAGAGAATTGCTTTAATCTGGGAGGGAGAGGTTGTAGTGAGCTGAGATCGTGCCATTGCACTCCAGCCTGGGCAACAAGAGCAAAACTCCAACTCAAAACAAAATAAAAAAGAAAGGGGATTGCTGGTTAATGGTGTTTATTCTGGGCCCCAGAACCAAAACCTTTTATCATTCATAAAACTGCTCTTTTAACCATGTTAATTATCCACAAGCATGTTGACTTAGAACCTCTGCTATTAAATCTATACTGAATAAACGCAAGGGGGAACAGTAAGTAGGGGTCGATTAGCTGCAGTCACCCTCTGAGCCACCAGTGACCATCTCTAGCCCACTCAAATCACTGTACTGGGCGTGTCTATTTCATTTATCCATTGCTGAGTCAGGGTCTCCAGGACAGACCTCCACAGACAGTGATCAGTGTCTCAGGTGGTGACCCCAAAGCAATCAACACCACAGTACTCTCTCTGGTCCGAGAAAAAATGGGCTAATTTCTGTACACAAGTCGGCCAGGGAGGGACTGACTGGTTCTGGTCATGACTCATTCATCTCTGCCTTGCTGAGATAATGATACTTCCCTTCAACCTACTCTTCTGTGGCCTAGTTTCTATATCTCTTGTTCGTTTTCTGAATTCCAAGTGGGATGGGGCCCTAGTTAAAGACCATTTGATATAGAGCATGTGTTCTGACCCGAATCACAATTGAATTGTAATCTCCAGTGTTGGAGGTGGGGCCAGGTGGCAGGTGATTAAATCATGGGGACTGTTTCTCATCAATAGTCTAGTACCATCCCCTTGGCACTGTCCTCGCAATAACGAGTGAGTTATAACAAGATCTGGTTGTTTAAAGTGTGTGGAGCCTCCTCTGCCTCTCTTGCTCCTGCTCTGGTCATTTAAGACAGGTCTGCCCCCGCTGTGGCTTCTGCCATAATTGTAAGTTTCCTGAGGCTTCCCCAGAAGCTGAGCAGATGCCAGCATTGTGCTTCCTGTACAGCCTGTGCCTCTGTGAGCCAATTAAATCTGTCTTCTCTATAAATTACCCAGTCTGAGGTATCTCTTTATAGCAATGTGAGAAAGAACTGACACTTTATTCTGGTTCAATTTCTTATTATCAGTATTGCAATGAGGACAGTGAAACCAGATTGGTCAAATGTGTTGTTAAGAGCTGTGTGATTCTTATACGCAGGAGCTAAATCAAGTGGACCTGTGGACTTAGAGTATTAACTGTGGAGACTCAGAAGGGTGGGAGAGTGGGGAGAAGCTGAGGGATGAGAAATTATTTAATGAATAGAGGGTACTCTACTAAAGTGATGGTTACGCTGAAGGCCCAGAGTTGGCCTGTGCTGTGGTTCATGCCTGTAATTCTAGCACTTGGGAGGCTGAGGAGGGTGGATCACTTCAAGTCAGGAGTTTGAGACCAGACTGGCCAACAAAGCAAACCCTCTCTCTACTAAAAATACAAACACGAGCCAGGAATGACGGCGCACACCTGTAATCCCAGCTAATTGGTGGGCTGAGGCACTGGAATAGCTTGAACCTTGGAGGCGGAGATTGCAGTGAGCTGATGAGTAACACAACACTGTACTCCCACCTGGATGGAAGAGTGAGACTCCATCACACACACACACACACACACACACACACACACAAGCCCAGACCGCACCACTATCCAATACATCCATGCATGGACACCGTACTTGCAACCCCAAAATTTACAGAAATTAAAAAACATTGAACAAATAAACAATGTTTTCAAAAGACAGTTATGTGGTCAAATCACAAGCAGTGTGATTAAAAAATCCCTGCATTTTTCAAAGGTTGATCTACATTTGGGGTATGCGGGTGCTATGGGCAGTCACTGATGACAGAAGGGTCATTTCAAAGTACAGACTGTGATCACCATCACAGCACTAATTCATGCAACTCAATGAAAAACTCATTCAAAATATGCACCTGCGTGTGACTTTTACAGGTGCTAAGGATACAGCAGTAAGCAAGACAGACACACCCCATGCCCTCAGAACTCCTCCAGTCCAGTGGGGAAGGCAGATTGTGCGCATGCAGTCAAAGTGGTCATCAGGGAGCGTCATGAGAGCTGGGGCAGATTTTAACTGGGTGAAAATGATGGAGAAGAAGCAGGCTGACAGTGGGGTGCTGCCTGGGCTTCCCTCTTCCTTACCCAAACTACCACCATACAAACTTCCCTGATAACTTCCATTCTTGATCATCCTCCTCTGTCCTAACAATAAAGAAGCAGAAGGAACTGTAGTTCTTTTATCTCTCTTCCTTCTCTTTCTCTCTCTCTACCTTCTCTTTCTCTCCCTCTCTCTCTCCTCCCTTCCTCATCTACTCATTCAATTAAAGAAAGATCTGCAGAGTTCCTGCCCCTTGTAGAGCAGAGGAAAGCCGGGAAAAGAGCTCTGCTATGCAGCAGCTTAGGAGACATAAGAGACATTCATAGGGAAAGTGTAAACAAGAATGTGTGGGGGTGGCTGGGGGCTGGTGAAGTGTCAAAGCAAATGCGATGGTCAGTGGGCATTATCTAGACGAGTTGTCCTTCCAGACCATATACTCTGAATGCATCTGACATGAAACCCACTGTGGCTGACCATGACTTAAGGTAACAACCTAGGTCATGCCTGTTCTATGTGCTAGACCTCGTTCTCTCTCCCTCTTATATTCCAGCTGGTGCCTTTTAACCTCTTCGACTTGCAGCCCATCTGCTGAATTTTGCATGTAACAGAATTGCACCTCCCTAGAAGGCAATCGCTGTTGTTTTTCTTTCGACAGCTCCTTACGCTGTTCCACTCTTGCTGCCTGTTCCACTGAAACCCAGATTCTGAAATATGATCATAGGGTCAACTTTCTACCTTGAAAGTTGGCTTAGGATTTTCTTTCCTTTTCTTTTTCTTTTTTTTTTTTGAGATGGAGTTTCACTGTTGTTACCCAGACTGGAGTGCAATGGCATGATCTCGGCTCACCGCAACCTCTGCCTCCTGGGTTCAAGCAATTCTCCTGCCTCAGCCTCCCGAGTAGCAGGGATTACAGGAACGCACCACCATGCCCAGCTAATTTTTGTATTTTTAGTAGAGACGGGGTTTCACCATGTTGACCAGGACGGTCTCGATCTCTTGACCTCGTGATCCACCCGCCTCGGCCTCCCAAAGTGCTGGGATTACAGGCTTCAGCCACCACAACCCGCAGGATTTTCTTTATCCTACAAAGGGCAATCAAGTAACTGAAGTAGACAGAAAAATTTATTATCAGGAGGGCTTAACAGAGATCTATTCAGAAGTATAGACTAAAAGAATAGAAAAAATGCTCATCATCACTGGTCATTAGAGAGATGCAAATCAAAACCACATTGAGATACCATCTCACGCCAGTTAGAATGGCGATCATTAAAAAATCTGGAGACAACAGATGCTGGAGAGGATGTGGAGAAATAGGAACACTTTTACACTGTTGGTGGGAGTGTAAATTAGTCCAACCATTGTGGAAGACAGTGTGGCGATTCCTCAAGGCCTTAGAAATAGAAATTCCATTTGACCCAGCAATCCCATTACTGGGTATATATCCAAAGGACTATAAATCGTTCTACTATAAGGACACATGCACACGAATGTTCATTGCAGCACTGTTTACAATAGCAAAGACCTGGAACCAACCCAAATGCCCATCGATGATAGACTGGACTGGGAAAATGTGGCACATATACACCAGGGAATATTATGCAGCAATCAGAAATGATGAGTTTGTGTCATTTGTAGGGACATGAATGAATCTGGAGAACATCATTCTCAGCAAACTGACACAAGAACAGACAATGAAATACCGCATATTCTCACTCATAGGCGGGTGATGAAAAATGAGAACACATGGACACAGGGAGGGGAGTACTACACACTGGGGTCTATTGGGGGGAATAGGGGAGGGACAGCGGGGGGTGGAGGAGCTGGGGAGGGATAGCATGGGGAGAAATCCCAAATGTGGGTGAAGGGGAGAAAGGAAGCAAAACACACTGCCATGTGTGTACCTATGCAACTGTCTTGCATGTTCTGCACATGTACCCCAAAACCTAAAATGCAATAAAAAATTAAAAAAAAAAAGAATAGGAAAGATTATCCCAGCTGGTGAGAACAAGTGTCGCAAGTGCTTAGAGCTTGGAAATCAACATGTTTAGATATCAAGAGATCAACTTGCTTCGCTGGAATAAAAGGTATTTAGGGATTCATAGAGAGAAGGTAAGATGTTACATAGGGATTCGCTTATTGACCAACTAACTAGATGATATTCATGTTTTAAGAATATCAGTCCTTCAATCTGTGGGATGGGATTCAGAGGAAGGTGGCTTTAGATGCGAAGGCTACTTAAAAAGAATCCCCAGATATGTAAGTAAGAAGTACCTGGGGCCGGGCGTGGTGGCTTACGCCTGTAATCCCAGCACTTTGGGAGGCCGAGGCGGGTGGATCACGAGGTCAACAGATCGAGACCATCCTGGTCAACATGGTGAAACCCCGTCTCTACTAAAAATACAAAAAAATTAGCTGGGCATGGTGGCGCGTGCCTGTAATCCCAGCTACTCAGGAGGCTGAGGCAGGAGAATTGCCTGAACCCAGGAGGCGGAGGTTGCGGTGAGCTGAGATCGTGCCATTGCACTCCAGCCTGGGTAACAAGAGCGAAACTCCGTCTCAAAAATAAAAAAGAAGTACCTGGAGCAATAAGCCAACAGAGGAAATGAAAACAAGGCTCCTAGAAGACACAGATAAAACACTCACTTATCCCTTGTGCTGGATGAAAAACAAGGCGATATCAATAACTAAAGCTTGGGACAAGGTTCCAGAGAGGAGACTGGTGCCCATCGGTGCGTGAGTGAGACGCGGTCTGATTTCAAGTGTTATGCGTTGGGAGCCGTAAGTGACAGACAGAAATAAGTGAAGATGTATAGCAGTCCTTGCTGAATATGGCATCAGAATTCAGTGACAGATTTGGAGTCTCTTATTCTAGACCTATCAACATAGAAACGAAAGCTTTGAAGACGAATACTGAGGGAATAAAAACCAGCCATCAGAAAGACCCATACGGGTCTCTCATCTCATCAGTGTTGTATTTCTCTCATTTACACAATAATCCATCAAAAGGCAAGATGCCTTTATCTATCTCTTCATCCTTCCATACCTCTATCTGCTTGACCATTATTATATCCAACGTGTACTGATAGTCAGCTATACGCCAGCACTACAGCAGATGCCGTGGAAATAACCAGAGGTGATATTCTATCGAATAATCAGCATGCAACCAGCTAGAATAGACGAATGCTGTGGCATTGAGAAGTGTCCCAGGGGACCATTAAACCTTTAGTTCTGGATCAAGGGTAAATGCAAGGAAGCAGAACATATGGAAAGGCAGGGAATAGAGGACACTTTGGGGCTTGAGACAGTAGCAATTCATCAATCAGAGTCCTAATTGATCTATAACAACTAAGTATCAGCCTAGGTACAAGGACGGACAATTCCGACCTAGCCCCTATATTTATAAGGCCTCTAGCCTAAAGCCATCCTATTCAACAATACAGCAGCAGGTTACTAGCCACACGTTCTTAAATTTAAATTAATGAACTCTCCCGACACAAAGAAGTGATAAATATTTGAGATGGTGGATATGCTAACTACCCTGATCTGATTACTATACAGTATATGTATAAAAACATCACTATGTACCCGATGAATATGTACAATTATTATTTGTCAATTAAAAACAAAGTAACACAGCCGGATGTGATGGCTCAGACCTATAATCCCAGCACATTGGGAGGCTGAGGCAGGCCGATCACCTGAGGTCAGGAGTTTGAGACCAGCCTGATTAACATGGTGAAACCCCGTCTCTACTACAAATATGAAAATTAGCCAGGCGTGGTGGTATGTGCCTATAATCCCAGCTACTTGGGAGGCTGAGGTAGGAGAATTGCTTGAACCCGGGAGGCGGAGGTTGTAGTGAGCCAAGATTGTGCCATTGCACTCCAGCCTGGGCAACAGAGTGAGACCCTGTCTAATAATAATCATAAGAGTAGTAGTAGTAAAAGTAATAGAAAAAAATTTTAAACAGCGTTTTTAAAAAACCACCTAGTTTTCAGGTGCAATAGCCACATTTCTTTCTCTTTTTTTGAGACGGAGTTTCGCTCCTTAACCAGGCTGGAGTGCAATGGCGGGATCTAGGCTCACTGCAACCTACACCTCCTGGGTTCAGGCAATTCTCCTGCCTCAGCTTCCCGAGTAGCTGGGATTACAGGCATGCACCACCATGCCCAGCTAATTTTTTGTATTTTTAGTAGAGAGGGGGTTTCACCTTGTTGACCAGGATGGTCTCGATGTCTTGACCTTGTGATCCACCCACCTCGGCCTCCCAAAGTGCTGGGATTACAGGCATGAGCCACTATGCCCGGGCCCAGTAGCCACATTTCAAGTGTTCAATTGCTCCATCTGGCTGGTAATTACCATATTGAACAGCACAAAGAGCATTCTGAATCTATTCTCTACCAGAGTGAACTATGTAAGGTGATAAGTATGTAAAGTAACTTCAGTGTAGTAATTATTTCACAAGGTATACCTATATTAACGTATCTCATATATACCTTAAATCTATAGAATTTTTAAAAAATAAGTTTCATTTTTATTTTAACAGTTTTGAGGGCACGGGTGGTTTTGGTTACATGGATAAGTTCTTCCGTGGTTATTTCTGAAGTTTTGGCTCACCCTCACCCAAGCAGTGTACGCTGTACCCAATACTTACAAAACCTCCCAATTTTCAGGAAATGCTGAAGCCTGAACTTCAAAGACATGAAAAGACAGATGTGGAATGAAAGGAATCAGAGACAGAATTTCCTTTATCATGAGGAACAAAAGCTGCAAGTCTAATCTCCTGTGTGATACAAGCGTTAGCTCATCAGGGTTACACTCAGTCATTCTGATGCAGCTAACAGCGATTCCACCATCTTCTTAGTTCTTCCTATCTCTCCCTTTTCTGCTGCTCTCCTCCCAGCCTTCCCCTTCTGAGTCACCAAAGCCCATTATATTATTATTATACCTTTGAAGTGGATGTAATTCTTATTTGTCCATTATACCTCATTAAGACTGGGAGAAAGAAAAATACTCCTATAATCACAGAAACGGTATACTGGATAGCACTAGACCAAACAAAAAGACAGACATAAAATTAAGGTTTGCACAGTTAATTAATTATAAATGTGACGCAGCATGCCATGAGATTTTTAACCTGACAGAAAAATAGAGGTCAAGGAAACCTTCACTCGGAAGCTAAATTTTCCAGAAAATCACGCTGAGGTTTAAGTTCCACCACTGACCCTGGTACTACGAGCTTTGTGTGGCTTTCCCTTTAGCATACAGATGACAACAAAGGCATATGAATGGCTAGAAGACAGATGCTGGTTCCTGGGAGCTTACTCATGTGCATGGACCAATTGTTATTCTATCTAAACCTGTCAAAACAGAAGTGAAAACTTGGAAGAAGAATATTGAGGGAATAAAAATCGAGCATGGGAAAGACCCATACTGGTATCTTGTCTAATGTCAAAGCTGTCTTTCTCCCACTTACACCATACTCCATCAGGAGTTAAGATGCATTTATCTACCTACTTGTCTTTCCATTCTTGTACCTGTTTGACCATCATTATATCCAAAGAGTACTTCTGGTCTACCGGCACTACAGTAAATGCTGTGGATATAATCAGACGTGATATAGGATTGAACAATCAGCAATCCTAAGGGCCCTGAGGCCAAGGAAACATTCTGGAAAAAAAATCAAAACAAGAATAACCAAACTTTGGAAGCAGGAAATGAAAAGTAATTGTCTGAAGCCAATGGATACATCAAAACCCTGATTCAGACAAAAACACGGCATTCTTCACATCAGTCCAAGCCCCATGTCAGCCGTAAATGAATTCCCACTGCTAATTCATTACTTCTGCTAAAATCTTGTGAGAGGCTGAAGCACTTTCTCAACCAGCATGTATCCAACATGTTACAGGTAAAAAACACACAAAACCCCGGGCATGTGGCCAGCCTAGATAGCAAATCACCTGCCTTCCTGATGACCAAGTGGCCTCCCAGAACTCAATCTTGGCTCCAGGGGAAGTGTCCTCTCCATTTAGGAAGTGGTCTGAGGTTCACTGTACCAGAGAAGCTGCAATCCCAAGGACAGGCTGGAAACCTACTAGATACATTGAGATGGGCCAGTACCCATAAACCTCCCAGTGAGGCATCTTGCCATTTCTTCCTTTCTTTTCTTTTTTTTAAAAATGACTTTCTTTCTTACAGTTCTGGAGGCTGAGAAGTCCAAGGTAATGGAGGCATGTCTGGTGAGGTACTTCCTGCTGGGAGGGACTCCGGGGAGTCCAGGGTGAGGCAGTACAGGGCACTGCATGGCAAGGGTGCATCTTAGCTTAGGTCTCCTTTTCTTCTTTTTTTTTTTTTTTTGAGATGGAGTCTTGCACTGTTGCCCAGGCTGGAGTGCAGTGGCACTGTCTCAACTCATTGCAAGCTCCACCTCCCAGGTTCAACTGATCCTCCTGCCTCAGCCTCCCAAGTAGCTGGTGCCCGCCACCACACCTAGCTACTTGTTTTGTATTTTTAGTAGAAATGGGTTTTCACTATGTTGACCAGGATGGTCTCAAACATCTGACCTCATGATCCACCCTCCTCGGCCTCCCAAAATGCTGGGATTACCAACATGAGCCACCGTGTCCAGCCCCTATTCCTTTCTAAAATGATTTTTAAAAAATGATCACATATACTCACTGGCTTAGAGCAGTCAATTAATACATTTTTATGTCTCTCTTTAGACGGCAGTTGTAGATACGGAAATACCATATCCATAGACAAATTAACATGAGCTCCCTTACATCCCTGTACTAATAATCTTAGGGACCACAACCTCCCTTAGGTTAGAAGTTTCAGTCCCAGCGCAGGGTTGGAACAGGAATTTCTTTCAGAGAAGCAGCAATTTGAATCATGTTCAGCAGGCAGAGGCATGGGAAGGTCATATATGATCTGAAAACTCATCCTTGAAACCTTTTGTCCTCCGTCCCTCCCCTCCCTGCCCCAGCACCAACAAAGGCATCTAGGAGAAAGATCTGCTTGAAACAGAACAAGATAAAGTAACAAGCATATTTAACTTTACACCAAACAGATTTGAACAGACTTCACGCCAAACAGGCCCCTCCTTTTTACCTACAAAACCTCCCAGGTTTCAAGAAATGCTGAGGCCCAAACTTCAAAGACATGAAAAGATAGATGTGGCATGTAGGGAATTAGAGATGGAATTTCCTTTATGACTAGGAACAAAAGATGCAAGTCTAATCTCCTGTGTGATACAAGCGTTAGCTGATCAGGGTTACACTGAGTCATTCTGATGTAGCTAACAGTGAATACACCATCCTTTTCCTTCTTTGTAGCCCCGCCTTCTTCTTCCCTGCATTTGAATATGCAAATTCTAAGACAATAGAAAGAGCCCAGCAATTCCACTGAGGGCAAAAGAATTCCTTTTGATCAGCCTCTCCCAGGCCTGGAGTCCCATGGCCTCTAATTCTACCTGCTCCTTTAGGACATGGGCTGATATTTGATGTATCAAATTATACTCCAGCACTTTCAGAAGTAGAACCTGATAAGAAATTCTGCATTCCTATGAAGGAAGCTACATCTTGAAAAATAAATATTTCTTTCAGTTAGCCTTTTAAAATTTTGATATTTACTATTAAATTATTACAGACAGATTTATTCCTAAAGCAAGGTGTTTACCCACAAAACTATTGCAGAGGAGGGCTGATATCAGACTTTGCGAAGGTGCTGCCCCAGATGCTAGTGCATATATGTATCACAAAAAAAAAAACAGTGGAGAAAATTGACAAAATTCTGCTAGCTTCACCAGAAATAAAGTCCTTGCATGCAATAAGGAAGGCAGAAAGCGGAAAAGTGCTTACTTGCTGAAAACAAATGAAATTTCTAAAATGTACCCCAGCATCTTAAAGTACGACATTTTTTTTTGCAGTAATTTTTGTATCATAGTCACGTATTCCAGCTCAAAAACAGCAAATGAATTGTTCCTAAATGCCTCAAGAAATACATGCTCTCAGTAACTGATCGGTGTTTGCTGGCATTTCTTTCTACTTTGCAGGGTCATGTGACTCAGAAGGGGGACAGAATGTCTCCGGATGAGAAAACCTTAGGGGGGAACAAAGAAGAAACCAAAACCACATTTTATTTTAATCCCTAGCCAGTAAAAGCGCAGTTAACACACTGATAATCTCACACATTTCCCAGGTTTGTCGAGGAGGGAGGGCTTACGGAGGGTGGTTTTACCTTGCCAGCCCTCTTCTCATCTCTGGTACAATAGCGCAGAAGAGAAAGACACAACCAGGCAGCAGCAAAGTTTTTGTAACAATTTCAAATCTTCACAAAAGAGCTTTTCATAGAGAACAAGATCAAAAACTGGATCTATTTAGGGAACGAATGTTCTAAATGGGTTGCACTTACTGAATGCTGAGTCTGATCAAGGAAGCTGTAAGTTCCACTTGCATGAGTTCTTCGAGCACTTTCCTGAAGAAGAAAATGGGGAAAGACTTTAGTATCAAGGAATGTATTCTTGAATTCTGTCTACAAGTTTCTTGTTACAGTAATACTGAACAACCTCCAAAATAAGTTCTGACTATACTGTGAATTTAACAGCAATGATGCACCGACGGCGATGACGATGATGATGATGAAAATGAGGCCACGTGCAGTGGCTCACGCCTGTAATCCCAGCACTTTGGGAGTCCGAGGCGGGCGGATCATGAGGTCAGGAGATAAAGACCATCTTGGCCAAGATGGTGAAACCCTGTCTCTACTAAAAATACAAAAATATTAGTGGGGCTTGGTGATGTATGCCTGTAGTCCCAGCTACTTGAGAGGCTGAGGCAGGAGAATCACTTAAACCTGGGAGGGGGAGTTGGCAGTGAGCTGAGACAGAGCCACTGCACTCCAGCCAGCCTGGGCGACAGAGCAAGACTCCGTCTCAAAAAAAAAAAAAAAAAAAAAAAAAAAGAAAAGGAAAAGAAAATGATTCCGTTCTTCAATATATTTTCATTACATCCTCTCAGATCCCAGTAAAGAAGGTGTTATTATCTTCTCTATTTCAGAAGAGGAAACTGAGGCCCAGACAGCTCCCATAAGTTCACAAGACATGCATGTACATCACGAAGCCTGAATTTGAATTCGGACAATTACACAACAGGCCCGGAAGCACTCTACTGTATTCTTCTCCTACACCATGAGCTCTTGTCACAGGAGGTGTTCGAGGGAAGACTGGAAGTTGACATTTCAGATATACCATTGTGGATTTTCCTTTTGGGAATTAGTTTGGATAAAATAAATTCTAAATGTCCTTTCAGCTCTAGAACTGCAGGGTTCTATAATGCTCATTCAGGTGATGAAGGTCGAAGATGGAAACGATTTTATTTTGCAATGAGTAGAATTATAAGGTACTCCAGCAGTAATAAATTTCAAAAATATGGCTATCATCACTCAATCAGAGGGAGTAACATTCATGTTCATTGGTATTTAAATAAACCAAATATCACCTGAATTGCAAATGGCATTATAATCTCCTATAGTCCAGTGAGTTGGAAGAGAGGTCATTTCCTACCAGAAAAATCCAGATTTCCTGGTAGATCTGAAAGACATTTATGGCATCCTGTACCTAAGGGGGTTGGGATACTGACTTGCTTCCTTTCTAGGGAGAAACTGAAGTAGCAGAGATGGGACTGCTTTGTAGAATTCTGGAATCCTGATCCAGTGCTCACTGAATTACTCATATAAAGTAGCAATGCAATTTACACCAAGACTCAATACAGTTCACAAAATTCAGAGGTACATTTTAAACATTATTTGCAAATATGTTTAGAAAATATACCCTCTTTCTTAATTTGATAAGTATATGTAGATATATATATAGATATACATATATATGAAGACTACATATGTGTATGTATGTGTATATACATGTGTGTATAGTCTTCAAATCTGGTGAGTCCTTGGTGTTGATAAATTACAACATCTAAGAACATCAGATGACTTCAAAATAATGGAAAGAGGGGGCACCTGCAGAAAGACCAAGAATAGATAGAGCTATTAAGTGGTTGAAAAGGTGGTGGATAGTATTTATCCTTCAATAGCCTTCTGATTTTCATTTTGATGCTTTTGATTTCTTTCAACTAATAAAAATGACCAATCTCATGGGTCAGTGTCAACAAAAGGCAGTGATGCATTCATTCATTCATTCATCTATTTATCCATCCATCCATCCATCCACCCATCCATCCATCTATCCACCCACTGAGCCACCACCCACACATATGTCCACCTGGCCTCCATCCATCTATCCATCCATCCACCCTCCCATCCATCTATCCACTCACACAGCCACCCACCCACACATATGTCCACCTGGCCTCCATCCATCTATCCATCCATCCACCCACCCATCCATCGATCCTTCCAATCATCCTTGGCTTCACTACCTTCTAGCTTTGTGACCATGACCAAGTCACTCAACCTATCTTTGTCTCAGTTTCTTCATCTTTAAAATGGGAATAAACAGTACCTTCCTCAAGGAATTCAGGTGAATATTACAAGTCTATATTTGTAAAACACTTAGCATTGTGCTTGGCACAAAGTCAGCACTTTAAAAATGTTTATAGTTTATTAAGCCTTTTTAATATCAGGTACTGTCCCCTTGGTGCCTAGAGTTCAGTGGGAAAGATAGACAGATCTTCACTGGGGACATTGGGGAAGTCTCCATGAAGGAAGCAGCCATGGAGAGACATCTTAAAGGTGAGAAGTGGAAGAACATGACCTGGGAAGAATAGAACAGTTAGAATATAAATAGTCAAAATACATGGTTCTCTTCTGTAAATTCAGCTTGCCTCAATGGGAGGATTATCTGAGTCCTAATAATTACAGTGGTTATAGTTTTATTAAATCCATAGTATGTCCCAAACTTCTCATCAAAATTTTTATGCATCCTCTCATTTATTGAAAATGATCACTACCATGGTCAGGTTCAACCTTCTCAGCCCCTACTCCCTCTTTCCCATCACCTCCTCCATCTCTGAACACACTCGTACACGCTAAGATCCAGCTAAATCAAATACTTGAAAGATACAATGCACTGGCATTCCCTTAGCCCTTTTATTACAAAGTTCTTTTTTTTTTTTTTTTTTTTTTTTGAGACAGAGTTTCACTCTTGTTACCCAGGCTGGAGTGCAATGGCGCGATCTCCGCTCACCGCAACCTCCGCCTCCTGGGTTCAGGCAATTCTCCTGCCTCAGCCTCCTGAGTAGCTGGGATTACAGGCACGTGCCACCGTGCCCAGCTAATTTTTTGTATTTTTAGTAGAGACGGGGTTTCACCATGCTGACCAGGATGGTCTCGATCTCTTGACCTCGTGATCCACCCCCCCTCGGCCTCCCAAAGTGCTGGGATTACAGGCTTGAGCCACCGCGCCCGGCTATAACGTTCTTTTATCATAAACTGCTCTTCACCCGGCCCCATTTGAACTCATGGAAGGTCTTGAGTCTTGAGGCTTGAATGTCTACTCAAGCATGCCCTTTGTAGCTTTCATTGACCCTTCTAGTGGGACTGAATTTTGGGAGGGGTCCCTATGGCTATTCTCTCAGAAGACGAATTATACATCCTTTCTAAGCTGTGGCGGACCTGGCCTACCTAGGCTGTGCATTCCTGGGAGGCAAGGGCAATGTTTAATTCAGCATTGTAACTTTGTAGACTAGGACAAGGCCCCTTAGGAGCAGCTCACTACACTGGGTAGCCTAAGAAGTGATTCCTCCTTGCCCCACAGGGTTAAAGCAGCAAGAAAAAGACTCTGACCTTAATTCCAGAAAGAGGTTTCTCTGAGCGACACGGCTTTCTCTGGCGGTACCGTGCTTGGTACCCAGGTAATAACATTTAATTTCATGTCCATGCCAGTCCAAACCCACACCTTTACATCTGTTTTTAATCCAACCTTCAGTTGAAATGAATTTTCTAGCTCCTTCCTTCTCACTAATAAGAATCTGTCAAGTCCTTTAGGGGGATTATTTTATGAAAAAAAAAAAAACAGAGGCTGAGAACCATTGTTATTAAGCGAGAACAGAAATGATCATTAACAATGGCACCAGACAGCAAGAAAACCCTAATGTGCTCTCTAGAGTGCCAGAGAACGATGTCCTGTTATTTTTTTTTTTAACTAAGATTGCTCTGAGTTTGCAATTACTCTTGCAAACTATGTGAAGAGCAATTTGTGACCAGGGAGAATCTCGAGTCCCAGCGGAATTGGGTGGAATTTTCATTGTACCAAGACTACAGGGGAGCTAAAGAGCTGCAAGTGAAGGAAACTCAAAGGACACTGAAACAAAGTCAGGCGGAAAGAAGGTGAGTGCTCGGTTCATGCATTAGCTCCCTTCACCTCTGCCCTCCCTCCGAATGGATGCACAAAATAGCAAACCGATTACTTCCAAAACACCGGTGTTGATGACCCCTGGACAGCCAGAGTGTAGTTTAAGTTTCTAACTCTGACTCTCTAAACAGGGCTGGCTACTGCAACGTTTCTGTTTCTACAGACTCTGCCATCAACTGATTCGTAGACTTTCCCAGGCGATGACTCCAATGCCATTTCCTCCTCCCTCCAGGCTCGCACCCCTTGCCCCGGGACCGGACGAGCACTGTGATCCTTACGAAACGCAAATGTGGCCTCGTTACTTGATTGTTTAAAGCCTACATTACTGGCTTCCCATTTCATTCCAAACCTACCCTGGTAACAGTTTGACATCCTGAATGATTTTCTCCTGGACACAGCTTCTACATTATTTATTTATGCATAAGGGGGTCACACTCCCCACCAACCCTGGGTACCAGCTCCATGGACTTTCCAATCCTGGACCCCCCTTAACTCCCCACCTGCCGCAGGGATGCCTTGCATGGTATGCCCTTGACTGGGGATGCTCTTTGCACCTAACCAACTCCGATGCATTGCTGCTTTCTGATGGAACCCCCACCCCGAGCGCATGGCTTTAAGAGCCCATTATCCTTTCTTCATAGCCCATATCCCAGCTGTCACTTTGCATCCAACTAAAAAATCATTTGACGAAAGTTTGCCTGTCTCATCAGCGTCTTAGCTCCATGAGGGCAAGAGCTGTATGGGTTTTGCTCACTATTTTAACTCTGATCACGACGCCATGGATATGGAAGCCATTCAAGAAATATTTACTTAAGGAAGAAAAGATGGAAGGCAGGGAGACAGGGAGGGTGGAAAGAAGGATGGAACTCCCAGCTTAGTCATCCTATGGCTAATTTTAGACACACACCAGCTGACTACTCAGCCTCCCCAAAAGTCATTTCCCTCCACAAACTCATCTCTGTCAAGCATAGTGCCAGAAACTGGGTCTCAAGTGCATGATCTTGGCTCCATTAGTAAGTGCTGTGTTGAACAGGGATGAAACCTCACCCTATCTAGGTTCAATTTTCTCCTAGGAATTTGCAAGGGACACTTAAGTTTTGACAGTAACTGTGGGGCCACTCTTCTCTGCCACGTGTGCGGAAAACAGCAGAAGTAGCAATAAGCAGACAGAGGAAGAGATTGGAAGTGTCATGGAGGAGGATTTTGGGGTGGGATTAAGGGCTGCCTTGTTTCCCGATTACACAGTGGTTCAAAAATGCTGGTCCCTCCTGGTACTGAACACACCTCCTGATTGTTAGTGCTGAAACTCACTTCTGTGCTCCTGGGCTGTGTAAGAAAATATGCCCATTTCTTGAGTGGGTTTCTGTTGCTTGCAAGCAACAGAATTATGTATAAGATCATCTCAGAGGGTGGTGCCTCACCTAGCTGGGATTTCGTACCTGCCCTGCATTCAGGGAAGTAAACTGTATCTTGATCATCTTGATCACATCAGGGATTCTGATGGGATGCACCCTCTCCAAGCCTCACAGCAGCCCAAGACTTCATTCAGGTGTCTGGAGTTTAACTGTCCTTGAAAGAACCCTGAAGCAGCATCAGCAAGCTGCCCAGGGTTGCTTGGTACCACTCAGGGATTAAGATATGAGATTCCCGGTGGTGGAGAGGTCAGTGCCCGTCACAGCTGGGATGGGAGACGTGAACTAGGACAGGAAGTACACTGAAGCCTGCTTAGATTGGAGATAGAGGCCCTCCCCAAGGGAATCCAGTGACTCCCAGCCACATAACAGGAAGCTGCTGACCAGTAATCACTATGGCAGTTAGATTATCTGATCGGCCTCAGCCCACTGTGCAAATGATTCATGTGTTCCTGGATTCACTGCAGGATCACTGCACCCTTAGCTCCAGCCTCAGAAGCAATATGTAATTTTACTGTAAACCGGTGGTTCCCTTTCTAAGGACAGCCATGGGTTAAAGCACCACCTTTCTCTGCCATCAGGCATAGGCATTTCACGCAGTGAGGACAGCATGGAACATCCTTTGACTTCAGGAGCTGATTCTCCAGTGTCATCTCTTTTTGCTTCCCACCCCATCGCCGCATCAGATGCCTGGTCTCTGTGATGAGTGCTCCCCAAAGACACATTCTTTTTCTCCCTTTATATTTGTTGAATATAAGTGCATGAGCCGAACAAGAATGAAACCCAAAAGCCAATAGATCTAAACTAAAATGAAATGTCCTAGTGTCTCTGATATCACTGTGCCTGTGCACTGCTTGTTTCTTATGTCTGGGATTCTGTTCCTTTTTTTTTAAACCACTGGTAAACGTGCACCTGTTCTTCACAGCTTCAGGCAGTCCTCGCTGACTCCCCCAAGCACAGTGAATCGTGCCCTCTTCACCACCCTTGGAATCCAGTTAGTATCTCTAAAGACTCATAATTCATAGATATCGGTCTCTGCATCTGCCTTCTCTACTGGAGTGGCAGCACCTCAAAGCTCAGGCTGTGCCTCGTCTTTCATGAGTCACAGTTACAGTTTGACAAGCAGTTTGACACGCTACAGGTTTTGGACACAGATGTCGTTTCAAAATCAGTTCTCTTACTAATTCTGGAGAAGCTGCTTGACTGCTCAGAACCTTGTTTTTTTTTTAATCCATAGAATGGGTATAATAATGCCCACTTCGGAGGGTTGGGGTAAGAACATTACAAGTAAAGTACGTGGCACTAATACTAAAGAATTATTTTCTCAAGCAGAACAGCCAAGATCTACTTCAACAACAGTCCTTTCAATAAACCAAGTCTTACTGTACTTTGCAAAATTTAGCCAGGGTGGTGAGATCATCCAGATGACTTTCAGCATAGCCCAGTGTCAGAAGCCATTACTGCACCTGCCACATAGTAAGTGCTCACTGAAGATTCCTGAAAATAAGGAACCCAGCTGGGTGTAGTGGCTCATGCTTGTAATCCCAGCACTTTGGGAGGCTGAGGCGGGCAGATCATGAGGTTAGGAGTTCAAGACCAGCCTGGTCAACCCCATCTCTACTAAAAATACAAACATTAGCTGGGCATGGTGGTGCATGCCTATAGTCTCAGCTACTCGGGAGGCTGAGGCAGGAGAATCACTTGAACCCGGGCAGGAGAATCGCTTGAACCCAGGAGGAGGAGGTTGCAGTGAGCCAAGATTGCGCCACTGCACTCCTGCGTGGGTGACAGAGTGAGACTTCGTCTCAAAAAAAATAAAATAAAATAAGGAACCCAGGAGGCTCTTCTCTTACTGGTGAAATACAATTGCAGCCGCTACTCCAAGGTTTATATGTGACTTACGCTGTTTAAAGGCAATAAGCATCATTGTGTTTGCAATAAGCAAATGCAATACACATTGCACTCCAATGCAGTTATTCTTTCTGCTGCATTTAATTTGGCTGCATTTGCCCATTCAACAAGGGCTCAGGTATAGTCTCTGTGTCTGCTTCATGGAAGGGTTGCTCCCAGCCTCCCTTTGTAGGGAAGCAAACTTCTCCCCGAAGCTCCAGGGACCTCTGAGAGACTAACAATATTACACCCCACACACCGCCCCCCTTTGAGCCTTATTGTTGGTGTGTTTAATTTCCTGTCTTGGCCTTACAGGAGATTTCTAATGTTTGGGCTGTAGGGTATGTTCTGATTAAAAATAATCCTCCCAATTACGGGTTGGCATGAGCCTCCTGTCAGGCGCACTCTGCCACCAGCTCCGCTTCCCTGTCAGCCATAATTGTGTCTGCAGTACCTAACTGTAAATGAAAACCCAAGGGGCAAGTTTGGGTCCCTGGTTCCTGGGCCGCGCCGGATCTTTTAATTTGCACTGTCTGTCAAAAGGATGCAACTGTGTGTACTCCAAAGAAATCCTTAGACTCTCAGATTCAAGGCCGGAGAGAGCAGAGATACCACAGCCTTCTCAGAGAAATGGCATTTGAACCCGCCAGAGATAACAGGGTGTGTGTGAGGCAGTAAGGCTCTTTTTAGTTGGCTCCAAACTTTAGCTAGACCCAGTACGAAAAGGGAAGCTGAACTCCAGGGAAATTTCAAGGTATATTTATATTATTTCTCTACCGAGTACAAAAGACAGGCCATTGAATTCGAAACATGTGATCTCAATGCTTTGAAAGGAAATAGACACATGAGACCTGATTATTTCAATCTCTACAAAATTAAAACTTCCTGGGTATAGGGTGAGAGGAGAGGGGTAAGTGTTTTCTGCTGGGAAATACCATGAAGGTATTCTCGTATAAGCAGAGATGACCCTCTGGCCAGGCTCAGACTAGACATTTGAAATGTGCTGTGGAGTCAGAAAAGTCAAAAGGAAACAGGTCCCGAGCAAAGTTCTGTTTTAGAAGTGATGGTGGGGAATACTTTTGGTGTTCCTCTACACGCCCTTACGCCCCCTCCGACCCCCCCCACCTCCCCTCTATCCCCGCCGCACATCCATTTTTCTAGGAAGGACACGCGCCATTCCAGACAGCATGTGCATCTCTCATTCCACAACTCTTGATGCCTGGTTGAGCATCCCGCTCTTCGCATAAATAAGTGATACCAATGCATTTCCCCAAGAAACTGCCTCTGTGGCTCAGCCTGTCCAACGGGATTCTTTTATTTCTGACATACCTTTTGGTGACTAAGCCATCCAGCTAAGTGCTATTCAGAGCCACCGGAGTAGGATGTTCAAGTGCAGGCAACCCTGTCAGTCAGCAAACTAGGGGCCACGAGTCAAGTCAACCCACAGCCAGTATTTTTATATTAAAAAAAAGGTTCTCTGGAATGCAGTCATGTGCATTCATTTACGTACATGTTATCTACGATTGCTTTCATGGCACAAAGGCAAAAACCGAACAGTAGATCCAATACGTGGCTTGCAAGGTCAAAACATGGATTCACACACAGAGCCACAAGGGCCTACATAAGGAAGAAACAATCATTGCAAAGCAAATAAATATGAAAATAACATAGATGATGATTATTTATGGGATATGCAAATAGCAATCCAAATAAACGTAGGATGTAAATGATTATCATTTATAAAAATATGTAAATAACCTATATAAATATGTAAATGAATAAATGATTATGATTTATAAAAATATGTAAATAAAAATCCAAATAAACATATATAAATGATTATCATTTACAAAAATATGTAAATCACAAGCTAAATGAATACATAAATGATAATTTATAAAAATACGTAGATAACAATCCAAATATATAAATGTAAATTATCATTTATAAAACATATCTAAGTAATAAACCAAATAAACATATAAATATAATTATCACTAATACAACAAATATGTAAATAACAATCCAAATCAACATAAATAATATAAATCATCATCACTCATAAAATGTAGAATTATGGAAACAGAGAAATATATAACAAATGATTATCATTTATAAAAATACACAAATAATAATCTAAAGATATAAATGATTATCATTTATAAGCACATGCAATTAAAACTCATTATTTATGTACTATTTAGGTTGTTTTTTTCATTTTATATATTATAAATTATATAATGACTTAAAATATTAAATGATACTGCATACTATTATTTATATATTTATTTAGGTCAATTAGACTTAGAAATAATTTAGTATAAATAATAAACTATTTCGTATCCATTTAGTATTAGACAATATTAATAGCGCTAATGATGATTATTATCCAAACCCAAGCATTTACTATGTACCAGGTGCTTTACTTGCAGAAGCCCTCTAAGCATAACCAGCATTCTTTCTCTTTTGAGGATGACCTAGGTAGGTGTTTAAGAATCCAAAAGAACTTGCTGCAGGCTTTCCTGCCTGTCATCAGCAAAGGCAGGATGCAAATTCGGCTCTGTGTGACCCTAAAATCCATACGCTGAGATAATATTTAGTCTGCCTCTAATTTTCAAAAAATAGAGATGTTGTCATTTGACTTTTTGGGTGGTACCTTGGTTCATGTCTAGCAAAAGGAGAGAAGCTATAAGCACCAAGTTCACAAAGCAGCTTGTCTAAAATATCTTCCTTTACCCATCCCGCAAGGAACCTAGAGAATTCCACATTTCTACCACTTAAATGGGGGCATTTCGGGTGCTCTGTGACATTTCCTCAGAGGTACTGTGTGCAGGGCACAGTTTATCACAGAAAAGGCGGACTTTTAATTCCTGCAGACAGATTCTTTTAGGCTGAATGATAAAAGACTGGCAGAAATGGATGGCAACTGCTGGCTGATTACAGGCATTGCATAAAATTGTCTGGGAGATGAAAATACTCCTTCCCCAACAGTAGAAATGGCCAGTGAGTTCTTTTGACCAAGAGGAATGAGGCTTTTTAGCAAATGCTCTTGAGTTCACATGAACTGAATTTACCCGAATCCATCAGCTTCTGGAGCTGGCTGGGCACACACTTGCTATTAAGAAGACCAAAGGATTTCATCCATGAAGAAACCACTAGACTTCTTACATAAAAGACTCTGACATAAAGGAAGGCTAATTTCTGCAGAAACTCGATGCAGAAAGTTCCATTCCTTTCGACGCACAAGCGGTAACTGAGAGGGCTCGGTGTCCTCTAACATTCCAGGCTCCAGGAACAGGGCTTGCAGAGAAAGGAGACCCCCTGTGTGATTTCCACCCATGAGCAACTCTCAGCTCAAATACTGCTTCCTTAGCAAAGCCTCCAGTTTCTGCAGCCAATCTAGGACAGGTTCCCTTGTCATTGTATTTATCTCAGTTATAACTATACAGCAAAACATAAGCATTTGATTAGTGTCCGTCTATCCCACTAGCCTGACTGCTCTCTGAGGACTCAGACGTGGAATGGTTTTGCTCCCTACCAAATACTCTGCACTCATCACAGTACCTAAAGAGCAAAACCAACGCTCTTTAAATATCGGCTCAGTGAAGGAGTGAATAATTCTAGAAAGAAACCACATGTTTCTCTGCCTCTCAAGGGTCTCAATCTGAGATCCAGAGGCTTTCACCGACCACCCTGTACTAACAGCTCTTTTTTTAAGCCCAACTTCCTACCTACGTCATGTGCAGCTCCTAAGGGGTCAGTTAGAGGACAAATCATGATATTCAAACAGACAAGTGCATAGGTGAAGAAAGAGCTTTGACCTTGGAAGTCATACCCATTGAGGGGCACTGGCAGCTCCAGCACTTGCTAGCTGCATGACCTTGGGTGAGTTACTGTTCATCCCTGGCCTCAATTATCTCACGCACGAGGTAGAAATAGAAAGTATGCTTGAGGTTTTATTTTTCTGTCTAATCTCAGGAATAGGTTGAACCCTTCCCTCTTTCCACTCAGGACTAGGAAGGTCACGTGTTAATACAACTCCATCCTTGCTTGTGGAGTGCATTCATGAATGAATTCTTGACTTCCTTCCACCCTAACCCCAACAAGCACTGATGGAATTTACCAGTAGGCGACTTTCTTTGTCCTGAGTCTGTGAGACAGGGAAGCATTCAGTCTGTTCCTGACATTAGGCAGAAAAACAGAACCTAAAAAGATTAATGTTGGGGGAATCTTCGGCCCCATCAAAATTATCAAAATGTTTAAACTTTATGGGCTGGGTGCGGTGGCTCATACCTGTAATCCCAACACTTTAAGAGGCCGAAGCAGGCAGATCACCTGAGGTCAGAAGTTCAAGCCAGTCTGGCCAACATAGAAAAACCCTGTCTCTACTAAAAATACAAAATCAGCTAGGCGTGGTGGCACGTGCCTGTAACCCCAGCTGCTAGGGGGCTGAGGCAGAAGGATGGCTTGAATTTGGCAGGCGGAGGTCCCGGTGAGCAGAGATAGCGCCGTTGTACTCCTGCCCGGGCAACAAGAGCGAAATTCTGTCTCAAAAAAAAAAAAGAAAAAAGTACTCTTTTACAGTGTTCTCAGAATGATCAAATGAGATAATAGAGGGGAAAAATGCTTAGAGTATGACTACAGTGTGTGTTTAAAAAGCTTGAGTCAGATTGAAGTCCTCCCAAGCTGAAGAGGACCTTGAGAAATGAGGAAAAGTGATGGAAATTATTGTGACTTACAGGAACTCAGTAAAAATCTATCTGGGATTGATAGGGACATACGTATGTGAGTGTATATAAATAAATACAATGGCAATAGCAAGAAATAATAACAGGAAGAAAAAGGAGGAGGAGGAGCATCTAATGTTCACTCTGTGTCACGCGCTATGAGAAACAGTTTGCACACAGCAATGCCTTGACATCCCTATGCTCTGGGCATCCTTATCTCCAACTCACAGATGAAGCATGATGCTCAGAGGGCGTCAGTCCTGGTGTATGTTCCCAGTGAGAAGCCACAGTTTCAACTGTGGTCTTAATGGCAATTGTGCTACATTTGCTGCCAATGAGAATGTTTCCATCCCAGGGAAGGATTAGGAATAACCTGAGGAGGACATTTATGTGCTTTGCAAGAAAGGAGCTCCGAGGTGCCATGGGGCTATGAGGGGCTCTCACACAGTAAGCTGCTGCACCGTGGACCACTCCTTCCCAGGCGATTCACTTTGGTTATTACCCATCATCCCGCTAGTTCTGTTGATTGTTGTCACTGGACAGAGAAATTGCACAACAGGTTTACAAAGCAAAGCCTCTCAGACATAGTAATTCCTTTTCTTTTCTTTTCTTTTTTTTTTTTTTCAGACCGAGTTTCACTCTTGTTACCCAGGCTGGAGTGCAATGGCGCGATCTCCGCTCAACGCAACCTCCGCCTCCTGGGTTCAGGCAATTCTCCTGCCTCAGCCTCCCGAGTAGCTGGGATTACAGGCACACACCACTGTGCCCAGCTAATTTTTGTATTTTTAGTAGAGACGGGGTTTCACCATGTTAAGCAGGATGGTCTCGATCTCTTGAGCTCGTGATCCACCTGCCTCGGCCTCCCAAAGTGCTGGGATTATAGGTGTGAGCCACCGCGCCCGGCCTTTTTTTTTTTTTTTTTTTTTTTGAGACAGAGTCTCACTCTGTCATCCAGGCTAGAGTATAATCAGTGACCTTATCTGGGCTCAATGCAACTTCCACTTCCCTTCTCCTGCCTCAGTGTCCTGAGTAGCTGGGACCACAGGTGTCTGCCACCACACCCAGCTAATCTTTGTATTTTTGGTAGACAGAGAGGGTTTCATCATGTTGGCCAGGCTGGTCTTGAACTCCTGGCCTCAAGTGATCCACCTGCTGCGGCCTCCCAAAGTGCTGGGATTATAGGCAAGTGCCACCACGCTGGTCATAGAGTAATTCTAAGTAACATCTCCTCTCTCAGTACATCATTCCCAGGTGTGGGTCTCCCCTTCTCAGGCATGAGACTCTGTAGGGAAGACAGTCCCTGAGATTCTAAGTGCCTTCCTTCTCTGTTAGCAACACCAGGTAGCTTGGGAGCTAAATCCACCAGTTTCATAAAGGAGGGATATAGTAATGTGGGAGTTCACAAGAGGTTGCGATACACGCAGATTTATAGAGCTGAGATACAAAACATATCATTGGGAATGATGGTACTTTCATTCATCAATCATCTTCTTTCCTTTTCTTTTTTCTGAGACAGTCTCACTCTGTTGCCCAGGCTAGAGTGTAATGGTGCGATCTCAGCTCACTGCAACCTCCACCTCCTGGGTTCAAGGGATTCTCCTGCCTCAACCTCCTGAGTAGCTGGGAGTACAGGTGCCTACCACCACACCTGGCTAATTTTTGTATTTTAGTAGAGATGGGGTTTCACTATGTTGTCCAGGCTGGTCTTGAACTCCTGACCTTGTGAGCTGCCTGACTCAGCCTTTCAATGTTCTGGGATTACAGGCATGAGCCACCATGCCTGGCCCATTAATCATCTTTTACTTTGAATCTATTTCTCAATGAAAAGTAGCTTTCCATTTCTATTACCAAGATTAATGTGTGAACAATACACAGTGGCATAACCTGGACCCGAGCAGAGAAGGAAAAGAAAGAGACAAAGAAAGCCAAAAAGCTAACCCTCGGTACAAAGTGTGATATATTTACTCAGATCACCGCTTCATTTACACTGAGAACACTTTATTTTTGAGCTTCATAAGTCACTGCTCTATAAAGAGAAAGAAACTAGCTAGCTGCCACCTACTGCAACATGGAGAAAGAACATACACCATAAAGAAAGCCCATCCTCCACCCTATAGGTCTTGATTTTTCTAAAAAAATTCTATTTAATATGTATTGGGCTCCAGAGCACCTTATTGCCTTATTTAATTCAGACCCGGGAAGATGTCTCAGAATGAAAATGGCACTGAAGTGGTCGGAACTAAGCCATGAAATGTGGACATCATATTTTCTTCAGGGAGATAATCAGCTTATCAGAATTCATTTCAACCAGAGAAAGGTCTCACAACTACACTGAAAATTCAAGCTGGTCTCATCATCTCAAGAATGTAATCTCAAGGAAATAGTAAAACTATCAAGGCAACCTTGGTGCAGTTATCTTTAAGGATAAAAACCGCAAGCATCGTATCCTAGCAGAATCACGGTCGGTGGGGTCGGCTCTCCAGGATGGGAGATACCCCCACATAAAGTGTGTGAAGTGCCTTCACTGATAATACCATTTTCTTTCAGGTCTTTTTGGCGATTTTTCAAAGGTGCATTAGCTATATTTTTTACATCTAAAAGTTCTCCCTAGGTTAGTGTTCTGAAAAATGTCTTAAAAATGTATTTTTCTAAATTAATCACTAAAAAGGGCATGAGTTTAGTCTCAAGTCTGCTAATAACTAGCCATTTGGTCTTAGTTACGTCATTTAACTCTCTCTGGGCTTCAGTCTCCTGTTTGCAAAAGAGAGAGGTTAGACTTTCTTGTTCTAAAAATGTTCTTCCTTTTTAATTGCAACAGATGATCTGGTTCAAATCCATCCTCCTAAGAAGAAAATTAACAAGCTTAACAACAAAAATACCGCAAAAGTGCACAAACATTTCAACACTGTCAATACCAAGACAGGTATACTGTGTGCCCCTCAGTGTGACACATTCCTACCCACAAGGAGAGAAAAGTTAAAACACAAACTCCATCTAGTCAGAAGGGGACATCTAACTTTTTAAAAAAAGCCAACGGATTTCAGAAGATGAAAGAAAATTCCTGACAGTCAATCCTTCATGTTCAGCAAAGAACAACCAAGCCACTTGGAACAATGTTCCAGAAAAACAGACAATGAAGGAAATGAAGGGAAAACAGTGAGGCAGAAAGATCAATAGAGCACTCAACATTTCTGTGTGGGAGAAAGGAAAGTCATAAAACTAGAGTCAGATCACAAAAGGTTTGCAAAATGTACAGAGGGCCACCTCAGGTAACCATCAAGTTATGTATCTAATATGAGACCTCATCCAAATGTGTTTTTGCTAGCATTTTCTTTATAGCATGATTTCAAGTAAGAAATAAACATTGTGGATGAAACCACAGGACACGTAGGAAGTTTTGAGATAAAAAATATTTACATCCCCATTCTTGTCATGAGGAACAATAACATAGAATGGTAAGAACCCAAAACCTACAGTAAGCAAAGCTTGGTTTCTGATTTTTCTCTGAGTTTGACATTGGGGCATTTTCGGACCCCTCGGGCACATCAGGATGTTCTCTGGCAAGTGGCTGGAGTACCAGTGCTGTTGGATTGCTCCAAGGATTCAATGAAATACTGCATATGTGATGCTTCACAAAATGCTTGCATATAATTCTGATAAATGTTAGTAACTTTTAATAGGTAGAACCCCATGTTTTGGGACCAGATCTAGTAGAGAAGCAGATCCTAGCATTCACAGAACATTAAGTTACAGAGCATTTGCTAAGGTCTAGGCATTCTCCTTAACTTTTGTTTTATAACATTTTCCTCCTTTCAAGAACAGTTTTGGGGTTCACACCAAAATGAAGAGCAAAGTACAGAGACTTCCCACACACCTCCCCACACACGCATAGCCTCCCCTAAATGTTTTCTATATTTTTTCATTAGAAAATCTTCACAACATGGGGTTAATTTAACTCACAACTCAGGAAACTAGATCTCATAACATTCCAAGTTACCCTAAAATGCTTCAACCTTTCACAAAAATCAGAAAAGCATCCTTTTCATAAAGGTGTTTATTTCAATGAGATCTGCATTGCTTAATAAGAAAGCAGTCTTTAATCCTAATAAGGCGAAATCCTAGCTAGGTAATTGGAAAAAAGGAAAAATAGCAACTCGATTTCTGACCATAGTCTAGATTCTTTGGCATGTGACACCCATCAAAAACACAGAACTTATGTATATGAAACACTGAGTTACTCCACATGGATTTAGAGTCTGGTTGTGCATAATTTCTTTCAGATTTGAAATATGTAGAGATTTAAATAAGCCTACAATTTAAAAAAGCAAAGAAAAAAAATCTACATTCCAAAGTTTCCAGGTTCTGCTTCCGATCCTCAAGGATATTTTTTTTCAATGACAATTCACGGGAAGTAAATGTTTTTCAAAGGAACATAATGTAAGTTACTTGTGTTCATTTTAATGTGCGCATCCACTCATTAATCCATTTGGCACTTTTTGAGCTCCCACTTTGTGAAAACCATCAAAGCATGGTGCCAGGTATAGTTAGGGATTCAGAGATAAATGGGGCACTCTATTTTCTAAACAAGCTCACATTAATAATAGCTAATAGAAGACACAGTAAAACAAGATTCCTAGCAGAAAAATTGAAGTGCAATGCATTCTGACTTGGGTGGTGGAGTAAATCTACTTGGTAAAAATGGCAACTGAGATTATTCATGGATTGAAAACACTGTCGTTTAATGAAAGAGAAGGGCTACAAGCTAGATGCATGAATCTCCATGCCATATGAAGGAATCAGGAATAGTTTTCTGGAGCCAGAATGTGGGAAAGATAATGAAAGAAACTGGAAAAATGAAACTAGATGAAGGAGACTTTGAGTCCAACCTAACAATGGTACAACAGTACAGATTTAATGAGTACTCCGCTATTTGCTTTATATGTATCACTTGTTTAAGTCTTGCCAATAACTGCAATGTAGGTAGTGGATAAAGGGGATTTTTTATTAAGTTGACAAAAACTGTATATATTTATGGTGTATAACACGATGTTTTGAAACATGTATACACTGTGGAATGGCTAAATCAAGCTAATTAAAATGTGCATTCTTACTATTTTTTTGTGGTGAGAACACTTAAAATGTACTCTCTCTTTTTTTTTTTTTTTGAGACGGAGTTTCGCTCTTGTTACCCAGGCTGGAGTGCAATGGCGTGATCTCGGCTCACCACAACCCCCCCCTTCCTGGGTTCAGGCAATTCTCCTGCCTCAGCCTCCCGAGTAGCTGGGATTACAGGCACGCGCCACCATGCCCAGCTAATTTTTGTATTTTTAGTAGAGACGGGGTTTCACCATGTTGACCAGGATGGTCTCGATCTCTTGACCTCGTTATCCACCCACCTCAGCCTCCCAAAATGCTGGGATTACAGGCGTGAGCCACCGTGCCTGGCCGAGTTTGGTGTTTTTGATGCCATTTTTACAAGTGAGGAAATGGAACCAGGACAGACTTGTTTCCCCAAGACCCCTTAGTGGTAACAAGAGCCATGCCTTTAACTGAGACCCAGCTGCCTCCGGAGCGCATGCTTTTGGCCACCGCGAACAACTGAGTTCAGCATTTGGCGAGCAGTCATTAAGGATCCAGCAGGGATATCTGAGAAGGGGAATGACTTCTTCTGACCATATTTTAGGAGAAAAACTGGCCAAAGGGTAGATAATGAACTGGAAGCCAGAGTGATCATGATGATGGAGTCTTGGAAAATTACAGCACAATGAGGTCTCTGAAATCACTCTATCTGGTGGCTTACATGCGCTGGCTTTGTGACCTTGGGCAAGTTACTCCACCTCTCTGAGCTTCAGTCTTTACACCTGCAATATGGGAGTCATGATACTGTCACTCATCTCAAAAGACTATCTTTAGAATTACCATTGATGCATTTAAAGGAATTAGATCTGCCTGCTCAACTGTAGCCAGATAACAATGCTGTTAGCAACAGCAGGGCGCGGTGGCTCACGCCTGTAATCCCAGCACTTTGGGAGGCCGAGGCGGGTGGATCACGAGGTCAAGAGATCGAGACCATCCTGGTCAACATGGTGAAACCCCGTCTCTACTAAAAATTAAAAAATTAGCTGTGCATGGTGGCGCGTGCCTGTAATCTCAGCTACTCAGGAGGCTGAGGCAGGAGAATTGCCTGAACTGAGGAGGCGGAGGTTGCAGTGAGCCGAGATTGCACCATTGCACTCCAGCCTGGGTAACAAGAGTGAAACTCCATCTCAAAACAAACAAACAAACAAACAAAAACAATAGTGTTAGCAAATAACACTGCAACTACATTATTTACCATCCTCTGAGGAAGAGAGACTGAAAAGCAAAAATAGGAAATGGATTCACTGACACAGATGAGTTTCTGGGGCTAAGGCCCCTGCATCAGCCACTTGCATTTTCTTCCCCACGGTGGGAGTATTCATATGGCCCCTTTCATGCTGATGTTACCACCAGCTGCTGCATCGCTTGGGGTTACTTTCCTTGTAAATCAGACTGTGGGTTGCGACTGGCAGATGCCTTTTACCTGGACACAGAGATGGAGTATCACAGACAAGGGCAGAAATGGTATCAGGGAAGGGGTCAAGACCCTGATACTCTTTTCCATCCATTATCACCAGTGAGTACCTGTACCTTCCAGGGATCCCCTCTGGCTTCTTAAACTCTGAAGTATCTCACAAGGAATGTCAGGTCATGAAAAAACTAAAACAGATTATAATTCCAAATTTTCCACGAACATCCAAAGGCTGGCATGATACATTTAAATATCAGATTGGATTTGCATCCAACAAATATGTAAACTCACCCTAATTTGTTTAATTTCAAAAGCTAACCTTTGGAAAACAGTCTCTTGAGATGTCTTGTCATTCTTGAACACTGCTTGGTAAATTAACACTAAGGGTATTTTCACTTTTTAATCAGCGCTGTTACCAACCCAGAAGGAAGGCTTTGGTCTATCACATGCATGTGCAATGCTAACTGAACCCATTAGGATCTGCTTAGCTAAAGGGGAAGTTCATACACTTTACAGCTGCACTCGACTGAATTTGAAAAGGAATCAAGGCTCACCAGCTGTCACTCTCTGATTACTGTGAAAACTTATAAACAAAGCAAGAATTTGTCAAATAAATTGATGATTGTTTTCTATGTCTTAGGGATGCATTGTCTACCTGAAGTGCATAACAATGGGATATACCTGGGGAGCTGTGAGTGACTGTTTGAGGTATGACTAGCACATCAGTGTTATGAAAATCAAGAACAAGTCAGGGCACCTACAGAGCACCCTGTGCGGTAGAACTGCATTCACAGACACTACCATTGAAACAAGAGAGTTCCCGGACCCCCTCACAGGACGTGAGACAGGGGTGTGGCTCGTCTGTTCAGTTGCCACCACTGCTCAAACCCCTTACAGGAGGGAGAGCACACTGACAGACATCTGCAGGAGCCCAAGTGGGCATCTGTTACAGTGTGCTCTTTTTGCCTAGCCATACACGGACAGCTTAAGGGTTAACAAAGCAGGGTCAGTGTGACAGCTTTCTGTATCCGGAGCTCTTGTCCAACATCCCAGAAGAATTGGATCACACATGGACTTGAAGTATGGTGAATGCGGGCATTTTATGAGTGGTGGAAGTGTCTCTCAGCTTGATGGATGGAGAGCTGGAAAGGGGATGGAGTGGGACGATGATCTTCCTCTACAGTTTGGCTGCCCAGTGACCAGTCTCCTCTCTGACCATCCCAGTTGAACTCCTCTCAGCATTCAGATGCTCCCTCTCTTCTCTCTGCCATCATTTTGCCATTCTTCTGCTCTTCTGTTTGGTTCTTCGTCTCAGGTGTTTGGGATTATATGGTTATAGGATGGGGAAGTGTGGTGGGCCAAAAGGCAAAAGGAATGTCTGTTCCTATTTAGGGCCACATGTATCCAGGCTTGAGGGTGGTGTCTTTACCAGGAAACTGCCCTTTTCTACCCACCATTTCCCTGTCTCCTGTCCAAATCAATATTATTCTCATTTTACAGATCAGGAAGCTCAGGCTCAGGGGCATGCAGAGGCATTTTATAAAATGCCCAAGATCACAGTAATGCTAAGGCCACGAGTAGTAAGTAGTGAGTCTGGAATTTAAACCACAAGGAAACAGCAGATCCATGAGAGCCGACCCTGTGCTCACCAAATGGTGACCGATGTGCCAGAGGCATGTGAATGAGAGCAACTCTATCTTGAATAGGGGATGGGTAAAATGAGGCTGAGACCTACTGGGCTGTATTCCCAGATGGTTAAGACATTTTACATCACAGAATGAGATAGGAGGTTGGCACAAGATACGGGTCGTAAAGACCTGGTTAATAGAACAGGTTGTAGTAAAGAAGCCAGTTCAAACCCACCAAAACCAAAAAAAAAAAAAAACCACCCAAACCAAGATGGCGACGAGAGTGGCCTCTGGTCGTCCTCATTGCTACACTCCCACGAGTGCCATGACAGTTTACAAATGCCATGGCAACATCAGGAAGTTACCCTATATGGTCAAAAAGGGGGAGGCATGAATAATCCACCCCTTGTTTAGCAAATCATTAAGAAATAACCATAGAAATGGGAAACCAGAAGCCCTTGGGGCCACTCTCTCTATGGAGTAACTATTCTTTATGCCTTTCCTTTCCTAGTAAGCTTGGTTTGACTTTACAGACTCGCCCGAGTTCTTTCTTGCGCAAGATCCAAGAACCCTCCCTTGTGGTCTAGATTGGGACCTCTGTGCGGTAACACAGGCATGGCCTTTCTCTGGAAGGTAAACTCATGCAGCTCTAACACTAACAGTGCCACAGCCATGTGCTAAGTATTCTTAAAATACGCCCCCTGCCTCCATAATCATAACAGCAACCTATGAGGTGGAACTGCCCTTATACCCATTTTCCAGATCAGTATAGTGAGGCTGCTAGAGACAGGATCACCCAGTTTTTTAGTGATAAAGCCAGGATTCTGCTTCCAGAGCCAAATGTTTATCCCCTTTCTACTTTGAAAATTTAGCACTGAACCTGGCACCACGGTGATAAGCAGTGTTTGGTGAATGGATGAGTGTGTGAGTGACTAGATCCATGGATGGGGTCTCTGTGAAGTGAGGGGCCTTCAAACGGTGCCCAGGGCTTGCAGCAAAATCCCGGATAAATGTCTGTGGGAAGAGCAAGTGCTTCTATGGCTGAATGGATGAAGACCCTGGGCTCAGCTTCCTTTATAGAAGAGACAGACATTGTTTGATGATTATCTCCTAAGCCTTTTTATTCCATTCCTGCCCTCTATGATAACCATATAGAAATACGTGAATAAAATGGCTGTGTTACATCAGGTGTCCTGCTGGATTAGTTTGTGGCCCAGGGAACATTAAGGGCGCCGAGGATCATCATCTTTCATTCCCTCTTTGCGAACAAAACTGACAGATGCTCCCGGCACTCTCTGGAGTATCCTTCACATTTGTGAACAGCCGGCTCTGCACATTTTCCTCCTGAGCCATTGCCCCTGTTCCCTCCTTATTTCAGGAAAGAGGACAACTGCAGGTAATGGTACCCTCAGCATCACACACTGGATCAGCAGCTTTGCCCCAGTCATCAGATGTGTAAAATGAGACCACTTATCAATACAGAGAGCACTCTGCAGCTTTTGGGGAGGCAGAAGTTTCCTACCGGTGGCTGCAAATCTCTCACGCGTGTATTGGAATTTGACACTTAATATTCAAACCCAACTACAGGCTATATATTCAGAGGGTAAAAATTGGTAATCGCACATGGAGTCACAGGCCGGCAGGCTGAGCATGCAAATCTCCTGTATAAAGAATCAAGGGCCGGGCACGGTGGCTCACACCTGTATTCCCAGCACTTTGGGAGGCCGACGCGGGTGGATCACAAGGTCAAGAGATCAAGACCATCCTGGTCAACATGGTGAAACCCCGTCTCTACTAAAGATACAAAAAATTAGCTTGGCACGGTGGCGCGTGCCTGTAATCCCAGCTACTCCGGAAGCTGAGGCAGGAGAATTGCCTGAACCCAGGAGGTGGAGGTTGCGGTGAGCCGAGATCGTACCATTGCACTCCAGCCTGGGTAACAAGAGCAAAACTCCGCCTTGGGGGGACAAAAAAAAAGAATCACTTAGGAGCTGTTTGCCACAGATGGAGATGGAGGAGAAAGAGAGAGAGGTGTACTGGAAAAAGCATGGACAGGATGAAAAGAATGCTGATTCCTATCCCATGCTGATTCCTCCTGAAAATCCCCAAGAGTAATCCAGCAAATTGATGGTGGTGGTGGCAGCAGGGGTTAGGGAAGGAACAAACAAAATAAACACGTCTCTTTCTCATCAGTTTGTCTCCTTAAATGATAGAGAATGGTGTAAGAACGTGGCACAATAGCGCATTCCTCCCATTTATATGCATTGTGATGGTACTCATTATTTTCCCCATCAGGGACTCAAAATAAGAGGAACATTTCCAGAACTACACATCTTAACAGAGTGATATCAAAAGAACAACCTGGTATTTGTATGCCAATTGCCAAAACACAATTTTCTAAACGCGCATTAACCTAAGAGCCCCCTACACCATCCAGTTACTTTTATAGCCTGTAGAGGAGCTCATACGAGGCTCAGCATCAAGGAGGCACTCAGGAATTGCTGAAGGATTAGACTTTTGTATACAAACAAGCACCTTAATATTTAGTTTTACCTGTTTCACAGAAACTCTGAGCTAAGTCTGCTTGGTGCAAGTCACAGAGCACAAACTGCAAGTGAGGGCATCGCAGTGACCGTCTTTACAAAATATTTGAATCAATCACTGCTTAAAACAATTTATAAAAAGTTACCAATGCTTAACAAGCAACATTAAGTACCTACAAGTCCAACTCATCTGACCATACTGGGACCATATTTTTGTGTCCTCAAGTCTAATAAGCTTAGAAGCTGATGACATTTCGTTTAGGAAGAGTCTATGCTCTCCCCAGTCCCCACCCATCTCTATTGCCTCTAGATATTTCCCTTCTCCTATTTGGCCCCATGTAGAAAATCAACTTTTTTTTCTTTTTTGAGACAGAGTTTCGCTCTTGATACCCAGGCTGGAGTGCAATGGCGCGACCTCTGCCTCCTGGGTTCAGGCAATTCTCCTGCCTCAGCCTTCTGAGTAGCTGGGATTACAGGCATGTGCCACCATGCCCAGCTAATTTTTTGTATTTTTAGTAGAGACGGGGTTTCACCATGTTGACCAGGGTGGTCTCGATCTCTTGACCTCGTGATCCACCCGCCTTGGCCTCCCAAAGTGCTGGGATTACAGGCTTGAGCCACCGTGCCCGGCCCTTTTTTTTCTTTTTTCTTTAGAGAAAGGGTCCCACGCTGTCGCTCAGGCGGGAGTACACTGGCATCATCACAGCTCACTGCAGGCTGGAACTCCTAGGCTCGAGCAATCCTCCTGCCTCAGCCTCCGGAGTAGCTGGGACTCCAGGTCCACACTACCACACCTGGCTGAAATCTGACTTTTGGATCTCTGGTTTAAATATTTAGAGAGTAAGGCAAACATTATCTCTTTATTTTATTCACTGAAATGTTTTTCCTTGACTCTTAGGGTAAAAACTCCTGCAATTTCTCTATTTCCCCCCTCCCTGGAATTCCAAGATGCTACAAACCCATCCCGACATACGAAGAGAGTGAAAGGCTGACTCCGATGGCATTGTATGCTAGTAAATTGTAATTGCTGAATATTCTGAAGGGGGCAAGAACATTCATCTATTAGACTGGGCTTTGAAAGCCACACCCAGGACGATCATGGCTTTCATACACCCCCTTCAATGGTTCCTCGCTGCCTAAAGGATATTGGTAAAGGCCTTAGAACTGCATCTGTAGATTCAACAGGCTGACCTCACTCTACCTTTCTGGGCTGTGTCCCTTCACCAAGTGCTTCCCACTGCAGTCTAGCTGTCACGTTGCCTACACATTCTCTGCGGTGTCTCTCTTCCTCTGGTATCTGAGGTTTTATTCATTTCACTTCCTTTGACTGGACTCCTATTCCTGGACCCTCTGGATAGGATGGGAAAATGGCATGCTTGCTTCAAGGTCCAGATAAAGCACCTTTCCTCAATAGACTCTCCCTGCCCACCACAGACCAGGCGGGCTGAACTAGCCTCTCTTCCCTATGTTTCTATGATCTTGTATTCATACGTCTATTGAGAGACACTAAGATTCGGCATGCCTAAGGTATCACATAGTCATCTACCTCACAGATGTCTACTATGAATAGACTATCAGTTTCTTGAAGGGAGAAAATGGTTCAACTTTGCATGCCAAGAGCTCATCCAAGGACCTGGTAGACAGACAATGCATTCATTTAATCATAATGAATAACAAATGTTCAAAATGGAAAATGATGAGCCCAGGCAGAGAGATAGAAACGTTTGGGGGAAAAGGGGACCTTAAATTTTGCTGGAGAAGATCAACAGTTGCATGGCAGATGTAAGTATTGAGGGGCTGTCTGGTATAGTACCTAAGGAGGCCGACTTTGAAGCCAGAGTGTCTAGGTTTAAACCCCTCTAGATCCAACACCTCTTAGCTCTGTGATTTGGTACACGTTACTTAACCTCCCTGGTTCTCATTTTTCCCATCTATAAAATGGCAATATTAATATTACCTACTAAATAGGGTCCTATGAAAATAAAAGATTCTGCATATGCAAAGCACATAGTGAACATATATAAATATTAATCATCATTATCTGAGCTTGGCTATGAAAAGTAGACAAGATCTGGAGCTGGGCTGGGTGTGGTGGCTCAGCCTGTAATCCCAGCACTTTGGGAGGCCAAGGCAGGTAGATCATAAGGTCAAGAGTTTGAGACCAGCCTGGCCAACATGGTGAAACTCCATCTCTACTAAAAACACAAAAAGTAGCCAGGCGTGGTGGTGCATGCCTGTAATCCCAGCTACTCAGGAGGCTGAGGCAGAAGAATCCCTTGAACCCGAGAGGCAGATGTTGCAATGAGCTGAGATTATGCCAGTGCACTCCAGCTTGGGTAACAGAGAGAGACTCCATCTCAAAAAAAAAAAGGTTTGGAGCTGAAAAGGGTAGATATTCCCCTTGGTGGGGGAAACAGTGTAAAGACAGAGAGGAAATTGTAAGTGTCCAGGAGACAAGAATGTTCTATCCTGTGGTATGTGGCACTGTGTGTAGTTAAGGACAAGTCTGAAACAGGCTGGAGCCAGATGAAAAAGTACTTTGAATGTCAGTCTAGAATTTTTTGAACTGTATTTTGTAAGAAGTAGGGAACTGAAGTGTTCAGAAATGTAGCTCCCAGGCTGAGTTTCAGTTAACTATTTATTTCGGGCAACTCTTTTCATACCCAAACCCGGAGGACTACAAAGCTGGTCACAGGGATGTGTGCCATCACCAGAAATAGATAGTTCAATGACTTCTGGACAATGTGTGCAAATATAGCAATTCGTCTGGAAGGGGTAAAAATCAGTCTAACTACAGAAATTTTCCAGAGTGATAAAAAAATTGACTCCTTGAGGTTTTCTCCTCAACCATTTTGTTGTTTTTCTTTAGACATTACCAAAAACTCTACAAGATAAAGCAAGACCAAAGGCCAATGAGAACATGGACATTCAGCTGGTTTCAGTGTTCAAGTGTGTGTTTGACACTGCATTACTGAGGAATTTTAATTTCTTGGTAAACTCTCAGAGCTACTCTTTTGTCTTTCAGTTTTTTTTTTTTTTAGACAGTCTCACTCTGTCACAAGGCTGGAGTGCAGTGGCGTGATCTCGGCTCACTGCAACCTCCACCTCCTGGGTTCAAGTGATTCTCCTGCCTTGGTCTCCCGAGTAGCTGGGACTACAGGCATGCACCACAATACCCAGCTAAGTTTTGTATTTTTAGTAGAGACGGGTTACATCATGTCGGCCAGGCTGCTCTTGATCTCTTGACCTTGTGATCTGCCCACCTTGGCCTCCCAAAGTGCTGGGATTACAGGTATGAGCCATCGTGCCCTGCCAGAGGTATTTTTATCAGAAAAAAAATTTTTTAAGAAGTTTCCGCCAATGATAAGCCATTGGTGGTCTTTCCACTAGATAGCTGCATGTGGGATTTTTGGGAAAAATTCAGATTATTTTTCTATTTAATTTTAATTTTATTTTTAGAGATGCCATCTCACTTTCTTACCCAGGCTAGAGAGCACTGGTATGATCATGGCTCACTGCAGCCTTGACCTCCTGGGCTCAAGTGATCCTTCCACTCAGCTTCCCAAGTAGCTAGGACTTCAGCTGCATGCCACCATGCCTGGCTTCTAGTTTTTTTATCAACTGCATCTTCTTTCATTTAAAGCTGAAGTGCAAAGGCACAGCGGGATTCACTGACAGTGGACATAAAGACTTTTTTTTTTGAGACGGAGTTTTGCTCTTGTTACCCAGGCTGGAGTGCAATGGCGCAATCTCGGCTCACCGCAACCTCCGCCTCCTGGGTTCAGGCAATTCTCCTGTCTCAGCCTCCTGAGTAGCTGGGATTACAGGCACACACCACCATGCCCAGCTAATTTTTTTTTTTTTTTGTATTTTTAGTAGAGACGGGGTTTCACCATGTTGACCAGGATGGTCTCGATCTCTTGACCTCGTGATCCACCCGCCTCGGCCTCCCAAAGTGCTGGAATTACAGGCTTGAGCCACCTGCTGGGCCATAACGACATTTTTTTAATCCTGTACAACACGGACCCAAACTGCCCACACACACACACACACACACACACACACACACTCATTCCAACAATGGAGTCTAAAATTTTTGAAAGATTATAAAGAGATGTCAGTCAAGGAAAATGATCGGGGCAAGTCTCAATCATTTTAGGAGGTTTAATTTGCCAATGTTAAGAATATTTGTTCGAATGGCAGGTCTGTACCTTTCTCAGAAGATTATTTTGAAGGTTTCAATATTTAAAGAGGAAAGGGCAGGATAATTAGGAGTATACAATTTTCATGTGGGGGAAGGGAAAATAATTATCCCTTTGTCTCAGTTAATATGCATGTTTAGGTAAGCTAATGTAGATAATATGGCAAAGGATGTAATTGAATATGTATTTGTCTCAGGTGGGCCAAACGTGAGGGAGGTATGTCGCTTTCCATCTTTTGTAGCCATCTCACTGAGGAAGAAAACCAGGAGGCAGGTTTTCATTACCCAGTTCCCAGCTGGATGTTTCCCTTTGGCTTAGTGAGTCTGAGGTCCAAGATTTATTTTCCTTTCAGAAAGGGAAGAAGGAAAGTAAACTAAGGAAGATATCTAGAAGAGAAACAGTTCCATCCCTGTGGCCTCCACCATCTCATATCATCTAACCCCAGCAAGAGAACTCACGGCTCTCAGCAAGAATGTCTGAGGTGTTTGAACCAGAGCAACTCCATCTTGAATAATGGCTGAGTAAAATGAGGCTGAGACCTACTGCGCTGCATTCTCAGATGGTTAAGGCATTCTAATTCACAGGATGAGGCTGGGCACAGTGGCTCAAGCCTGTAATCCCAGCACTTTGGGAGGCTGAGGCTGGTGGATCACCAAGTCAGGAGATGTAGACCATCCTGGCCAACATGACGAAACCCTGCCTCTACTAAATATAAAAAATTAGCCAGGCTTGGTGCGTGGTGGTGTGTGGTGGTGTTTGTCTGTAGTCCCAGCCACTTGGGAGGCTGAGGCAGGAGAATCACTTGAACCCAGGAGGCAGAGGTTGCAGTGAGCCAAGATCATGCCACTGCACTTTGGCCTGGACAACAGACTGAGACTCCATCTCAAAAAAAAAAAAAAAAATTCACAAGATGAGATAAGAGGATGGCACAAAATACAGGTCATAAAGACCTTGCTGATAAAACAGGCTGCAGTGGAGAAGTTGGTCAAAACCCAGCAAAACCAAGATGGCGACGAGAGTAACCTCTGGGTGTCCTCACTGCTACGCTCTCATTAGCATCGTGACAGTTTACAAACGCCCTGGCAACATCAGGAAGTTGCCCTATATGGTCGAAAAAGAGGAGGCATAAATATTCCACCCCTTGTTTAACACATCATAAAAAAATAGCCACAAAAGAGGCAACCAGCAGCCCGTCGGTGGACTAGCCATTCTTTCATTCCTCCACTTTCCTAATAAACTTGCTTTCACTTTCTAGTCTCACCCTGAATTCTTTCTTGCCTAACATCCAAGAACCTTCTCTTGGGGTCTGGATTCGCACCCCTTTCTAGTAACAAGAATTTAGTTTCTTATGTATTCTCATGTGGAAATAACAATATCCTTTATTTGAAACTGCATTTTACAGAATAGCAAAAACTACCGCCACAACGACGAACACCTCCAGTGTTCACGGAACACCTGATAGGTACAACTCCCTTTTTTGTCCACGTGTGTTAAATTCCTTTTACCCACAAAAAGAGGGCTGCTATGTTGTCCCTTTCCCTTTCATTTCCACATACAATTCTCTAACATCCCACATATTATTCACTTGGGCATCACTGCTGTGCCTCATAACAATCTACACTGCTGCTTATACAAGTGACTAATGCTCGCTTTCAGGCAAGGCACCAAAATTCATAAAAAGAGAGTTTCTAAATACAACTATCCAAGCTACACCCCCCTCCTTCTCCATTGTCAAAAAATGCTGTGGTCACAGTTTTACAAATTTCTAAATGTCTTCCCCTCATGCTGCTTCAAACCCACTCATTATTTCAAATGATCTTGTTTCCTCTTCCCCATCCCTTCTCCATATTCACCTTGTGAAGCTGTTATATTTCCATTTCATTCACGACTATCAAAGGCATTCAGATTTCTCTACTCTCCCTTCTTTTTCTACACTGCTTCATTAAATCATTATTCTCTTACTGTGGACTGATTCCTTGTATTACTCATTCAATTTGCTCTCTTTTACCAATGGCCTTAAATCTGTACTACTTTCAGAAGACATCTGCATTATTTTGTTTGCTCAAATTGCCTGGGAAGGCATTTTTCCCCCCAGGATGCAACTATCCTTACCTTTTCATTTAAAAATTCTTATTATTCAATGTGTCTTCTTGTACTGTGGCCAGCTAGGTGTTGAGTCAAAATTAGTTTTGTTTGTGGATTAGACAGATATTAGACAGCTAGAAGACGGAAAGACACTCAATCAAAAGGGCATAAGAGCATCATTCCAGCCATTACCGACGAATAGCTGTGGTTCTGTAACATGACATTAGCAGACCCACGAATCATTTTCCTTCTCTTCTGTGATTAAAATGGGGACTGATTAGGATGGTGACTGCTAACATCCAAGCTGAAAGGAGTTACTTCCTCACTTCCTACTGATTCTGCCGAGGGTACACTTTTGGAGGGGAGGGGCATTATTCTTTGCATCACCAGTCGCAGGTAGAGTAATGGTGCAATGAATAATGCCCTCATCCAGCTTCCATCCTGTATCCACGCTTCCGAACCTTTTCCACCCTGTGTCCACGCTTCCATCCTGTATCCACGCTTCCGAACCTTTTCCACCCCGTGTCCACGCTTCCATCCTGTATCCACGCTTCCGAACCTTTTCCACCCCGTGTCCATGCTTCCATCCTGTGTCCACGCTTCCGAACCTTTTCCACCCCGTGTCCACGCTTCCGAACCTTTTCCACCCCGCGTCCATGCTTCCATCCTGTATCCACGCTTCCGAACCTTTTCCACCCCGTGTCCAAGCTTCCATCCTGTATCCACCCTTCCGAACCTTTTCCACCCCGCGTCCACGCCTCCGAACCTTTTCCACCCCGTCCACGCTTCCGAACCTTTTCCACCCGTGTCCACTCTTCCTAACCTTTTCCACCCCGCGTCCACGCTTCCGAACCTTTTCCACCCCGTATCCACGCTTCCAAACGAGTCAAGGAATCAATACCTCTGTGACATCTGCAAAGAAAAATTCTGTCGTGTAGACAATGGTCCACACTGTGATTTGGAGGAAAGATCATCCCCTTCACTAAACAGATGGATAAATTTCCTTGTTATTCCCAAAGTAACACCCTCCGAAAACTTATTCTATGTCTTGCACACAAATCAAGGGCATCGTTGGTAAAGATGATACAGCTCATTCTGTTCAGAGTCTGGAGACACACTCCATCACTGCTTACTCTTCTCACACCATGGAGCTAAAGAGGTTGGTAGGTACCCTCCTGGGGGTGACAGCAGCTCAGTGAGAAGCACTGCCTTGAGAACTAACATCCAGGATTTTCTGATGCTTCCAGTAGATCTTAGCTCCAGAATTCCAATCTAACTGTTCTAAGCAGGTACTACTGAAAACACACTCTAAAATGCAGCCCAGCACAGAGGCAGATAGGGGCATTCAGCCACTACTTACTTACAGCTCTAAGACCTCACTTGGGCTGCAAAAGCAGAGACAGTAACTAGCAATGTATGGGAAATTAACATGTGCTCCAAGTCAGAATTCTTGGGTTTAAACCTCAATTCTGCAGTTTCCTAGAAGTGTGACCCAGAGAAGGGCTCTCATCTGACTGTATTTCATGTTTTTAGCCTGAAAACTGGAGATAATAAAAATGATACAGTATCTAGCATAGGACATGTCGACGGCTTGTCATAAAATCATGTATGTACACTGGTAAGTTTGGCACATGAGCTTACCTGCCTAAGATCCTTGCTACTCAAGGTGTGGTCCATAACTTGTTACCATCCCATCACTTGGAGTTGAGCAGAAATGCAGAATCTCAGGCTGTAACCCAGAACTTCCAAATCTGAATCTACATTTTAACAAGATCTCCCAGGCAATGCTTTTGACAAGATTTCCCAAGCATCAACTCTACATGATTCATATGCACATCATAACTTGATAAGCACCGCTATAAAAAAACACTGTTCACACCATTCTGATAAGCATTGCTGACCACAAACATTTTCTCCATAAATTTCAACAACATAGAGATGCATTACTAAAAGACAACCATTTCACTGTTTGTAAACTGAATTTGAGCATTCACATCTCACCTGCATGCCGCACACAGCTAAGAGTTATATCAAGTCATGAAGTGGAACGTGTGAGCTGCGTTAGGAGTGTTTCAGGTACCTTACAGATGCCTGTTTACAGACAGAAAAGGTTGAAGCATGCAAAATGCACCAATGCTTAATGCTGTTCATTTTTTCTTTGGCAAGATATCAGAACTTAGAACACTTCAGAAAAGGAAAGCATGTATAAGCTAGACTGAAAAGCTCATCTGAAAAGCTAAAGTTCTACCATTATTTCCTAGAGATCTTTCTAGATTAGAAACAGCACAATAATTTTGGCGTTCCTTCACATGTAAGTAAATGTTCTTAATTCTAGACCATCAGATGATGATAAATGGAGAATGGTTTCAATATACCACTTCATTTGTATCACATATGTGCATGTTTATATGTGTGTGTGCATGTACATATATATGCATACATACTTTGAGCTGAACATCTGCAAGATTTTCACTTTCCTCTTCCTATTACGCATTTAGTCATTCATCAAATGCTTACTCAAGTCCAACTGTACATCAGGCACTGCCCTATCCTGGCAGTTGTGAGAATGATGCTAGATGAACCCCATGGACCTGTTAATGCTGCAGTATTTGGTGTTGCAGCTCTGATCCCTAGCATCGTCTCTGGCACGCAGCATGCCCTCAAAACATGTGTGTTGGCTAATTTAATAGATATTATATCGGCATAGAGCAATTATAATACAGGACTCTTAGCATGTTCGTTTTCTACTGAAAACACAACCAAGAGGTCAGGTGCAGTGGCTCACACCTGTAATCCCAACACTTTGGGAGGCCGAGGCAGGTGGATCACAAGGTCAAGAGATCAAGACCATCCTGGTCAACATGGTAAAACCCTGTCTCTACTAAAAAATACAAAAAATTAGCTGGGCATGGTGGCACGTGCCTGTAATCCCAGCTACTCGGGAGGCTGAGGCAGGAGCATTGTATGAACCCAGGAGGCAGAGGTTGCCATGAGCCGAGATTGTGCCATTGCACTCCAGCCTGGGTAACGAGAGCGAAACTCCGCCTCAAAAAAAAAAAAAGAAAAGAAAATACAACCAAGATAATTTCAAGTACAAACAGATAGACAAGATAGAACCAGCAACACAATGACTACTTTTGGTGGTGCTCCGCCATTTTAAGCACTGATTAGCCGCTGTGTTCCCCTAACATTCCATTTTAATTGAAAACAGTAAGTTCACTGAGTTCATCCTTGGAGGCTCAATCGGCACACAAATGTAGTTTTTCATGCCTGCCATTGGTAACTATCAAACGACTCTGAATGCCCTTGGGTGAGGTGTATCTTCTTTGGTTCACATAAACTTTGCTGTTCTCTTATCATTTTGTCCCCGGCCCAACTCAAAACTTACAGATCTCTGTAGGCGTCTGAGTTTGAGACGGACCTAACACCCCAACTAGTTTGCTCCTGATTGATTCGTTTAAATATATCCTTCAAGTCAACTCTACCACTATCTAATTGCTGAGCAAATATGGCCATGAATGGGAAAAATTTAATCCTTGTTCTCACAGATCTTGCATTATACTGCAGGGAGATAGAGAAGGAAAAAAACAATATCGTTTAGGATATAGGTGCTATTCCTCACATCATCAATCTACCTGCGACTGGTGATGCAAAGAATGATGCTCCTCCCCAACAAAAGTGTACCCTTTGCAGAATCAGTAGGAAGTGAAGAAGTAACTCCTTTCAACTTGGATCAAGTTCTTCCAAGTCGAGACTTCCTTGTATGAAGACCTACCGGCTAGGATGAAGGAATCTGCTTCTCAGGTGAGCCTGTGCAGTTTCCTTATTTAGAACAACATTGGCTGATCCTCCAGTCCAGCGGGCAAACAAAAGAACACACAATAGCCTTCGGCTCAGAGTCTAGGCAAGGCTATGGAGGACTCAGATATGTAAACCTCATTAGTAATCACTGTAACGCCAGTTGCCTCGCCGGGAGGTTGGACACATCCACCTCTGCACCCAGCACCAGGCTCTGCACTCGGCACCTAGCTCTGCTGCATGGCTCCCCTGGAAGGCTCCAGCTGATGCAAGGCTCCTGGCCGGCTCTCCCACCGGAAAACCCGCCCAACAACGTGCTAACCAATAGCAGCCTGCCCCATCTCGGTTCCGCTCCCCTGGAGTTAATCAGAGCACCCAGCTGTTGCTCGTTCCTTCTAGCCATAAAAACCCCATGCCCCAGGAAATTGGTGCGACTTCCCTGGCCCCTTTCCCCGGGACCATGGAACCTCGCCGGGGAGCTGAATAAATTGGATTTTCATTTTCTTATACTGGCCTCAGTTTCCTCCTTTTGAACTCAGCAATAAACCTTACAATCACCACACTTATTAAGGAGATGACTGCTATCTTCCAGAACTCCCAAAACCTAATATTCTAAATGTAGTAAGTGTCTCATTTCCAATCCTTGCAAGAAAGGTAGAGTATTTTCGATGCATGGAGGAGGCAAGGGAGACTCAGAGACTTTGAGCAACTCATCCAAGGCAGCCAGGCTGTAGGACACAGACTTGGCTTCATGCCAACATCTGTGATTTTTTTTTTTTTTTTGATTTTTTTTTTTTTGATTTTTTAAAGTTCTCACACATCTGAGTCAAGATTTCTGAACTCTTCCCAAGTTATTGACACTGCATTTCTCACTGTCTGGGAATGTGTTTTTAATGATACATTTAAGACACATGGAGTCTTGGCATTCAGAGCCCTTTCGAGGAGAGAAGAAACCAGGGATGGGGGGTTGAAAATGGACACCGTGACTTTGATGTCAGTAGAGCCCTCCCACGGAGACTCCAGCTCTCCTGAATTATTCAAAATGTTGCTTAAAAACATATTTCAGCATTTCCCCTGGAAAGAAGGCCATACGTGAGTATTTACTATCGGTGCCAAAATGGTGTATAATTAATACTTTCCTGCAGCCCCGTCACCTGCCTTGATGTTTACTCTAACAATATTAGCTTGGCTTGAACTAAATAAGGCTCCGCCGACTGTGTGCTATCCCACTTTTAGACAAGAAGCCTCCATTTATTTAATTATGTGACTGATGATTTATTGTTGCGTTCCTCCTTGGGTTACCTGTTGTGTTAATCAGCCGTCAATGTAAATAAGATGCTCAGGGTGGGATGTGAGTCTCCAGTGCAACTAGGACAGTCACAGAGAGGAGGGGAGAGACATGGAGCCTACCAGAATCCAACCTCCTCTGAGGTTACCAACAGACCCTACTGCCCTTAGCCATGCAGGTATATCAATCCAGATATACAAGGATTGATGGGCAGAAGCAGGGAACAGATTCAGGCCAAGGCAATGATCATTTACATCCTCAAAAGCAAATCTCTCACCAGAACAAAAACCAGATGCTGGTATGCACCTCAAAATCCGTCAGGCAAAGAACACAGCCGTGTCTCTCCTTGCGCATGCGATCAGCACTCGGCAATGCCCAGGAGGTGTTTTAGGAATGAAAACCTTTTGCCATATGTAGAGATGCCATATGTAGAGATTTCAGGGTGTTTGGCTCCCATGAACTTAGAAATAATCCTGTCAGCATGAAGACTGCACTCATTGCTACCATGATGTATGGTTCCTTTTATTCAGTTCATACCCTCAGAACTCATACTTCCAGATATAGTGTGAAACTTTCCATTCTGTAGTTCTTTTCCTATTTATAATCAAATGCCTTTGTCATGGAGGCTTCTGCAGAATGTACTTCCTACTAAGCTTAATATATTTAATATCAGGAATTCCAAATTTACAGATTAACAGGACCCCCTCTTCTCCCTCATCCAGGACCTCTATGCAGATTATTCAATACTTTTAGCCATTATTTTTCATTTTCCTTTTCCTTGACTCCCACAGTAAGTATTTGAAAAGAAACAATGATGATAACATCAACATTTCTGTGGTTTCCTTGCCTATCTAGGTTTAAGACTGCCTAATTTTGAATGTTTCTTTTAAGCCTTTGTTTCTGTGAATTTCCCCTACACCCTGGGGTTTTATGTGTCAGGCAAGAGGATAATAAACATGCTAGCCATTTGGAAGTGTATTTGTTTTCACCCCATTTCACAAACTGCAGTTAATAAGCTTTTAATGAGAAGAACACTGCGTTCTCCATGCACCCGTATATAATGTGAATGGAGTCCCAATACCTCTAAGACAACCTAGCAAAAACCACTTAACTGAATACCAATGATGGCAGAGGGAAAATAATTTCCATTTCCCCTGGATTTTACAAGGTCAGGGGTACTCTGCACCACGATTGAATAGCTGTTCGGCTTTACAAAGTGGCACAAAAGAAACCAAGGACCTCCCCACCTTCTGTAAGCATACCCAACTCGTCCTGACTCAAGGAAACATCAACACCATATTAAAAGCTATAAAATATTGTTGTCATGGCTTCTTCCTCAGGCAAACAGGTGATCAAAATGGCATTAAATGAATGAAACATTTGTCCCAACTTTGCAGCACACCCACCCACCTGCAGTTCTGCAGGCTGGTGTCCGCAACACTGGTTCTGAATGACATCTTCCATTTATGCAGATAGCATAGGTGAGGGCCTCATTAGCACAGTGGCTCTTCCAAATATTGGCAGCTTACCAGCAAGCATCAGTGAGATTTGGTTTAGGTAGAGGCGTGAACCGACTGAAAACTGATTTTTGAACTACCCCTGAGCTGTCCTGATGGCGTACGCAGAGGGATCAAGCACACTGGTTAATTTCAGTACCTTAGCAAAGCTGAATCATGACACGGAATACAAACTGCAAGAGGAACTGTATTTTCTAGCTGCTAAGTAGATAATAGGAATAATGGGGCAAAGTGACTGCCATCTATCATTTCAGCACCAATGGCCTAGATGTTGTGTGAGTCTAATTAACACTCAACGCTCTTTACGGAATACCATCAAAAACAAGCTACACAGGCAAAGTCCTTTCTCTCCATCCATTCCAGCACCGTCCACACCCCACTAAGTTGAACATGAAGAGGGAACTTTCTGCACTGCAGTCCTGGACTTGGAAAACCTTCCTTTTCTTGTTCTCTCCAAATGAGAACAGCATCAGAAACAAAGTGGGCTTAGCATGAGAGAAGCCGAGAGTAGAATAGGAGGTAGAAGTGCCATTGCAGGTAATTTGGCCATATCTCTGCCACTCACTGTCAAACCACAGAGGACTTCCCAGACACACAACTTCTAATTAGAGTATTGTAAAGAAAGAAAGAAAAACAAAAGTAGGTATGGGTTTGTATGTATTGCTTGTGGAAGGATCTCTGTGTGCCACGGTGAAACTCTGTCATTCCTACACTAATGATGTATGAGGACATACAAATGAAGTGGTACAGTATCTATAAAGTTAGGCATCCTTTCCAGTTTTAATCACCTACCTGAATTTTGGAGGGAATTTTTATTTTTTGCTTGTTTTTGAGGCTGGGTAATACCGATTTATACTAAATAAAATTCAACGGGTGCAATCAAACCAAGAAAATGAACTCTTCCCAAGTTATTGCTGATGTTTCCCCTTCAGTGGCAGAATCTGCTTGAGAAGGACTGGGATAAAACAGAATAAATAAAAATTTAACCCATTCTCTGCAGCAGGAAAGAATGGTTAGGCCTAAGGGTATTATTTATTTTATTTTATTTTGAGATGAGGTCTCACTCTGTCACCCAGGTTGGGTGCAGTGGCACCATCACAGCTCACCATAGGCTCAACCTCCTGGGCTCAAGCAATCCTCCCGCCTCAGCCTCCCAAGTAGCTGGGACAACAGGCCTGAGCCGCCATACCCAGCTAATTTTTCCCTTTATTGTAGTGACAGAGTCTCACTATGTTACCCAGACTAGTCTCCAACTCCTGAGCTCAAGTGATCCTCCTGCCTTGACCTCCCCAAAGTGCTGGGATTACAGGCAAGAGTCACCATGCTTGGCCGAGTCAGAATTTTAGAGTCAGATGCAGGAGCACATCCTGGCTCAGTCACTTTGCAACAGGGTGACAATGATACATCATCTCTTTAAGTGTGGGATCTCTTAACTATGTATGAACTGAGTAGGTTGTAAGGATTCATGAAATAGGACAACAGATGAAAAATGCTTAATGAAGTAGTTGGCAAATAAAAAATGCTCAAGAAACAATTAGACCTTGTTGACGTACAACGCTTGCTCTCCCTGATTCTGAAAGACTCACAGGCTGACAGGAATCTGACAGACTGTTTAAATCGCTCTTAAAAGAGGGGGAAAGGCATAAAAAAGAATGAGTTCATGTCCTTTGCAGGGACATGGATGAAGCTGGAAGCCATCATCCTCAGCCAACTGACACAGGAACAGAAAACCAAACACCACATGTTCTCACTCACAAGTGGGAGGTGAACAATGAGAGCACATGACACAAGGAGGGGAACATCACACACCAGGGCCTGTCAGGGGGTGGGGGGCAAGGGGAGGGAGAGCATTAGGACAAATACCTAATACATGTGGGGCTTAACACCTAGATGACGGGTTGACAGTTACAGTAAACCACCATGGCACACATATGTGTGTATAACACATCTGCACACTCTGCACATGTATCCCAGAATGTAAACTAAATAAAACGAAGGGGCAAAGTACAGAGAATGAGAAGGCCCTGAAGCCATAGCTGGATGTCAAACTCGCTGTTCAGAAAAGGGGACAAGAATTACCTTATAAACTTTTCCCCAGATTTGTCACTTTAAGATTACAACATGTCCATCTGTCTCAAAGATCAAGCATGCTGGTCTATGTGCAGTCTGGGATTCTTCCCAAGAACTAGTCAATACGTGTGAATTCAGAGGAAGACAGCTTCTGCAAAAATGAAAACTCAGAGATGATACCTTTAATTCAGAACTCTTACTCCTCGTCCTACAGAGATAATATGCTTTTTCCACTCAGCAGCAGTTAATACGTTACCACTCTATAGGGTGGTACATTTTTATTTTGCCTGATAACAAATGCTACCCATTTCTGTCTCTCTACATCCGTTATGGCCTAATTGCATTCCACTTTTCTCTTTATTCGGCTCAGGTGGGCAGCGGGGGAGCCTTGTTCATTTGCCTGGGTTCCAACCTGGATCAGGTTACAGAGTGGCAGTGGGATTTGGGGCAAGTTACTTAATCATCCTAATATTCACTTTTTTGGGGGGCTTTCTAAGAGGAGTTTGTGAAAAATACATAGAAAGCACCCACATTATTAATCGTACTCAGCAAACACTGGAAATCCAACTGTTACTATTAGGAATAGTGCCATTATTCGGTTGGTGGAAATGTGATTGAGGTTTTCACCACTACCACCAGCACCACCGCCACTATTTTTTATTCCATGTTCTCCTACAGAACAATGCAAAGCTCCCCACACCTCACCTGTTTCTTTTACCCTGAAGGTTCTTCCTCTCCCCTGCAATGAATTCCAGAACAAAGCACTCTGGGGCCCACAACCCTCAGCAGAAGCTGTTTCTCCCGAGACACGTTCAACAGTAATTGTCTGAATGACTGATTCACCAACACAACGCGGTATTACAAGGTGTGGGATCTGGAGTCGGCGTGGAAAATCCTGGCTGTACCCCACTTCTACGCTCAGTAACACTCCCCAGTGTATACTGTCTCTCTGAGATGCACCTTCCTCCGCTGAAAAATGAGATCAGTAATGCCCATCCCTGAAGGTTACCGTGACAATTCGGTGGGATCACATCTGCAAGGTACTTGTCCTAGCACCTGGCATGGAGTAAGTACCCTGAAAGTTCACTGCTCAATATCAATTATATCTCATTACTAACATCCCCTGCCATCTGCTCAATAGATGTTAGCCCACTGCTCTCCACTGCTCTCTGCACTAGACGTATATGTCTAGGAGGGTGCTCAGTCTAACATCTCCAGAGTAGAATTGCATGTTATCAATGTTTTATTTTACCTGTATGTCTAGAAGGGGGCTCAATCTAACATCTCCAGAGTACAACTGCATATTGACAGCATATATCATATAGACAAATAAACGCAATATAAAACATATATATATACACCTTCCTAGACACATATGTTAACAAAAAAATCTCAAAGGAAAAGGAAATAGCCACATACTCTCTGCACGAACCTGTCCTCAGGATTTTCTGTTTCTGGTTCTTAATTATTTATTTACTTTTTGAGATGGAATTTCATTCTGTCACCCAGGCTGGAGTGCAGTGATGTGATCTCAGCTCATTGCAACCTCTGCCTCCTGGGTTCAGGTAATTCTCCTGCCTTAGCCTCCCGAGTACGTGGAATTACAGCCGTGGCCGCGTGCCACCATGCCCTGCTAATTTTTGTAGTTTTAGTAGACACGGGGTTTCACCATGTAGGCCAGGATGGTCTTGATCTCTTGATCTTGTGATCGGCCCACCTCGGCCTCTCAAAGTGCTGGAATTATAGGCGTGAGTTACCGTGCCCAGCCTCTGTTTCTGTTTATGCTAGTCAAAACATAAACCAGGCACATCTGAATGACTACATATATATAATATATATAAATAATATATATTTATAAAAATTATAATATATGTTTATAAAAATTATAATATATATTTATGTAATATATATGTAAACACATGATATACAAAAATATACACACATATACGTATATATATATGTATACACACACACATGTTGCTAGCATGCAGATTTCCTTTGGATATTTCAGACCGAACACCCTCCTAGACATATATGTTAACAAAATATCTCAAAGGAAAAGGAAATAGCCACATACTCTCTGTATAGGTCTGTCCTCAGGATTTTGCTTATAAGTGACCCCCTGTTCAGTGTGTCTGTGAGCCCTTCAGATGTGGCTGGTTTATGTTTTGACTGGCATAAACACGTAAACCATGATGTTTCCAACCCTCATTTTCCCCTGCAATGAATTTTCGTTATATAATTTCCCTATCTTAATCACTTCTAGCTATATTCTGGCTCATGGAGCTAAATAGCATCACGGCCACCTTCCTAAGTGCCTGTGAGCTTATGTCCTCCTTTGGATGCTGTGTGGAGCCATGATGTAAATGCAATACTTTTAATCCCTCCTCATGTACCAATCCTCCCCTTCCCTTAATCTTTTTCACTCTTCATTGCCAACTTGTCTCCAATCTGTCTCCATCTTTCTCCTACTAAAGGTACCAGAAATAAATGCTACAGACTAGGGGTGGGTGAGCCGATAGATATGGAAGAACAAAAAAAGGAAGAAAGAGGAAAACAAAGATGGAGACAGCAGAAAGGCAGCCCCAGAAGTTGTGAAAAGGGAGGATGGAGGGAGGCGGCTGCCCCTGTGTTCTGGGAGGACGCAGCTGATCTCAATCAGGCCATGGAACCACAGAGAGTCTTTGGATAACACGCACCCTGCAGCTCGGACAAAACGTTGCTGTAGTTTCCTCTACCTCTGGCCCATATTCTTCCTTCTGCGTTTTCCCATCAGTTCCATTTCAGGATTCAGTTTATCCACTTTTCCCAACCCTCAGAAATGCATGAGTCTGTCTTTTCTAGATTGAATTGTGTTTTAATCTTTTCTGCTCATGTTTCTAACCTGCTTAGGGTAGCCTTGTGTAACATCCCCAGTCCACGCTCCTGTTTGCAACACCTTCCAATTTAATATCGTTTGCAAATTTCATTAGCATGCAATTTACTTTCTCTTCCAGATCATTAAAAAAAAAAATCCTCACCTAGACCAAGCTATTATGAATCTCCCTTCCTCTCTCCCCAGATCACAGCCAAGTGGGAACATTACCATTTATCATTATCTTTTGTTTATAATCTTTCAGCCAGGTTTCATCTAAGCCGATTAAAACTAATCTTGATGGCAAAAGAAAATTCAGATAAATAAAACCAAGCCCTGACATCAAGAGCCTCGGTGAAGATAAAAAACATAGCACAGTTAATAGGTAACATTGTGTTTAACTCTTCTTCCTAAGAATCTTCCATATGGACAGTCTCAGTGTTCCTTCTCCAAGGCCAGAAGAGAATCAGATCTGTATTCAGTGAGACTAATACAAGCACATCAGAGGGATTAAATCCATCAGTCCCAATTGTTTCAAGTTTCCATGGAATCTTTATCCCCTGCAGTATTTTCAAACTCCAAGGCAACAGGGCGCTCTTCTGCAGAGGAAGCTCTTTATAGATTGTCAAAGACTTCCTCATGTAACATCTCACGCTCAGGAATCCACTCTCTCCTCTTCAAGGCAGAAAGAGTTTTCACTACCAGCCTTGGCACTTGGTATGTGCTAGTTAATAAAGTTCTATTTATAGCTTTAATGAGGATAAAACAGCCATTTCCTTAGCTAGGTGCCAGATACACAGATTGATAACCAGACTAATCCTAACATAATTCCCTTAATAATGGCTAAAAACCACTCAAGTACCTTAATCCATCACGATGTAAATGTTTTATAACACCCATAAACACCCCAGAACCTAACAGAGTTAATTCCACTAAGATTGAAATAAGTGAGAGGTGGTATAAAAATCAATTTCCCTCCACCTCCAATGATTTATCACCACCCCATCACCAGGATCAATTAATTTTGCACTAAGAAAATGTCTAATAAAATTTTAGACCAAAGGAATGGAAAATAGGACACAAACCTAGTTTCAAATTCGCATAACGGGTTAGACGTATCTCAACCTTACTGGTGATTAAGAAAACATCTAAATGAAGATCACCAATAATTTAAAATTTAACATACAGAATAGCTTGTTGGGCTTTTATGCACTTCACAATGCTGTCAACCTGTCTTTAGAAAATATCTAGATTCCATTTTATTTCCATTCTCTCTGATACAAACCAAAATAACCCCCACTGCCCTGCTCTAAGCTATATGCACATATCTATGATTTATTTATATTTCAAATTACAAATAAAGGATTATGAGAAAAAAGTACACAGTGTGACTTTTTTTTTACAACCCAAAAATTAAAGTAAAAGAAAATCTTTGTAGAGACCCATGATAATTCTGAAAAAGCTCAAAAGAGAAATTCGTAGATAAGGGTGAAATTGTCATATTTTTCTTTTGGGGGAGCCTGCTTAAACTCACCAGTTCTCAAACTGAAGAGCAATTTATTAAGGTAAGAAGTGATGCACAGACTTATGCTGAATGCAATTAAGTGAAATTCTGCTTGGGTTGTGCCTCTATTTTTTTTTTTTTTTTTTGCTGAGTCCTACAATTTCTCCCAGTTTGAGGGGAAAAAAAAAAGTAACTTGGAGGAACCTTGCAGGGCAAGGAATCATTCTTAAAAGGAAGGATTTTAAAGCACATGCCTACTCCCTGGCACTGGGGAAGGAAATTGCCTGCAAGGAACCATCCCTCAAAAAGGGACTGAGCTAAAATGGGCAATGCGGTCACAAAGTACACACCTGCAAATGTACTGCCCCGCTTTATGGCTTTCCATAAAGTCCCTTCATGCAAAATGGCAAAGAGACGCCTCATTTATATGGCATAAAAATTAAGTGACTAATGGCCTATGTCCAATGAACTCCTACCCACTTACAAACTAAGGGAACTTCACATTTTAATTCGTTCAGCTCAAGGAGCAGCGGGACTCCATCACCTGCCCAGTGATTACTTGGAATTAAATTCTGGGCCAAGTAAAAGTGAGCCGTGAAAGACAGCTTACAGGAGGGTGACCGTATCTCTTCAAGGGCTTTACGGCATCATGACTCAATCCCAGCAGATCAAAAGTTTCTAATCCCAGTAATTATCAGAATCTTGTATGTCTCCAACATGTCTTCACTGCCACCCCTCTTCTCTATAAGGCACATTAAAGGTAGGGAAACCAGCGGTTACACATGGTTGTTGGAATCCAAGGAGTCAGCAAGGATTTTGAAAATGGACTTTTGGGTTTTTTTTTTTTCGAGACAAGGTCTTTCTCTGTAGACTAGTCTGGGTTTCAGTGGTGTAATCATGGCTCACTGCTGCCTCAACCTCCCAGACTCAAACAATCCTACCACCTTAGCCTCCTAAGCAGGTGGGACTACAGACCCACACCACCACGCCTCGCAAAGTTTTCTATTTTTGGTAGAGATGGGGTTTCGCCATGTTGCTCAGGCTGGTCTTGAACTCCTAGGCTGAAGCCATCTGCCTGTCTTGGCCACTCAAAGTGCTGGGATTACAGATGTGAGCCACCATGCCCAGATGAAAACTGATTTTTTAATAATGCAATTTATAAGTCATTACAAAACCTTAATTATTTTCTGAACCACTGGCAGTTATGTGTGGTATAGTACTGAGATGGGATTACTTTTACTTTACAAAGTGATAACCCATGTCCAGTGAAGATAAAAACACTTAACCAGATAAGTCTATTTCCCAGTTCTTCTGGAACGATACGTTTATTTAAATCAAATTTATTTCACAAATGGTTATTGAGCACCTGTTCTGTGACAATCACCAATCTAACTACTGAATATAAAGAATGAAATAAAATGAGTGTGGTCCTTGTTTTCATGGAGCTTTTGTTCCTGGAAGGAACATAGTTAATAAACAAGCAAATAAATTACAGACTGTAATTCACATGGGGAAACAGATAAACAATAGATGCTGTGATAAAAAAAAATAGCAGCAGAGGGGAGCACTGCTTGGGAACTTACTGTGACCAATATCTACATACCCAGTCAATGCATGAGATAAATATGAATCCAACATTTAAAAAGGACTCTCAGCCAGGCATAGTGGCTCACACCTGTAATCCCAGCACTTTAGGAGGCCAAGGTGGAAGGATCACTTGAAGTCAGGAGTTTGAGACCAACCTGGCCAACATGACGAAAACCCATCTCTACTAAAAATACAAAAAAAAAAAAAAATAGCTGGGTGTGTTGGCACACACCTGTAATCACAGCTACTTGGGAGGCTATGGCACCAGAACCACTTGAACTCAGGAGGTAGAGGCTGCAGTGAACTGAGATTGTGCCACTGCACTCCAGACTGGGCAACTGAGCAAGACTGTCAAAAAAAAAAGGGGGTGGGTGGGTGGGGGGGACTCTCAATCATCCAACACAAATTTCTATTAGCATATGCCCCAAGCTGGGAGGACAAAAAAGGGCTACTTCTGTGATATTCCACACATTTGTCATATTTATCTAAAATGATTCTCCCACGGTTCTGATGACTATAACAAAATCACTCGTTCTCTTCCACTTCCAGTCATCTGCTTACCTATGTTTTTTGTCACTGCAAGAAAAAAGGTGTTTATTTAATGAGGAGTGATGTTTTAAGGTAAAAAAATAAAGTTAAATCCCTTCATATCTGTACCCTTCAATGAGAGAAGACTTACTATCTGCAAAACTAAAGTATACCTTAAACTTACAAGAATCAAATGCCTGCAGTACCAGCATCAATCAATGAATTAAGGCAATGCAATAAACACTCACCCTGGCTTGCCACTGCATATCAATAGGGATGGCAGTATTCGGGTTACTTGGTAAACGATGTTGACAAAAATGCTTAAAATATTTGAATATTATTATATTGTTCCTTATTTTACAAGGTTAGTTACCTTTATCATATTAATTGGCAGTCAAAATAATCACTTTTTTTCTAACACTTGCGAATATTTTCTATGGCAATTGTGTATCCTTAAAAAATTGTTAAACCCAAATGCCTATCGATGATAGACTGGACAGGGAAAATATGGCACATATACACCATGGAATATTATGTAGCAATCAAAAATGATGAGTTCGTGTCCTTTGTAGGGAAATGGATGAACCTGGAGACCATCATTCTCAGCAAACTGACACAAGAACAGAAAATGAAATACCGCATGTTCTCACTCACAGGCGGGTGTTGAAAAATGAGAACACATGGACACAGGGAGGGGAGCATCACACACTGGGGTCTGTTGGGGGGAATAGGGGAGGGACAGCGGGGGGTGGGGAGTTGGGGAGAGATAGCATGGGGAGAAATGCCAGATACAGGTGAAGGGGAGGAAGGCAGTAAATCACACTGCCACGTGTGTACCTATGCAACTATCTTGCATGTTCTTCACATGTACCCTAAAACCTAAAATGCAATTTAAAAAAATTGTTAATTCCCCCAAAGCAGTGTTTTTTTAAAAAAATACATATGTCCCCTCCATTATTATATTAAATAACATAGTACTATCATGGGTACACAGTGGAAATAAATACAGACTTTAGAATTCTA